>NC_134412.1:52605285-53340285 GCF_038048845.1 Mixophyes fleayi | reverse complement strand
TGTGTTGGGGCACTATACTGTGTGTCTGTGTGTTGAAGCACAATTCTGTGTGTGTTGGGGCACTATACTATGTGTCTGTGTGTTGGGGCACTATACCGTGTTTGTTGGGACACTATACCGTGTGTGTGTTGGGGCACTATACCGTGTGTGTGTTGGGGCACTATACTATGTGTGTGCTGGGGCACTTTACTGTGTGTGTGTTGGGGCACTATACTGTGTGTGTGTGTTGGGGCACTATACTGTGCGTGTTGGGGCACTATACTGTGTGTGTTGGGGCACTATACTGTGTGTGTGTGTCTGTGTGTGTGTGTGTGCGGAGCGTGTGTGTGAAGGGGCACTACAGAGTGGGGGGCCAGTGTATTTTGTGTGAGTAAGGGGCACTATACTGTGTTTGTGTGTGTGTGTTGGGGCACTAAACTGTGTGTGTGTGTGTGTGTGTGTGTGTGTTGGGGCACTATACTGTGTGTGTTGGGGCACTATACTGTGTGTGTGTGTGTGTATTGGGGCACTATACTGTGTGTGTGTTGGGGCACTTTACTGTGTGTGTGTGTATGTTGGGGCACTATACTGTGTGTGTGTGTGTGTTGGGGCACTATACTGTGTGTGTGTTTGTGTGTGTGTGTGTGTTGTGGCACTATACTGTATGTTTGTGTGTTGGGGCACTATACTGTGTGTGTGTGTGTGTGTTGGGGCACTTTACTGTGTGTGTTGGGGCACTATACTGTGTGTGTGTATTGGGGCACTATACTGTGTGTGTGTTGGGGCACTTTACTGTGTGTGTGTGTATGTTGGGTTCTATACTGTGTGTGTGTTGGGGCACTATACTGTGTGTGTGTATTGCGGCACTATACTCTTTGTTTATTGGGTTACTATACTGTGTGTCTGTGTGTTGGGGCACTATATTGTGTGTGTATTGGGGCACTATACTGTGTTTGTATTAGGGCACTATATTGTGTGTGTGTTGGGGCACTATACTGCGTGTGTGTGTTGGGGCACTTTACTGTGTGTGTTGGGGCACTTTACTGTGTGTGTTGGGGCACTATACTGTGTGTGGGTGTGTGTGTGTGTGTGTTTTGGGGCACTATACTGTGTGTGTGTTTTGGGGCACTATACTGTGTGTGTGTGTGTGTGTGTTGGGGCACTATACTGTGTTTGTTGGGGGCACTATACTGTGTGTCTGTGTGTTGGGGCACTATACTGTGTGTCTGTCTGTTGGGGCACTATACTATGTGTCTGTGTGTTGGGGCACAATACTGTGTGTTGGGGCACTATACTGTGTGTCTGTGTTTTGGGTCACAATACTGTGTGTGTTGGGGCACTATACTTTGTGTGTGTGTGTGTTGGGGCATTATACTGTGTGTGTGTGTGTGTTGGGGCACTATACTATGTTTGTTGGGCACAATACTGTGTGTGTATTGGGGCACTATACTGTGTGTGTGTGTTGGGCACTATACTGTGTGTGTTGGGGCACTATTCTGTGTGTGTGTGTGTGTGTGTGTGTGTTGGGGCACTATACTGTGTGTGTGTTGGGGCACTATACTGTGTGTCTGTGTGTTGGTCCCCTATACTGTGTGTGTGTGTTGGTGCACTATACTGTGTGTTGGGCACAATACTGTGTGTGTATTGGGGCACTATACTGTGTGTGTTGGGGCACTATACTGTGTGTGTTGGGGCACTATTCTGTGTGTGTGTGTGTGTGTGTGTGTGTGTGTGTGTGTGTGTGTGTGTGTGTGTTGGGGCACTATACTGTGTGTGTGTGTGTGTGTGTGTGTGTGTGTTGGGGCACTATACTGTGTGTGTGTTGATGCACAATACTGTGTGCCTGTGTGTTGGGGCTCAATACTGTGTGTGTTGGGGCACTATACTATGTGTGTTGGGGCACTATACTGTGTGTATGTGTTGGGGCACTATACTGTGTGTGTGTGTGTGTGTTGGGGCACTATACTGTGTGTGTGTGCGTGTGTGTGTATTGGGGCACTATACTGTGTGTGTGTGTGTTGGGGCACTATACTGTGTCTGTTGGGGCACTATACTGTGTGTCTGTGTGTTGGGGCACTATACTGTGTGTGTGTGTTGGGGCACTATACTATGTGTCTGTGTGTTGGGGGCACTATACTTTGTGTGTGTGTGTGTGTGTGTTGGGGCATTATAGTGTGTGTGTGTGTGTGTTGAGGCACTCTACTATGTGTATTGGGGCACTATACTGTGTATCTGTGTGTTGGTGCCCTATACTGTGTGTGTGTTGGTGCACTATACTGTGTGTCTGTGTGTGGGGCACAATACTGTGTGTGTGTGTGTGTGTGTGTTGGGGCACTATACTGTGTGTGTGTGTGTGTGTGTGTTGGGGCACTATACTGTGTGTGTTGGGGCACTATTCTGTGTGTGTGTGTGTTGGGGCACTATACTGTGTGTGTGTGTGTTGGGGCACTATACTGTGTGTCTGTGTGTTGGGGCACTATACTGTGTGTGTGTGTTGGGGCACAATACTGTGTGCCTGTGTGTTGGGGCTCAATACTTTGTGTGTTGGGGCACTATACTGTGTGTGTTGAGGCACTATACTGTGTGTTGTGTGTGTGTGTGTGTGTGTGTTGGGGCACTATACTGTGTGTGTGTGTGTGTGGGTGTGTGTGTGTTGGGGCACTATACTGTGTGTGTGTGTGTGTATTGGGGCACTACACTGTGTGTGTGTGTGTGTGTGTGTGTGTGTTGGGGCACTATACTGTGTGTCTGTGTGTTGGGGCACATTACTGTGTGTGTGTGTGTGTGTGTTGGGGCACTCTACTATGTGTGTTGGGGCACTATACTGTGAGTCTGTGTGTTGGTGCCCTATACTGTCTGTGTATTGGGGCACTATACTGTGTGTGTGTTGGGGCACTATACTGTGTGTGTTGGGGCACTATTCTGTGTGTGTGTTGGGGCACTATACTGTGTGTGTGCGTTGGGGCACTATACTGTGTGTGTGTGTGTGTGTGTGTGTGTTGGGGCACTATACTGTGTGTGTGTGTGTTGGGGCACTATACTGTGCGTGTTGGGGCACTCTACTGTGTGTGAAGGGGCACTATACTGTGTGTGTTGGGGCACTATACTGTGTGTCTGTGTGTTGAAGCACAATTCTGTGTGTGTTGGGGCACTATACTATGTGTCTGTGTGTTGGGGCACTATACCGTGTTTGTTGGGACACTATACCGTGTGTGTGTTGGGGCACTATACCGTGTGTGTGTTGGGGCACTATACTATGTGTGTGCTGGGGCACTTTACTGTGTGTGTGTTGGGGCACTATACTGTGTGTGTGTGTTGGGGCACTATACTGTGCGTGTTGGGGCACTATACTGTGTGTGTTGGGGCACTATACTGTGTGTGTGTGTCTGTGTGTGTGTGTGTGCGGAGCGTGTGTGTGAAGGGGCACTACAGAGTGGGGGGCCAGTGTATTTTGTGTGAGTAAGGGGCACTATACTGTGTTTGTGTGTGTGTGTTGGGGCACTAAACTGTGTGTGTGTGTGTGTGTGTGTGTGTGTTGGGGCACTATACTGTGTGTGTTGGGGCACTATACTGTGTGTGTGTGTGTGTATTGGGGCACTATACTGTGTGTGTGTTGGGGCACTTTACTGTGTGTGTGTGTATGTTGGGGCACTATACTGTGTGTGTGTGTGTGTTGGGGCACTATACTGTGTGTGTGTTTGTGTGTGTGTGTGTGTTGTGGCACTATACTGTATGTTTGTGTGTTGGGGCACTATACTGTGTGTGTGTGTGTGTGTTGGGGCACTTTACTGTGTGTGTTGGGGCACTATACTGTGTGTGTGTATTGGGGCACTATACTGTGTGTGTGTTGGGGCACTTTACTGTGTGTGTGTGTATGTTGGGTTCTATACTGTGTGTGTGTTGGGGCACTATACTGTGTGTGTGTATTGCGGCACTATACTCTTTGTTTATTGGGTTACTATACTGTGTGTCTGTGTGTTGGGGCACTATATTGTGTGTGTATTGGGGCACTATACTGTGTTTGTATTAGGGCACTATATTGTGTGTGTGTTGGGGCACTATACTGCGTGTGTGTGTTGGGGCACTTTACTGTGTGTGTTGGGGCACTTTACTGTGTGTGTTGGGGCACTATACTGTGTGTGGGTGTGTGTGTGTGTGTGTTTTGGGGCACTATACTGTGTGTGTGTTTTGGGGCACTATACTGTGTGTGTGTGTGTGTGTGTTGGGGCACTATACTGTGTTTGTTGGGGGCACTATACTGTGTGTCTGTGTGTTGGGGCACTATACTGTGTGTCTGTCTGTTGGGGCACTATACTATGTGTCTGTGTGTTGGGGCACAATACTGTGTGTTGGGGCACTATACTGTGTGTCTGTGTTTTGGGTCACAATACTGTGTGTGTTGGGGCACTATACTTTGTGTGTGTGTGTGTTGGGGCATTATACTGTGTGTGTGTGTGTGTTGGGGCACTATACTATGTTTGTTGGGCACAATACTGTGTGTGTATTGGGGCACTATACTGTGTGTGTGTGTTGGGGCACTATACTGTGTGTGTTGGGGCACTATTCTGTGTGTGTGTGTGTGTGTGTGTGTGTTGGGGCACTATACTGTGTGTGTGTTGGGGCACTATACTGTGTGTCTGTGTGTTGGTCCCCTATACTGTGTGTGTGTGTTGGTGCACTATACTGTGTGTTGGGCACAATACTGTGTGTGTATTGGGGCACTATACTGTGTGTGTTGGGGCACTATACTGTGTGTGTTGGGGCACTATTCTGTGTGTGTGTGTGTGTGTGTGTGTGTGTGTGTGTGTGTGTGTGTGTGTGTTGGGGCACTATACTGTGTGTGTGTGTGTGTGTGTGTGTGTGTTGGGGCACTATACTGTGTGTGTGTTGATGCACAATACTGTGTGCCTGTGTGTTGGGGCTCAATACTGTGTGTGTTGGGGCACTATACTATGTGTGTTGGGGCACTATACTGTGTGTATGTGTTGGGGCACTATACTGTGTGTGTGTGTGTGTGTTGGGGCACTATACTGTGTGTGTGTGCGTGTGTGTGTATTGGGGCACTATACTGTGTGTGTGTGTGTTGGGGCACTATACTGTGTCTGTTGGGGCACTATACTGTGTGTCTGTGTGTTGGGGCACTATACTGTGTGTGTGTGTTGGGGCACTATACTATGTGTCTGTGTGTTGGGGCACTATACTTTGTGTGTGTGTGTGTGTGTGTTGGGGCATTATAGTGTGTGTGTGTGTGTGTTGAGGCACTCTACTATGTGTATTGGGGCACTATACTGTGTATCTGTGTGTTGGTGCCCTATACTGTGTGTGTGTTGGTGCACTATACTGTGTGTCTGTGTGTGGGGCACAATACTGTGTGTGTATTTGGGCACTATACTGTGTGTGTGTGTGTGTGTGTGTTGGGGCACTATACTGTGTGTGTTGGGGCACTATTCTGTGTGTGTGTGTGTTGGGGCACTATACTGTGTGTGTGTGTGTTGGGGCACTATACTGTGTGTCTGTGTGTTGGGGCACTATACTGTGTGTGTGTGTTGGGGCACAATACTGTGTGCCTGTGTGTTGGGGCTCAATACTTTGTGTGTTGGGGCACTATACTGTGTGTGTTGAGGCACTATACTGTGTGTTGTGTGTGTGTGTGTGTGTGTGTTGGGGCACTATACTGTGTGTGTGTGTGTGTGGGTGTGTGTGTGTTGGGGCACTATACTGTGTGTGTGTGTGTGTGTATTGGGGCACTACACTGTGTGTGTGTGTGTGTGTGTGTGTGTGTTGGGGCACTATACTGTGTGTCTGTGTGTTGGGGCACATTACTGTGTGTGTGTGTGTGTGTGTTGGGGCACTCTACTATGTGTGTTGGGGCACTATACTGTGAGTCTGTGTGTTGGTGCCCTATACTGTCTGTGTATTGGGGCACTATACTGTGTGTGTGTTGGGGCACTATACTGTGTGTGTTGGGGCACTATTCTGTGTGTGTGTTGGGGCACTATACTGTGTGTGTGCGTTGGGGCACTATACTGTGTGTGTGTGTGTGTGTGTGTGTGTTGGGGCACTATACTGTGTGTGTGTGTGTTGGGGCACTATACTGTGCGTGTTGGGGCACTCTACTGTGTGTGAAGGGGCACTATACTGTGTGTGTTGGGGCACTATACTGTGTGTCTGTGTGTTGAAGCACAATTCTGTGTGTGTTGGGGCACTATACTATGTGTCTGTGTGTTGGGGCACTATACCGTGTTTGTTGGGACACTATACCGTGTGTGTGTTGGGGCACTATACCGTGTGTGTGTTGGGGCACTATACTATGTGTGTGCTGGGGCACTTTACTGTGTGTGTGTTGGGGCACTATACTGTGTGTGTGTGTTGGGGCACTATACTGTGCGTGTTGGGGCACTATACTGTGTGTGTTGGGGCACTATACTGTGTGTGTGTGTCTGTGTGTGTGTGTGTGCGGAGCGTGTGTGTGAAGGGGCACTACAGAGTGGGGGGCCAGTGTATTTTGTGTGAGTAAGGGGCACTATACTGTGTTTGTGTGTGTGTGTTGGGGCACTAAACTGTGTGTGTGTGTGTGTGTGTGTGTGTGTTGGGGCACTATACTGTGTGTGTTGGGGCACTATACTGTGTGTGTGTGTGTGTATTGGGGCACTATACTGTGTGTGTGTTGGGGCACTTTACTGTGTGTGTGTGTATGTTGGGGCACTATACTGTGTGTGTGTGTGTGTTGGGGCACTATACTGTGTGTGTGTTTGTGTGTGTGTGTGTGTTGTGGCACTATACTGTATGTTTGTGTGTTGGGGCACTATACTGTGTGTGTGTGTGTGTGTTGGGGCACTTTACTGTGTGTGTTGGGGCACTATACTGTGTGTGTGTATTGGGGCACTATACTGTGTGTGTGTTGGGGCACTTTACTGTGTGTGTGTGTATGTTGGGTTCTATACTGTGTGTGTGTTGGGGCACTATACTGTGTGTGTGTATTGCGGCACTATACTCTTTGTTTATTGGGTTACTATACTGTGTGTCTGTGTGTTGGGGCACTATATTGTGTGTGTATTGGGGCACTATACTGTGTTTGTATTAGGGCACTATATTGTGTGTGTGTTGGGGCACTATACTGCGTGTGTGTGTTGGGGCACTTTACTGTGTGTGTTGGGGCACTTTACTGTGTGTGTTGGGGCACTATACTGTGTGTGTGTTGGGGCACTATACTGTGTGTGTGTGTGTGTGTGTTGGGGCACTATACTGTGTTTCTGTGTGTTGGGACACAATACTGTGTGCCTGTGTGTTGGGGCTCAATACTGTGTGTGTTGCGGCACTATACTGTGTGTTGCGGCACTATACTGTGTGTGTGCTGGGGCACTATACTGTGTGTGTGTGTGTGCTGGGGCAGTATACTGTGTGTCTGTGTGTTGGGGCACTATACTGTGTGTGTTGGGGCACTATACTATGTGTCTGTGTGTTGGGGCACAATACTGTGTGTGTTGGGGCACTATACTGTGTGTCTGTGTGTTGGGGCACTATACTGTGTGTGTGTGTGTGTTGGGGCATTATACTGTGTGTGTGTGTGTGTGTGTGTTTGTGTGTGTGTGTGTGTGTGTGTTGGGGCACTTAACTGTGTGTGTGTGTGTGTTGGGGCACTATACTGTGCATGTTGGGGCACTATACTGTGTGTTGGGGCACTATACTGTGTGTGTGTGTGTGTATTGGAGCACTATACTGTGTGTGTGTGTGTGTGTGTGTGTGTGTGTGTGTGTGTGTGTGTGTGTGAAGGGGCATTACAGAGTGTGGGGCCAGCGTATTTTGTGTGAGTGAAGGGTCACTATACTGTGTTTGTGTTGGGGCACTATACTGTGTTTCTGTGTGTGTGTTGGGGCACTATACTGTGTGTGTGTGTGTGTGTGTGTGTGTGTGTGTGTGAAGAGGCACTACAGAGTGGGGGGCCAGTGTATTTTCTGTGAGTGAAGGGGCACTATACTGTGTTTGTGTGTGTGTGTTGGGGCACTATACTGTGTGTGTGTGTGTGTGTGTATTGGGGCACTATACTGTGTGTGTGTGTTGGGGCACTATACTGTGTGTGTTGGGGCACTATACTGTGTGTGTTGGGGCACTATACTGTGTGTCTGTGTGTTGGGGCACTGTACTGTGTTTGTATTGGGGCACTATACTGTGTGTGTGTTGGAGCACTTTACTGTGTGTGTATGTTGGCGCACTATACTGTGTGTGTGTGTATTGGGGCACTATACTCTGTGTGTGTGTGTGTGTGTGTGTGTGTGTGTGAAGGGGCACTACAGAGTGTGGGGCCAGTGTATTTTGTGTGAGTGAAGGGCAGTATACTGTGTGTGTGTGTGTGTTGGGGCACTATACTGTGTGTGTGTGTGTGTGTGTGTGTGTGTGTGTGTGTGTGTGTTGGGGCACTATACTGTGTGTGTGTGTGTGTGTGTGTGTGTGTGTGTGTGTGAAGGGGCAATACAGAGTGGCTGGCCAGTGTATTTTGTGTGAGTGAAGGGGCACTATACTGTGTGTATGTTGGGGCAATTTACTGTGTTTGTGTGTGTTGGGGCACTATACTGTGTGTGTGTGTGTGTGTGTGTGTGTGTGTGTGTGTGAAGAGGCACTACAGAGTGGGGGGCCAGTGTATTTTGTGTGAGTGAAGGGGCACTATATTGTGTTTGTGTGTGTGTGTTGGGGCACTATACTGTGTGTGTGTGTGTGTGTGTGTGTGTATTGGGGCACTATACTGTGTGTGTGTGTGTGTGTGTTGGGGCACTATACTGTGTGTGTTGGGGCACTATACTGTGTGTGTTGGGGCACTATACTGTGTGTCTGTGTGTTGGGGCACTGTACTGTGTGTGTATTGGGGCACTATACTGTGTGTGTGTTGGAGCACTTTACTGTGTGTGTGTATGTTGGGGCACTATACTGTGTGTGTGTGTGTGTGTGTGTGTATCTGTGTGTGTGTGTGAAGGGGCACTACAGAGTGGGGGGCCAGTGTATTTTGTGTGAGTGAAGGGGCAGTATACTGTGTGTGTGTTGGGGCACTATACTGTGTGTGTGTGTGTGTGTGTGTGTTGGGGCACTGTCCTGTGTGTCTGTGTGTGTGTGTGTGTGTGTATGTGTGTGTGTGTGTGAAGGGGCACTACAGAGTGGGGGGCCAGTGTATTTTGTGTGAGTGAAGGGGCACTATACTGTGTGTGTGTGTGTGTATTGGGGCACTATACTGTGTGTGTGTGTGTGTGTGGGGGGGGGGGCACTATACTGTGTGTGTTGGGCCACTATACTGTGTGTCTTTGTGTTTGGGCACTGCACCGTGTGTGTATTGGGGCACTATACTGTGTGTGTGTTGGAGCACTTTACTGTGTGTGTGTATTTTGGGGCACTATACTGTGTGTGTGTGTATTGCGGCACTATACTGTTTGTTTATTGGGGTACTATACTGTGTGTCTGTGTGTTGGGGCACTATATTGTGTGTGTATTGGGGCACTATACTGTGTTTGTTTTAGGGCACTATACTGTGTGTGTGTTTTGGGGCACTATACTGCGTGTGTGTGTGTGTGTGTATTGGGGCACTTTACTGTGTGTGTGTGTGTGTTGGGGCACTATACTGTGTGTGTTGGGGCACTATACTGTGTGTGTTGTGGCACTATACTGTGTGTGTGTGTGTGTTGGGGCACTATACTGTGTGTGTGGGTGTGGGTGTGTGTGTGTTGGGGCACTATACTGTGTGTGTGTGTGTATTGGGGCACTATACTGTGTGTGTGTGTGTTGGGGCACTATACTGTGTGTCTGTGTGTTGGGGCACAATACTGTGTGTGTGTGTGTTGGGGCACTCTACTATGTGTGTTGGGGCACTATACTGTGTGTCTGTGTGTTGGTGCCCTATACTGTGTGTGTTTTGGTGCACTATACTGTGTGTCTGTGTGTTGGGCACAATACTGTCTGTGTATTGGGGCACTATACTGTGTGTGTGTGTGTGTGTGTGTGTTGGGGCACTATTCTGTGTGTGTGTTGGGGCACTATACTGTGTGCGTGTGTTGGGGCACTATACTGTGTGTGAAGGGGCACTATACTGTGTGTCTGTGTGTTGGGGCACTATACTGTGTGTGTGTTGGGGCACTATACTATGTGTCTGTGTGTTGGGGCACAATACTGTGTGTGTGTGTGTGTGTGTGTTGGGGCACTCTACTATGTGTGTTGGGGCACTATACTATGTGTGTTGGGGCACTATACTGTGTGTCTGTGTGTTGGGCACAATACTGTCTGTGTATTGGGGCACTATACTGTGTGTGTGTGTGTGTGTGTGTGTTGGGGCACTATTCTGTGTGTGTGTTGGGGCACTATACTGTGTGCGTGTGTTGGGGCACTATACTGTGTGTGAAGGGGCACTATACTGTGTGTCTGTGTGTTGGGGCACTATACTGTGTGTGTGTTGGGGCACTATACTATGTGTCTGTGTGTTGGGGCACAATACTGTGTGTGTGTGTGTGTGTGTGTTGGGGCACTCTACTATGTGTGTTGGGGCACTATACTATGTGTGTTGGGGCACTATACTGTGTGTCTGTGTGTTGGTGCCCTATACTGTGTGTGTTTTGGTGCACTATACTGTGTGTGTGTGTGTGTGTTGGGGCACTATTCTGTGTGTGTGTATTGGGGCACTATACTGTGTGCGTGTGTTGGGGCACTATACTGTGTGTGTTGGGGCACTATACTATGTGTCTGTGTGTTGGGGCACTATACCGTGTGTGTTGGGGCACTACAGAGTGGGGAGCCAGTGTATTTTGTGTGAGTGAAGGGGCACTATACTGTGTGTGTGTGTTGGGGCACTATACTGTGTGTGTGTGTGTGTGTGTGTGTTGGGGCACTATACTGTGTGTGTGTGTGTTGGGGCACTATACTGTATGTGTGTGTGTTGGGGCACTATACTGTGTGTGTGTGTGTGTGTATTGGGGCACTAAACTGTGTGTGTGTGTGTTGGGGCACTATACTGTGTGTGTTGGGGCACTATACTGTGTGTGTGTGTATGTTGGGGCACTATACTGTGTGTGTGTTGGGGCACTATACTGTGTGTGTGTATTGCGGCACTATACTGTTTGATTATTGGGGGACTATACTGTGTGTCTGTGTGTTGGGGCACTATATTGTGTGTGTATTGGGGCACTATACTGTGTTTGTATTAGGGCACTATATTGTGTGTGTGTGTTGGGGCACTTTACTGTGTGTGTTGGGGCACTTTACTGTGTGTGTTGGGGCACTATACTGTGTGTGTGTTGGGGCACTATACTGTGTGTGTGTTGGGGCACTATACTGTGTGTGTGTGTGTGTGTGTGTGTGTGTGTGTGTGTGTTGGGGCACTATACTGTGTGTCTGTGTGTTGGGACACAATACTGTGTGCCTGTGTGTTGGGGCTCAATATTGTGTGTGTTGGGGCACTTTACTGTGTGTGTTGGGGCACTATACTGTGTGTGTGTTGGGGCACTATACTGTCTGTGTGTTGGGGCACTATACTGTGTGTGTTGGGGCACTATACTATGTGTCTGTGTGTTGGGGCACAATACTGTGTGTGTTGGGGCACTATACTGTGTGTCTGTGTGTTGGGGCACAATACTGTGTGTGTTGGGGCACTATACTGTGTGTGTGTGTGTGTGTGTGTGTATGTGTGTGTTGGGGCATTATACTGTGTGTGTGTGTGTGTGTGTGTGTGTGTGTGTGTGTTGGGGCACTTAACTGTGTGTGTGTGTGTGTTGGGGCACTATACTGTGTGTGTTGGGGCACTATACTGTGTGTGTGTTGGGGCACTATACTGTGTGTGTGTGTGTGTGTGTGTGTGTGCTGGGGCAGTATACTGTGTGTCTGTGTGTTGGGGCACTATACTGTGTGTGTTGCGGCACTATACTATGTGTCTGTGTGTTGGGGCACAATACTGTGTGTGTTGGGGCACTATACTGTGTGTCTGTGTGTTGGGGCACAATACTGTGTGTGTTGGGGCACTATACTGTGTGTGTGTGTGTGTGTGTGTGTGTGTGTGTTGGGGCACTATACTGTGTGTGTGTGTGTGTTGGGGCACTTAACTGTGTGTGTGTGTTGGGGCACTATACTGTGCGTGTTGGGGCACTATACTGTGTGTGTTGGGGCATTATACTGTGTGTGTGTGTGTGTGTGTGTGTATTGGAGCACTATACTGTGTGTGTGTGTGTGTGTGTGTGTGTGTGTGTGTGTGTGTGTGTGTGTGAAGGGGCACTACAGAGTGTGGGGCCAGTGTATTTTGTGTGAGTGAAGGGGCAGTATACTGTGTGTGTGTGTTGGGGCACTATACTGTGTGTGTGTGTGTGTGTGTTGGGGTACTATACTGTGTGTGTGTGTGTGTGTGTGTGTGTGTGTGTTTGTGAAGGGGCACTACAGAGTGGGGGTCCAGCGTATTTTGTGTGAGTGAAGGGGCACTATACTGTGTGTGTGTGTTGGGGCACTATACTGTGTTTCTGTGTGTGTGTTGGGGCACTATACTGTGTGTGTGTGTGTGTGTTGGGGCACTGTACTGTGTGTGTGTGTGTGTATTGGGGCACTATACTGTGTGTGTGTGTGTTTGTTGGGGCACTATACTGTGTGTGTTGGGGCACTATACTGTGTGTGTTGGGGCACTATACTGTGTGTCTGTGTGTTGGGGCACTGTACTCTGTGTGTATTGGGGCACTGTACTCTGTGTGTATTGGGGCACTATACTGTGTGTGTGTTGGAGCACTTTACTGTGTGTGTGTATGTTGGGGCACTATACTGTGTGTGTGTGTGTGTGTGTGTGTTGGGGCACTGTACTGTGTGTGTGTGTGTATTGGGGCACTATACTGTGTGTGTGTGTTTGTTGGGGCACTATACTGTGTGTGTTGGGGCACTATACTGTGTGTGTTGGGGCACTATACTGTGTGTCTGTGTGTTGGGGCACTGTACTCTGTGTGTATTGGGGCACTGTACTCTGTGTGTATTGGGGCACTATACTGTGTGTGTGTTGGAGCACTTTACTGTGTGTGTGTATGTTGGGGCACTATACTGTGTGTGTGTGTGTGTGTGTGTATTGGGGCACAATACTGTGTGTGTGTGTGTGTGTGTGTGTGTGAAGGGGCACTACAGAGTGTGGGGCCAGTGTATTTTGTGTGAGGGAAGGGGCACTATACTGTGTGTGTGTGTGTGTGTGTGTGTGAAGGGGCACTACAGAGTGGCGGGCCAGTGTATTTTGTGTGAGTGAAGGGGCACTATACTGTGTGTGTGTGTTGGGGCAATTTACTGTGTTTGTGTGTGTGTGTTGGGGCACTATACTGTGTGTGTGTGTGTGTTGGGGCACTATACAGTGTGTGTGTGTGTGTGTGAAGGGGCACTACAGAGTGGGGGGCCAGTGTATTTTGTGTGAGTGAAGGGGCACTATACTGTGTTTCTGTGTGTGTGTGTGTGTATTGGGGCACTATACTGTGTGTGTGTGTGTGTGTGTGTGTGTGTTGGGGCACTATACTGTGTGTCTTTGTGTTGGGGCACTGCACCGTGTGTGTACTGGGGCACTATACTGTGTGTGTGTTGGAGCACTTTACTGTGTGTGTGTATGTTGGGGCACTATACTGTGTGTGTGTGTGTATTGCGGCACTATACTGTTTGTTTATTGGGGTACTATACTGTGTGTCTGTGTGTTGGGGCACTATATTGTGTGTGTATTGGGGCACTATACTGTGTTTGTATTAGGGCACTATACTGTGTGTGTGTGTGTGTGTGTGTGTTGGGGCACTATACTGCGTGTGTGTGTTGGGGCACTTTACTGTGTGTGTTGGGGCACTATACTGTGTGTGTGTTGGGGCACTATACTGTGTGTGTGTGTGTGTGTGTGTTGGGGCACTATATTGTGTGTCTGTGTGTTGGGGCACAATACTGTGTGCCTGTGTGTTGGGGCTCAATACTGTGTGTGTTGGGGCACTATACTGTGTGTGTTGGGGCACTATACTGTGTGTGTGTTGGGGCACTATACTATGTGTGTGTGTGTGTGTGTGTGTGAAGGGGCACTACAGAGTGGGGGGCCAGTGTATTTTGTGTGAGTGAAGGGGCACTATACTGTGTTTCTGTGTGTGTGTGTGTGTGTGTGTGTGTGTGTCTATTGGGGCACTATACTGTGTGTGTGTGTGTGTGTTGGGGCACTATACTGTGTGTGTTGGGGCACTATACTGTGTGTCTTTGTGTTGGGGCACTGCACCGTGTGTGTATTGGGGCACTATACTGTGTGTGTGTGTATTGCGACACTATACTGTTTGTTTATTGGGGTACTATACTGTGTGTCTGTATGTTGGGGCACTATACTGTGTTTGTATTAGGGCACTATACTGTGTGTGTGTGTGTGTGTGTGTGTTGGGGCACTATACTGCGTGTGTGTGTGTGTGTGTGTGTGTATTGGGGCACTATACTTTGTGTGTGTGTTGGGGCACTATACTGTGTGTGTTGGGGCACTATACTGTGTGTGTTGGGGCACTATACTGTGTGTGTACTGGGGCACTATACTGTGTGTGTGTTGGAGCACTTTACTGTGTGTGTGTATGTTGGGGCACTATACTGTGTGTGTGTGTATTGCGGCACTATACTGTTTGTTTATTGGGGTACTATACTGTGTGTCTGTGTGTTGGGGCACTATATTGTGTGTGTATTGGGGCACTGTACTGTGTTTGTATTAGGGCACTATACTGTGTGTGTGTGTGTGTGTGTGTGTGTGTGTTGGGGCACTATACTACGTGTGTGTGTTGGGGCACTTTACTGTGTGTGTTGGGGCACTATACTGTGTGTGTGTTGGGGCACTATACTGTGTGTGTGTTGGGGCACTATACTGTGTGTGTGTTGGGGCACTATACTGTGTGTGTGTGTGTGTGTGTTGGGGCTCAATACTGTGTGTGTTGGGGCACTATACTGTGTGTGTTGGGGCACTATACTGTGTGTGTGTTGGGGCACTATACTGTGTGTCTGTGTGTTGGGGCAGTATACTGTGTGTGTGTTGGGGCACTATACTATGTGTCTGTGTGTTGGGGCACAATACTGTGTGTGTTGGGGCACTATACTGTGTGTCTGTGTGTTGGGGCACAATACTGTGTGTGTTGGGGCACTATACTGTGTGTCTGTGTGTTGGGGCACTATACTGTGTGTGTGTGTGTGTTGGGGCATTATACTGTGTGTGTGTGTGTGTGTGTGTGTGTGTGTTGGGGCACTATACTGTGTGTGAAGGGGCACTATACTGTGTGTTGGGGCACTATACTGTGTGTGTTGGGGCACTATACTGTGTGTTGGGGCACAATTCTGTGTGTGTTGGGGCACTATACTGTGTGTCTGTGTGTTGGGGCACAATACTGTGTATGTTGGGGCACTATACCGTGTGTGCTGGGGCACTATACTGTGTGTGTGTGTGTTGGGGCACTATACTGTGTGTGTGTTGGGGCACTATATTGTGTGTGTGTTGGGGCACTATAATGTGTGTGTGTTGGAGCACTTTACTGTGTGTGTGTATGTTGGGGCAATATACTGTGTGTGTGTGTATTGCGGCACTATACTGTTTGTTTATTGGGGTACTATACTGTGTGTCTGTGTGTTGGGGCACTATATTGTGTGTGTATTGGGGCACTATACTGTGTGTCTGTGTGTTGGGGCACTATACTGTGTGTGTGTGTGTGTTGGGGCATTATACTGTGTGTGTGTGTGTGTATGTGTGTGTTGGGGCACTATACTGTGTGTGAAGGGGCACTATACTGTGTGTTGGGGCACTATACTGTGTGTGTGTTGGGGCACTATACTGTGTGTTGGGGCACAATTCTGTGTGTGTTGGGGCACTATACTGTGTGTCTGTGTGTTGGGGCACAATACTGTGTATGTTGGGGCACTATACCGTGTGTGCTGGGGCACTATACTGTGTGTGTGTGTGTGTGTTGGGGCACTATACTGTGTGTGTGTTGGGGCACTATATTGTGTGTGTGTTGGGGCACTATAATGTGTGTGTGTTGGAGCACTTTACTGTGTGTCTGTATGTTGGGGCAATATACTGTGTGTGTGTGTATTGCGGCACTATACTGTTTGTTTATTGGGGTACTATACTGTGTGTCTGTGTGTTGGGGCACTATATTGTGTGTGTATTGGGGCACTATACTGTGTTTGTATTAGGGCACTATACTGTGTGTGTGTGTGTTGGTGCACTATACTGCGTGTGTGTGTGTATTGGGGCACTATACTGTGTGTGTGTGTGTGTGTGTGTATTGCGGCACTGTACTGTTTGTTTATTGGGGTACTATACTGTGTGTCTGTGTGTTGGGGCACTATATTGTGTGTGTATTGGGGCACTATACTGTGTTTGTATTAGGGCACTATACTGTGTGTGTGTGTGTGTGTTGGGGCACTATACTGCGTGTGTGTGTTGGGGCACTTTACTGTGTGTGTTGGGGCACTATACTGTGTGTGTGTTGGGGCACTATACTGTGTGTGTGTTGGGGCACTATACTGTGTGTGTGTGTGTGTGTGTTGGGGCACTATATTGTGTGTCTGTGTGTTGGGGCACAATACTGTGTGCCTGTGTGTTGGGGCTCAATACTGTGTGTGTTGGGGCACTATACTGTGTGTGTTGGGGCACTATACTGTGTGTGTGTTGGGGCACTATACTGTGTGTCTGTGTGTTGGGGTAGTATACTGTGTGTGTGTTGGGGCACTATACTATGTTTCTGTGTGTTGGGGCACAATACTGCGTGTGTTGGGGCACTATACTGTGTGTCTGTGTGTTGGGGCACAATACTGTGTGTGTTGGGGCACTATACTGTGTGTCTGTGTGTTGGGGCACTATACTGTGTGTGTGTGTGTGTGTGTGTGTTGGGGCATTATACTGTGTGTGTGTGTGTGTTGGGGCACTATACTGTGTGTGAAGGGGCACTATACTGTGTGTCTGTGTGTTGGGGCACTATACTGTGTGTGTGTTGGGGCACTATACTGTGTGTTGGGGCACAATTCTGTGTGTGTTGGGGCTCTATACTGTGTGTCTGTGTGTTGGGGCACAATACTGTGTGTGTTGGGGCACTATACCGTGTGTGCTGGGGCACTATACTGTGTGTGTGTGTGTGTGTGTGTGTGTGTTGGGGCACTATACTGTGTGTGTGTTGGGGCACTATACTGTGTGTTTGGGCACTATACTGTGTGTGTGTGTGTGTGTGTGTGTATTGGGGCACTATAGTGTGTGTGTGTGTGTGAAGGGGCACTACAGAGTGTGGGGCCAGTGTATTTTGTGTGAGTGAAGGGGCAGTATACTGTGTGTGTGTGTGTGTGTGTGTGAGTGAGGGGCCAGTATACTGTGTGAATGAGGGACCATTGTGGTGTGATGATCGGGCAATTTAATTTAATAGTGGGGCCTATGAAAGTAAGATGGGGTGATTGGACCTTTCATTTAATGCTGGGGTGGTTTGGGATCTAGTAATTGAATGTAGCGCTGCTTGGGGAAAATGAGGTCTATTTATTAAAAGTGATTATGAATTATTTAATGCCTGGGATGGTTGTGGGAAATGGTTATATTTATTAAACGTAAATGCTATTTAATTTATTGCTGGGCTGTTTGGAGGAAGGGAAATATGTTAATTTATTAAATGGGAATGCTATTAAATTTAATGACATGGTTAGTTGGAGGGAAATAGGTCTATTTATCAAATGTCAATACTATTATTGGTTGGAGTTTTCTAAATTTTATGTACCCATTTTTCTCTCCAAATAGGGCCTCCAATATTCCAGGATCCAGACAAGCAGCAAATGAGCTAAAGAAACTAGCAGCCACAAGTGGTGACAGTGACAAGAACAGGTAGGAGAGAGCAGGACAGTCTGCCAAATGTCCTAAATCTGGTGGGACAGTCCTCAATTTGGGTGACTGTCTCGCCTAATACAGTTGAGAGGTATGTCCCGCTTCACCGTGTACTGCTCGTGAAGGCAGAACTGTGTGTACCTATCAGTAGTGCACACAGTATTGCCTGTGTATTTGTCTAAAATGATAACCATGTTACATCATAGGGGGTTACCCTGTTCTAAAGTGCCTAGGCCCCCCAGAGCCTTAATCCAGCTCTGGGCCTGGGCATAAATATATATATATATATGGATTAAGCAACGCTAAAATAGCCTCTTTTTATATAGATAAATATATATTGTACTAAATAAGGATGGGCCTCTATTTATTGGCCAGTGCTGTGTGCTTGCCCACCGGGTTAAAGTCTGCCTGCCCTCCCCTGCCTCTGTGCCATGCCCCCCCCCTCATTTTTTAACCCCATTGTGCCATGCCCGCCCCCCCGTTTTCCTCCCTTCACTTACATTTTTTTCTCTCTTGTTTCTTGGTCCTCTCTGCTCCTCTCTGCTGCATTCAGACTGAATGCCGGGAGTGACGTCATCATGTCACGCCCGGCATTCAGTCTGAATGGAGCAGAGAGGAGGGACGCCGGCGCCGCGATCACGTGAGTATGGTTTGTTTTTTTTAACTACCCTGCTCCCCCCACCATCGACCGAGCTCCCCCTCCCCCGCCGCAAAAAAAAAAAAGAAAAAAAATGTAGTTTTGAAAAAATAAAACAATTACAAAAAACAATCGTCGGCGCAAGGGGCCAGGTAATTAGTACCCGCCCCCCTCTCTCAGCGGCCCTGGATTTATGCTCTTATCCTGAAACCCGCCCCCCCACTTCGTTCAGATACTGCTTGGCCAAATCCTGAAAGGATAGGGCCCTGTTTGGAAAAGGGATAGATACTGCTCACCTTCTGGAAAGCTGTGCAATTCGCAAACACTCTAGGCACCTCAATCAGCGCCAACATTAAATCAATAGCATTCATATTTAACAAATAGGCCTATTTAACCTCATAAACCCCAACATTACATTTTTAACAGTTTCATTGCATCATTAAATACCATGACAATACATTATTAGTACACAAATTACAGCAATAAATAACCTCCCTTAGACAGGGCCATCTTATCCATTGGGCACGATGGGCAGCTGCTTGGGGGCCCCACGGGCAGGGGGGCCCCCATTGGCAGGGCTCTTAATGAGAATAAATAATCCTGCAAAAGAAAAAAACCTGCAAAAAACACCTTCAAGGGTCACTGAGCAGGTACATCTATCTATCTCTATCTCTATATATCTATATCTATATCTATATCTGTATCTGTATACATCTATATCTATATCTAGGGGCCCCGGTGCACTGCTTTGCCCGGGGGCCCATAATGTTGTTAAGATGGCCCTGCCCTTACACACACACTCATACTACATCAATACTCCCACATTACATCAATCAGCAAAGCCCCCACATTATAGCAACCAGCATTACCACCACATTACAGCAACCAGTATTAACCCCCCACACACATTACAGCAAACAGCATTACCCCCCACATTACAGTATCCAGCATTACCCCCACATTACAGCAACTCGCATTACCCCCACAAAGCATTGGACTGGCCCGATCGGGTGCCATGGTATTCCCCGATGGGCCCCCAGCATCTCTTGGCTCCGCCCTCTTCATTGGTGGGGCGGAGCAGAGTTCTTTTTTTAAAAAATAAAAAATTCTTACCTTGTTGCGGTGTCTGAGCCCTTCCGCCCTGCTCCGTTCACACTAAATGTCGGGCGTGATGTCATCACACCCGACATATTCAGTTATGAGGGGCGCACGACAAGAAAGAAAGAAGACAAGAAGAGAAGAAAAAAGAAGAAAGAAGCCAACAGAAAGTTAAGTAAAGGAACAGAGGCAAGTTAAGGGAGGGAAGCAGCATGGCACAGTGTGATGAAAGGAGGGCAGGTGAAGGAGGAAAAGCAGCATGGCACAGTGTGATGAAGGAGAGACAGATGAAGGGGGAAAAGCAGCATGGCATACTGTGATGAAAGGGGGCCATGTGAAGGGGTGAAAAAGCTGTATGGCATAGTGTAATGAATGGTGGCCAGATGAAGGGGGGAAAGCAGCATGGCACAGTGTCATGAAGGGGGGCCAGGTGAAGGTGGAAAAAAGCAGCATGGCACAGTGTGATGACGAAGAGACAGGTGAAGGGGGGAAAGCAGCATGGCACACTGTGATGAAGGGGGGCCAGGTGAAGGTGGAAAAAGCAGCAAGGCACAGTGTGATGAAGGGGGTGGCCAGGTGAAGGGGGGGAAGCAGCATGGCACAGTGTGATGAGGGGGAGCCAAGTGAAATGTAGAAAAAGCAGCATGGCACAGTATCATGAAGGGGGAAAAAACATCACGGCACAGTGTGATGAAGGGGGAAAAGATTGATACTCCATTGCAGAGCCGGATTTACACCTCATGGGGCCCTAGGCAAGATATCGGTTTGGGCCCCCCCTCTTCACACACACAGTGGCCCCTCACACACACACAGTGGCCCCTCACACACACATAACACACACACACACACACACACACACACACACAGTGGCCTCTCACACACACACACACACACATAATACACGCACGCAGTGGCCCCTCACACACACATAATACATGCACGCAGTGGCCCCTCACACACACACACACAAACACACACACATATAATACACAAACGCAGTGGCCCCTCACACACACACACATAATACACGCACGCAGTGGCCCCTCACACACACACACACACATAATACACGCACGCAGTGGCCCCTCACACACACACACACATAATACACAGACACAGTGGCCCCTCTCACACACACACACATAATACACGGATGCAGTGGCCCCTCACACACACACATAATACACGGACGCAGTGGCCCCTCACACACAAACACACATAATACACGGACGCAGTGGCCCCTCACACACACACACATAATACACGGACGCAGTGGCCCCTCTCTCACACACACACATAATACACACACACACATAATACACATAATACACACACACACATAATACACACACAATACTACCCCACCCCTCCCCCAACTTACCTTTTTCCATCTAGGAGCTGTGGTCTTCATCCCCTTCACACATGGGACGGCACCTGTCATGTGGTGCACGTCCCAGGTGACACACAGCAGGCCACACACAGGAGGGAGGGAGGACACTAGCCCCGTGTGGCCCCTCCCCCGATTCAAGGGGGGGAGGGTTTCTGCAAGTTGGGGGAGGGGCTGATTTTTTTGATTTTTTTTTTTAAAAAAATTGCTCCTATCCCCCCCAGCTGTGCCCCCCGAGAGCCGCTAGGCCCTAGGCAGGTGCCTAGGTTGCCTAGCGGTAAATCCGGCCCTGCTCCATTGATTTAATTCAGTTTATATTACCTGATTAATTGTGTTTGCAAGAATAGATGATTGTTGCTTTTTAAATTGTATATGAAAGCATATAAAAGAGTTGAATTTAATTAATGCCCTTTTTACATTCGAAACACACAGCTATAGCCTATATCAATAACTAAATTAAATAATTGTGAAGTGTGCATATTGATACTAGAGATGGTCACTGACCCCCATGTTTTGTTTTTGTTTTTGGATCTGGATTACCTTCGTGTTTTGGTTTTGGTTTTGCAAAACCGCCATTGCGTGTTTTGGTTTTGGTTTTGTTTGGCTATTTTGTTGGAAAATCAATGTTTTTGGGCATGAAATAACCAAATTTAGTGCTCCACCTGTTTCTTGGATAAGTAATGTAATTGTAAAGCTAATAAATTATAAAAAAAAACAATTTAATTCCTGGTAGGTAGGCCTTCATTAATTCTACATACAAACCAGATTGTCCTCCTCTCTATCTATGCATATTGGCAATGCAGACATCGTCTTTGGGTGTATATTACACCCTACACTTACAGTTAAATATGTAAAGAAATGGACAAAGGCAGTTTGGTTTCTGTCTCTATAGGCCCCCCTCCACTTGTAGAAAATACAAAAACAATCAGCCATTATAGACTGTACAATATTATTTGAAATGAACAAAGGCAGTTTGGGGTCATTCTGTGTATGACACCCTACCCATAATGAGAAATTGCCAAAACAGCAACCTTTCAAGATGGTACATGATATGGAAATGGCCCAAGTCTCTTTCCTCTTTAGGGGTAGATTGCACCCTAGACTTAAATGGAAAGTTTTAAAAAGATGTTATCGTCATCATCTGGAGCTTCATCCTCACCCTCATGAGTGTGTACGTCATCATCACAGACTATCAATTCATCGCCGCTTGAATCTGCCATTAGAGAACAGTCAGTGCTTGGATGTCTTTGATGGTGAAGGCCTTCCTCGTGGAACATGTAGTTCATTTTTATAAACATCATTTTCTCCACATTTTTGGGAAGTAACCTTCTACGGCGATCACTGACTAAGTTCCCGGCTGTGCTGAACATTCGTTCAGAGTACACACTGGAGGGTGGGCAGCTTAGGTATTGCAAAGCAAGTTTGTACATGGGTTTTGAAATGGCCTGCTTTTCCTCCCAGTAAGGAAAGGGACTGTCTGACATTTCCATATCAATTACCTCTTGAAAATAATCCTCCACCATCCTTTGCATGTTTATACTCGTATTGGATGAAGTTATGGGCAAGGTGACACATTTTTTTGAAAAACCAGCCCAGATGTTAAATTGTTCTGGTCTGCCCCGTGCGTCTTCCCTGCTTCTTTTTGGGAAATTTAATTTTTTACGAGCAGCCGCAGCTTGAGAAAGTGAAAGAGGACATGCCATCAAGCCAAGGCCCAGTTCAGCGGCCAACTTGCTGAACAATAGCTCCTTGCAAAAGTTCACATCTCCCTCATTTACAAGTAAAGACTCAATGTAGGTCTTAAACCTTGGATCAAGCACATTGGCCAAAACGTACTGATCCGAGTTCAAGATCTTAATAACTCGAGGATCATTGTGAAGCGAATTAAGTACTTGACCGACAAGGCCAACATACTTTGCTGAATTGCTTTCTTTTATCTCCTCCTTCAGGTTCTCAAGCTGCTTTTCCAATAGTCTAATTAAAGGAATGACTTGGCTCAAACTAGCAGAGTCTGCACTCACTTCACACGTCACAACTTCAAATGGTTTCAGCACCTTGCACAGCACTGAAAGGATTCCCCACTGTGCAAGACTGAAATACACACCCCCTCCTTTCCCAATGTCATGGCTTGTGCAATATGCTTGGATGGCTTTGCACTGTTCCTCCATCCTCTGAAGCATGTACAGGGTGGAATTCCACCTAGTTACTACCTCTTGCTTAAGTTGGTGGCAGGGCAAGTTAAACTGCTCTTGGAGCTGCTGTAATCTCCTACATGCTGTGGCTGAATGCCTGAAATGGCCTGAAATTTTACGGGCCACCGAAAGCATCTCCTGCACCTCACGGTAATTTCGAAGGAAGCTCTGTACCACCAAGATGATGGGGTGATCAAAGCAGGGAATGTGCTGGAAATCACCCAGCTGTAATGCTTGCACTATATTGTTGGCATTATCAGAAATTACATATCCTGGGGAGAGTCCAAGTGGTATAAGCCATGTATCAATCACATCTCTTAGTTTGCATAACAAATTGTCAGCTGTATGCCTGTTAGTGAAGCCAGTGATACAAAGAGTGGCCTGCCTGTGACAAATGTTACGTAGTGGTGTACATGCTGCTGCTGTTCCTGCTGGTGAAGGTGAATGACCAACCCAGTGGGCTGTCACAGTCATATAGTCTTTAGTTTGACCACTTCCACTTGTCCACATATCTGTGGTTAAGTGGACAGTGGGCAGAATGGCATTTTTCAGCGCAATCTCTACATTTGTACACACTTATTGGTATAGTTGTGGAATAGCCGTACGGGAAAAATGGTGTCGCGATGGAATTCTGTAACACGGACACAAAACCTCAATTAACTGTGAAAAACCAGCTGCGTTTATTGTGGATATTGGATGCAGATCTAACACTAACATGGCAGCCATGGCGTCTGTGATTCGCTTGGCGACTGGGTGACTGCTGTCATATTTGCTTCCCCTAGCAAATGATTATTTCACAGTTATCTGCTGAAATGTAGGACTGCTCATTTTCTTGACCTGCCTCTGGGCTGACGATTCACCCCCAGCAGCAGCAACAGCAGCAGCAGTGGGACTAACGCTTTCTTCAGAGGAATCAATTATAGTGCAGGAGTCATCCAGCCTTAATAAGTGGGATGCAGGGCTAACTCCGAGCGCTACTGAGGATATTGATGAGGATGGTGTTGTGGGTGTATTTTGTAGCCGTCGGGGTGTCGGTGACCGGAGGCTCCTAGCTGATGATGGAGTGCTGGTATTTTTTTTGGAAGAACTTTCAGCTTTTCCCAACACTTTGCCATGAACTCTAGTTAAATGGCGTAACATAGACGAGGTTCCAAGATGGTTAAGGTCCCTCCCTCGACTGACTGTGGATTGACATACACTACAAATGGCTATACAGTTGTTGTCTGGATTGGGGTAGAAATAATTCCACACATAAGAGGTTGATTTTTTTGTTTTATGGCCTGGCATGACAATGGCCTTTTTCTTGTCACGTGCCAGAACTGCTGCCACTGGTGCAGGACTGACACAAACAACCTCATCCTCATCAACATACTCATTAGCGCCCTCGTCGCCTCCACAAATCTCCCCCTCATCCTCTTCTATTTCCAAAGTGGCATCCTCAATTTGTGTATCACCGGCTACACTCGGGGCTGTTCAGGCACACATCAGCAGAACTGCTGAAAGGGTCCCTCTTTATGGGTACACTAACAGAATGCTCATGATTAGACATCCCACTGTTGGATGGACTCTCCGCAGGGATTGGTGTCATTTGTGATTCAGGGCAAACATTATCCTCTAATGCCATACTGTTATCTTGCAGCTCGGCTTTGACGTGAAACAGTAGTTGTGCACCACTTGTAGGCTCGGTTACATTTTTGCATCTGCCACTAATAGAGAAAGGCGAAGGCCTCATTCTCTCTTTACCACTGCGTGTGTAGAATAGCATGTTGGCAATTATTTTTTTATCGGCAGTTAACTTTTCCTCAGTTACACTTCTTTTTCGCTTCAACACGGTAAAAAAATTTTTGGTGTGTGTTTTTTTGCCTGATTTCAAAAGACGGTGTAGTTTGACTTCGTCTTTCCCAGATGACGTACTGGGAACACCACCATCAGGACTGGTGACAGAACCTGGTTGCTCATTTTGCTCATATGTGGACTGCTTTGAATCCATTCTGAGCCCAAAGCACTTGTAGTGCTACAAATTGTTTTTGACACTGCTGCAAAATAGGACTTTTTTGACAGCCAGATAAATTTCTGCAAAAGAATGGGGGACACCCCAAAAACAAATGGGAGTGCTAAATATATTATTTTGACACTGCTGCAAAATAGGACTTTTTGGACAGCCAGATAAATTTCTGCAAAAGAATGGGGGACACCCCAAAAACAAATTGGAGTGCTAAATATATTATTTTGACACTGCTGCAAAATAGGACTTTTGACAGCCAGAAATATTAATGCAAAAGAATGGGGGACACCCCAAAGCACTTGTAGTGCCAAATATTAAAAAAAAGACTCCTCTATCCTCCTCTTTTCTCTTCTCTATAATTGTTATCAGAATTGTCATCAGAATTGTAATCAGAATTGTTATCAGAATTGTTATCAGAATTGGATGAAGAATAAGGTATATTATCTGTCCCTGCTCTAATCAGCCTGTGACTACACCCTGCTCTGTCCCTCTGTCAAATGGCGATGGATTGCTGTGGAGGCAGGTATTTATAGTTTTCAATTATCAAGTGAACCGAGCTCCGAGATCCGACGACATCACAATGACGTTTGCCTCGATTTGGAATCTGAGCGGGCGAGAGAGTACCAAGCCTACTCGGCTCGGTACTCGGATAGGCAAAGTTCGGGCGGGTTCGGTTCTCGGGGAACCGAGCCCGCCCATCTCTAATTGATACTATACATTAGAGGGATGTGTATGCCTAATCTCTTAGAATGTGTTAAAACCAGAGATGATCCATCAAAATAAATAAGGGTAGCTCTGTTTTATATAAACAGCATGTCAATGTAAAATAATGACTTGCCAAGGGACAGTTTTAAATTCAAGAATGATATTATTAATGCTATGTGTTTAGAAACTTTTGACATGATTCTATTGAAGGACCTGGTTGATAAAGGTATTTGTATCCTATCAAAATACAAGTATTGTACATTCTATACCAGGGGCCGACAACCCCCGGCACACATGCCAGACACAGGCTGGCTGTCACTGCAGGACATCACCGAAACTGTAGCAGTTCCTTTCAGGGCTCATTGCGGAACAAATGACTTGGGAGGTGAGTCGCACACACAGCTGCCTAATTACACTAATTAGAGGCACTTATATATGGCATAATATTAATTTTAGGCACTTATGTGTGGCATTATGTGAATTGGGGTCATTTATATGAGGCATAATGTGAATTGGGGGCTCTTATGTGAGCGTAATATGAACTGGGGGATTACTGTGGCGTAATATGAACTATGGTCGCTTAACTATAGCATAATATGAACTGGGGGCACTTGTGGCATAAAATGAATTGGGGGCATTACCGTGGCACAATATGAATTGGGGGCAAAACTATGTGTCATAACAGGAATGCTTATTTGTTGGTCTCATTACTATTAATATTACCTTGATATTAGCAGCATAAAATAAGAAATATATATACACATATATATATATATATATATAATTTTATCTCTCTCTCTCTCTCTCTCTCTCTATATATATATATATATATATATATATATACACATACTAGAGATGTTCACTGACCCCCGTGTTTTGGTTTTTGGTTTTAGCAAAACCACCTTCGTTTGTTTTGGTTTTGGATCTGTATTTTTTAGAAAAATAGCTAAAATATGCTAAAATCACATAATATTGCTTTTTTTCCCCTTACGTTATTATTAACCTTAATAACACTAATTTTCAGGCATTTCCAGTCAATTTTGACCACCTCACAGTTCACAATATTATTTTCATCCACTTTCGGACAACGACTGCAACGACCTGGTTGGATGCCAAGCGACAGAGCAATGACACAAACACGACAGTTCATAGCACATCTAGGAAACATTGCCACACAGCAGTGGCCGGAAAGAAAAGTGGTGCAAGATGGAATTGCCCTTGGGCCATCCCACCCACCCTTATGGAAGATATTGAAAAGCACATGTACATTTTAGCAAAGCAAGCACTCCAGCGAAAGATGTGACACTTTTGTAGCTGAAGTTCTTGGTTTGTTTGGGCCACCACATAACAAGCTACCAATAGTTTAGCTGTCTTATGCCCAACAGTGCTGTCAATGAACTCTACATTTAAACCATGTCTGCTTATGATGCATCTTTAATCTCCTTCTCCTCTCTGGATATATCCCTCTAATCCATGAAGAATTTATATAGACACAGGAATGGATATTACAACTGGAGTGGCATTACATCTGCTTGAGACAGACTGTTACACTAAACATGTGGGCAGCATGGAATCCATCATCTTGGAATACGCTGCATTGAATAGAGATTTAAACCAATATATAGATGCAGTTGAGGAGACTGTACATAAATTAAAACGTGACCCACCGGATGATTTCCCAGATTTAAGAGAGCTTGTACACAAAAGATACACTGCACTTTGGAAAAGGAGGAGGCCCTGAGGCAGGATTAATGAACAGCTAAGAGACCTGAGAAAACAAATGGGTGTGTCACCGGCCCCTGCAGACAAAGATTTGGAAGATGAAGACGAGGAGATAGCCGTCACCCAGAGCACTCCTATAACACAGTTGGACATGTGAACCCAGTGAAAAACAAAGTATGTGCTTGCACGTAGGAGAGAGAAGCAATTGAAAGGATGATTGAAAACTTCAGCACTTATAGCACATGTAGGTAACATTGGCACACAACGGTAGCTGAAAGGAAAAGGGAAGCAAGAACTGTCCTTGTGAACATCCCACCCACCCATATAATGGATCTTTAAAAGGACATGCACACTTTAACAAACCAAGCACTTCAGCGACAAGGAGTGCCACTTTTGTGGCTAAAGAGTTTGGTTTGTTTGGGCCCCCCACAAAACAAGTTAACAATGAGCTTAAGGCAGCTAAGGTAACAGTGCTGTCAATGAACTCTACAATGGTAAGATGTTGTTTTCATCATCTTCAGCCTCATCCTCAACTCATCAGTGTGTACATCACACAGGGAGAACATGCAAACTCCATACAGATAAGGTCTTGGTCGATAATCTAACTCATGACCCCAGCGCTGTGTGGCAGAAGTGCTAGCCACTTAACCACTGTGCTTATTCACAATAGTGTTGCATAAGCACACTATAGTGTTGCATAAGCACACCCCTCTCACCCCTCTTGGCATCTCAATGATAGTCTATTATGTAAAAAAGGGGACAAACAAAAAATCATGCAGGTGATCGTGCTGCTCGAGGAACTAAAATCCTCCCCGGATGTTTTGCATTCTTTTTTTTTCTTTTTTCAAGTTTTATTTTGCAAAGTGAAAATAACAACAGCAAAAGATGTTTTGCATTCTATTGTTTGGGAGGCCCATAAGGTCACCATCCTTGAGCTCCTGTTTAGTATGTCCTCGGCTATAAAAAAAATGCCCAATAAAACCTTACTTGCAACCTGGAATCCTCATAAACTATCCTCACATATAAACATCATCATTTTCCAAAACGTAAGACCTACCTGAAAATCTTAGTCCTTAAAATGTCAGCTACAACAAATTCAGTCCTCTAAAGCTGCTAATAATCTACAATGGCTCTATCAGAAGTACTATGAAAAGGGACATAAAGCTAGCCCACCATTTGCACTCTATAAGAACGCAGAACAGAATAGTCTCAATACATGAAGTAGCCTCTAACAGGATATATGACCCTCAGAAACTTGCTTACTGCAGACGTGAATTTTACTCTAAATTGTATCACCTTCAAGCCAACAAACCCTCCCCCCATAAAGATCTACACGATAAAATTTTAAGTTTTCTAGAATCATGCCGGTTACCTTCTTTATCTGACTAGCAACTAACTTTTCTAAATACAGAAATAACTTCCGAGGAATTAAAATGCACTATTAAGTCTCTTAAAAATATGTCTGCCCTGGGTCCGGATGGCTTTACTGTGATATATTTTAAAAAATGCACCCTGCTCTATCTCCCATGCTTCTGGATCTCTATAATTCTGTACGCCTAGGTAAGGAGATTGATGGGACCACCACCAGAGCGAGCATAGTGGTTATTCCAAAAGAATGGAAAGACCCCCGTCAATGTGCGATTTCGTGGTTGGTCTCTGTGAGTTTAAAAATCCTGCTCTAGAAAGCAACTGGCTTGCCTGGAAAAAGTAATCACAGCGAAACACGCGTCTGAGTTCTGCTGTGTGTATTCGATCTCTGAATTATATGTTACTATCTTAATTTGATATACCACCTAGAACTTACCTTGGCTCTGAATCTTTACTAGAGGAATCTAGTCTAGTGTATTTCCAATGTTTTTTTATTATTATTCTAATTCCACTACATTTCATTAATACATTTCATTAACACCTGTAGACACACCAGTGTGTATACTTTTGTGGCTGATTGTTTATATGTTTATGTATTGTTTTTCATTGTTCATTTCACATTGTCTAAACAAGGTCCACCATCCTGCACACATTTTTTCATTTAGGATCCACCTCTTGGCGCACCCTATCATGTTATTTTCACTTTATCTATATGAGGTTGGCATCCTCGAATAGGGATGCGACAGTGGATGGATTTTTCCTTATTTATATTTACATTAATTTCGTATTGTTTCTGGTTTGAGCGCACTTGTTTTTTTCTTGTTGTTTGTTATCTTTTTAGGTAAGAAATAATAGATAGTGGAAATGAGTTAACTAACTTAGCTGAACACCGTTCAGACACAGTTAATAATCCTGAAAAAGGGTTCTCTCCAGAAGTAATGTCTCCTTTGAATTGCGAGAGTCAATTAGTTTGTATGCAGGAATAATGTGTCAATTGTATAAATCCAAGTTGAAAAGTTAATCTGCAGTTCCGTTAATGAAATAAATAAGACATGAGTACTCTTGCTATTTGCGTAGAACACAAAAAATCTGTTTGGAGAAACCTCTGTTACTTCTTGGTCTGGGAGGATACGAATCAGTTACTCCCTAGGTGCTTCTCGGTCTCGGTGTAGAAGCTGGTAAGATGTCGCTTCTTATACAGTAGTTAGGGGCACATTTATCATTTAGCGTAGAAATAGAGAAATGGTTATCAATTCTTATCGGATGGATAAGTATTGATTCATTTCTCAAATTTATCAAAACCGGAGCACAGAAACAGCAGTCCCGATAACCTGCTGTTTCTGTGAAAAGAAAAATCATACTTACCCCTGCCTCTTCGGACGCGCTGTATTCCGATCTCCTCCTCCTTTTTTTTTTTTTTCATTTGTAGATGCAACTGCGCATGTGCAGTCTAGAGACCTCCAGGCTGTGCACAGACACGAGACTAGCATTTCTGCATCTGTGTGTGGACCCCTTTGGACTCATTATTGTTGTGGATATATACATTTTGGAAAGGTAATATATATATATATATATATATATATAAATATAGGTATATATTTTAGAACCATTGAAAATAGATAATAATATTTGAATTTTTCACAAACTGCTCTTAGTTTGCTATGGCAATATATATGTATATGTTTTAAAATCTGTAGTATAGAATAGCAATAATATTTCACTAAGTATGTCTAAAATGGTAATAGTTAGTAAAGGTTATATATATAAGTATATATGTGAAAAGATATATAGCATATAAGTAAACTGTTATGTTAATATTTAAGTGAAAAAGGATTGAAATGTATTAAGGTTATATATATGCATGAGTATGAAAATATATAGCAGACCTAATAAATAATATTGTCTTAATTGTGGCTAAACTGCTTTTCATTTGTGTAAAAATGTCAGTATAAATGATATTGTGATAGTCCATGTGTTATGGCTGTTATGGAATACAAAGTTAATGTAAATTACTTGTTTGAAGGCAAAGCATTTGAGTGAATTTTAATAATTTTTTTTTTTTTTTTTTTAAAATAATCAATTACCCTTTAATTTAGATTGTTTTTTTTGAAAGGAAGACTGGCAAATTTTAACAAATAACTGTATTCAATGCAACAAGCCAACAAGCATTATTAATTTGATATTACTTTTTAATTAAAGTAACAAAGGATGCAAAATGTTTTGCATAGTAAACATTCTGTATCGTCTTAGTGTAAGTCATTTAATATTTCTTTTTACCAAAAATGTTATGTCCATGTAAGTGTCTTCACTGGTCTCTCTAGTTAAATTTTCAGATCTAATGTTATTTATTTTTTTTAAAATTGCAATGTTATGTTCCAATTCATAAGAATTTTTAGAATGATGTTGGTGTTAAAAATGTAATGTCTTTCAAAGTCTGTAGATGGATTTTTTTATAAAATTCAATCAATGTAATTATGTTTTTTTTTTTTTTAATTTAGAGGTATATGTATATGTTATACCTATAACATTATTCAGTGTATAGAGCCTAATTAATTATTAAATAGACATATGGCATCCCAACTCTATGTGAACTCAGTATTTCAATTTTATGGCCTTGATGCCCTTGCTGCAGAGTCTTTAGAGATATTTACTTAAGATAAGAGTTGTGGGGGATAATGTAGTCAGACCTAGACTACTAAAATTAGCTGTCTCTTTCCTTATCCATTGACCTCTAAATTTTTCACTTTTGTATGAATGTTGGCTAGGATATATTGTACCTTTTTACCTTTGTATTTATATATTCCTCAGGATCTATTTATTCTTTGTTGGTGTTTTCCAGAAAAGTTGTAATTCCTTAGAAAAATTGTTAAATCATAAAGGTAAGTAATTGTGTTGTTACATGTATGACAATTTACAATTTTTTTTAAATTTGGCCAAATGTTTCTAATTAACATTTGAACACTAATTGCAGAGCAATGTACAGTTAAGTCACTAAATTCAGATCCTGTTCCACTGTAGCCTACAATCTCTGTTACCTAAAACATACCAACAAATATGAAAAGAAAATGTAATAGCATGTTAGAAAACTTAATTTTTTTTTTTTTTTTATATTTAAATTGCAATGCAATATAGGATTTTTTTTTGGGATAATAAATTATGCCCCACTATAGTTGACATCATCCGTTGTATACAAACCTAGATGTATTTTCCACTTTTTAATAACTACATTTTTAACTTACTCACCCTATAATTGAATTTTTTGGTTTATAAATATTTATTGTTTTTTTAATTTTTTTCCATTTACTCATGTACTTGTTAGATGTCTTTCAACTCAAGCAGTGAGGAAGAGATGGCCAGTACAGAAGTAGAGCACAGTGCAACACATAGTACAGCAACCAAATGTAGCCCTAAAAATAAAATTAAAAGGGCCCCCCATTTTTCTGCTGACGAGAATGACACATTAGTTCAAGGTGTACTTGAAAAATATTCCATTTTATTTGGGAGACCAACTGCCTATTCTTATGGCACTGAGGCCAAAGAAGTAGTTTGGAGGAAAATCGCTGAGTCTGTGACATCGGTTGGACGCTGTAGACGCAGTGCAAACGTCTGCAAGAAACGCTTCGGTGACTGTAAAGTTACGGTAAAGCATAAACTATCATTAATACACCAGCACGCAAAGGGATCTGGCGGTGGTCCAGCGTTGCAAGTGGAAATGGTGGGATGGGAGAAGAAACTCAGTGATCATATATCTCCCACATTAGTCACTGGAATATCATCCGGTTTGGACACTGGTGAACAGTGTGTGCCAAGTACATCGATTGAAGGTAAACTGTATTGAAATATTTAAATTAATGTAACATATATCATTTTAATTCAATTTAATTTTTTTTTTATTTAAAAAAACAGATACTGTGTCAGTGAATGTCTCTGCTTCCTCACGTGCGTTAGGTAACATACCCTTTATTAAAAGATTATTTTTTCCTATTACTGTGTATATTTTGGAGAGTACATTTGATCAAATTAATTATTATTTTTATTAGAGAGTGTTGCAGAACCAGCCCGTAAAAAAAGCAAGCAACATTCCAAGACTGGGCTCATTGGTAAGCAAAACTGTTTAAAAACCTATTTTGTTAACCCCTAAATAAGTTGTCCTTATTGTACAATTTGCAACTAAGTGTGAGTAAACCACCTTTTTTTTTTGTTTTTTGTTTTTTTAAAAATGACAGGACATAGCATGTTTTCAGCTATTCATCTTTCTGCAACTTCACCCCAAAAAAGACACTCTCCCCAAAAAACAGGTAAAGTATACACTTTAGAACTAACTCATTATTTGACATGTAACGTTACAATAATTAACTTAATTCTATTTAACCAGGATTAGCACATTAGCTTAGATGTTTTTGCACCTGGTAAAGAGGAGAAAAACACACTATTTGTGGACTAAAAAAAGTAATGGATTGAGAATTGTCTTGATAAATATTGTTTATAACTAATTTTTTTATTAAACCAGTTTTGAAACACAGATAGAAAAGTATGAGAACCGAGCGAACATCTTCTCCTGATAATTGTTTATTTTTGAAAATCGATATAAGTACTTTTAGTTGTATTTTAACATATCCTTTTTTTTTTTTTTTTGGTGTATTTACGATTTGATAATTAACTATTTTGTAATCAAGTTATACTCAAAAAGGGAAATAATTTTTTAATATTTAAAAGTTTTTAAATTTTGCGTATTATTTATTTTTTTATTTTAAGGGGCTACAGAATCATCTGCTGCAGTCCCTGCAAAGAAAGTTCATAAGTCTATTGAAAGTAAAGCCAAAAAAAACCTTTATGGAAAATCCACAGATGCTAATCCTATGGGTAAATAAAAAAAAAAAAAAAAATTGGTATATGAGCCTTCTTTATAAGTAGATTTTATTAATTTTCCATACATCAATTTTATTGTTTATAGCTATCATTTCCTTTTTTTTTGGGTAATTAACAGGTAGACCTTCACATACAACAGATACCCAAAAAAAAAAACTTACATACATCAACAAACAAAGCTACAAAAGTCATTCCAAGTAAGTTTTTTTATTTTTATTTTTTAAAATTAAAAATATACACCACGTTTTAGTATGTGTTATTTGTCTTTTAAATTCGTTGTACTTTTTCAAATACTTGCCTTTTATTTGTTGTTAGTGTCTGAGGAAATAGTTAATCAGGATGAAGACTACACTACAAATGTGTTGGCCTTTCCGGATGACACCCATCACCACACTCAGATTATTGACAGTTCTGACGATTGTATAGCAGAAGACATTAATCCAATGCCACTTACTGAAGAAACAAGCACTTCATCTTCCAAACCCACCGCAAAACATAGAAAGGACAAGTGACATTTATAATTCAAGTCATACTTCAGAAAATCAACCTTTTGGCACAGTTGCACAAATTGAACATATATTTAACAACACTTTAAAAAAATATGAGAATTTTGTCCAGAATACTGTCTTTGGAGTTCGCAAAGATCTTCATAAAATCAATAAATCAATAATAGGACATAAAACTACTCAAGAAAATAGCCTAAAACAAATAGCTTCGTCTATTGAAACAATGGTTGATAAATTTGTTAATATTACAGCGAACCAAAGTAAAATAATAAATCAACAAGCAGAAATGTTGTCATTACTGAGATCTGGATATCTAACATTGTCTAAGCCAAGTAGTGGTGTAATTGATGTTGTGGATACACATTTATCACATAGAACATTAAGCCAAACAGACTCACTTAAGTTGTCTAATATATCTACTATTTTAAGTGATGCTGAGTCTAATATTTCTGAAAAGAGCTCTACTTTTTTAAGTAATAGTGACTTTAATACTTCAGTAGTGAACAGTGACCTAGATAACACAACAGATGCTAATCAAGCATCAGTAAGTGATAATGACTCGGACACTTTTATCTCTACCCCACTCTTGCTAAAAAAATATGCTAATACAAGTATTACCACAGGGTCATTAGACACTCTAAGCACCAATAGTCTTAGCCCTGAAAGTACATCTTTGAGAGAGAAAAGAACAATTAAAAGACCACAACGCTTTTTGGATTTGTGAGTGAAAGGGTACATATTCTTTAATTTAGTTAATTTATATTTTTGGGGAATTTCTTTGTTTTCATACATTATACTAATTGATTAATTGTTTAAATTTTTGGAAAAAGTAAAGGCATAACAATTACAACAATTTTATTAGTTCATTACGCCATTCAATACACAAGTGTGTTTTTTTTAACAAAATAGTGTACATGTTTCTATTTTTATTAGCAAATTAGTTCAAATTTAAATTTAAATTACCTGTGCATTTTTCTAAACATTTAAAAATTTGGTCTGTGATTGTTACTGTCAATTTTTGGTATAATTAATGTAACCCAAATTGAAGAACATGTTAACCTCATTGTTAATTTTATGTTTAATTATTTTTTTGATTTTACAGATAAACACCAGTTGTTATCTTCGCTTATTATGCCCAAAATAGAGGAAGGAGTGCAGATAATTCCAACGATTGCTAGTCAGCATGAGCAAATCATACAGCCCGGACAGGTGGTGAACACTGATAAAAGTGATGCAGACATAACTAATAAAATAATGATGGAACAGGACTCTGTCACACTGTACTTAGTGCCCGTTGAAAGTCGAGAGGCAGACCTTGCACCAGCGCAGACATCAACTTCTACGACTACACATGATCCTGCTACGAGGCAAAGCAAAAACATTAAAAGTCGAAGAAAGAAATTAATCAAGAAACTATATAAAAATAGACAACAAACTGAACTGATTGATATCATTAGTGACATAAAAAAAACAGCTTGAAATGTCCCAAAAAATTACAGACATGTCTGTTAATCTAAAAAAAGCTACTGTTAATATTGCTACTATTACAGAATTGCAGACAACTATTCACAATAGTATAATGTTGGAAATTAACAAATTAGGTCGAGACATGCTGATGGCTTTGTCTATAGCAAGTAGTGATGGAAGCACTACCACATTGTCTGACACTACCTCATTAAACATTGAGTCTCAGGGATTTTCACTGGATAATTTATCTAATAATATATGAGATTTTGTTTCCTGCTTTGTTGTTGCAAAACACCTTTTTGTCCATTCAGGTCACAGGATTAATAATTTAGAAATTATTAAATTAAGAAATAGTTGTTTTGTATATTATTTATTAATTTTTATAATTTTTTTTATATTTATTTAGGGTTATATATATACCTTCAGTTATATTTTGAAAATTTATTATGTTGTAAGTTTGCATAATTTTGAACAAATATTCATATCTGCAAAGGAAAAATAAAGAATTAAACTGCAGTTTTGTGTGTTTGGATTATTGTCATGTAAGTATAGTGCCAATTATTTGTTATAATGAACTGTCCCTAACATGTAATATCATACCTAACTGTGTAACCTAATTTCAGCCCCCCCCCCCTCCTCCACAATTTTTCTAAAAATATTATCATTCAGTCGCTTTTAAAAAAAAAAAAATTAAATTGTTTGATGGAAAGCTTTTCAAAAAGAAAAATGTAAATAACACAGGTTTGTTGTGAAGGTATTACATGACAGTTGTACTACATTTTCAAAGCATAATTAGTTCTGTAGTTGAAAATTTTAAAATTACATACATGCATTAAACACTAATAGATTATATATAATATTGGAAGGCATCATGCAATGTCAGACTTACATTCTTAGCAATCGTAGAAAATGTTAAAATTTACAATGAATAAATGAGTTTGCAAAAAATTTTTTAAACGAGGCTGAATGTTTTTATTATTCACATATTGATATACATATTACATGGATTATGAACATGTATTCAATGACATTACTAAAGTCCACACAAAGGACTAAGTTCTTATAAGGTAAAAATACTTGGATCAACATTATTGTCGAAATATAGCATAAGCAATTCACAGTGTCTTGCTTTAGGGTCATCCTATGAAGAAAGGAAAAACATGTTATTTAAAAAAGTATTCATATTTAGTTAATCTAATTGTTAATTTGTATAGAAATACCAGACCGTTAGTAACAACGCAAATTGGATAGTACCATTAAGTGTAGGTAAATTGATAACAATTATGAAAACGTCACCCACTCAGTACATGGTTCTTGACTTTTATTTAACTAGAAGTCTACCACAATATGATTGGCAGGAATCCTAGAAGCATAATTGAATTTTAAAAATGTAAAAATTAAAAAAAAATAAATAATTAAAAATAAAAAAGTAAAGCTATATTTTAGTTAGAGGTATTTGAAAATTAACAAGGTAACAAAAATGAATTGGAGCCTATGTTCTATACATTGTTTCTGTATGGAATTTAAATAGCGGAGTGGCTTACATATATTTAAATTAACATTGACAAAAAAAAAATTAATTTGTATATAATGCATTAACGCTATAAATATATACAAACTTATACCTGAAATTTATACTCACCAACTAACCATCCACCTTCAAGTCTGGATTGTTCAAAATCTCGATAAATAGTAGTATTACGAAGAATGTAGGAATCGTGAGCAGATCCTGGAAAGGATGCATTCACATGCATAATTCGTCCTTTCGCATCACATACCACTTGCATGTTCATTGAGTGAAAGTGATTTCTGTTGCGACACATCTCCTCCATATTTTTGGGAGGAGTGAATGCTATGTGGGTGCTGTCAATGGCTCCCATTACATTAGGAATTCGTCCAATTGCATAAAAAGCTTTTTTGACTGTTTGCCATTCTTCTCCATTACGAGGGAGGTAGATGTAGTCCCTCATATGTTTCACTAATGCCTTTATAACTTGGTTAAAAAAAATAGAAAAAGAGGGTTGGGAAAATCCACCACACGATGCAACAGTAGGTTGAAACGATCCGGAAGCCAAAAAATGAAGAGTACTCAATAGTTTGGTCATGCCTGGAACAGCATTTGTTCTTCTGGTCCTTGGTGCGATATCTTCCTTTATAAGTTCATATAAAGATAAAATTGCAACAGAAGGCAACCTATAGAGTCGAACAATGTCTTCCTCACGAAGACCACGAAGCGTTTGTCTGGTCCTGAACAAGCGTGCTCTTCTAACTTGTCTTCTTCGTCTTACAGGTGGTGTGATTCCATGTTCAGGAACAATGTTACATCTGAGCATGTTTCTACGTACAATTATTATCCCAAGTGCGAGTAAAAGTGGAATCATTTTTTAATGTTAATTTCCAAAATAAAAGAAATTTAACTAGTACAAATAAAGGAAAAAATAAAAGTTTTTGTGATTATTTAAAATTTTATTTGGTTTTTTTGAAGATAAAGGTTTTTGATATAGTAATATTGAGACATTAATTTATATTTAAAAAAAAAAAAAAGGAATACCGCATAACTATTTCACACAGTATGTGTGTGATTGTGTCAATACATATATAACAACTTACGTGAACACGATTATGTTTTACAATACAAAGTCAATTGCAGACACAATTAAATTCACATATCAGACCATATATCAACGTAGGTCCACAAACTAAATGGTTTTTTTCTGGTGCCCAATAATAATGTCATCACTACTAAGACAGACCACATTAATACTATTCTAAATCCTTGCAAAAAAACCAATTTATTATTAAAGATATTTATGGAGCAAGTTCATGTTAACACATACTAACGAATATTTTTTTTTTTACCATCAATGCGTATCCATAAAATGCACGTATTTGCCAATTATTTCACTAAATTGAGTTTACGCAACACATATGTTGGCTAAAATCAACAATATAACTGCTTGATTACCTACATAAATATTAACAACTCCATCATGCAAAGTTTTATTCGAATACACACTAAAATTAGCCATTACTGAATTTAACATTAAATCATGGCTGCAAATAACCTTCTCCCACTATTATGTACTATAAAATTTGGATGCTGCACTTTTATTACACTATTATAATATCAATAATAAATTAATTAAAGAGCACTATTATCAATATATACAGTAAATGAAACACTTTGTCACTTTTTTAAAAATTCTCAAACAATGTGTACAGGTTTCAGAAGCCACTTTAATTAAGCACTAATAAAAAAGTTAATGCTTTTAGTGACATTTTATAATAAGAATACATTTTTTTATAACAACAGGATAAACATTACCTATAGTATGAAGGACAAACACGGAGTTTAGGGCAGTTGACAAGGATGCTGCAAATAAAAGTACAGTGTAGTCTGAACTGAGCTCTGATGACAGGGAGGGATCACAAGATCACTCCCTGCACATGCGCTGTCCAGCTCTTCTCTCCGTAGCAGAGCTGGACATAATGAGGAAGAAAAGAATATGTTACAGTTTTGATGATGTACACCAGCTTCAGCTTACAAGTTTCCGAAAAATTTGTTTTTTCGGAACTTGTTAAATGCCGGCCCCAGAGCAGTCACCATACTGTTGTATGGTGACTGCTAGAAAAAACGAACTGCAGCGAAAATTAATGGTTTTGGAGATTGAACAGTCGAACGGAGCTATCATAAATATCAATTGCAGACTTCCTTTACCTAAGTACACGGTAAGTGCACGATAGTGCAATACCGTCATTTGTTAAATGTGCCCCCTAGGGAGTAACTGATTCGAATCATCCCGGACCGAGAAGTAACAGAGGTTCCTGCAAACAGATTTTTGGTGTTCTACGCTAATAGTAAGAGTACTCATTTCTTATTTATTTAATTAACCGAACTACAGATTAAAAATCCTTCGCATCTTCTGTATTATCCAGATCCTTTCTGACACAGTCAAGTGCTTCATCCAAATTTGCTATTCCTGAATTTGACAGCCCAACGGTTGAGAGACACTCAATACTGTGAAAAGATATTTTGCTTCTAGTAGTCCAAAGCATTACTGAGAGCAAATAAAACCTTCTAAATCTATAACCTACCACAACATTTGGAAAAGGTGTTTGATCTGAACAAAAGCTCCCACTTTTAAAGAATTAAAATTTGCAGAAAGTATCTTGGTGAAGGGTTTACCTTTCAGATCATTTCAGCCATCTCAGACATTCAATAGGCCAAAAATCTCATTATTAGAAGATTCCTAGCTGCAACATTTAAAATGAATCCTCTTTCTGGTTGCAGCTTTTAAAATTAATCCTACAATACACAAGTTGAGCCTGTAATGGATTTGTCTCATCTTGTAAGCCTTAACGAGTTAATAAGCTCCAATATCTTTTCCACAAGCCATCCTATTAAAATTTTTTATCAAGATAGAAGACTGGTATTCAGAAAAGAAGTTGACTCAAAGGTGTCTTTTGTATTTCATTTGAACAAAAAAATCCTCTTACCAGCAGTTTATAATAAGTCCAATGCTAACCAGGAGAGGACATAACAGTGCAGTAGATATGTAGGCGCAACTAATACTTTTAAGAGATTCATACAATCTTTTGGTTTTTTTTTCTCAGGACTAGGAAGAGGTTTAGCGATAGCATGCTCAAAACTGAGCCCATGGTTATCCAATCCATATATTTAACATATTCTTCAGTTCAGTTGTCAAACCAGTTCCTTTAGAGATTAAAGCACATAAAACTCCAACAGTAACTAGCTGTTAGGAAGCCAAAACCTTGAGCAGTAGCTGTTTTATTGAAATAATAACACCCCTACATTACCCTCATTTAACATCTTTATTGCTCTGCTACATCAAGGATTTTTAATCCGTACTATATCCTTGGATTCTTTACAAAATAAAAAAAACCCTGGCAGACCATGCTAAAGTAGCTCCCAAGAGTTTAGCTGCAATGTGAGCTCTTAGGCGTCAATGGTCCTTATTTATAACATGGGGCTTTCCAATGGCTGACAATACAATGCTTAAATGTATGTGTGCCCGTGAAGTAGCTAGCGTTGCAAAGAAATACAGAGAAAGATTCAGTGGTACACATGTCAGTTTTTAGGTCATGTAAATGACTTTACTACCAAATTCATCAAGTAACGTACCTTGAGATCGGCTCCATGTTGAATTCAGGCATGCTTAGAGCCGAATTCCATGCGTCCTGAAAAAAACACACAGTATGCATCCCTTGATGAATCAGGCCCACTATGCAATAAAGTGCAGACTTTTAATAAAGTGTGGAGCTTATAATATGTGACATACTGATAAATTATATTAAAGTCATTTTATTGCTTACCAATAAAACATTGTCCAATGCGATTATTGTGGTTCCAAAACACAAAGATATTTAACTGCAAAATATAGCAGAATTTACAACAATCCATCATTACGCATAAAAGACATTACACTAAAGCAGGAAAGTATGAAAACACTGAATACATAACATCTCCTCTAATGCTTCATCCAGGACAAGATAAATTTCTGTTGTTTGTAGTCAGGATCAGAGAGAGTGAGAACAATGGGCCAGGGTGCTTATATGCAGCTTGAATTAGCATGAACAGCAATGAAGTCATGAATACACAAGCATCACATCTAGGGGTCTTCATTGGCTCAGGGTTAATGATGTTCTAATGTATAAAATCATTTGAAACGGCAGCCAAGGACAAATAGGACCAATGTGCAAGTGCAAATAAAAGAAAAATGTTGTCCGGCGCTCAGAAACAAACAGAATTTAAAAATCACTGTGTCAGCATAAACATAAAGGAGAATTTTGTGCACAATATAGCTATATTGGGGTTAAGCTCACCTGCCGGATGTCAAGGCATCTCCTGTAGGTGAGTCCCTAAGCTAGTGATACAAATTTACATTCAGGGTGTTCCATTTAAAACCTTCCCCTGAACCTCCATCTTATAAAGCCTGCAGCACCTTTGTAGGGAGTGGTCAACTCCCAAAAAACTAGAAAATAGTGAAAGGAAAAAAGGGCGCTTCTTTAAATTAATGAAATGTGTACAAGTGTATAAAATCATTTGAAACGGCAGCCAAGGACAAATAGGACCAATGTGCAAGTGCAAATAAAAAAAAAATGTTGTCCGGCGCTCAGAAACAAACAGAATTTAAAAATCACTGTGTCAGCATAAACATAAAGGAGAATTTTGAGCACAATATAGCTATATTGGGGTTAAGCTCACCTGCCGGACGTCAAGGCATCTCCTGTAGGTGAGTCTCTGAGCTAGTGATACAAATTTACATTCAGGGTGTTCCATTTAAAACCTTCCCCTGAACCTCCATCTTATAAAGCCTGCAGCACCTTTGTAGGGAGTGGTCAACTCCCAAAAAACTAGAAAATAGTGAAAGGAAAAAAGGGCGCTTCTTTAAATTAATGAAATGTGTACAAGTGTATAAAATCATTTGAAACGGCAGCCAAGGACAAATAGGACCAATGTGCAAGTGCAAATAAAAAAAAAATGTTGTCCGGCGCTCAGAAACAAACAGAATTTAAAAATCACTGTGTCAGCATAAACATAAAGGAGAATTTTGAGCACAATATAGCTATATTGGGGTTAAGCTCACCTGCCGGACGTCAAGGCATCTCCTGTAGGTGAGTCTCTGAGCTAGTGATACAAATTTACATTCAGGGTGTTCCATTTAAAACCTTCCCCTGAACCTCCATCTTATAAAGCCTGCAGCACCTTTGTAGGGAGTGGTCAACTCCCAAAAAACTAGAAAATAGTGAAAGGAAAAAAGGGCGCTTCTTTAAATTAATGAAATGTGTACAAGTGTATAAAATCATTTGAAACGGCAGCCAAGGACAAATAGGACCAATGTGCAAGTGCAAATAAAAAAAAAATGTTGTCCGGCGCTCAGAAACAAACAGAATTTAAAAATCACTGTGTCAGCATAAACATAAAGGAGAATTTTGAGCACAATATAGCTATATTGGGGTTAAGCTCACCTGCCGGACGTCAAGGCATCTCCTGTAGGTGAGTCTCTGAGCTAGTGATACAAATTTACATTCAGGGTGTTCCATTTAAAACCTTCCCCTGAACCTCCATCTTATAAAGCCTGCAGCACCTTTGTAGGGAGTGGTCAACTCCCAAAAAACTAGAAAATAGTGAAAGGAAAAAAGGGCGCTTCTTTAAATTAATGAAATGTGTACAAGTGTATAAAATCATTTGAAACGGCAGCCAAGGACAAATAGGACCAATGTGCAAGTGCAAATAAAAAAAAAATGTTGTCCGGCGCTCAGAAACAAACAGAATTTAAAAATCACTGTGTCAGCATAAACATAAAGGAGAATTTTGAGCACAATATAGCTATATTGGGGTTAAGCTCACCTGCCGGACGTCAAGGCATCTCCTGTAGGTGAGTCTCTGAGCTAGTGATACAAATTTACATTCAGGGTGTTCCATTTAAAACCTTCCCCTGAACCTCCATCTTATAAAGCCTGCAGCACCTTTGTAGGGAGTGGTCAACTCCCAAAAAACTAGAAAATAGTGAAAGGAAAAAAGGGCGCTTCTTTAAATTAATGAAATGTGTACAAGTGTATGCCTTGACGTCCGGCAGGTGAGCTTAACCCCAATATAGCTATATTGTGCTCAAAATTCTCCTTTATGTTTATGCTGACACAGTGATTTTTAAATTCTGTTTGTTTCTGAGCGCCGGACAACATTTTTCTTTTATTTGCACTTGCACATTGGTCCTATTTGTCCTTGGCTGCCGTTTCAAATGATTTTATACACTTGTACACATTTCATTCATTTAAAGAAGCGCCCTTTTTTTCTTTCACTATTTTCTAGTTTTTTGGGAGTTGACCACTCCCTACAAAGGTGCTGCAGGCTTTATAAGATGGAGGTTCAGGGGAAGGTTTTAAATGGAACACCCTGAATGTAAATTTGTATCACTAGCTTAGGGACTCACCTACAGGAGATGCCTTGACGTCCGGCAGGTGAGCTTAACCCCAATATAGCTATATTGTGCACAAAATTCTCCTTTATGTTTATGCTGACACAGTGATTTTTAAATTCTGTTTGTTTCTGAGCGCCGGACAACATTTTTCTTTTAATGATGTTCTAGTTGTCTGCTGGTCATATGCTAATTCAAAGGATTCCTCTGGGAAGGTGTGATCACCTTCCCCCCCAACAGCTGAAAACATGTACTGCTTAAGGAAACTGACCCAAACCAGTTTTCATACAATGTCATTTTGCACATTTAATTTTTATCTTCCATAATTAGTGATTGCAAGAAGCGATCGCAAAGCCGAAAGTAGCGGATTCCAGATGGTAATGTGTAGAACAAAATGACTCTAAGCATGATACATTTCCTATATCCTGAGCCTTAGATACCTTTAATATATTATCATTTATGTATAAACAGTCTCTAATACATTTTACTAATAAAATGTGGATTGGAACCTTAATAAATGTGTGCTATTTACCAGTGTAAGTGCGAATGTAAAAAGGTGTGTTATTAACCCGTACGATTGCGTCATAACACGTGGCGTATTAATCGCAATTGCACGGAAAAACAATATTAATCAATTTGGTTTACTTCATCCAATTACTTGACTTCCACAATTAATATGAATGTAAATTGTAAAATATTTAGAAATTGATGTGACACACCTGATATTGCAGGATTAATAAGATAGATTTGTCCACTGTGAGAGAGTTCACAAATGTATATGATATAAGAAGGATTGAATAAAGTGCTAATTGTATGGTTATTGCAATGACTGATAATTCATGACATCACGCAATGATAAAAAAAACACACTGATTAAAACCTTTATAAATGAAATAAGATTGGGAAATACTGTAATCAGAAGTGTGATCATGTAATAATTGTAACTCACACTGTGTAATCTATCAATTACATCTGCCTGTAACAAATAATCCCTGAAGCTATAAATCATACATCAATTTGGGTCATTTTCTGGTACAAGAAGGACACAGTTTGAAGCCATAAATTTTGTTCCAGAAACATAGAAATAAACATTTGGATTCACATAAAATAAAGGAGAATTTTCTTTAACAGTTTGAGTCTAAAAGAAGGGACTCCTCACTCCCCTTTAAATCTATTTTATAATCTTACTTTGTAAATCTTTTCTTTCTTTATACACAATGCTATATTTTAAATAATTAAAACTTTGATGGTTCACAGAAGAAAATTTATTGCAGATTTGTGAGATATAGAATATTAATAATTTAACAAATAATTATAAAATAGGGAATGTTAATATTGAATTAGTATTATGTTGGAATATCTGAAAACTCTTGGCCTTCTTTTTTCTGTAAATGACATCTTGCCATATATGAAATATTACCTTACACTATATGATATCAGATCTAGAAGAGTGAATCTGTTCAGCACACACTTCTTCACTGACTTATTCTGTACCCAAGATGAGTGACAGCCAGGGCCGGATTAAGGGAATGGAGGCCCCCCGTGATCTGAGCTGCCCCTTCCCCCTTCCCGGTGAGCCGAGCCGCCCCCAAGGCACTTACCTCCTTCTCCTGGCATTGCAGTCCTTCTCCGGCGCACTGTATGCTCTTTACTGAGGAGATCTCCTGAGAGTGAGACTCACGAGATCTCCTCAGTAAGGAGACTACAGCGCGCCGGGGAAGGACCACAGTGAAAGTGCTCAGCAGCATTGATCGGGCCGGCCCTTGTGACAGCTAAATGGCTATTTATTAGAGATGTGCACAGACACCCTTGTTATGGTTTTGATTTTAAAACCATCTTCATGTATTGATTTTGGCCAATAAACCTCATGTGTTTTGGATCTGGATTTCATTCAAAATGTGAATAACAGGTAAAGTCATGTAATTTTGAGATGTTTTTGTTCTTACATTAGTATTTATATCATTAAGAGTCATTTACAGTCTATTTTCTAATGACCTTCTCACAACTGTCAATATTTTCACAATTCTGGTGAAAGTTTGCAGTGAGCTTACTGGCTAATAATTAGTGACAGAGCAGCAGCCTAATATATGGCAGTTTAATAAAAGAAACGATGCTTAGGAAATAGAGCTGAATGGCAGATAGGATGGCAGTTTAATATAGTAAAGGACACCCTTAAAACATCCAGGCAGAGCACTGGTTGGTAGGACGGTTGTTTTAGAAAAGTAGATAGACAAAGATGGACTGCACCCAGAAGTGAAATGGTGGGATAAAGATCACAGACACAATATTTTTGACGTAGTGACACATTGTAGATAGGCAGTAATAAAAGCTCATTAAACGGATAGCAGCATCAAAAGACATTTTAGGCATGTAAATGGTTAAAGGTGGTCTGCACCCAGAAGTGACATGGTGGTAGAAAAACCACTGACTTATTTGTAATTCTCAATGTTAAACAGCTTGTATGGCACAATGTAAAGAGGTCGATCAGCATCAGTAATAGCTTATTAGATGGATAGCACACCTACAGACATTTTACTAAAGTGATGTATTGCGAGAAGGATGATGGACATAATATTTTCAGCGTTAGCATGTGTGACACATTATAAAGCGACAATAATATTATTATATTAGGTAGATAACAGCGGCATCAATAGACATTTTAGAAAGGAAAATAGATCCAGGTGGCCTGCACTCAGAAGTGAAGTGGTAGGAAAAAGACCACAGGCACAATATTTTCAATGTTAGACAGCATGTTTGACATATTGTAGAGAGGCAGTAATAAAAGCTCTTTAGGCAGATAGCAGCATCAATAGACATTTTAGACATGACAATAAACCAAGGTGGGCAATGACCATAATGTAAAATAATAGGTCCTTTTTTTTAACAAACCAAGCAGTTGGGAAATCCACTTTTGTGGCTGAAGTGTTTGTTTGGGCCCCCACAAAAGAGAACATTTTGTTGTTGCTTGTTAAACTGTAGAATAGATAGGGATTTTTATCAATTTACTAATGGGCATTAGGCTAGCAGGGGTCATCTTCCTCACCATCATGCTTATCAATGATATTACGATCAATGTAATTGACGTTTTAGAAAAGAAGATACACCAAGTCAGTGAACGTTAGAGAGCATTTGAGACACATTGGAGAGTGACAACAGCAGCAGTAATACAAGTTGATTAGATGGAGAATAGCAGCATCCATAAACATTTCAGGCAAGATGATAGACCAAGTTGTAGTTAATTTTGATGAGCATCAGTTTTGAAACATTTTTGGAAGTTGCCTGATACAACATTTGCTCACAATGTTTTCGGCTGTGCTAACTGAAGGATGGGCAGTTTAAGTACAACATAGCTAGTTTGTACAAAGGGCTCCAAATTGCCTTTATGTCTGCCCGGAATTCAAGGGATTGTATGAAATGCTAATTTGTGCATTGTCATTAAAGTAATCATTCACCATTCTTCTAATACAAACTATATCAGATTGAGACATGGTAGAGGTGTCAATATATTTGGGCATTTTTTTAAGCCTGACCAGATGTCATAATAATCTTTCACATTGGTGCGCTGTTTTGACTCATCAGTGTGACACAAGTAGCGTTGACGGTAAATATTGCATGAGGTGTCCATCCATTCTGCTGCCAGCTGATGCTGGATTGCTTGTTGAACATGATTTTTCAGCTTTTGATAAACTACTTGAATGAACTTCTGCAAGTGACGTAGCAGTGAGGAGGTGACTAGATGGACACCCTTAGACTCTGCTCAGAATTCTGTGAACACCCCATTTGTTCTCTAGCCTCAGTGTTCTTTTTATGCACTGATGTGGCTATTTCAGAGGTGACAGACCTACACTCAGAGTGAGTAGTTGGTGCATGGGAAGTTACAGAAGATGCATGACCATGTTGGGCACTTGCAATGGGCATTCTAGTACGTGAAACAGCACTAGCAGGACAACTACTAGCAAAAAGTGGGCCTGGCCTAAGCCTTGTCTTGCCACTGCGGGCAGTGTATGGAATGTTAGCTATTTTCACTTTTTAGACAAATCACCACATTTGTCAGGGGTAATTTTTCCCATAATACTTACGTCAAGAGCTGATGTTTGCTTTGAGATTGACAAACATTTGAATTTGGAGTGTCCTTTCTTACACTTTCTTCCCACATGACCATTTTTTACTAGATGATGTTGAAAAGGGACTGTTACCTTGCAATGTAGACACTGCTTCGCAATATCATTCAAATTAATACAATACTCTGTTTTGCTGGCTTGACTAAGAAGCATACCAGTGTCAATCTGTTGGGAAAAGTCAGGAATTTCATAGAAAATGGCTCAACCTGCATTAGTAGACTGGACATTGTGTGTGGATTACGAATGGGAGAATTTCAACATGTACCATGCTTTGATACACAATAGCCTTGGTTGTTCATAATGTTTTAAAAAAATGAGAGCTCAGTGCAGGAGATGCTGTCTATAGTAAAACTTCTGGGCATGTTTAGCACTCAGTGTCTGCATGTAGAACTTTGCAGCAGCTTCAAGAACTAACCTGATTTCCACACTTTATATGTTTCAGCAACTAGAGGAACAGCAAAAAGCCATCAAGGCCTACACATCAAGCTAAGAAGTACGGGGGGGGGGGGGCTGCCACTGCTGTCCCTCTTCAATGTGTCACAGATGCTGTTTAATGTTGAGAGTAACAAATACATCCTTTGTATTTCTCAAACCATTTCACTTTTGAGTTAGGCCCACCTTGGTCTTTCTTATTTTCTAAAATGACCATGTATGCTGCTATCCATCTAATGAGCTTTTATTACTACTACTTCTCCTTCTTCAATGTGTCACACATGCTGTCGAATGCTGAGAATAATAAATATGTCCTTTGTATTTCTCAAACCATTTCACTTCTGAGTGCCACCTATCTTCTTTTCTAAAATTGCCTGTTTTACTGCAGCTGTTATTCCTCTCCAAGTCGCACATGCTACATACCATTAATAATAAAATAGGAAAATTTTCTCAAACCATTTTGTTGTGTAGTGGGCCTATCTTGGCATATCTTCTTTTCTAAAAGGAGCATCCTATCAGCTAGTGCTTTGCCTGTATGTTTTAAAGGTGTCCTTTACGTTATTAAACGGCGATCTTGTCTGCCACTGCTGTGCCACTATGTTTCATAGTGTTTGTATGTTTTATTAAACTGCCATGTATTTGTGTCGTTGCTCTGTCACTAAATTTAGCCAGCCAGCTTGCTGCAGTCTTTGGCCAATATTGGTGAAAATTTGTGAAGAGGTCATTAGAAAATAGACAGCAGAAAATAGACAGCAACTGTAAGAGAATGTTAATAATATAAGTACTAAAGTAAGAACAAAACCAGCTCAAAATTACATGATTTTACCAGTTTTTCACAATTTTTTTAACTCCAGATCCAAAACCAAAACACATGAGAAATTTTGGTCAAAACCAAACTCAAAACACGAAGGTGGTTTTGTACCCAAAACCAAAAAAGTCTGCACACATCTGTAATAAAAACTAGAGATGTTCACTTACCCCGTGTTTTGGTTTTGGATCTGAATTAACTTTGTGTTTTGGTTTTAGTTTTGGCAAAACTGCCCTCGTGCGTTTTGGTTTTGATTTTGGTTTTGGATCACTATTTTTTTCTAAAATCCCTATTTTTTTCTACAGTCACATAATTAGGCTCTTTTTTTGTTCCTACATTATTTTTAACCTCAATAATATTAATTTCCAGTCATTTCAAGTCACTTTTTGACAAGTGACAAGAGCACTGCTACCCCTCCTGTTTCTGTATGAACAATGGCACTGAGCAATGGCACTGGAGATTGGAGAGTGACAAGAACACGGCTACCCATGTTTCTGTGTGAGCAATGGCACTGAGAAATGTCCCTGGAGAATGGAGAGTGATAAGAACTCTGCTATCCCTGTTTCTGTATGAACAATGGCGCTGGATCTCTTGGGCAGGGAGGTACTTATGGAATCCAAAACACGCGAGATCCAACAATGCAACAATGACATTTTGCTTTGATTCAGATCCGAGAAAGCGCGAAAGTACCAAGGCTGCTCGCGAGCCTACTCGGATCCCCTAAGTTCAGGTGGGCTCAGTTTTCAGAAAACCAAGTCCGAGCATCTCTAGTAAAAACACAGTCGCCTGCTGGGACACCACAAATATACAACAAATAAGCACAGTGGGAAATAGAAATCAACAACATATTACATTTTCTAGAACACCACTGACATGTCTGGATATGAACCATCCTTACTCATAAAATAAAAAGAGCACTCCCATATGGGTGTGTAAAAATATACTGTTAATTATAAATAACAGCTGAGCATAATCACAACTTGCAAACAAATAATATACAGAACTAATTCTATTAGATGAGACAGGTGGTTCACAAGCACAGATGATAGGAATGATGGGCACCAAGCCATCTTCTTTGGTAACTAAATGACAAATACTTATTGACAAATATGACAAATATTTATTCACACCGGACCTGAAGTAGAGTTGGACACAATTTATGTAAAAAATGCAGATGTAAATTACGTCTGAAATAATACGCATTTTACGATATATGAAGACGCATCTGAAACAGAAATATGGCATTCACTCGGTGGTTTAGAATGACAATAGCTCAGACAAACGCACTGTTCACACAATCTTTTCTTTTATGTATTTTACTTTTACAAGCATGATTGAGTAGGGTACTGCTACGTCATTAATGTGTATAATTTGTAGAGATGGTCACTGCCACCCGTGTCTTGGTTTTGGATCTGGATTACCTTCGGGTTTTGGCAAAACCGCCCTTGCGTGTTTTGGTTCTGTTTGGTTTTGTTTTACAATTTTGTTTAAAAATCATTTTTTTTTACCTAAATTAACCTAATTTAGTGCTTCACCTGTTTCTTGGATAAGTAAGGTAATTCTAAAGCTAATAAATTAGTAAAAAACAGTTTAATCCCTGGTAGGCCGTCCTTAATTCTGCACACAAACCTGATTGTCTTCTTCTCCATCTTAGCCTATTGGCAATGCAGCCATCGTCTTTGGGTGTATATTACACCCTACACTTATAGTTAAATATATAAAGAAATGGACAAAGGCAGTTTGGTTTCTGTCTGTATAGCCCCCCCCCCCTCCACTTGTAGTTAAATAGAAAAAATTCAGCCGGTATAGACTATACAATATAAATAGAAATGGACAAAGGCAGTTTGGTTTCTGTCTGCATCAGAACCCCTTTCCACTAGTAATAAAATAGAAAACAATTCAGCCGGTATAGACTGTAGAATATAGAAAGAAATGGACAAAGGCAGTTTGGTTTCAATCTGTATCAGACCCCCTCTATATAAAACGAAATGGACAAAGGTAGTTTGGTTTCTGTCTGCATCAGACCCCCTTTCCACTAGTAGTAAAATAGAAAACAATTCAGCCGGTCTAGACTGTAGAATATAAATAGAAATGGACAAAGACAGTTTGGTTTCTGTTTGTATCAGAATCCCCCTCCACTTGTAGTTAAATAGAAAAAATTCAGCCGGTATAGACTATACAATAGAAATAGAAATGGACAAAGGCAGTTTGGTGTCTGTGTATGACACCCTACCCTTAGTGTAAAATTGACAAAACAGCAGCCTTTCAAGACTCTACGTGATATAGAAATGCCCCAAGTCCCTTTCCTATTTAGGGGTAGATTGCACCCTACACTTATACAGAAAGTTTTAAAAAGATGTTATTGTCATCATCTTCAGCTTCATCTTAAATCTGCCATTAGAGAACTTGGATGTCTTTGATGGTAAAGGCCTTCCTCGTGGAAGATGTAGTTCATTTTTATGAACACCATTTTCTCCACATTTTTTGGAAGTAACCTCCTACGTCGATCACTGACTAGGTTCCCGGCTGTGTTGAACACTCTTTCAGAGTACACACTGGAGGGTGGGCAGCTTAGGTATTGCAAAGCAAGTTTGTACATGGGTTTTCAAATGGCCTGCTTTTCTTCCCAGTAAGGAAAGGGACTATCTGACATTTCCATATCATTTATCTCTTGAAAATGATCCTCCACCATCCTTTGCATGTTAATACTCGGATTGGATGGAGTTATGGGCAAGGTGACACATTTTATTGAAAAATCTTTCGAACCAGACCAGGGGGTAAATGTATGAACATGCGGGTTCTTCAACACCCGCGTGTTCAGCGTGTTCGGCGATTAAATTTCAAGCGGCGCTGCATTGTAAAGGGAAGTTTCCCTTTACAATGCAGCGCCGCTTAAAATTTAATCGCCGAACACGCTGAACACGCGGGTGTTGAAGAACCCGCATGTTCATACATTTACCCCCAGATGTTAAACTGTTCTGGTCTGCTCCCTGCATCTTCCCTGCTTAGCTTTTGAAAACTTAATTTTTTCCGAGCAGCAGCTGCTTGAGAAACTGAAGGAGGACATGTCGTCAAGCCAAGGCCAAGTTCAGCGGACAACTTGCTGAGTAATAGCTCCTTGCAAAAGTTCACATCTCGCTCATTTTGAAGCAAAGACTCAATGTAGGTCTTAAACCTTGGATCAAGCACAGTGGCCAAAACATAGTGATCCAAGTTCAAGATTTTAATAACTTGAGGATCATTGTGAAGCCAATTAAGTACTTGATCTACAAGGCCAACATACTTTGTGGAATTGCTTTCTTTCATCTCCTCTTTCAGTTTCTCAAGCTGCTTTTCCAATAGTCTAATTAAAGGAATGACTTGACTCAAGCTAGCAGAGTCTGCACTCTCTTCACACGTCACAACTTCAAATGGTTTCAGCAACTTGCACAGCACTGAAAGGATTCCCCACTGTGCAAGAGTGAAATACATCCCCCTTCTTTCCCAATGTTATGGCTTGTGCAGTACGCTTGAATGGCTTTGCGCTGTTTCTCTATCCTCTGAAGCATGTACAGGGTGGAATTCCACCTAGTTTCCACCTCTTGCTTAAGTTGGTGGCAGGGCAAGTTAAACTGTTCTTGGAGCTGCTGCAATCTCCTACATGCTGTGGCAGAATGCCTGAAATGCCCTGAAATTTTGCGGGCCACCGAAAGCATCTCCTGAACCTCACGGTTATTTCTTCGGAAGCTCTGCACCACAAAGTTGATGCTGTGAGCAAAACAGGGAATGTGATGGAATTCACCCAGCTGTAAAGCTCGCAATATATTGTGCGAGCTTTACAGCTCTGTCCTCACTTGGTTCACCTCTTACCTTGCCAAACGCTCCTTCTCTGTTTCCATCTCTGGATCTTCCTCCCCCCCCTCCACCCTCCCTGTAGGAGTCCCTCAGGGCTCTGTTCTTGGCCCTCTACTCTTCTCACTCTACACTACCTCCCTCGGTGCTCTCATCACCTCATTCGGTCTTCAGTATCACCTATACGCCGATGATATTCAACTTTACATCTCCTCTCCCGATCTTTCCCACGCCCTCCTCTCTCGTGTATCTGACTGCCTCTCTGCCATCTCCTCTTGGATGTCCTCACGCTTTCTCAAAATTAACATTGCTAAAACCGAACTCATTGTTTTCCCTCCGTCTCAGTCCCCATCCCACATGGATCTCTCCATCACTGTCAAAAACTCCACTATCTCATCTGTCCCCCAACTCCGCTGCCTGAGAGTCACCCTCGACTTCTCTCTCTCTTTTGCCCCCCACATTCAATCCCTTGCCCAATCCTGTCGCTTCCAACTTCGCAACATTGCCCGCATCCGGCCCTTCCTATCTCATGAAGCATCCAAAACTATTATCCATGCGCTTATCATTTCCCGGCTGGACTACTGTAACCTTCTCCTCACCGGCCTCCCCCGCTCTCGCCTCGCCCCCCTTCGTTATATACTCAATGCGGCTGCGAGGCTTATCTTCCTTTCTCGCCGCTCCTCTTCTGCCTTCTCTCTCTGCCTTGCCCTACACTGGCTCCCCTTCCCTTACAGAATCCTTTTTAAAATTCTTACCCTCACATACAAGGCTCTATCCCACTCCACTGCCCCTTACATCTCCAATCTCCTCTTCATCCACACTCCCGCCCGGCCCCTGCGTTCAGCCAATGACCGTCGCCTCTCCTCCTCTCTGATCACCTCATCCCACTCCAGAATTCAAGACTTTTCCCGAGCTGCCCCCCTGCACTGGAATGACCTCCCACGGTCCATACGTTTGTCCCCTAACCTGTGCTCCTTCAAACAGGCACTCAAAACTCATCTCTTCCGCATTGCCTACCAGCCTTCCACCTAACCCTCTCTCCATGCTCACTCTCCTCACTCCACTCCTCAGTAGAGGGGAGCGCTTGCTCCCCTCCTCCGACATCCTCTGTGCCTGTTGTCTGTCTACCCTCCCTATAGGATGTAAGCTCGTATGAGCAGGGACCTCCTCCCTCCTGTCTCGCTACCTTCTCTTCTGCTCCAACCTCCATACACTTGCCTTGCCTGGAGCCTCTGAAGTCTTGGTACTACTCGTTTATTGTATTGTACTGTTATTCCCTGTACTGTCCATTAATTGTATTGTGTACGGCGCTGCGGAAACCTTGTGGCGCCTTATAAATAAATGATAATAATAATATTGTTGACATTATCAGAAATGACATATCCTGGGGAGAGTCCAAGTGGTATAAGCCATGTATCAATCAAATCTCTTAGTTTTCGTAATAAATTGTCAGCTGTATGCCTGTTAGTGAAGCTGGTGATACAAAGAGTGGCCTGCCTGTGACAAATGTTACGTAGTGGTGTACATGCTGCTCCTGCTGGTGAAGGCGAATGACCAACCCAGTGGGCTGTCACAGTCATATAGTCTTTGGTTTGACCACTTCCACTTGTCCACATATCTGTGGTTAAATGGAAAGTGGGCAGAATGGCATTTTTCAGCGCAATCTCTACATTTGTACACACTTTTTGGTTATGTTGTGGAATAGCTTTACGGGAAAAATGGTGTCGCGATGGAATTCTGTCATACGGACACAAAACCTCAATTAACTGTGAAAAACCAGCTGCGTTTATTGTGGAGATTGGACGCAGATCTAACACTAACATGGTAGCCATGGCGTCTGTGATTCGCTTGGCGACTGGGTGACTGCTGTCATATTTGCTTCCCCTAGCAAATGATTATTTCACAGTTCATTGTTGTAATGTAGGACTGCTATTTTTCTTGGCCTTCTTCTGGGATGAAGATTCACCCCCAGCAGCAGCAACAGCAACTTTCTTCAGAGGAATCAATTATAGTGCAGGAGTCATCCAGCCTTACTAAGTGGGATGCAGGGCTAACTCCGAGCGCTACTGAGGATATTGATGAGGATGGTGTTGTGGGTGTATTTTGTAGCCGTCGGGATGTCGGTGACCGAAGGGTCCTAGCTGATGATGGAGTGTTTGTAATTTTTTTGGAAGAACTTTCAGCTTTTCCCAACACTTTGCCATGAACTCTCATCAAATGGTGTAACATAGATGAGTTTCCAAGATGGTTAAGGTCTCTCCCTCGACTGACTGTGGCTTGACATACTGTTAGGAACTTACCTTGTCCCCGTTCCGCTGCTTCTGTTAGCGCTGCCGCACTTCCTGCTTCTCTCTGCTGCTGATCATGTGACTCCTGGGCGGGGAATTCAAACTACTATATCTTCCCTGCTCTGACACGCTGCCTGTGTCAGAGCAATGTGTTTCCTGTTCCTGGCTACAGTTCCTGTGTCCTGACTCCTGTGATCCTGCTCCCTGTTTACCCCTCTATTCCTCCTACTCCTGTGTACCAATCCGGCTGTGTTATCGACTATTCTCTGGATCTCCCTCTGGCACCGTATACCTGATACCTTCTGTGTACCGACCCGGCTGTGTTACCGACTATTCTCTGGATCTCCCTCTGGCACCGTATACCTGATACCTTCTGTGTACCGACCCGGCTGTGTTACCAACTATTCTCTGGATCCTGCCACGCACCCATTGCCTCCGTGCATCTACCGGTTACTGTTCCAGACCTACTACGCCTGGAATTCACGGTTAGTGCTTGTACTTGCACCGCATTGTCTATTTTCTTGTCTGCCTGCCATCACTTAGAACTTTCTCCCTTACGTCAGTAGGCTAATCTGGGGGCCGCGACCTGCGGTTCTTCGGCAGCTAAGCCCACACTACCTTGCGGTGGTTCTTGGTGAAGACCGGAAGGCCGTTAGACTCCGCGCCCTAGGTAAGCCTGTGCTAATACTGACTAAGGCATCAAGATCGTAACAGTTTGCTCTGACCCCTTATCTAATTGATGGAAGCGACAGGGAATCCCACTGCGAGAGTACTACTGGATAACTTAGCGGCTCAGGTTGAGGAACAGGGGAAAAATCAAGAACAGTTATTACAGATTTTGCAGACTCTGTCTAACAGGTTGGATACGCTCCAAGCAGCTCAGGTGGCAGCTCCTAATCCTCCACCTGCTCCGGCCCCACAGCCTGCCCCCGCTCCAAGCGGTTCAGCTGTATCTGCTCCCACCACCTCTCAACTCCGCATACCTAACCCACCCAAGTTCAATGGGGATCCTAAGGAATGCCGAGGCTTCTTGAACCAGTGTGCTATTCAATTCGAACTTTTGCCCGGGAACTTTACCACACAGAAAACTAAAGTCGCCTATATTATTTCCTTATTGTCTGGTCAAGCGCTTGCCTGGGCTTCTCCTCTCTGGGAACATGATGACCCCATTCTCCATAATTGTGCCACTTTCTTGGAAACCTTCAGACGCATCTTTGATGAACCCGGACGAGTCTCCAGTGCAGCTTCTGGACTCCTCCGTCTGCGCCAGGGTACCCTTACTCTGGGCCAGTATGCCCTTCAATTTCGCACTATGGCGGCCGAACTTCGTTGGAACAATGAAGCTTTAGTGGCCACATTTTGGCAAGGCTTGTCCGATCGTATTAAGGACGAGCTAGCAGCCCGAGAGTTACCCACTACCCTGGATGCTTTGATCTCTCTCTGTAACCAGATTGATATACGTTTCCGTGAACGCACTCAGGAGAGAGAGAGTTCCCGTCGATCTACTTTCCGTTTGGCTCCTCGCTTCCAAAGTCCTATTACACCGGAGGAAGAGCCTATGCAGTTGGGAAGAGCACGTTTATCCCAGGAGGAAAGAGAGAGGCGGTTCAAGAATCGTTTATGCCTTTATTGCGGGGAACCCGGTCATGTCCTGAGTCAATGTGGGAAGCGCCCGGGAAACGATCGGACCTAACTGATGACGGAGAGACTAAGTTAGGTATGAACATTCTCTCTCCTATGGATTCTAGTTTTTCTATCCAAGTTATTCTGCAATATACTGATAAACAATTGTCTCTTCCAGCGCTTATTGACTCCGGTGCAGCGGGGAACTTTTTACGAGCTGACATTGTAGAGCGGTTATCATTGCCTAGGCAACCCTTAGATCCACCTATTGCCATTACAGCTATAGATGGCAGTCGTATCATTGGAGGATCCATTAAGAACAGAACTGTTAACATGTCTCTACGCATTGGAGCCTTGCACACTGAGGAAATCTCCTTCTAGTCATTCCAAAGGCTATCAACCCGTTGATCTTAGGCCTACCTTGGCTCAGACTTCACTCCCCCATTTTAGATTGGCAGAAACCGGAAGTTCTTGCATGGGGTTCAGAGTGTCATTCCCGATGTCTTCCCAGGATTCATAGACCCGCTATGGGCTGTCTCCCAACACCCTCCGGTATTCCTCCTCAATATCATTCGTTTTCTGATGTCTTTTCTGAAAAGGAGGCTTCCAAGTTACCCCCTCATAGACCTTGGGATTGCTCCATTGAATTGTTGCCGGATAAGATACCACCTAGAGGACGGGTATTTCCATTATCTCTACCCGAATCAGAGGCCATGTCCCTATATATTAAGGAGAATTTAAACAGGGGTTTTATCCGGAAATCCTCGTCACCAGCAGGAGCAGGTTTCTTTTTCGTAAAAAAGAAGGACGGCGGATTGTGTCCTTGCATAGACTACCGTGGCCTCAACGCCATAACGAAAAAGAATAGGTACCCCTTACCATTAATCTCTGAACTCTTTGATAGGATCAAGGGAGCTTCAATTTTTTCTAAACTGGATTTGAAAGGGGCCTACAACCTTATCCGTATTAAACAAGGGGATGAATGGAAGACGGCGTTCAATACGCACGATGGGCATTTTGAGTATCTTGTCATGCCATTTGGACTTTGTAACGCTCCTGCGGTTTTTCAAAATTTTATTAACGAAGTCTTTCAGGATTTCCTGTATCAATTTGTTGTCATCTACCTTGACGATATTCTTATTTTTTCACCTGATATTATTACTCATCGCCATCATGTCTCCTTGATTCTTCAACGCCTTCGGTCGCATCATCTGTACTGTAATGTGGACAAGTGTGTCTTTGAAAAAACGCATCTTCCTTTTCTTGGTCACGTGGTTTCTGGCTCCGGATTACGTATGGACCCTGAGATATTAAAGGCGATTTCTGATTGGCCCCAACCGGTTGGACTTAAGGCCATCCAGCGTTTTATTGGGTTCTCTAATTATTACCGCCACTTTATCAAAGGGTTTTCGTCTGTTATTGCACCCATCACTTCCCTGACCAAGAAATCTGCCAACGCTAAGACCTGGCCACCAGAGGCGGTAGAGGCCTTCAAGTATCTTAAAGAAGCCTTCATATCGGCACCTATTCTTCAACAGCCAGATTCTTCCTTCCCCTTTTTTCTCGAAGTTGACGCATCCTCCACTGGAGTAGGAGCTATTTTGTCTCAGAAGAATTCTACTGGAAAGTTTTCTCCCTGTGGCTTCTTTTCTCGTAAATTCTCATCCACCGAAAAAAACTACGGCATTGGAGACAGAGAACTACTTGCTATCAAATTGGCCTTGGAGGCCTGGAGACATCATTTGGAGGGAGCCAGATTTCCTGTTACTATTTTTACGGATCACAAGAACCTGCTTTATCTACAAACTGCATCCTGCCTCAATCCCCGTCAGGCCAGATGGTCGTTATTTTTTTCACGATTCAATATGATCATTACCTTCAGACCAGGGTCCAAGAACAAGAAGGCTGATGCCCTCTCTCGTTCCTTTGATTCTATGGATACCGAAGAAGAGAGTGTTAGGTCTATTTTAGATCCAGAATGTATTTTGGCTACTACTCCTACTCAGGTGATCATTCCTCACGGGAAGACTTTGGTTCCTCCACATCTCCAAACTAAACTCCTTAAATGGGCTCATGCCTCCCGTTTTTCTGGTCATGCCGGTATAAAGAAGACCTTGGAATTTATCTCCCGTAGTTATTGGTGGCCGGCTATCCGTTCGGACGTTCGACAGTTTGTGACGGCGTGTTCCACTTGCGCTCAGAATAAAGTTCCTCGTCAAGCTCCGTACGGTCTGCTGCAGCCTCTGCCAATTCCGGATCGACCTTGGAGTCATCTCTCCATGGATTTTATCACAGATTTACCCTCCTCCAGAGGGTTCTCAGTAGTGTGGGTGGTCACCGATCGCCTTTCCCGAGCCGCTCATTTTGTGGCATTAAAAGGTCTCCCTTCTGCTCCTGTTCTGGCTCAACTCTTCATTAAAGAAATTTTCCGCCTACACGGCTGTCCAGATATTATCGTTTCTGATCGAGGAACTCAGTTTGTGGCAAGATTTTGGAGGGCCTTTTCTTGTCTTTGTGGAATTAAGTTAAATTTCTCTTCTGCATATCATCCGCAAAGTAATGGTCTCACGGAAAGGACGAATAAAGAATTGGAGAAATTCCTCAGATGTTTCATTTCAGCTAAACATGATGATTGGGTTGATTTATTACCTTGGGCAGAATTCGCCCACAATAATAATTCACATGACTCTACCTCCATTTCTCCCTTTTTTGCTCTTCAGGGATTTCATCCTAAAGTTCCACCCTTCAAAGAGTTAACCGCTTCTGGGGTTCCTGCAGTGGATTCCCTTCTATCGGACTTCTCGTCTAGGTGGGATCTTATCAAACGCAAACTACTTCACACCTCTGCCATCAGTAAAAAAGCATTTGACAAAAGAAGAAGACCGTCTCCACTACTCACTCCTGGTGACAAAGTGTGGTTGTCTACAAAGAATCTTCGCCTGTTGGTTCCTTCTAGGAAATTCGCTCCCCGATTTATCGGTCCCTTCAAGATCATTGAGGTCATTAATCCGGTGGCCTTTAGATTAAAATTACCCCCTACCTTGAGGGTTCCCAATGTCTTCCACATTTCCCTTCTCAAACCACTTGTTGTTAACAAATTCTTCTCTTCAAGAAGACCTCCTGCTGCTATTTCTGCACCAGATCAGGAATTTGAGGTGAAGGAGATTCTAGATTCTCGGATTTCCAGAGGTTCCTTGCAGTTCCTGGTTGACTGGAAAGGTTACGGTCCTGAAGAGCGTTCTTGGATTCCTGCACGAGACCTTCATGCTCCGAGTTTGTTGAAGAAATTCCATACCAAGTTCCCTCTAAAGCCTTATAGGTTGTCCGGAGGCCACCCCTGAAGGGGGGGGTACTGTTAGGAACTTACCTTGTCCCCGTTCCGCTGCGCTGTCAGCGGGAGCTGACAGCGGTGTCCATATCTTCAGCGCTGCTTCTGTTAGCGCTGCCGCACTTTCTGCTTCTCTCTGCTGCTGATCATGTGACTCCTGGGCGGGGAATTCAAACTACTATATCTTCCCTGCTCTGACACGCTGCCTGTGTCAGAGCAATGTGTTTCCTGTTCCTGGCTACAGTTCCTGTGTCCTGACTCCTGTGATCCTGCTCCCTGTTTACCCCTCTATTCCTCCTACTCCTGTGTACCTACCTGGCTGTGACCGACTATTCTCTGGATCTCCCTCTGGCACCGTATACCTGATACCTTCTGTGTACCGACCCGGCTGTGTTATCGACTATTCTCTGGATCTCCCTCTGGCACCGTATACCTGATACCTTCTGTGTACCGACCCGGCTGTGTTACCGACTATTCTCTGGATCTCCCTCTGGCACCGTATACCTGATACCTTCTGTGTACCGACCCGGCTGTGTTACCGACTATTCTCTGGATCCTGCCACGCACCCATTGCCTCCGTGCATCTACCGGTTACTGTTCCAGACCTACTACGCCTGGAATTCACGGTTAGTGCCTGTACTTGCACCGCATTGTCTATTTTCTTGTCTGCCTGCCATCACTTAGAACTTTCTCCCTTACGTCAGTAGGCTAATCTGGGGGCCGCGACCTGCGGTTCTTCGGCAGCTAAGCCCACACTACCTTGCGGTGGTTCTTGGTGAAGACCGGAAGGCCGTTAGACTCCGCGCCCTAGGTAAGCCTGTGCTAATACTGACTAAGGCATCAAGATCGTAACACATACACTACAAATGGCTATACAACTGTTGTCAGGATTTGGGTAGAAATAATTCCACACATAAGAAGTGGATTTTTTTGTTTTATGCCCAGGCATGACAATGGCTTTTTCTTGTCACATGCCAGAACTGCTGCCACTGGTGCAGGACTTACACAAACAACCTCATCCTCATCAACATCCTCATTAGCACCCTCGTCGCCTACACAAATCTCCCCCTCATCCTCTTCTAATTCAAAAGTGGCATCCTCAATTGGTGTATCACCGACTACACTCGGACTGTTAAGGCACACATCAGCAGAACTGCTGAAAGGACCCTTCTTTATGTGTACACTATCAGAATGCTCACAATTACACATACCATTGTTGGATGAACTCTCCACAGGTATTGGTGTCATTTCTGATTCTGAGCATATATTTTCCTCTATTGCTTTCACGCGTAACAGTAGTTGTGCACCACTTTTGGACTGCAAATTACTTGGTCTTGCTTGGTCACGAGTGACCGTACAAGAAGAAGTCTCTGTAACATTTTTTGATCTGGCACTAATAGAGAAAGGGGAAGGCCTCATTCTTTCTTTGCCACTGCGTGTGTAGAATGGCATGTTGGCAATTATTTTTTTATTTTCAGTTAACTTTTCCTCAGTTACACTTCTTTTTCGCTTCAACACAGTAAAAAAAAATTTTGGGTGTGTTTTTTTGCCTGATTTAAAAAGACTATGTACTTTTACATAGGCTTTCCCAGATGACGTACTGGGAACACTACCATCAGGACTGGTGCCAGCACCTGCTTGCTGATCCTGCTCACATGTGGACTGCTTTGAATCCATTTTAATGAGCCCAAAGCACTTGTAGTGCAAAATATTCAATAGATGGTGCTGCTAGATAAGACTTTCAACACCAGAAAATTTGTAGTTTCACATTGGGGAATATGGGACATCCCAAAACACTTGTAGTGCAAAATATTAAATAGATAGTGCTGCTAGATAAGACTTTCAACACCAGAACAATTGTAGTATGACACTGGGAATATGGGACACCCCAAAGCAGTTGTAGTGCAAAATATTAAATAGATAGTGCTGCTCGATAAGACTTGCAACACCAGAAAAATTGTTGTTTCACACTGGGGAATATGGGACACCCCAAAGCACTTGTAGTGCAAAATATTCAATAGATAGTGCTGCTAGATAAGACTTTCTGTAGCCAGAAAATAGTTTCTGTAGGAGGGAATATGATACCCCAAACAGTTGGTAATGTTTGCAAAAATGCCTCTATGCTCCTCTCTTACTGCTATAACAATTGCTAGAAGAATTGCTAGAAGAATTGCAAGAATAATTGCTCTGTCCCTGCTCTAATGTTCCCTCCTCTAATGTTGCCTGCGACCTAACCCTGCTCTCTCCCTCTTTCAAATGGCAATGGATTGCTGTGGAGATGGGTATTTATGGATTTCAAATATCGCAAGATCCGACGATGCCTTGATTTTGAATCTGAATGGGCGCAAGAGTACCGAGCCTGCTCAGCTCGGTACTCGGATAGGTGAAGTTTGGGCTGGTTCGGATCTCGGGGAACTGAGCCCGCCCATCTCTAAGGATTTGATGGCTGTTTCTTACGCTACTGCTTTTCATAGGCCAAGGATTGTATACTTTCTAAGCAGCAATTGTTTCATCACTATTTAATGTAAGTAATTAACCCTTTGCATGTTTCTGCTCAGTATTTCTGTACTTTCCAGAATACAATTGCTTTATCACTTAACACACTATAAGCAAACAAACTATATGTATGAGGAATCTGGTCTACTATAGTTCCAATTTACTAAACTTACATTTAAACCTGTTTTTTAATTTGAAATAGTTACGAAATCACTAAAAGATTATGCCATATATGGCAGAAAAATACCCTTCTCGTGTTTCTGGTGTGTTTTTCCACAGCTTATAATTATGAAACCAAAAACTTGTCCAGAGCTAGTCAAACAGACAAAAACAAAGAATGTATGTACATACATATATATATATATATATATATATATATATATATATATATATATATATACATACATACACTTATGAATATTTATGTTTGAAGATATTGGGGCCTGCTGCATGGCAGATGCAATAGGTCGGGGACCCTGCTTCCCTTCTCCCCACCTCACTGCCCCATGGCCCACAGTTCCTTAGTTCCGCTTCTGTCAGGGATATTGTGGTGGCATGCTGCTAGTTGCTCCATTGGTAGTCTGTGTATGATAGGATCAATAATGTCACAATATAGGTCATATAACATTACTTGCTCTTCATTTTACTCTACATTGCAGACTGTAAATACACACTTAAAAACAATGTTGAAAATGTATGTGAATACCATTGTTGACAGTCCTTTTGCCCTGCATTTGGGAGGTCTTTTGCAATGGTTATCTTCTGGACAACAAGCCCACACTCACTGATTAGCTTTAAGCCCTTGTATTTAATGTTGATGTATGCATGTTGATGTATGCATTTTTATTGGATTATAATAAGAGTATTATAGAAGTGGAGCTGTGGGTTCCTACTGTACAGGATATGAGGAGGACTCCCCTACATTTGATATGCAGTTATCAAGTACCTATTTTGTACATTGCTGGACTGTTGCTATTCTCTCTTTCAATCACTTGACGGAGCCTCCTATTCTTCTGAGTTTCTTCTGTTACAAATATGCTACTCAAAATAATAATCATTTTTATATTATACTCTGCATTTTTTTAAAATACATTTAAGAATCAACAAATGTGGTTGTCAGTAGCCATTTAGGAAAAACGGTATGGTCATCTACTGCACCAAGGTAACCACAGTAACCACATTTAGATGGATACCTACACGTACAAATAAAATAACTAATGTACTGTACCATCTGAAAGCCATCACAGGGTCACATTATCACAGCAGATCTACAGAATCTTTATATTACATTGAAATGACAATGAAATTTTTACTTGAGGGGGGGGGGGGGGGGTGGCTGGTTATAACTGTAAAGGCATTTTTCTCTAAATGTGCTGAAGACATATTTTAGAATGAAGATGACATTGTTAACCATCTACCATGCTAAAGTTAACCTATTAAATTCATAATCACCGTAATCACCATTTTGAGCCAAATGTACTGCCAAATGCAAAATTGGATTATTAGGGGGGAATTCAATTGTCCGCTTTACTGTAAAAAGTAACGCGGCCTGCGCACTATTACCGTTATTAAGGTAATAGTGCACTTAAATACCGTTTCCTGAGCTGCGAGCAGAAAGCCGGGTTAAATAACGGTAATAGAGCTATCGCAGCGCTACCTCAGGGGGAATTGAATTCCCTGCTTATTGTGTGTCGAAGTCAGCAAATTGGATAAAGTCATTTTCAATTAAAGTCGAGCAAACCTTGGTTGTCTTTGTCTGAAAAGATGCGTACGGTACGCATCGACGTACAAGGGCGCGCTACGGCGTGAAAGGAAGTACGCATCCACTACACGTGGCAGCAACAGTAATAGGTCTTTTACCATACATTTGCACAAACACGCATACTTATAAAATAGTACACATTAATGGTAGTTGCAACACATAGTCAGTTATGTCGAAATATAGTAGTATTTATATGTTATTATTAGAGTTACATGCATATTAGTGAAATACACGGAACAGGTTGAAGGAATCATATCATGAGTGGTATCATAATAAACCTTTTTACATATCCTACTGTTTGGTTCACCCTGCGAGGGAATTGCAGGGTGCATACACAAGTTATGAATGATAGGGAATTATGAACTACTTAAGACTAAGGAATCTTGGCGGGAAGAGCTGAGCATACCCCCTGGAGAGGTGATCCCCTCCTTTGGATTCCTTAGGATGAACTAGCCAATGATTGACAACCCCTTGGACCTTCCTGAGACCTGGACCAATAGATGCAAGCTATACCATCTTCTTTGTGTTACTGTATTTTTGTGTGTATATAAGCAGCAGCTTCACATCTAGTGTTCAGACATCTTGTCCCCAGACTTCAGGATTGAATGCTGCACACTGGATCCAGAGCGCCTGCGATAAGTAACGGCTGTATTTATTATCACTTCGCTTGAGCATATTATTCTAATATTTGCGAATAAATCTTTGTGCGTTGGAAACACAAATCGAGGTTCGACAATCGTTATTAGTAAAATTTCTATTTGTTCTTGAAAATCCAAAAACTAAAATTCCACTAATGCTTACCTACCTTGTCTAATAATACTCCTCAGTCTGTGTAGTGTATCTGGCTGTGGTTGTGGTTAAGATAATCTTAATTAGGCAGATCCACATCCACTTGCCTCCTAATTTTGTTGCAGATGATCCTGCCAGAAAGGTACCTGTCCTTGTATTTAACTTAGATTTTTAGTCCTGAAAACTGAAAACTGTTGGTCCACACTGCTGCCACTCTTCTCTGCTTTTTTATTTTTGGTGCTTTTTCTATCACATTAAGCTGTTCAGAGGATAAAGTCATTATGCAACTCAGATACAGAATCTCTGCATTTACATTTTAGTGAAGTTGACATGGCTTCTACTACTAAGACATGGTTGCTGAGACTACAATGCTTATGATGGGTAAAAGGAAAAAAGGACATTATTATCAGCAAGAAGGCTGACCTTTGTTTAACCCCACCTATGTACAATAGCACAACTAAAAAGGGATTGCAAACACAGGCCACACCTTTGTTTAATCCTGACTGTCACTATGGTATCAAAAAATCTGCTCTAACTAGTTGACTGCTTAGCCCCATCACTTGCACAATTTTTACAAAATTTGTGTGCCAATATCAAACATTTTTATTAACAATTAAATATATATAAACATACTAATCCAATAGGTAAAGCCATTTTGATTATTTTCTGGGAGTGAAGAAATAGTGGATCAGAAGGCAGAAAATGCAAAGACAACAGGAAAGTCAAGCAACTCCTGCCTCCCAACCACCAACTGACAGCCAAACAGGCCATTCAAGCCAACCATTAGGAAAACAAAGATATACATTTTCTGCTTATGAGGAGTTGGACATTCTAGTTACAAATGTGGTGGCTATGCTGATCAGGACCACCAGAAACATGATATCAGTTGCCAAGCTGGCAATTTAGCAAGCAATCACACAAAGTTGACACAGTGGCTACAGTAACACGATCTATATAGGAAGTAAAAAAATATGCTAGGGCCTCAAACTGACAAACTCAGAGAACATCACAGACATTCCACAGGGATATTGGAGCCTAGATCATTGGCATGGGACTGGGTGAAGTGGAATCTGATAGGTCACCCTCTGCCCAGCAACCTCTTTGCAACCGGGCGCTCTATGTTACTGTCTTTTTCTCCATTCCAACATGTTAAGGACTTTCTGTTTCAAAATAACATTGGTCCCATAATATATTTGACAAATGTTACAAAAGTGGGCAATTAGCCCACTTGCAGCTAAGCATTTATTAATAAATATTGTCCACATTTATTAATTAGATAACTATTAGCAACTATGATGAGTTTCTTAATTAATTAGATAATCATGATTAGTAAAAATGAATCTAGCTGGAATGGCGTTAATATCAGATGCATGTGTTACTAATAATATTTTATGGATTATAGCTGTTCAGATTGTAGCATTTAGCCATCAGGAAGTTTCAACACTTGTCTTTTAGCTGGCTCTGTTCTAGTTGTCATCTGTTTATTGTGTGTGCTAAGCTCTATTTGGACAAAGGACAAAGCTGTGGTTTCAGGTTGTTTTTAATTAAGAACAACAAATATATTTTTGCCTTTTGAAAGCCACACATTTATCACTATGTAGTAAATGTTACATTTGTAAAAATAAACTAATGCCAATGTTTCATTTCCAAAATATGTAGTGGAACAAGAAAATTCCCCACCTCCCAAAGGCTGGATCTTCAATGTCCTTCACCACATACACCACTACCACTAGACCCACCAGCCTCCAACACCTGCAATCTCCAGGACCCAACATTCTCCAGGAGCTCCACTCAGACAGTGTTACAGGACTAAAATACAATGAACGTCTTGTGGAGATTCAGCAACAACAACTAGAACTACAAGAGAGACAATCAAAAGCTCTGGAAAGTAAATACTCATTCCCAGATACAGGTCTTTTTTAAATTAAATAACAGATGATCAGGATTTTAAGCCTGTATTCATTACATGGACTCTATATATTAGTTATTAACATGTGTAATTGTTGCATTACTAGATATTCCACCATGGGCTCATCAGGAACGTTGCTGTGTGATAAACTGGTAATTACACCCATATTGGATACAAAAACGATGGTAACCATAAGGTCTGATGTACATTTATAACATGAAATATTTGTGATTTTACAAAAAAGGTTAGGGCGTGAGATGTGAAATTTGGAGGGTAGCATCTTATACAGCAAACAATGTATCAAATAACAGGTAAACAGGAATTGAACCCTGTATTCATTACATGGCCATTAACCATTCATTTGAGCTTGAGTATTTCTACATATTATACCATGGTCTCCAACATTCCTGGCGCTGAGAAGACTGTGTTAAATATTGATCACAGGAGAGTTGGTAGTTCAAATCCTGCAGCTGTGAAGAACCTGTGTGTTCTTAAAAATTGCAACAAAACTAATCAAAGTCACAGCGCTGGCAGCTCCCCCGCCCCACCTCCAATGTGTCAATACAAGCAGTTCCTATGCAGATACCTGACCTAAACCTCACCCTATGGGCATCTAGAGGGATTCTAACCCTGGGCATCTGTTCGACTAAGGAACGTTCACCTCCTTTACCAACCTTAGTGACCACTACCATCTATCTAGAGGGGAGTTCTATAAATTCCTTCAGTTGAGACATTGGACACTCCCTATACGTCCCCCTCCACCACTATACTTAACTAAACTGACCAAGGGTTGCAATAAAGCTAGTATCATATTCTGGTACAACTAATTGAACACTCAACATGACCCGCCGAAATCCAGGGTTCAGCTCCAATGGGAGACAGACCTCCACTTAGACTTCTCTGCCAAGGAGAGAGAACGTATTTTTCAGAACACTTTCAAAATGTCTAAATGTTTAAACCACACAGAAATCTTAGTTAAGCTCATCAATTGGATATATATTACTCCCAAGAAACTACATTAGATGTGGCCTTCAACATCCCCATTCTGCTGGTGTAATTGTTCAGAACGTGGAGATATTTTCCACATGCTCTGTTCTTGCCCGGTTGTACAACCCTTATGGATCAAAGTATTTGACTTATTGAAGGACATCTTTGGACACCCTATTCCTTCTTGCCCAGAACTAGCCCTCTTGCACTACTACTCAACATCCATCCCGCAATGGGAAAGATATGTGCTAGGACACGTTCTTATAGCTACCAGCCAGCCATTGCACAGGCATGAAAATAACCAATACCTCCCCCACTAGCAAAATTATTTCAAAAGTACAATATTGCTTTGAAATGGAGGTCCTGGGAGTACCCTAGTACCCTATTCCACAGCTGCTCCCTCTCCGTTTGTAAAATGGCATAGTTGGCACGTATATATAAAACAGAGGGGATGGGGGCTCCACCTAGTACATCTAAATACGTTTCTACTGCTGACTCTCTGTAATCAATATTGTAGTGTTTCCATAAAGCACTAAATATACATAACCAACCAAGACGATAGTGAAGTAAGCAAAGGTAACTATTTATCTATAGCAGTACCGCAATGTTTTCAGGAATGTATGCAATTTTTATGATCTTCCCCACTATGTACCCCCTCCTTCCCTTCACCATACAATAACACTCTTCCCTAACCCTTCTTTTTCTTTATACCCCTCTTTAAAAATTTAGACACCTAATAAATACTTTCAGTAAAAAAAATAAAAAAATCACAGCGTTGGATGTTGGAATACCACTACCCGTAAAGAATGAATTTGTGGAAATATGTAAAACAAATAACAATTATTTATTTTCAACTGCATAAAAACATCTCAACCAATATCTAATCATTCTTACACATAAATAAATTCTGATCAGTGCACTGATCTATAAACTCATCTAAATCATTACCATATTCCAAATTGTTACATTTTTCTTTGATCGGCAAATTGTTATTGTAAAACTCTCCTTTCCCATCATCCATTCCCCTTATTATATCCTCATTGAGGATTATATAGTATTAGTATATCTGAACATTCAATGTAGTGATTTAGACAGTATTTCAAAGTGCTGTGTTCAACAGAATCCGATAGTTTCTTATATAAGATGTGCAAAACTTAATCCTCACGGACATTAGCTCTCCTGAGCAAATATAATCAGTTCGATGTAATCACAACAGGACTGATCAGTCAATAATGAGTAAGAAGTAAACACACAGGCAGGCTGTCAGCATGTCCGTACGTACAAATTTAGCAAATGAATCACAGATGCATCATATAAAAGTTAGCATAAAGGCTGATTATTACCGTGTGGTGACTCCGAACTGTAGCAAACAAATCATAAATGCACAAAAATACCGCATATACAAGCCCGGCGCTTCCATTAGGCAACCTTAGGCAATTGCCTAGGGTGCAGGACCTGCAGGGCGCTGCTGACTAAATTTTTTAATCTAGTCAGTGGTTTGCGGCAGACGAGCAGTGGCGGCGTGGCGCTGGCTGTTTTGTAGTGTCCGGCAATGCCTCTTCAGATGCGCCCTGGCCGCCACACTTGCACATGATCACACTTGCACATGACTATCAGTGATCATGTGATCTCTTCGGCGGCGCCTCCGCCTACCAGTGTGCCGGCCAATATTCTCACACTGTCTGTCAGTCAAGTGTTTTCCAGATGCCCCCTCCCCTTCCAGCATGCACCGCTCCGCTCCACCCCCCCTTCTCTCTGTGAAGAATCCGAGGAGCGATGGGCAGCCATTTGAGCGGAGACAGGAAGTTTGAAGAGCCCCCTGCAACTGCTGACAAGTCTTCAGGAGAAAAAATAGTGAGTCAATACAATATAATTATTAAATTGTTCGGGGTTTTTTTAAACAAAAATGAGGGTGCCCAAAGCCCAACCAGGAAGTGGGGAGGTAAAAAAAAAAAAAAAAAGATGTGTGTGTGTGTGTTTGGGGGGAATTATTATTTGGTACCTTACGCTCTCTATTTCACTTGGAAAGTATGGTTGAGAAAAAATTTACCATTTTTTGGCACCTCATGATCTATATATGACTGGCAAACTATGGGGGAGAAAAATAACTATTATTTGCCACCTCATGCTCCAATTTTGACTTTCAAACTATATGGGAGAAAAATAACTATTATTTGGCACCTCATGCTTTATATTTGACTTGCAAACTATGTGAGTGTCATTATGTGGTTTCGCCATTCTATTGGTGGGACCCTCACCGGGACATCGGTGAGTAAGATATTATAGGATACTTCCCCGCCTCGAATATCTGTAGCCCTGCACCCAGGCCCAGAGCAAAACAAGGTGTGGGCAATACGAGTAGAGTGCTGGGTCTCTACTTCTGCCTGTCATCTCTGGCACCCCCCTTCCTTCCCCTAAAGATTATTGCACTCCAGTAATTGTTGTGCTTTCTCCACTAGACTCAAGCGGTGTGGACAGACCGTTGCTGAAGAAGCGGCGTGACTGGCAGGTGATCCGAACGAAACCAGGTAAGGCCATTACACTAATAATAAATTCAGAATTCCTATTCATTAATTTTCAAAAAGGAATTAAGTGTGTGAGAGCCTCGCAGGAGGGTATGGTGGGGGTAGGCTGAAACTTTGCCTAGGGCACCTAGAGACCTTGCACCAGCCCTGCACATATATGGACTCTGCAGTCTTTCAGCTCGTAGCGTATCTCCATGATCTCGCCTTTCTGTCTGCCTGCACACTTGATTTCCTGTGCTCCTATCTCTCAATGCTGTTACTCCTGACATCCCATTTTAAGTTGAAATTCATTCTTTATGGTTAGCTGTATTCCAACATCCAGCACTGTGATTTTGGTTGGTTTTGTTGCTGTTTAACATGCATGTTTAGAAACTATCACAAAATGTGTTTTTTTCTCAAATCCCAAGCAAATGGAGCATCTGGTGCGATATTTTTATTGGGATCAAGAGGAAAAAATTATTACACTTACTTGCTTAGCCATATTACATGATCAAATAATTGTTTAATTGCTTTGCAATATAAATGAACATTTTTTTCCCAAATGATTGCAGCAATGTATTTATATGCTACATGCGAAAGCATACAAGTCTTTGCATGGGTCACTGACATTTGGCACAGCTCGTATAAAGGATTAGAAATGACATATTACAGATATTTGGTGACTGTGATTTTGTGTGCTGGGACTACAGAGGATCTAAGTTTTGTTTGAGTTTGCTTTGCGAAGATTAACAACACTCATAATGCAGAACAATTGTCAGAAGGGTAAACAATTTCCATATATTGAAACAATGAGTCTGAATGTAGTTTAATACATTCAAGGCTTAATTGTAGCCAAAAACATAATATACTGAGCTGTGTGAATGAGCACATTACACACATTTCTACTAGTCACGTGACTTCATCTTGCCTCTCAGATAATCTTTGCATATCACCTCACTGAGAAGAAGTCATGGGTACTTCCTGGACAATCAGTAATTCGGTTACGGATGAGAATAGATGCATCATACGGTGCATTGCATGCACAGTATGTATTAAAACCATCTTATGTATTTATTTTAAAACCAACCATTTTTATTAATGATTATAGTGTTTATAATTGTATATTTGTTTTATAATATACATTTTGTGTATGCATTCTGATGTGACCTTTTATTGCACATATGCTTGTGCGTATACTGTACTCTGTTTTGTCTGTTAACAATTGACAAGTACTGTGTAGGCAAAGTGTACTTACAGCAAGATTCAAATTGACATGCATCTTCAGAGTCGATTGGATATGAATATGGCTGGACCTACAATCAAGTTCCCTGCTCCGTTTTAAACCACAACTTGCGTTCCAATTTGAAACAGGCTCTATGTATATGTATGGCATTTATGCAGCATGTATGATATATGTATAACTCTTTGGAGCTGTGTAGTTTTTGACATTTACAAGACATGAATTTCCAAAACATATTTCTGACCAAGTTATTTCTGTAAGAAACCCTTTAAGATTCTATTGCAAGTAAAAGGATCCAGAAATGCTAAACAATTAATTGTCAAAAAAATTGTCAAAGAATAGGTCGGGTACAATGAACATTTTAGTAGACACTGCTAATAACTATCATACCTGTCAAAGTCAAGGAAAACCGATCTCCATTTTTCCCAAAAATAATCTGCAACAAAGTGTGAGGATACCGGGTTTAACGTAACCTTCTGGACCGCACAGCTGGCCTACCTGGTACCTATCCAAGGTTCAACATCACCCAGGCAAATATCTGAAAAAAACACAAATAAGTTTATTTAACAAAATGGTAGCACAAAACAGCAACAACAGTAAATAATAATAACTCGCAACAAATATCACTACAGTCTGGCATAGACAACATACAGGGTATAATAAAAACACCTCACCAATATCCTTGTTACTTTCAGGGACTGCTGCCTCTCTCCTTTAAGACTCCTTTAAGACTACCAGCAAACGTAGTGACCCAAAGTAACTGTCACTCTGCTTGCGGACACACAGCTCCCCAAGACCTGGAGAGGTAGATCAGGGCACAGCAGTACTCCAGGGACCGATTCTCCCTTTCCTGTCAGGGGCAGAGATTAGTATATCTCAATGCCAGCCTGACCTCAGCTATCACTCTTAAGTGAATGCCAATTTGCTGTCCTCTGGAGCTCTCTTTTAAACCCAGAAATGTCCTCATCAGCAATTCCAGGACCAGCCTGATTGGTCCTTTCCTTTCTTTACCTTTTCACAGGTAAACATACAGACCAGGAGATAGCAGATGAATAATTTCTGATTTAATTAGGAACAGTATTGTTATGTGGAAAGATCACCCTCCAGACACACTTCCATTTAAATACACAATGCCTTCCTCTGTAATTAAACATAGATCTCTGTCTGTGGACCCATTTCCTATGCTAGCACACATATATCAAAGCTACTTCTCTCTTTCTGTGTTTTTTGGGTAACAGAGTTATTCTTCAACACCCATCTTGGAGACCACCTGGTGTGATGTCCATTCATACAGGACTGGTGGACAATAAACCTTTTTTGCCTAGACTGAAACAATGGACTAGTCTGCATGTTAATGATGCCAACTGGCAGTTACTTCAAAACAGAATATACACAAGCTTAAATATGACTGACAAATATAGGCGAACAAGAGGGCTAGAAAAAGTATATGTTTGATAGTCCGCATTCACCTCATTACCTCACACAAAGTTTGACAAAAAAGTGTATTACATAGATGTTTGATAATGAGTGTCGGTTGCAGTACCCACACAACCTGCCATAGTGTACCCATTGTTCCTTTACCTTTAAGATATTATCTCATGCTTATTGTGTTTGCAATGTAAGAAAATGCATTGATTGCAGTACCCAAATAAACCCCTATGATGTTCATTTTGTGCCTATATCTTTAAGAAATGATCTCATTGTTAACTGTGTTTGCAGTGGGAGTAAGAAATTGCATCCATTGCAGTACCCTAATAATCCACAATGGTGTTCCCTTTGTGGGTGTTTGGCAGTTTGGCTTTAAGAAATTCTCTAATTCCTATTGTGTTTGCTTGCTTTCAGCATTTTCTGCTTTGTTATGTGCGTATTGTCGCTAACCAATAACGATTGTCGAACCTCGAGTTGTGTTTCCAAAGCACAGAGATTTATTCGCAAATAATAGAATATATATGCTCAAGCGAAGTAATAGTAAATACAGCCGTTACTTATCGCAGGCGCTCTGGATCCAGTGCAGTCATTCAATCCTGAAGTCTGGGGACAAGATGTCTGCCCTCTGGATCACAAGCTGCTGCTTATATACACAATCAAATACAGTAATACAATGAAGATGGTATAGCTTGCATCTATTGGTCCAGGTCTCAGGAATGTCCAAGGGGTCGTCAATCATTGGCTGGTTCATCCTAAGGAATCCAAAGGAGGGGGTCATCTCTGCAGGGGGTATGCTCTGCTCTTCCCGCCAGGATTCCTTAGTCTTAAGTAGTTCATAATTCCCTATCATTCATAACTTGCGTATGCACTCTGCGATTCCCTCGCAGAGTGAACCAAACAGTAGGATATGTAATAAGGTTCATTATGATACCACTCATGATGTTATTCCTTTAACCCATTCCGTGTATTTCACTAATATGCATGTAACTCTGATATAACATATAAATACTACTATATTTCGACATAACTGACTATGTGTTGCAACTACCATTAATGTGTACTATTTTATAAGTATGCGTGTTTGTGCGAATGTATGGTAAAAGACCGATTACTGTTGCTGCCACGTGTAGTGGATGCGTACGCCCTTTCACGCCGTAGCGTGCCCTTGTACGTCGTAGCGTACCGTACGCATCTTTTCAGACAAAGACAACCAAGTTTGCTAGACTTTAATTGAAATGACTTTATCCAATTTGCTGACTTCGACAGTTCCACCCTTTGATAGTGTAATAAACTATCACCCAATCACCGTTTCAAGTTCAGGATTATACAATACTTCTTCACAGACCATGATCTCAGTATCTGGTACCACCCTTTCAGTCTCTTTCTCAGTGTTACTCCCATGAGACCGTTTTCCACACTTCAACACAGTAGGAACACATTTGACAACTAAACCAATTGCTAAGATGACACCCAGTATAAGGAGAAGGAGCTTACCTACACTCGCAATCATTTCCTGTACCCACTCCCCCAGACCGGAGAACCATTTTGCTGGGTTCAACCATGAGAACCAACCCGCCACCTTTTCCCCGACCTCATATAACGAAGAATTATGGCTCTTTCGAAATTCCCATTTCAGCTGCAAAATTTCATCCATCTTCCGGTCTATAACCTCTTTAGGGTCATCAGTATTATTAGTAATGTACGTGCAACATTTGACACCGAACTGGGTGGCCAGTGTCACACAGTACCCACCAGTAATAGAGGTGAGATAATTTAGTACCAGTCTATGTTGCACCAACTCCTTTTTGTACGCTTGTAGCTCCCTTCCAGTATACCTGAAAGTGTCATCATACATCTCGGTGATATTATCTATTAATTTAGCTAGGTCTTGGATATATTTAAAGTTTAATGTTCCCCGAGCGGTCCTGGTGAGATCTAGAGCAACCATAACTTGGAAACCAGCAGTTTCACTAATCAATTTTGTAGCTATGGGGAATCATATTTCTCTTGCCACGGTGTTCATACTGTGTGTGTATGTATGGTGGTGATGTAGTCTTGTGAATATCTACCATTTCTTCATGAGTAATAGTCATGATTTCAGGAACCAGTTTAGCTAGGAAACACAAGCCCTTGGAACTCGGAGTCACCCAGGAATAAGCTTTCCTTCCACAAACAAAATACACATCATCAGGGAGAACATAAGGAACAGTATGCCCATTAATTATATCACACAGAGTTTTGATAAAACTACCCATGCCTAGTGTCTCCATCTGCTCTAGACACGTGTCGGCATTAATGACATTTTCACATTTATCTGTAGAGACTTTTCCAATGGATACCTTCTTATGTTTGGTTATACGCCCTAACTTGTGACTTCCATCAACATTCCTGCCTAGTAGTGACCTTGTGAGTCTCTCTCTAAAATGAGTGTGGCGAGCCATTGTCTGATCTGATAGGTCAGCCTCCCAATTCTCCAGGCGCTTTGCATGAGATATGTTTAGGCACAGCAAAGATCTGCCTATGGAGTATTGTCGAAGCGTCAGACTAGGGGACCTAGTGTTATTGTACCTCACTTCTATGGGCCTCCCACCCCTTAATTCGAGTACTTCGGATATGTTTAGAGGGAATGGCACTAGTCCTATGTTATGCTGCCCTTGAGGCACGTGAGAGCACACCCAACACTCGGTTTGGTTTAGCACCTTACCCACCAGGGAGTGATAATCCTCCAAAGGATGCCCGCCTATATTCAGAGTACTGGGGGACTGGCATCGTTGGATGCATCTCTCTTCAACTAGGGAGTTGCAGAACTTGCAGATACAATACTCATCAGACAATAGCCCCTCACACTGCCTCCGAGTTCCTGAGCTAGCAGACCTTTTCATAACCCCTGGACCAAGTTTGATAATGGGCTGCTCAGGATATCCTATTAACTTTTCTTCGGCCTCCATTTCATCCGTATCACTCCCAGAACTCTCCTCCGTCCTCCATCCTCCTTCACAAAAATAGAATGTCCTAGAAAAAGTAAAAACAAGGAAAATCCTGGAACAAAAGAAAAACAAAAACCGCCACTCCATCGCTGGAAAGATAGTTCTGAGGCAACGTCTCTGGTTCAGGTGTCTCAACTGCAGGCTTTAGGTCTCCGGGAACAGGCTCTTGTCTTGCACGTTCTCCGGATTATGGACTCTCCTGCAGTGGGTGGAATGGACCCAAATGTCTCTTTCTGCAACCTTCAGTGATGTAGTACTGGTCAGCAGCACTTGGTACGGGCCTTCCCAACGGTCTGTTAAACAACCTTAACGTAAGAAATTGCGGATCATAACATAGTCTCCAGGTTCAACATCATGACAGTTCGTTTCTGGCATACCAGGTGACAGCATTTTTAGTTTTTGTTGTTGTTGTTTTAGCTGTCTACTCATTCTTATAAGATATTGTACAGTCACTTCATTATTACACTTCAAGTCGTCTTGTGGACTCACGATCAAATGAGGTTGTCGTCCGAACAGTATCTCAAAGGGGGACAGATTAAGAGGAGGTCTAGGAGTGGTTCGAATGCTGTGGAGGACCAACGGCAAAGCCTCAGGCCATGCCAACCCAGTTTCAGCCATTATCTTACCTAGCTTGTTCTTATAGTACCGTTTACTCTCTCCACCTTACCACTGGCTTGTGGTCGGTAAGGGGTGTGAAGTCTACTACTGATTCCCATGAGTTTACACATATTTTGGAAGATATCACCAGTAAAATGGGTACCCCTATCACTTTCAATGATTCTAGGGATACCGAACCTACACACAAAGTCTTGTACAATTTTCTTTGCAGTGAACACATCAGTATTAGTGGCTGCCGGATATGCTTCTACCCAACCGGAAAACACATCAATACACACTAACACATACTTTAGATTCCTGCACGGTGGTAATTGGATATAGTTAATTTGTATTACCTGAAAAGGTCCGTCTGTAGGAGGGATGTGGGATGGCTCAGTTGGAATAGTTTTCCCAACATTTTTCCTCAAACAAGTAAGACATGACATTGCTTTCTTACCAGCTTGAGAGGAAAATCCGGGAGCACACCAGTATGCTCTCACCAGTTTGCACATACCTTCTTTACCCAGGTGAGTCAGGCCGTGTGCTGCTTCAGCCAGGCTTGGATAGTATGTTCGGGGAGCTACAGGCTTACCTTGTCCATCCCTCCAGAGTCCTGAGGACTCTTGACCACATCCCTTCGCCTTCCAGACCGCCTTCTCCTGCAGGGAACACAAATCTTGCATTTCAATTAATTTCTGCGTGTCTAATGTCTGAAAAACCATCATAGTCTCGGTCGATACAGTCATAGGTTGCCCTGCTGCCCATTTAGCAGCTTCGTCTGCCCTGTTGTTGCCCAATGACACTGGGTCTTCTTCAAAGGTATGGGCTTTGCACTTTATGACGGCTACTGTTCTGGGTAACTGTATCGCTGTCAGAAGTCCTTTTATGTGTTGTGAGTGTGCTACTGGTGTACCTGCTGCTGTCGTAAAGTTTCTAAGACGCCAAAGGGCCCCAAAATCGTGCACTACCCCGAAGGCGTACCTAGAGTCAGTATATATATATTGGTTGATTTACCCTCTGGCAATTCACACGCTCTCCTTAGTGCTACTAGTTCCGCCACCTGGGCTGAGTGAGGTGGGCCAAGGGGTTCAGCTTCTACCACATCCTGGTCATCTACAACAGCGTAACCAGTACATAGCTCTCATGTCTCTGTCTGTCTATGGCAACTTCCGTCTGTATAAAATGTAAAATCTACATTTTCTAAGGGGGTGTCACGTATGTCGGGCCTTGCAGTAAAGGTCTGATTCAGGTGTTCCATACAGTCATGCGTGTCAGTATTCTTGCCTAACTCATCATCAACCAGGGTCTCCTCACCTCCCACCCTTTGTGTCTCTTGAGACACATACGGAAGGTATGTAGCTGGATTTAAGGTGTTACATCGTTTGATGGTGATGTTTGAGGGTGCCATCAGGGCTAGTTCCCATTTTGTGAATCTAGCTGAAGAAACATGTCTGGTTTGGGCTGAATTTAACAGAGCTGATACAGCATGGGGTGTATAGATGGTTGAATTATGACCTCTTACTACATCTTCGCTCTTACTTACTAAAAGGGCCGTTGCTGCTACACTTCTAAAACATGTTGGGAGTGACCTTGCCACATTGTCTAATTGTGCACTGTAGTATGCTACCGGTCTGCTAGCGTCACCATGTTTCTGTGCGAGGACATCTGCTGCACAGCCATCAGCTTCTGTACAAAAAAGCTCAAAAGGCTTTTCATAATCAGGTATTCCCAATGCAGGTGCTCTTGTCAGACTATCTTTAAGGTTAAAGAACGCTTGCTCTGACTCTTCTGTGTGTACAACACGCTCTGGTTTTGAGGAAGAGACTAGCTCCTGCAATGGTAATGGCAGAATAGAAAAACCTGGGATCCAGGACCTACAGTATCCACACATACCCAAGAAAGTACGAATCTGCTTCTGGCTCTGCGGCAGGGTCATGTGTTGTATGGCCTCAATTCTGTCGGTTGTCAGGTGTCTTAGCCCCTTAGTTAGGCAGTGTCCTAAGTATTTGACCTTAGTCTGACATGGATGTAATTTATCCTTTGCCACCTTGTGCCCTGTTTGTGAAAGATGAAGCAACAATTTAGTATCATGCAAACATGACATAAAAGAATCAGAGCACAACAACAAATCGTCCACATATTGAATTAGAACAGACCCATTGTGGGGTTGAAAGGATTGCATACAGTCATGTAAGGCTTGGGAGAAAATACTGGGGCTGTCAATGAACCCCTGGGGTAGTCTGGTCCATGTGTATTGCACTGCCCTGTAGGAGAATGCAAAAAGGTATTGGCAGTCAGGGTGAAGAGAGACTGAAAAGAAAGTAGAACATAGATCAATGACAGTAAAATGACTGGCAGACGGTGGAATCTGCATGAGGATGACAGCTGGATTCGGCACTACGGGGAATTGGCTCTCAACAACTTTGTTAATTCCCCTTAAGTCCTGGACTAATCTATAGCCCCTCCCCCCACTCTTCTTCACAGGGAAAATGGGACTATTTGCTGTACTGGCTGTACGAATTAAAATCCTTTGTTGTAACAGCCTCTCAATAACAGGATATACCCCTAGTTCCACCTCCGGTTTTAATGGATACTGTGGGATTTTTGGAGCTATCCTACCACTTTTTAGATTGACCATGACAGGGGCTACGTTTGCTATCAGTCCAGTGTCCTGTCCATCTCTGGTCCATAGGGAACCTGGTATTCCCAGCAACATCCCCTTTACTTGAGATGGACTTTGTTCTATAACAGGAGAGTGTAACATTAACCTTTGAGGGGTGTCCAATATATCCTGTACCTCATGTGCGACCTTCTCCGGCATATCTAAGAACACACCATCAGAAGTACAGTATATGACACATCCCATTTTACATAACAAGTCTCTCCCTAGCAAGTTAGTAGGAGCTGCTGCAGCCAAGAGAAACGAATGCTTAGTATGCAGAGGCCCGATAGTAACTTCAGCGGGTTTAGTTAGAGGATAATGTAACACTTTTCCCGTTACACCCATAGCTGGAATGGTTTTACTGGTCACCTGTAGGTTGAAAGGAGAGGTTATCACAGATCGGGCCGCCCCTGTATCTACAAGAAAAGTTTGTTTCCTACCAGCTATGTCAACTATCATTGTTGGTTCTTCACTCTGACTCTCAGTTAACCTCACTGGCTGTAGACTACAGGTATGACTTGACCCCTACCGCTGACTATTGATTTCCCGTGCAGCATTTGCAGCCGTAATATGCGCGGGTAGATGTGAGTCTTCTAGTCTATGTGAATCCCTCCTTGGAGGATATCTATGTGACCCACCTTTCTGTGTATTGAGTCTTTCCTTTTTACACTCTCTAGCGTAATGTCCTTCCTCGTTACAGTTGAAACACCTGATCACTTTAGGTTTCCTGTTATATGGGTTGTATGCTGGTGGTCGTGTATGCACCCCTTCTAGAGCCTGTATACTTACCGTCATTAACCTATCACTTTTCTCTTCCCTTTTTCTAAAAAGGTTCTTGTCATGCTCCACAGCAGACTCCCTGAGAGAGTCTACCGTGACGCCTCTCCAATTAGGTAATGTGGTTTGTACCCTCGTCTTTAAATTTTCTCTAAGGCCGTCCATCATTACTCCTGCAGCTACCTCTCTGTGATGTGGATCCTCACTTATGTTGGATATCCCAGTGAATCGTGTGATCGCTGTTATAGCTCTAGCAAAGTAATCTGAGGCAGTTTCACTATCCTTTTGTTTAATGGTGAAAATCTTACTCCAATTTACTACTACTGGAAAATAGATGGCTAAGTGTTTGACAATTTGTTCTATATTCCGTTGGTTAATCTCATCAGTCAAGGTGTCATCTTCCTCCAACAAACAATCTTCAATAAATTTTTGTATGTTAGTATTGGGAGGAAGACACGCCCTCAACACTACCCGCCAATCCTTACTGGTTGGTTCATGAGCATTTCCTAAGTCTTTAACAAATTTCTGACATTTAGCTAACTCTTTTCTAGGATCTGGGAATGCAGTCATAATGGAACGTAATTCTGATCTAGTCCAGGGACAATGCATTGTAACATTTCTTAAAGGAACTACACCATCCTTATCCGGTTTCCCATTGGGAACTGATATTGTGCGGACCGGGAACACACCCTCTGGTACACTGACTTCAGGAGACACTACAGGATTTACTGGTCCTAGATTTAGAATGCTTTCACTCCTAGTGATCACGCTACTCTCACCTATCTCAGCCATTTTCTCATACTTGCGCTGAGCCTCTAGTACACTAACGGCATGGGCAATGGCCGAAATCACAGTGGGTTCATCTTCACTTTCAGATACACTTGATTTAAACTGATTTAAAACAGGATACAATTTAGCAATTTTTCTATTTTCAGTTTTAACTACGGCTGTACTTACCCCTCCCGCCACATAAGGTGGCGGGGGCGCGCTTGCGCTGAGTTCGCCACGCTTTGCAACGGTTACATCCGCCTTGCGCGCGCTTTTCGTCACGCCTACTTCCGGTTTGCATTCGCTGCTCTGCCACGTGTTACTTTCCATTTGCCACAATTTTAAACAATCATTATGTTTATTCCTCACTTTCGTTGAGGCAATCAACCATACTTTATCTTTTACGGTATTTAGTACCTCTGCATTAAAACTTCCTATTGTTGGGAAAGGCCTATCACAAGTTTTGGTCATCTTGACCCACGTGTCACAATACACAGTTGCGTATGCACCATATTTCTTACACATAAGAAACTTCGCTGAACCAATAGGGCCTTCCTTAGGCAGTACACTGACCATCTCTAGCGTATGCTTAGCACCCATGTTGAACAATATACCTTCTACCCGGAATACAGACACACCGCAATGCTCTGTTCCTTCCGGCCAAATGTGAAATACAGACACACCGCAATGCTCTGTTCTTTCCACCTAATAATTTCAACTCTGTTGCTATACTCACCGCTAGAGATCTATAATGCTCGGTGAACGTATTTCCTTTAGCCGCGTTCACTCGCTTTTCTCGCCCCTGGCGAGGATCCCTAATACAGAAATATCACTGTGGGCCCCAAGGGCTATCAGCTCCTCGATGCCCTGGCTCAACCACAAAAATCTGCTGAGTTTATTATCGCTGGGAGCGCAAGTTAATACAATCAACCTGCCTTTCCAGTATAATTCCTCCTAGCTGCTTCACCAATTCGCACTAACGGTGCGATCGGATCGCACTGCCTACCAATACTAATTATTAGCAAACCTTGCGATCTATTGGTAGCGCTTTGCGAAAACCCGGTTTTCGCATTCGGTATACCTGCCCTGTATACCGTCCTTCAGTTGGGCAATCCGCCTCGTCAGACACCAACTGAGCACAATCCACAATAAAACAGTGTATCTACGTTACAACATCACACACTATACACCTTTTCTGCGCAGAAAATCAAAAGTTCCCAACAACAGTAATAATATCTCAGAGGCTTTCACAAGTAATTATACTATACATGTACAATAACTATCAAAACGATTGTTTAACCACGTGGCAAGTCTACCGGAAGTTCGCGTACGCACAGCAGGAAATACACATACGCTAAGCAATGCAATACAGTTAAAACGCACAATGACAGAAAAAAGAAACAATTTTCTCTTTTGTCCCTAGGTTCTAGTTAGCGTGCCCTAGATAATGCAAAACGGACATTCGGTTTCGCAACACAGAGTAAAATTCAGGTTTTGAACACCATGAGTTCTTACCCGTTTATGACGCGTCTCCACCCTTTGTTGAGGAACCGAAATCCGTTGGTCTTGCGTATCATCGGCAACGAAACCTCCAAAGCTCACGAGCACCCAAATTGTTATGTGCGTATTGTCGCTAACCAATAACGATTGTCGAACCTCGAGTTGTGTTTCCAAAGCACAGAGATTTATTCGCAAATAATAGAATATATATGCTCAAGCGAAGTAATAGTAAATACAGCCGTTACTTATCGCAGGCGCTCTGGATCCAGTGCAGTCATTCAATCCTGAAGTCTGGGGACAAGATGTCTGCCCTCTGGATCATCTATTGGTCCAGGTCTCAGGAATGTCCAAGGGGTCGTCAATCATTGGCTGGTTCATCCTAAGGAATCCAAAGGGGGGGTTATCTCTGCAGGGGGTATGCTCTGCTCTTCCCGCCAGGATTCCTTAGTCTTAAGTAGTTCATAATTCCCTATCATTCATAACTTGCGTATGCACTCTGCGATTCCCTTGCAGAGTGAACCAAACAGTAGAATATGTAATAAGGTTCATTATGATACCACTCATGATGTTATTCCTTTAACCCATTCCGTGTATTTCACTAATATGCATGTAACTCTGATATAACATATAAATACTACTATATTTTGACATAACTGACTATGGGCTAGATTTACTATCAGGCGTGTTTGTAAATCCGCCGACTTTCGGCGGATTTGGCGGCGGTTTAGCCATCGCCGGATTTACTAAGGCTAAACCCGCCGTCCAAACGGGCAAAAATGATGTTTCCAAACCCGCCTCTGTATACATCGCCATGACGGTTTCAACAATGTTCAACATACAAACAGCCGGATTTACTATTAGGGGGTTTATAAAGCCGCCGGAAAACCGCCATTCAAAAGACCAAAATGAAAGCGCTGCTTGTGAGCGGCGTGATGGTTCAAACAGTGTGCTGTTTCAGGTATTTTGCCAATCAGACCATAAGAGAAAGGCCTATTTCATGTCCAATGATTGCTCCATTAGGACTGTGTATAGAAAATGGGCAAAGTGTCATGAAATTTCAGGCTACTGTTTTGTTTTTTTTCCATTATTTTTTCACCCAGTATGATTGCATAGTAAAATCTCATTTCACCTTTCCTTTTCTAGTTGTTTTGTACTTTCCAAAAAACCACTAGAATACTGTTGCCTCAAAGAAACTAGGATGGGAATTGTTGCATTACATAGTTAACCCTTATTTTTTTTTTTTTTTTTATAATTTTTATTTTTGAATGGTCAAGTAACAAACAGAACCGACATGCACTGTCAGTAAGAAAAAACAAAAAAAAACAAGCAATAGAAGCACATCACAGGTAACAAAGCATAAAATCAGTATTAAGATATAAATAATCAGTGCCACAATATGCGTGTGTGACAGTTGACCAAGGATTTTTAAGAAAATAAGGGAGGGGGCGAAATGCCTCAACAGAGAGTGGCATGACGCAGAAGGAGAAAAGGAGAGACTAGTACAGTAGAGAACAGGAATGGAAAGAGAGAGGAAAAGAGAAAGAGAGGGGTTTATAGGAGGAGGACGGACATGTGTAAAGGAAGAGTCAAGTGAAAGGGGGATAGATCTGAAAAAATGAGAGCCATGGACTCCATACCTTAGTGAACGATCTTGATGTCCTATTGATAATGCTGGTCATATATTCTAGGCGGTGGACCTGCCAGACTCTATTGATAGCAGCTTGAAGCGAAGGGGGAGTTTGCTGCCTCCAGTCTGCTGCTATTTGGCAGGTAGCTGCCGATAAGATATGCCTAGCTAACTTATTCTCATGCCGAGTTGCCGCTGGCGCTCCCAGGGGCAAGAGGAAAAATTTAGGCTCAAATGGAATCGTTACCTGAATAATCGATTGGATCAGGTGATTGATCTCGGCCCAGAAGTTTGAGAGTTTGGGACAAGTCCACCATATATGGATAAAGTTACCCTCATGGGAGCACCCACGCCAACAGCGATCAGAAGAGTCTGGGAGGAATTTATGTATCCGGGAGGGAACGTAGTACCAGCGGTACAATACCTTATAGGCATTCTCTTTTATTTTAACGCAGATTGAGCTGGAGGCAGCATTCTCATATATCTCCGACCATTCTTCACTCAAAAGAACTTCACCCAGATCATGTTCCCAGGCCAGTTCGTGCGATACTCTAGTATTTGAGGAAGGTGGGGCAAGTTCATAATATAATGTTGAAATAAGGCCTTTCGTGGAAGACTGACGGAGACATAGACGTTCGAATGGGGTGAGGGGGCGGGAGGAGAGGCGAGATTTGACAGTATGGTGAAAGTGGCGGAGCTGAAGGAATTGGTAAAATAATTTAGTGGGAATATTTATTTGCGATTGGATGTCAGAAAACGAGGGGAACACAGCTGTGGAGGTGAGATCGTTTAAGAAACGGACCCCTTGTGAGGTCCACGAGGAGAATGCTTTAGGGGTAAGGCCTGGAGCGAAGTCTGAGGAGTTAAACAAAGGAACTAGGGGAGAAGGATGGGGGGAAAGGCCAAATTTTTGGGAGCATGAATCCCAGACCGCTAGGGAATGTGTAATGACCGGATAAAGTGAGACACGTTTTGGTCGACGAGCCCGTGGAAGCCATAGGAGAGTGGATGGGGATAGCATACCCAGACTTTCAGCCTCAATCTCGACCCAGACCCTGGAGGGAGACAAGCTACACCACAGAACGCATTGAGCAAGCTGAGCGGAGAGATAATAGCGTCGAAAATCAGGAATTCCCAGTCCCCCTCCCCGCGGGGCTCTCTGTAGAAGCTTGAAACGGACTCGGGGACGCTTACCCGCCCAAATGAATTTAGATACATGGAAATGGAGAAATTTAAAAACGTAGGGGGGGACTCGGATGGGGAGGGTTTGAAAAAGGTAGAGGAGTCTAGGGAGTATGTTCATCTTGACCGCATTAATACGACCTATCCAGGAGATGTATAGTTGCGACCATGAAACTAGGTCTAGCTTAACTTGAGCAAGAGTGTGGGGGAAGTTGGCCTGAAAAAGCTGATGAGGTTGTTTAGTTAGATAAACTCCAAGATACTTGAGTTTTTGAGGGCGCCAGTTGAACGGGAAGGAGCTTTCTAAAGACACCTTGTCAGCTGAGGAGACATAAAAGTCTAGGACTTCTGTCTTGTCCGCGTTAACTTTATATCCTAAAAAGTGGCCGTAAAGCATTAATTCGTCTACAAGAGGAGGGACAGAGGAAATTGGATTAGCAATTGTTAACAGGACGTCATCCGCGTATAATGCTATTTTATGGGAAGAGCTACCCACCGGGATGCCTAGGATTTGCTGGTTAGCCCGGATCCTAGCTGCTAAGGGTTCTATGATAAGGGCAAAAATGAGCGGAGAAAGGGGACAGCCCTGCCGAGTGCCATTGGAAATAGTGAAGGGGACCGAGGATAGACCATTTGCAGCGACTGTGGCCGACGGAGAACGGTACAAGGCTGAGATGGCCGTCATAAATTTGCCAGAGAAACCCATCGCTCCCAGTACCCCAACCATAAACGACCAGGAGATGCGGTCGAACGCTTTCTCAGCATCTAATGACATAAGGAGGGAGGGGAGCTTACCCCTGTGAATTGTGTGTATCAGGTCAATTGTTCTCCTAGTATTGTCCGGGGCTTGACGTCCCGGGATAAATCCCACCTGGTCGGGGTGGATGAGGGAAGGGAGGAGGGGATTCAATCTAGAGGCCAGAATTTTTGCGTAAATTTTAAGGTCCACATTAAGGAGGGAAATTGGTCTATAGCTAGAGCAGAGAGTTGGGTCCTTCCCAGGCTTTGGGATGACAATAATATTCGCTCTGGTTGTGGCTGCATCAAACGTGGCACCATCCAGGATCTCGTTAAAAAAAGATGTCAGGTGGGGGCCTAGTACTGCAGCGAAATTTTTATAGTATTGCGGGGTAAAACCGTCAGGACCTGGAGCTGAAGAGGGTTTCAGGGATTTAATAGCGGCCAAAACCTCGGTCAGGGTGATATCTTCATTCAGGGATTCTATGTGAGGTGGAGTGAGCTTAGGGAGGGGAGTGGCGGCTAGGTATTCGTCCAGAGACGGCACCGTATGGGCTCTTAGAGGGGTGGGTGGGGGGGTTAAATTATAGAGGGAGAAATAAAAATCTTGAAACGTCTGGACTATCTCCTTAGGGTCATATGTAGTTCTGCTCCTTTGTGGGTCGTAAATTTTATCAATGTGGCCAAGAGCCATCTTCTTACGAAGCTTTCTGGCTAACACAGAATCTGCTTTGTCTGATTTGTCATAGTACCTTTGCTGTAGTTTCTGCATAGTAATAGCAGCCCTACGGGAGAGAAGAGTGTTAAGTTGGCCCTTCAGTGAAGTAATCTGAGTGAGTAGAGCAGGGTCATGAAGAGACTGATGTTGGGGAAGAAGAGAGGCTAACCTGCGCTCCAAGCAAGCTATCTCTTCTGCAGCCTTTTTCCTAGAGGCCGCAGACAGTTAACCCTTATTTTAATGCTAATGCAATCCACATGTGAAAAATGTTTTTTCTGCCTGAAGCAATCACAGACAATCACCGTCTATTGCCCAGCAGTTAATCATGATGCTTACAAAAAGGGCCCCTCATTATTTGGCAGGTGTGGGTTTGTTGGAGAATGGCTTTTGCAGGTAATGTGGTGCATTCTTGCCAGTGTATGTTTGCAGCTTTTTACCTGATGGAGGCAGAAAGGCGCCAGGAGGAGGAGGATGAACAGCAGTTGGCATCTGTTCCGCGGAGCCTGCAAAGACCCCGCACTCCACGTGCATTTTCAGTGCGTTTGAATCTGGAGTCTTTGGCTGATGTGGAGGTAGTACAAATGTTTCGCCTCAATCGTACTAACCTCATGGCACTGTATGAGCAAGTGAAGGATGATTTGGAGCCTACAACCAGCCGCTCTAATGCAGTGTCAGGACTACACAAACTACTGTGTGCAGTTCACTTTTTGGCAACAGGTTCCTTTCAATCTGTGTCCTCCAGAGTGATTGGCATAACGCAGCCGACATTTTCAAGGCATTTTGGACAGGTTTTAGGTGCCCTTAAAAGAGTGTGCCCTAGCTATATCAGCTTCCCCAGCCAGGAGTCACAGTGGCATGAGCTCAAGGGAGCTTTCTATAGGGTCGCAGGTATCCCTAATGTAATGGGTGCAATAGATTGCACTCATATTGCTCTGAGACCACCTCACCACAGGGCAGAGGTTTTTGTTAATCGCCATCATTACCACTCCCTGAATGTGCAGGTTGTCTGCGATGCTAACCAGCGTATATTGAGTGTTGTTGCAGGCTATCCTGGGTCATGTCATGATGCCTTTATCCTGAGACAGTCTACCCTTTATGCCAAATTTGAAAGTGGTGAAATGCCGGAGGGATGGCTTTTGGGTATGTACTTTGCATGTTTTATATATCCCTTATCCTTGCTCAAATGGACTCACATATGCTAACTGCTGTACAACATGCTCAAAGTAAATGGGAGCTAACATTTTACTTTTATTGCAGGAGATTCAGGATATGGGTGTCGCTCCTGGCTCATGACTCCTCTGCTGCATCCTCAGACTCCTGCACAGCACCAATACAATGAGGCACACATAACCACTAGAGGTATCATAGAACGTACGTTTGGACTCTTGAAAACCAGGTTCAGGTGCCTTGATAAATCTGGTGGGGTGCTTATGTATGCACCTGAAAAGGTATCTGAGATTGTCCTGGCTTGCTGTCTGCTGCATAACCTGGCTTTACATCAACTTACCCCACCGATTATTGCAGTAGACAGTGAAGAAGAAGGGGTACGTGTCACATCTGGTGATGTGCAGAGCACAGAGGGCGGAAGGGAGATTAGAGACCGTCTAATTACAAACTACTTTACGTGTAAGTACATAGTATGAAAAACATTTTTTGCTACAAAATGTGTTTTATGTGAGTGCAATTTTAGTATTTTATTTTAAATGTTTTGTAAATTGGAACCTTTAAAAACAGGATAGTGTGTACTCCTCATGTGGTAAATATGAACATCCCTGGAATGTGACAGTCAGAGGTCAATGTTTAAGTGAAATTAGTGCATAGTTGTTAAAAAATCAGTATACTCTTGTTTAATGTGCAGAAAAGAAAGACTGACACAATAGAAATTTAACTGCATTTATTGCAGAACACAATAAATAATTACGTATAATGGTTATAGAAACTTGACAAAACATTAATCAATAAGAAACATTGTGCTAGCGTTGCCTTTTTGCAGGCATATCACTATGCTTGGTGGCACTCTCTCCCCTCCCTCGCCCACCCCTGGTGCGAGCACCTCTCCTTGGAGGAGTACTCTGTAGAGATGTGGTAGGAGTACTAGCGGCACTGGTGGAGGCCGATGAAAAAGGGGCCGGCAAGCGGGCAATCAGTTCCTGCTGGAGTTGGCCTGCCAGCCGGATAACATTGGCATTCCCCTCGCGAATGGAGGAATGCATGGCGTCCACAGACCCAGACATTTGGGCCAGCTGCACATTTGTCTGCTCCAAAGCGCTTGCCAGCCGGTTTATTGCAGCAGGGATTTGGCTCGTGGAGCGGTGTATTCGCCTCAACTGGGCCGCAATTTGTGACATGTGCCCAGTTTGCCTGTCCATGAACAATGTCTGTTGCTGCTGGAATGCGCCAATAGACAGCGCCATTTCTCTGGCTGGGTCCATAGTTTCAGGTGCAGGTTGGTGGTGTGATGGTTCAGCAGGGCCAGGTGAAACTTCCTGGAGGCCAGACACAGGGGCATCCACTGTTACCAGGGTGATGGTCGTTTGATCCTCTGGCTCAGGGGACATTTCCAATGACTCCGCCTGAGGTGGCTGGTATGAAGAGGGCCCTGTGTATGAAAAATGACGGTAAGTATATAGTATATAATAAGTTTGTATATTGCATTCTGAACACTGGATAGGAAAGAATATTCTTTAGCAACTACAGATTCTTTCACAATGTTTGCATTCCTGATTTCTAGTCCTATGCTACCTGCTTACGGATGCACTTATTATCCTTTTAATACCCATTATCATTTGGACTGTGTAGTACATGCTGGGTTATTTTGACTAAACTACATGCTATAAAAAGTGGAGATGTTGCCTATAGCAACCAATCAGATTTTAGCTGTCATTTTGTTGAATGCAATAAATAAAGTAAAGGTATATTCTGATGGGTTACTATAGGCAACATATCAGTTTAGTAAAATGTAGCCCAAACTTCTCATTGCAAACAATTAAAAAAAAAATTAAAAAAAATTGACAGCAACATTTGCACAGAAAATCAATTAACTCCATTATTTCTATCCTAAACAGAAATCACGCACCTGCTTGCTCGTCTGTGCCCGAATCTCTCGCTGAAGGTGGAGGTGTAGGTCTGGCACTGGGACTGAACTGCGGTCCTGGCGAATCTGGATGTATTAGAAAAAGCATACAATGTATTTCCATAAAAAACAATTTCCAAATATACTGTTTATTGCACAAATGTGTTTGCAATTTTTTTTTTTTGCTATGAGAAAAAAAAAACCTTTACAAACTATTAGAGTCAAAAATACACTTTGAAAAACAATCAAAAAAAAAAAAACAAATAAGAAAAAACGTTTGCACAGAGATAAGAGGTTTTAAAAAGAGAAAAGCAGTTTTAAAAAGAAAAAAGGAGTTTTAAAAAGAAAAAAGCAGTTTTAAAAAGAAAAAAGGAGTTTTAAAAAGAAAAAAGCAGTTTTAAAAAGAAAAAAGCAGTTTTAAAAAGAAAAAAGGAGTTTTAAAAAGAAAAAAGCAGTTTTAAAAAGAAAAAAGGAGTTTTAAAAAGAAAAAAGCAGTTTTAAAAAGAAAAAAGGAGTTTTAAAAAGAAAAAAGCAGTTTTAAAAAGAAAAAAGGAGTTTTAAAAAGAAAAAAGGAGTTTTAAAAAGAAAAAAGCAGTTTTAAAAAGAAAAAAGGAGTTTTAAAAAGAAAAAAGCAGTTTTAAAAAGAAAAAAGGAGTTTTAAAAAGAAAAAAGCAGTTTTAAAAAGAGAAAAGCAGTTTTAAAAAGAAAAAAGGAGTTTTAAAAAGAAAAAAGCAGTTTTAAAAAGAAAAAAGCAGTTTTAAAAAGAAAAAAGCAGTTTTAAAAAGAAAAAAACATTTAAAATACTGTTAGGGTAAAAAAACCAAATAACTCACCAACTACTTGGCCAAAAGAGGGCGAATCGGTGTCCTGCACATTTATGCCCTCTACAATTTCAGCCGGCATTATCTGGCGCAGCTCCTCCTCGTACGTGGTGTACTCCATACGAAGTGGGGGGCCACCACCCGTGCGCCTTGTCGACCTCCTTTCCTGGGCCATCTTCTCTTTAAGCCTCCTCTTAATATCAGAGAAGCGCTTGCGGCAGTGTGCCACTGTCCGCTTCAGTGGGCCCACCGCGTTCACGGCCTCACAGACTCTCCCCCACAGTTGGTGACGCCGCCTTAGAGGAGTCCGGGCTGCCAGGTTCCCTAGGATGACCTCGTAGCAGGGAATGATGTTGTGCACCAACACACAATTCTCATCATGTGAGAAGCGCACATTCCTCCCTGTCTTGGTCTTCCTGCCCTGTCCTGTCTCCTCAACCTCTCCCTCTCCCTCCTCTGATCCCTCAACCTCCATCTCCCTCTCCTCAGCCTGTTCTCCCCTCCTATCTCTGGACATTTTTACCCAGAAGACAGAAAAACACAAAACACTGAAGGACTTACAAACACAAAGAACAAACTACACTACCTACAGACACACTCTCCACACAGTCACACACAAGTAACACAGACAGAGGACAAGTCAAATACAAAAAATACAAGACAGAAAATAAATGAGAAAATAAATGTACAAAACAGGAAAAAACCACAGGACTACTCACACTTCAATCAGATATCGCTCCACCAATCCACCAAACACCAACTCTCAGCAAACCACTATCCTCCAAACTCCTCTCACAAAACTCCTCTAAACCCTATCAGAGAAAAAAGTGTCAGGCCAGTGGTTTATATAGGGCTTGTGATGTCAAATCTCCTGAGTTTGAAAATAGCCAATAGTAACAGGCCAGGAGACAGGTGTAATTTTCAAAAAAACCGCCTTTACACAAAAGCGCCGTCATTTAAAGCAAAAGCGCCATGTTCTATTCAAAGCCGCCGGCGGCTTTGAGCATTACATCCCGCCGTTACATCGCCGGCGGCTTCAAATTGAAGCTGAAATGCGCCCATTAGTAAATCCGGCTGTTTGCAATGCAAACACGCCGGAAAACCGCCGCGATGCATGGCGGTTTGAAGCCGCCATGCATCACGCCTGATAGTAAATCTAGCCCTATGTGTTGCAACTACCATTAATGTGTACTATTTTATAAGTATGCGTGTTTGTGCGAATGTATGGTAAAAGACCGATTACTGTTGCTGCCACGTGTAGTGGATGCGTACGCCCTTTCACGCCGTAGCGTGCCCTTGTACGTCGTAGCATACCGTACGCATCTTTTCAGACAAAGACAACCAAGTTTGCTAGACTTTAATTGAAATGACTTTATCCAATTTGCTGACTTCGACAGCTTGTTCCACGATGTCTGAGAAGTTGAAAAGTCAAAAATGCAAACAGACACACCTGCTATAGCCACAAATTAATTAAGCGCAATCAGCTGTAGAGAGTAATCAGCAATCATAATGCAGCCAATTAGAAGTGTCTAAGTAATTCTGCTGACCATCATTAAAATCAGTGCATATCATTTGCACCTGCCTTCTAGCAGGTGCAAATGATACACCGCTTGACAGGCACATAAGTGTCTGTGTTCAGTCCAACTCTGTTGCACTTAGGTGAACATGCTCTTATTGTACTTGGGCTGTGCTTGCATGCCCCTTCACTCCCCTAGTCTATCTCTTTAAACATCACTAGTTGTACAGTGGCTACAAAATTAGTATTTTATAGCCACTGTAAATGTGCTACACTGTAAGATGTATTGACTATACATTCTGCTTACGCATTTGTTGTCCGCATGCGCAGGACCAAAATACATATTTTACACAAGAAAAAAAAGCATACATACAACTCTGCATAAGCCCCTCAGTCTCTATACATATTCTCTTAATTTCATATTACATAAGGCATTTGAACATGAATCACTTGAGCACTTATTGATTATTAATTATTGATGCATAATCAATTCCCACCCATCCTCATCAGGAGCTATTAATTATGCTTGCAACAGGAGCTAACACTTACTAGCTTTATAATGTTGTTGCTCTTTTACTTCTCTCTTTCTGTGTTTTTTGGGTAACAGAGTTATTCTTCAACACCCATCTTGCATCTACTTATATAACAGTCTCTTCACAATGCGGGGTGATCCCGGGTACTGGAGTGCCTGGGTTCTCTCTGATAAATCACACATAAATCTTTCTTAGCGTTTTAAGATTCCGATTCTCACAAATGTCATTTACCCTCTAAGCACATTGCTCTTAACATGAATCCTCTTTTCTTCCTTTCAACACTGAACATGAACTAGAGCAATCATGACTTTGCACCTCTTCCCCTTACACCACACAAGGGGCATCACAGTCCTGTTAAGGAAACCACACCTTAATATATGTATCAAAAATGTTATGTATATTCTGATTCCTACAGAGCTTAAGATGTGTAGGGCATACATACTAATTTTTGTTTGCGTCTTTTTTGTGTGTAAATTACACCCAATTTGAGCCCAACTCAGAATCAGGCCCATTGCCAATAAAATAATTGTAAAATCTCAGATTTTGAACTGCTCCACTGACACATATGCCTTTGGCTCATTGTTACCTTTATGCAGTTCACATAACCTCCAACATATAGTGCTAAATTTGTTCTATGGGGGGTATTCAATTGTTTCTTTTAACGCGCTAAAACAAAAAAAAACGAGCGCTCTAAAAATATTACCGTTAATACGGTAATTACTCGCTAAATTTCATCTCGCAGCTCCCTGAGCAGCGAGCTGAAATTCAGCCCGCTGGCAGCGAGTAAGTACCGTGTTAACTGTTTACGCGCGCAAAATTACCGTATAATATGAAGTTTTTTTCGAGTGCTCGTTTTTTTTTGTTTTAGCGCGTTAAAAGAAACAATTGAATACCCCCCTATGAGTTGTTACGTTTATAAGGATACCTAATATACACATTATTAGATATTGTGCTCACTAATAAGTAATATAATTGTTCTAACTTACTTTAAATGAATTACAAAGTGCCAAAATCTACAACATACAGGGAACTATAACAATTATATAACTTTTACAGATAATAGGAATGAGAATCCTGTGCAAAGGAGCTTAGAATATAAAGTATAAGGAACAGAAATAGCATTTGAGCGAGCATGTAAAGCAACATATAAATTAGAGATGCTGATGCTCGGTTCCCCGAGAACCAAACATACCTGAACTTAGCAGATCCAAGTACCGAGCCGAATCTATAAGTACCGCCCCCAATGGCGATCCAGCGCCATTTCACAATGGGACACAGAAAAGGTAGCACAGTTCTTGGCATTCTCTAGTGCAGTTGGGTGGCGTCATAGGCAAAAAAGAAAGAGGACGGGTAGCAGTGTTCTTCAAAGTCTCCAGTAACATTCAGGAGGGCTCCATTGCCTAATTGCTAATTGTCATTGAGGAAATAGAAATAATTGGGCTGGAAGGCTTGGTCTTCTAAATCTGCAGTCACATTGTACTGTGTTAAATAGGTAACAAACAAAGAGAAGCGCTCCATTGCTCCATTGCTAATTGTCATTGCTGAAATAGAAATGATTGGGCTGGCAGGCTTGGTCTTCTATATCTGCAGTCACATTGTACTGTGTTAATAGGTAACACACAAAGAGGGGAGCTCCATTGCTCGATTGCTAAAAGTCATTGCTGAAATAAAAATAATAGGATTGGCAGGCTTGGTCTTCTATATCTGCAGTCACATTGTACTGTGTTAATAGGTAACACACATAGAGGAGAGCTTCATTGCTCCATTGCTAATTGTCATTGCTGAAATAGAAATAAAAGGGCTGGCAGGCTTGGTCTTCTAAATCTGCAGTTACGTTGTACTGTGTTATATAGGTAACACACAAAGAGGAGAGCTTCACTGCTCCATTGCTAATTGTAACTGAGGAAATAGAAATAATAGGGCTGGCAGGCTTGGTATTCTAAATCTGCAGTCACATTGTACTGTGTTGTATAGCTAACAAACAAAGAGAAGATCTTCATTGCGCCATTGCTAATTGTCATTGCTTAAATAGAAATAATAGGGCTGGCAGGCTTTGTCTTCTAAATCTGCAATCACATTGTACTGTGTTATCTAGGTAACACACATAGATAAGAGCTCCATTGCTCCATTGCCAATTGTCATTGCTGAAATAGAAATAATAGGGCTGGCAGGCTTGGTCTTCTTAATATGCAGTTACATTGTACCATGTTATATAGGTAACACACAAAGTGGAGAGCTCTATTGGTCCATTGCTAATTGTCATTGCTGAAAAAGAAATAATAGGGCTGGCAGGCTTGGTCTTCTAAAGCTGCAGTCCACTGTATTGTGTTATATAGGAAACACACAAAGAGAAGAACTTCCAAATTTACCTGTTCATGTTTGGCCTTTACCTTGTTATATAGTAAAAGACAAAGAGGAGAGCTCCATTGCTTCATTGGCAATTGTCATTTCTGAAATAGAAAATATAGGGCTGGCAGGCTTGGTCTTCTTAATACATAGTAACATAGTAACATAGTTGATGAAGTTGAAAAAGACACCAGTCATCAAGTTCAACCTATTTTGGATCTCCTGCGATCCTGCACTTATATTTGAAGTTCATCCAGAGTAAGCAACCGCCAATTTGTTTCAATTGTGAAAATCCCGCCAGACTCAATATTGCAGTCCTATTTTTACCCTATATCCACTACTATCCTACATTTTAATTAACGGTCGTATCCCTGGATACACCTTTCCACTAAAAATTTGTCTAACCCTTTCTTAAACATATCTATTGAATCTGCCATCACAACCTTTCCTGTCAATGAATTCCATATCTTGACTGCCCTTACTGTAAAGAACCCCTTCCTTTGCTGGTTGTGAAATTTCCTCTCCTCTAACCTCTAACCTTAGGGGGTGAACACGTGTCCTGTGTATAGTCCTTGGGGTAAAAAGTTCCCATGAACGTTCTCTGTATTGACCCCTAATGTATTTGTACATAGTAATCATATCTCCCCTTAGACGTCTCTTTTCTAAAGTAAAGATGCCTAAACTGGCTAACCTTTCCTCATAACATAATGACTCCATACCCTTTATCAATTTTGTCGCCCTTCTAGTTCCAAATTATCTTTTTTATAGAATGGTGCCCAGAACTGTACTGCATATTCAAGATGAGTTCTTACCAACGATTTATACAGTGGCAAAATTACACTGTCTTCCCTTGCATCTATGCCCCTTTTTATGCATGCCAATACTTTGTTTGCCCTTGCAACTGCTGCTTGACATTGAGCACTATTGCTAAGTCTACTGTCTACGAGCACTCCCAAATCCTTTCCCATTATAGATTCTCCTAAATTAATTCCATTTAATTTATAGATTGCGTTCTTGTTTTTGATCCCTGAATGCATAACCTTACATTTAGCTGTGTTAAACCTCATATTCCATTTGGCCGCCCAATCCTCCAGTTTATTTAAGTCCCTCTGTAGAGAAGCTACATCTTGCTCTGATTTTATTACCTTACAGAGTTTAGTATCCTCTGCAAAAATAGAAACTTTACTCTCTAAACCATCACCAAGGTCATTAATGAATATATTAAAAAGGAGTGGCCCCAGCACGGAACCTTGAGGTACTCCACTTAAGACTTTTGACCAATTAGAAAATGTTCCATTTATCACAACTCTCTGTTCCCTATTCTCTAACCAGTTTTCGATCCAAGTACAAATGTTGATTCCTAGACCCAGTTCCCTAATTTTGTAAACCAACCTCTTGTGTGGCACTGTATCAAAGGCCTTTGCAAAATCTAAGTAGACCACATCTACTGTGCTGCCTTGGTCTAAGTTTCCACTAACTTCATCATAGAAACTAATTAGATTAGTTTGACATGACCTATCCCTCACAAATCCATGTTGATTCCCACTAATAATTTTATGGCGTACCAAGTAATCCTGAATACTATCCCTTAAAATACCTTCCAGTAGTTTCCCCACTATTGATGTCAGGCTTACAGGTCTATAATTCCCTGGTTGTGATCTTGTCCCCTTTTTAAACAACGGCACCACATCTGCTATTCACCAATCCCTTGGTACTGAGCCTGAGATTGAATCTACGAAAATTAAGAATAGTGGTCTAGCTATTTCCGAATTTAACTTCATAAGGACCCTTCGATGTATGCCATCTGGACCTGGAGCTTTATTTATCTTAATTTTCTTCAGTCGCCTTTGGACTTCTTCCTTTGACAACCAAGTATTAATTAATGGCATGGTTTCATTTCCATTTTTATGTATTACTTCTACCATTTGTTCCTCTCTGGTAAATAGTGAAGAAAAGAAAGTGTTTAATACCTCTGCTTTTTCCTTAGTATCATTTATCAATTCACCCATCTCACTTCTTAGGGGTCCTATATTATCTTTTTTAATCCTTTTGCCATTTATATACTTAAAAAACTTTTTGGGGTTTGTCTTACTTTCTTTTGCAACGTGCCTTTCATTTTCTAATTTAGCCAATCTAATTTCCTTTTTGCATGTTTTATTACATTCCTTGTACCTACAGAAGGACTCCTCTGACCCTTCAGACTTAAACAATTTAAATGCACACTTCTTCCTTTGCATTTCTTCCCTTACCTTTTTATTTAGCCACATTGGTTTAGACTTAATTCTTTTACATTTATTTCCATAGGAATGAACTTATACGTGTATGTTTCCAACAACATTTTAAAGACTGCCCACTTTTCTTCCGTATTTTTTCCTTCAAAGGCTTTGTCCCAATCTATGCTCTTTATAGACTCCTTTAGCATATTAAAATTTGCCTTTCTAAAGTTTAAAGTCCTAGTTGATCCCTTATACTGTTGCTTCTGGAAACTAATTTCAAATGAGACCATATTAGGATCACTGTTTCCCAAGTGCTCCCTTACTTGAATATTTGATATTACGTCTACAGTCACATTGTACTGTGTTATATAGGTAACACACAAAGGGGAGAGCTCCACTGCTCCATTACTAATTATAATTACTGAAATAGAAATAATAGGTCTGGCAGGCTTGGTCTTCTAAATCTGCAGTCACATTGTACTGTGTTATATAGGTAACGCACAATGAGGAAAGCTCCATTGCTCCATTGCTATATGTCATTGCTGATGTAGAAATAATAAGGCTGGCAGGCTTAGTCTCCTAAATCTGCAGTTACGTTGTACTGTGTTATATAGGTAACACACAAAGAGGAGAGCTCCATTGCTCCATTGCTAAAATAAAAATAATAGGGCTGGCAGGCTTGGTCTTCTAAATCTGCAGTCATATTGTACTGTGTTATACAGGTTGCACACAAAGAGAAGAGCTCCATTGCTCCAAACTTTTAAAGTTTTACTATCTGATACGCACACTATATACTTGAGAGGTGTTGGTGTTCCAGAGTGCTATCTATTACTTTCTAACTGATTCACCTGTATATACTGTGTATCATATGATTACCCTCTATCAGGGCCATCTTTTCCATTGGGCACGATGGGCAGCTGCCCGGGGGCCCCACGGGCAAGGGGGCCCCATAGGCATGGCTCTTAATGAGAATAAATAATCCTGCAAAAGAAAAAAACCTGCAAAAAAACCTACAAGGGTCACTGAGGAAGTACATCTATCTATATCTATCTCTATATATCTATATTTATATCTGTATCTGTATACATCTATATATCTATATCTATATCTAGGGGCCCCGGTGCACTGCTTTGCCTGGGGGCCCATAATGTTGTTAAGATGGCCCTGCCCTCTATCTATATCCACATGATTGATTGATATTCTGGCTTGTGGTACACCATTCTGTATTAGCCTTTAAATACAGTATTATACTATGTGGCGCCCCCTCCCATTTGTTTTGTTGTATATATATATATATATATATATATATATATATATATATATATATATATATATATGTGTGTGCTTGTTCCACTCCTTTGGAGGAGAAGAACAGGAGTTAAACAGTGAAGCACCCCTGTCCCTTATCCAAAAAGTGTTGATTAAAACTTGTCTTTATTGGTAATCTTAAAAAGCACTCATTAATACATTGGTATATGTGAAAAGTAGGAAAAGTATATGTGAATTAAATATAGACCCTGGGGAGGTACTGATTCTATTTAACCAATAGCTAATATAATATGGAGTAGCAGTCTGGCCCGTAGTAGGTAATTTTTAACCAATATTATGGAATTAAATAACAATACAAAAAGTTATCTATATTATTATTATCATTGTGACAAAACCACCCTTTTAATTGGAATCTTTCTGTAATAGTGGGCTTCCTACATTAACATGTAATACTGTATCTCGCAGGTTCAATTACCTAAAAGGATGTTATATGTGTATGTAAGGAATCATTAAATACACTGTATATATAAAACACAATCTGGAGATACCCCCATACCCTCCTGCGAGGTTCTTACACACTTAATTCCTTTTTGAAAATTAATGAATAGGAATTCTGCATTTATTATTAGTGTAACGGCCTTACCTGCTTTTGTTCAGATCACCTGTCAGTCACACCCCTTCTTCAGCAACGATCTGTCCACACTGCTTGAGTCTAGTGGAGAAAGCGCAACAATTGCTGGAGTGCAATAATCTGTAGGGGAAGGAAGGGGTGTGTCCAAGGTGACGGGCTTAAGTAGAGACCCAGCACTCTACTCCTATTGCCGACACCTTGATTTGATCTGGGCCTGGGCGCATAGTTTGTCAGTAAAATATAGAGCATGAGGTGACAAAATTTTTTTTAATTTTTCTCCCCAATAGTTTGCCAGTCAAATATAGAGCGTGAGGTGCCAAAAAATAGTAATTTTTCTCAATCATACTTTGCAAGTCAAATATAGAGCATGAGGTGCCAAATAATAATCACCCCCCCCCCTCCCCACGTATTTATTTTTTACCTCCCCACTTCCTGGATTGGGCTTTGGGCACCCTCATTTTTAAAAAAATAAAAACAATGTACTAATTCTATTGTATTGACTCACTATTTTTTCTCCTGAAGACTGGTCAGCAGATCCAGGGGGTCTTCAAACTTCCTGTCTCCTCTCAAATGGCTGCCCAAATGCTCCTCGGATTCTTCACAGAGATGAGGGGGGTGGAGCGGTGCATGCTGGAAGGGGAGAGGGCATCGGGAAATATCTTTATACACTGTCTGTCACTGACAGACTGTGTGAGAACATTGACCGGCACACTGGGCGGAGGCCCCACAAAGAGATCACATGTTTACTGACAGTCAGTCAGTGATCATGTGCAAGTGTGGCGGCAGATGAAGATGCATTGCCGGACGCTACAAAACAGCTGGCGCCACGCCGCCGCTACATATCTGACCCAAACCGCTGACTAGATTAGAAAATCTAGTCAGTGGCATCCTGCAGGTCCTAGGAAACTGCATATGGTTGCCTAATTGAAGCGCTGGGCCTGTATATAGCATGTCTCAAAACTATTCATTTTTATTTATTGCTTTATATTTTTATTGTTAACATAGATGTGCGTGCTCACAAGATGCTCAGTCTTCCCACTGTTCATATGATTATGACAGGGATAGTGGTTATTCTGCTCCCTCTCTGTTGGTATCAGGATAAATAATAAAAGTCTGTCTTCCTGTATTTAAACAGGTTGATACTGATAAACTTAATGTTGTTTTAATTATCACACAGGAATAGTCCCAAATTAGCAGTAAGTATAAGCGCTTATTATCCCTAATTTGTCACTTGAGAGCAGTAGCTCTGATGACTATTATTCCTTGATGATATACTTATATTTGTAGCATAATCTGGGTAGCAATCTTGCAAGTTGGGGCACGCATTCACTCTAACATATAGACAACCATTTATTTTGTTAATGTCCCATATTATCTTTAGCTACACCTGCTATATCCTCTTACTTGGTAGCGGCGATACACCACGAGCAGTCCCCCCCACTTCCGGGTCTGACATCACTTAGCGTGACGTACAGCCCGACGTACGTTTCGCCTAATCATGGGATTTGACATACATACCCTGTCAGCTCTGCTGTTGCTGTGGAAAAGACACTTTCAAAGCATGTAAGTTAAATCTTAGTTTACACTTTTACTTTGTCACACATGTCTTACACCTGTATATCATACTTGCCGACATTCAATAAGTTTCATCCGGGAGCTGCATGGTGGAGATGGGCGTGTATGGGGCGGGGCTTCGGAAATCGCGTGGCAATATAAATGCCCATATATGTATACAAAACAGAAAGAAAGTTGTCAGCGCTTATCCTTTAAACTGCATATCTGTGTGTGTCTAGCAAAATGAAAACATGAGGTATTAGGTCATATTTTGATCAAAAGACTTAAGCCTGCATCCCACGTCAAGGGTACCTCATTATATGCAGGTCCTACACTGACCTATATGCTTTAAACACTATTAAAATGCAGTTAAAATCAGATGCACTCACCTCCAAACGGCCCAAACGCATATTTTTTACAGCCCTGCCTGGGCCCAGAAAAAAAAGAAAGATCTGCAGCGGCGGTATCCGACGCCCTCCTCCTCTCCTCCCTTCATAGTGAATGTTGGGTGTGACATGCCCGACATTTGCATTGAGGAGCTCACAGAGAGGAGAAGAAGAGAAGAAAGCAGCAGAAAAGCAAACGGAAGAGAAGAAAGAAGGCAATAGATAGGTAAGTGAAGGTAAGCAAAAGCAGCATGGAGGGCAGTGCACAGTGTGAAACAGGAGACAGGTGAAGGGAAGCAAAAGCAGCATGAAGACCACAGCGTGAAACGGGAGACAGGTGAAGGGGAGAAAAAGCAACATGAAGGGTACCGTGTGAAACAGGGGAGACAGTTGAAGGGGAGTAAAAGCAGCATGGAGGGCGCAGTGTCGAATAAGAAAACATTAAACTTTTTTTTTGCTTTTTCTTAATAATAAACCTTGCAAAATTGCATATGAGAGATTTTCTTTTTCTTGAGGCTCATACAATCATAGACTTTGATTATTTGGCCCAATTGGGGTTTTGAGTTTGACATGCCTGATCTACACTGTGGTTTAGTGCACTGAAATCTACTCCATCTGTAGCATGATAAAATATTTGAAAAAGGAGGACTATGCGCAAGAAAACAGCTGTCAAACTGACAGTGATCCAAGGCACAATAACCATCAACCTGATTAGGGGTAAAAGACTTACCCGACCCAATTTGAAATTCTAGATAAGTTACAGGATAAATATGTTATAAAAACAGAGAAGAAATAAGTACGCATTAGGTTAACCCATATTATACATGGTACCTGCTGCATGGTAATATAAATTCCCTATATGTGTACAAAACAAAAATACAGTTGTTGTCAGCGCTTGTCCTTAACACTGTATAACTGTGTTAACAGTGATAACATGAGGTATTAGTCATACTTGTCTACTTTGTATTTTTCCCCACCCGGAGACCCTATAGGAGAGGTGAATTGCAGGTGCAGAGGGGGCGTTGCACCCAGAATCGCGTCACTTTGGCCCCTTCATACGATGAAATGATGTGATCATGTCATTTCGTCATGTTGGACAATGCCCAAAATGATGTGATTCACGACGAATCGCATCAGCGAAGTCCCCATTCCACACACTCTACTGTGAGTATGGTACTAGTATGGTATTAGTTCACAATTTGATCAAACCACTTAAGCCTGCATCCCAGTATCAAGAGTGCCTAATTTTATGCAGGCACTATGCTGACATATATGTACTTAAAACACCATAAAATGACAGTGTTTATGTTAGGTCAATAAGTGCTACACAAATAGATATAAACTAGATTAATATATAATATAAAATAATAAATATATTAAGAGTCAAAAAATATAATGAATAGATACAGGTGTATGATCCTTTGTCTGGAACTGAAAACCCTATATCCAGAAAGTTCCAAAAACCGGAATGGAAAATATAAATTACTACTGTGGTTTTGTAATTTAGTAATAAATACTGATATGATCAAGTATATTCCTACATATATCTTTAGGAACACAGCAAACAATTTAGTGAGGAGGGGCATGCCAGGGGAGGTGTGTGGAAAGACAGAGTTATTGTGTAAATGTAGTACATCTTAGGTATGGTATTCCAAAGTATGGAAGTATTCCTTATATGTAAATCCACAAGTCAACATATGGAATGCCACAAGTAAACATGCCCCTCCTCTCATCAGAGATAGCGTAAAGAGTATATAATGATAGCATCATGCTGAATAAACCTTGTTTAGCATTATAGGCAGTAAGGAGGAACAGTGGTTACCATTGCTGCCTCAAAGCACTGTGGAGTTTATATATTCACCCTGTGTTTACGTAGGTTTCTTCCAGGTGCTCTGGTTTCCTCCCACACTCCAAAAAATGGACTCTAGTGTGTGTTTGCTTGTGTGTTAGTCAACTTAAATGTAAGCTCCAATGAGACAGGGTCTAATGTGAATGACGAGTATTCTCTGTACAGCACAATCTATAATATAAATGTCTAGTGGCGTGTGTTAGTCTATCTGTGTGTGTGTGTGAAAAAAAAAAAGCCAAGCTGCAGCGCCACCTGCTGGGCAGAGTTATACATTGACCTATATATTTCTTGAAGGAGAAGTGACAGTTGGGAGTGGTTGGTGGTTGCCGGGGGTGACAGTGGGGAGTTTTTAACACCTTAAGTAGCTTGATTTGACTAGAATGCATGAGTATCATGCACGGGTTAACTGACCTACTAAATTCTTAGTGTGTGTGGAAAAAAAACCTCAAAAAGGGCTGAAATTTGGTATACTGACATTATTGACGAGTTGAGGGGTCAAACTCATTTTCGTGAGGTAAGTTTACCTCATGAACACATTTGTGTACAGTGGCGGATCCAGGGGGGTGTGATCGGGGCAATCGGCCCCCCCTAGCAGGGGTTTGCTGCGGGGGGCTGCACAGTATGTGCAGGTCCGTTTGGCAGTGACATTGTGCTGCCCGGCTGCTCTGATTGTGTTTTAAACACAATCAGAGCAGCCGGGCAGCACACTGTCCCTGCCTGTCACTGCCAAGCGGACCTGCACATACTGTGCAGCCCCCGGCAGCCTCAGAAGTCAGAAAGGGGGCGGGGCCTAAATCGCCCCACCCTAACATCCTCCCGGGGAACAAACATTTTCTAGATCCGCCCTTGAATCTGTAGCGGCGTGTGTTAGTGTGTGTGTGTCTGTGGAAAAAACTATTTTCTCAGAAAGGGCTCATCCGAATGACCTGAAATTTGGTATACTGACATTATTTGACAAAAAAATGCATGAGTATTATGCACAGTTTAACTTGTGTAATATATAAATAAATGATAATAATAGAGTGTGGCTGATATTAAATACTAGAGGACTCCACAACTGGGGTACTGAAATGCAATGGTAATGAACCCTGCTGTCCCCCCTTTTGATTTAAAGATTGGAAAAGGAGAGAGAACTCAAAACCTGGTCAGGCAAGTGGGCATTTTTAAATTTGGCTGTGCAGCCAAAGATAGGACCTATGATACTGTGGCACTGCAATGTTCCCTGAGCAGGGCTTCTCTTTCACGTCTTGCACAATGGTGGGATAGGGTTAGGGGCATAGATTTTGTAATGGGGCCTTTGACAAATAAAGGTTTGTTTGAAGGTTTACTGATCCTTCTATGTGGTGAAAAGGTTTACAGTGATCAAAATTTGGGATTTTGAGCTACAATTCAACATGTACTGTATGGACATAAATCAGTTAGATTTATCTCCACATACTAGTAATTTAGTAATCAATCTAGTAATCAAAACTCCAGGTCGGTACAGCTCATTTTGGTTAAGGGGGAAAGGAGTGTATCAAGGGATAAGGAAAAGATGGTGGCATTACCGGAGTCAAGGTTGCGCTGGGTTTGTTTAGGTGAGGGGAGAGGATTGGGCGATGAGGAGAGGATGAAGGAGAGGAGATGATGGTCAGAAAGAAAGGAGATACTGAGAGGTCAGAAGGAGATCAAAGGTGGGAGTAGACAAGGTCAAGGGAGTGGCTAAAACAATGGTTGGGGAAAGAGATGTACTGTGAAAGACAAAAATAGTAAGCGAGACCAAGAACTTTGATGGAGCCCAGAGAGGTTATCTATGGGGATGTTAAAGTCGCCCAGGTTGATGGATGGGAGGTTACATGAGAGGTAGTGGGGAATCCAGCCTGCAAATTAATCAAGGAATTGGAAGGTGGGACCAGGAAGATGGTAAATGACAGCACCACAAAGAGGGATAGTGTAAAAGAGAAGGATGGAGTGGAACTCAAAGGAACAAAACATAATGGAACGCTCAGGAGGGGTGACACGAAAGTTGCAAGCGGGGAAAAGGACAATATCCATGCCGCCACTAGGATGATCGCCAGGCCTGATGGTGCGAGTGAAGGAAACTCCCCCATAGGAAAGAGTAACAGGTGAAGCGGTGTCAGAGGAGGAGAGCCAGGTTTCAGTGATGGCAAGGAGGGTAAACTGATTCATCCCAAAAAGTGAACCCCCTCCAGTCATCAAGTGATTAAACATATTTTTGTTGTTTGACTAAAGATGAATATGAGTGAGTAATGTTTATTTGGCAACATCACTGTTTGCTTATCACATATCTACCTCCTCTCCTTAAATCACTAGCTTAATTCCATCATGTGGGGTTCTAGTTGACTGAAATTAATAGATTAACTCTACAGCCTCCCTAACTCCAACTAAAAGTTGTCTGGCTTTCCCTGATTTGCACTTGTATTCCTTGACATAACAACTTGTGTATGTGTTTTGTTGCTGATTGAAAACAAATCAGTGAGCAACATTAAACTCTTTTTAGAATTTGTATTTCCTCTTGAGTATTGCATAATGCACAGGCTGTAAATAGATCTTGGATACTACTTGTAAACTCAGCACATTTGATGTGGGATTGATTCTTCCTAATATACCATTATGGTTCAATGTAACCCTTTCTGAGGGCTAGATTTACTAAACTGCGGGTTTGAAAACGTGGAGATGTTGCCTGTAGCAACTAATCAGATTCTAGCTATCATTTATGTAGCAAATTCTACAAAATTATAAAAATTATAACTAGAATCTGATAGGTTGCTATAGGCAACATCTCCACTTTTTCAAACCCGCAGGTTAGTAAATATACCCTTGAATGTCTATCAATGCAAGACCCATAACAGTGGGTTTCATGTGATTTAAAATATTTAGCAAAAGAAAGGCACTACCTGACTATTTGCTTTTCGGGTACTTGAATCTATAGCAAACTGCCATGCCATCTACGCACTATGGGATGGGCCATGTGCCCTGGGTATTGTGACATCTTTAGTGTCCCTCTTATGTCCCCCCGATGTAAAAAAACAAATATGCTACTCTATCAGCATAATCCATCTCTGTAGCAAGCTTATGCTATAAGGAATGCAAACTTTCCTCCATTGATGAATGGGAGAAAATTTTGCACTCTTACGAATCTACCATTTGAGAAGTGAAATAATTTAAATACATTTTCTACATAGAGCCTTATTCTTTTTAGACTTCGCTGCATGGGGTACCTGACCTCTGATCAGTGTTTTACAAAGGTAGGTTTCTCTAAACTACATTTCTGAAGGGACTCTTGATCTAATCGAGGACTGTAGGATTCCCCTATTTTTTAATGTTTTCTCTACACCCTAGCTTGCACTCTGCATTTAAAAAACATGAATACGATGGGATTAATCAACTGCATTACATGCATTGCAATGGTGATTTGTATCTAGCCCCTTTGGTGTTTTCTGATGACCCCCACATAGGTGGTTTGTAGTTTAAAGGGGACCTGATGATCAGATTTTCATCATGTCTGTCCCAACTGCATCATGCAACAACTTCAGTCCACAATAATAATAGTCACCAAGCTGGCCAGGGATTTGTAAATGTTATTATATCACCTGACTGAAACAGTCATGCAAAGGAACTTGGTCACTCTTGCACATTGGGCCCTTCATTGTAGAAGCCTGTTTGTATCAGGGCTGTCTTGTGCAAAAGAAAGGGGACACAGGTGAGGGAATAGTACAATTTAAATTAATTGACTGGTTTAAGTAAATATATTACATGGTCTTAATCAGGAAAATCCACAAACTATGACCTGTTGGGAGTACATGAGGAGAGAGTTGAGATACTATGACCCAAATTCAATTTTTGATAATGAAAATAGGCATAAAAAAAATCAAGAGATCAAAAAAAATATTTTAATTCAGTATTATGTACTTTGGATTTTTTCCATTCCATAAACATTACAATTTGTTTACAGAGAATGTTCAAGACTTTGTACTAAGATCAGGATAACAACTTAGGTCCAATGTTGATACAGATGTAAAGAGTTAAAGTGACAAGTCACATGGGCGTAGGAGGGAGAAGAGAGACAGGAGAATGCCAGGAGGCAGACTATTAATTACTCATTCACCTTTATCTCTCATGCTTTTTTCCTCTATGGACCTTTGAGCAAGGACTTGGTTTATTTTACTTTCTGAGAAATACCATGGAGTGGAAAGATTGGTGGGTGACATTCTCTGTGGTATTCTGTGTCTTACAGAATTGTGGTCTTGCTGAAGATTTACCACCTCCATGTGATAGGTAAGCTCTTTTCAAAATTCCAGAGGGAGTTTGTATATTACATATATGAAAAACCTAGGAAGTATATACATTTGAAGATTGTTAACTAAAGATGTTACATTTCAAATTACTGGCTATCAAAAACTTCTCAATATATTGGTTATTCACATTGAAGACATTTGCTATGAGAGCATGCTGAAGAGAACTTTTAAAATGTGTTACATACATCAATATATAGGCTAAAATTACAGGTATATATAATACAACATGATCAAATGTCCTTGAAAATAGCGTAAGATGTGAGATCACAAAAACAGTTGTTTTTGTCACTTTAAAACAAAATATTAACTGCAGTTTTATTTAAAACTTTGAGTTTTATTTAACATTTACACTCTTTAAGCCAGTTTTCAAATACTACTACAAAAAGCTGGCTTTGTGGTTAGAAACAATAGATGAAGGGATGGAACGAAATGTGATCCTCAAATATCAGCTTGTTTAAGTTGCCTGGTAAATATAACTCTTTACAAGCAGCAACAATAATGCTAATATACACTTCATAATTTTATAAGGTATATAGCACAAATCAAACAAATGGAGCAGATTAAAAATACAGTGTAACATATCTTTGGCACTCATCTTAAAAATATTTTTAGTTTCATAGAAGTCCATTATTCAGTCTGTCCCAGTGCACTGGTAGGGAGGGACTAAGTGGTATATGTACTAAACTGCGAGTTTGAAAAAGTGGAGATGTTGCCTATAGCAACCAATCAGATTCTAGCTGTCACTTTATAGAATGCACTAAATAAATGAAAGCTAGAATCTGATTGGTTGCTATAGGCAACATCTCCACTTTTTCAAACCTGTAGTTTTGTAAATATACCCTTAAATGTTTTCATGGTGTAAACCTGACATATTGATGTCATTTAAATTGTTGAGGAAACTATGCCCTAGATCATATCAATATGATAATTGCTTAGTCCAACTTAATGATTTATATTTTGGTTTAATTGAGACAAACTAATCTAAATAATATTTTAAAGTTGAAGCTGTTTTACATTTTGAAAGACATGCAACTGGGAAGCAAATGGGTAGACTCTACAGTATACCTACCCCTTTTTGTTTTAATATACACTTTATTTTTATATATTATTCAATACAACTAACCATCTGACTTGTGGTTTGGCAGGAATTGATTGTGAGGTGCTGTGCTTTAACATATAAAATGTAATAACGTTTTCCAAGAATTTGAGCCAAATTGTACATGTGTTTTGAACAGTATATGCTAGTTGTCCCATTGTACCAAGTATATTGGAATGGTTAGAACTAATCATATTAACAGGAACCCTGTTGTAGGGACTATAGCTTATTATTTTCTATTTCTTTTGAAAAGTTGCAGGACAATGTAAACATTTTCCTTTATTTGGTGCTTAATTTTCTTTTGTAATCCTTCCTTCAGGACAGTGAAATAGTGAAGATCTCAAAATTCCGCTATATGCTACATCCTCCCTTAAAATGAAAAGTCATTGAATATGCAGATCTAGCCAGTGAAAAACAAGATTAATTTTAAATGTCATCACTGCTTAGATTTCCAAATGATTGGGAGGTAACTGTACATGTCCTCTCTTGGCATGGGGATAGTTTGACTAAGTATTATAATAAGGATTCAGAATCTGGTTTATCCACCATGTGTACATACACACCCTAAATTAAGGTATGGGTGTGACAGTTTGTAACATTATACTAGTAATTTTATTGAGATGACAGTCTAACATATTTTACTGTTTTCCATTTATTTTAATATTTGTCTTCATTAGTATCCACTATTATTCTTGTTAAATTAAAACACCCCTTTAACATGAAGTTTGTTCAGGCCATAAAGCCACTTACTGCTTTCATTTTGGTGCTAAATATACAGAATACAGAATAAAGAAACATATTCCCACTATAGCTGTTAATCCAGCTGCCCATGATTATGACTTTTAAATTTATATTTAAATGTATAAATATTCTGAAGATTTCCTGGGCCAGTCTTCTTTTGGAAAACTGGGAAATGCGTGAAGTCGTACTCTTGAGTCATTGATAGCTGAAGTATTTAGTCTGCTATAGTTACAGTCATTTTACTGAATAAGCATTTTAAGGCTTTTTAACACTAAGATTCCAAAATAGACACAGAATGAGTTGTATGAATGCCTCTGCTACCTGTACAACAGAGTAATACTATTGAATCCAAAAACATACTAGTAGGTTAATTGTCTGCTATCAAAATTGACCCTAATCTTTCTCTGTCTGTGCATGTATATTAGGGAATTTAGACTGTAAGCTCCAATGGGGCAGGGACTGATGTGAATGAGTTCTCTGTACAGCGCTGCGGAATCAGTGGCGCTATATAAATAAATGGTGATGATGATGTATTAATGTTTTAATCATTGATTATATACAAAAATGGCATTACATTTTTAATTTTGTTTCTTTTTCTCATTCCCTTTTGCTAATTCTTTTATGATGCACATCTTTTGCAACCTGCTGATGGATATGCATTACTCTTTCACTCTGCCTGTGTTTGCTATTATCTCACTCTACCCACAAAATGGGCGATAATTATGGCAATCTTCCCTCAAATTTTTTTAATCTGTTTCTAACAACCTTTAAACTTCAATCAATGATCACAATGCTGCTTTGTTGGTTTCTCTTCATTTATTTCACTAACTTCATTTTGATATAAATCTGAACCTCCCCATTACCTTTTCATTTTTGTTCACTCATGGTTATTTTCCATAACCACAATACTTTGATTACTCTTTTTTCCTTACAACTGCTCTTTGTTCATCTTTGCATTCTTGCATTCGCCAACATTTTTTATACTATTGCCCTCAATCTCAGTCAGATCTATTGCACAGGAGATATCCTTCATCATGTCCAGTTGGCCAAGATTTTTGATGATGATAAACATTTTGTTGACATGAGTCTCAAGGATACACCAGGTTAGTTCCACTTTAATATTCTAGCTTATGATAATATTGTTTCATATATTGTGCATTCAAATTTACACTTCACTGTACAAAAAAAGTTGTATATAGCTAATTAAAATTAAATTGTTGTGCTTGGGACATAGGGAGACAAGTTGACTATTATCAGGTCACAAGGAAATTATACTGGGATACCCAATGGTCATGGTTATTAAGTCACTACATTTAATCAGTGTGCCTCTCTTTTTCACATTGTCATGACCCAGCAGGACATGTGAGACATGTGGGTATGAAAGGGCTAATCAGTTCAAAAGTACCTTTTCTGTCTTCAAATGTCTAAAATCCCCCCAAATCACAATCACTATTAAGCACAAAGTCCTGCCACCACTAAGATTTAGTTCAGTGGCCAGCACTCTTAGGTAATCTTAACTTACTCCCTGACTTATCCCAAATACAATCAAGCCCTACGTGAACCAGAGTTACAGTTAACCAAACAGTTTCTGCATAAAAGTAGCATTATAAAATCCAAGCCAATCTGGAACATGAATTCCTTAAGAACAGAAAGACAGAATTATATTAAATGGGATTTAATATGAGAAAAAGTAAGAGTGTTTATTAAACAAAATTAGTTAGAACAACTTGACAAACAGAAAATGAATGCAGAACAGAAATAAAACACAGAAACAGGAGAAACACAACCATACACTTTTTTTAAGTCATTTTTCACCTAGAGAAATGCTGTAAGGAGGACAATTTCTCAATAGAAAACTGAGAATTTTCAAATTATCCCATTACATTCTCTATGTGACGTCATTGAAAGAGGTGTGCTGGTATGCTAATCTGTTTTACCACTTAATTATCGCTATACTGTTCTAGTAATGGATTCTAAACACCTTTCTGGAACATAGAAGATATATGCATTACTAACACTAAACATAGTATCATTTTCTGCTCATATACATTGGAAAAATTTGATTATATTGAATCCTAGCTATACCATACCTATAGATTACTTATGATTTTTGACTCCTTTGGGTACATGACTTTGAGTCCTTTGAACTCTTAACTGGGCAATAAAAAGGGGTTGATTGCTCTTCTGTGAATGTTATGGGTATCTGAGTAAATAAGAAAGGTAGGGTGATAGAAAGCATGCGCCTGAAATGTGTGTGTCTCATTTAGCAATATTCATTAACCCCTTATTTGCTTACACACAGTGGTTTGCTAAAACTATTTTGTCTAAAGTAACTTCACATTTTTAGAGAGATCAAGACAATATTTACATATTGTTTTCATAATTATCTTGATTAGGCTATAATCATGACGCACATATTTACAATGCTTCTGTCAGATTCACTATAATGATCAGATCCTTGAGCGCTACTCAATCTAACGAGGCAGATGGTCTTCTCCAGGGACCCCTGCAAGGAGGTATGGACTTTGTGGCCTCTGCCCAGCAGGTTGCGGTGCTCTGAGTGAGTGCAAGGCGTGACCAATTGAGAGAAACCAGAGACTGGGAGTAGGTGATGATCCAACTGAGACAGGAGAAGGCCCGAAGGTATGAAGTGGCTGCTGGAGATTAGGAGCACTGGAAGGCAAAAGAGATATTCTGCGGAAGGTAAGGATCCCACTAAGAACAGCTGCAGAATGGCTGGAAACAATAGCGGTCGTCTGCGGCAGATATAGAGACCTCTGTGCTTAGCGGCAGAGGTGCTGGAGGCAGGAGTTATAATCTGCGGCAGGTACAGAGACCACTGTCGTTAGCGTCAGAGTTGCTAGAGACAGGAGCGATAATCTGCGATCCAAGGAGCAGGAGGGCAGTGGGAGCCACGTCTGAGCACTGAGGAGAGCTGACTCAAAGAACATGCATCTTTCCTGTGCAACAGGTGCCTTAAATATCCTGAGGGATAATTAGTCTCCCAATAAATGGGAGGAGGAGGTGATAACAGTTGGGTCTGCACATGCGCAATCCTGGAAAGCAAACTAGCGGTGTCAGAGGGAGCGGCCGTGCTACGGAGTCGGCAGGATGCTCAGGGAGCGTGGGTAGGTGAGTGCACTGGACCCCAGGTGTTCGGTGCGCGGGTCCAACGTGTGACAGCTTCCATATAATTATCTTTTTTGCCGATAGTTTTCTTTTCTGATTTTTGTGTTGGAATAGGTCATTTTACAGAGGTGCAAAGTTCCAGCGATAGCTTCTTCAAAGTTCACTTTTGCTACATCATTCTGCATGCTCATTGCCATGTAATAAAAAAAATAGGTAGCCCTTCAAATCCTCAATTTACCCCAATATTTCACTCTTACTATCAAGAGACCATGAGCATCGGATCCCCTTAGTGAAAACCAGCCTCGGGCTGGTCAGTGCTGGGTTAGTGGGGGTGTCCGAAAAACAGTTTGCCACATACCCAGAGGCTGACAGCCTTGCTCTGTAGGATGCAGGGGCTCTTTGAAGACCCTACTTTGTTGTGGGAGCCAGGTTAATTAGCACAATAGGGATCACTGAAGTGCCAAGTATGCCACTAAAGTAGTCCCAGTCAAATAGGTAATTATACCAAACGAGTAAAAAAACAAAACAAAACACATTTACACAATTTCAAATAAAGTTTAATTAAGAAAAGGATGCCCCAAAGCTCTTGTTCACCACATTTTATATATAAATATATAAAATATAATATTTCCTTGTTTCTTGAGTAGTCCATATGGAAAATAAAATCTTGATCCTTCATAGTCTAACTTTGATAATTGCTTCATAGTGTGCGGTTAGGTGCTTTTAATGGGAATTTAAATTTTGTTTGTTTTTTCTAGGAGTGGAAGTTATAGTAGCATTGCAGCTATAATATATCAAATTGTGCATTCTATTCAGTTTACTTATTTGTCATTTCAATTTAGGCAACAAGATTACCATCTAAATTTAAATTGTTAAAAAAAAGATGTCGAGGTATTTGTATTTCATTATATTTTATATGTAAAATTTGACTTTCACATTTATTAGTAACACTGTCAAGACACTTTTCTCTCTTGTGTACATGACACTTAATTACATTCTTATACTGTGTACATGTAGGGTGATTTGAGGGGTGGGGTACAGCATATCGATGCCGAGTACCCCAACAAGACTTACCCCGACATGAGGACTCCGAAGAGCTCCTTCCCGACCATCAGCAATGACGACTCCTCTTCAAAGTGACTTCACCCAATCACGATCAAGTAAGAAGCCGGATCCAATTGATGACGTCATTCATCATGGCAACGGTTTTATCGCTGTTGTTAAGGGAATAATGTAAGTATGCACCCATGTACAATGTAGTTTAGAAAGCTTTCTACATTGTACATGGGTTCATACTTAAATTACCCCCTTAACAACAGCAATATGACATCATCAAGTGGAGCCGGCTTCTTACTTGATCGTGATTAGGTGAAGTTCCTTTGAAGAGGAGTCGCCATCGCTGATGGTCGGGAAGGAGCCCTTCAGAGTCCTCATGTCAGGGTAAGTCTTGTCAGAGTCGTCAGCATCGATATGCTGACTATCACCAGATTTGAGTTCTGCATTTACTAATAACCCTGTCAAGCTGCATCCTTGCACTATCCTTAGGAATAAGTATACACATTTGTAAGTCTAATGGAAGCCTGGTGCAGAAATACTGTGATTTGGAGTTAGCCATATCTGGAAATACGTATGACTCAACATACACATTTATATATGCGTTTTTGCATGTTCAGAGTGCAAAATGCATCTTGCAGTAAAAGGTAATCTGGATCTCATTGTAATACAATGAGATACCATCTGGTAAAGATGGAATCCTCAAGAGGGCAACAGTGAACAATGACTCACACACACACACCACATTCACCACCTAAATCTCAATAATTATCCCCCAATACCACTCCTTATGTTAGTGGAAACTGACAGAGCAGGGTGAACCTCCAAACACAAAAGGTATGTTTCACACAACATACTGTATCAAAGACTTATAGTCGTAGCACCCAACCATGATTCACATTGTCTTCCGATTGGAAGACCAGTCAGTGACAACTATGCCTATAACAGTTGATATAAATATATACAGAAGCTAAAAAAAAGAACAAAAAAAAAGAGGAAAGTGAGAAAATGAAAACTAAATGAAACTTTTAAGCAACTGTCCTGGCATTTATGTATTGAGATTGGTAGATAAATGAATGCTTTGGTAATTAGTTGGAGCTGTAGCTTTGAACTTTCACAACTGCTCAGATGTTTACCTGTGTATCTGACATTGACCTGCAATCCTGATTTTTGCTTGTATGACTACCTGTGCATCTGGGCCAGGTATGTTGTTTTTTCTTTGCATATATTGCATACCATAAATCACTATCAAGTTCTGTACAGAGACTTTGCACTAGTTATCAATGGCCTCCTTGTCTATTAATCTTACAAGACACTATATTGTGACTTTGCTACATTAAGCCTACAACAGACACTTTCTTGTAGTGAGAATGTTTTATTGTAAATAACTAATTTGGTTGTGTCAGAGTATTGCTTATTTATACAGTATAAGACATTATCTAATAACAACTGGTATTGGTGAATACTTACACAGCAAAATAATAGTCTTACAGAAGCTGCTATTGCTTCTGGCCACACTGTGACTCCACTCACGTGCAGGAGGGAAACCGTGCAACAGATATGTTTGTCATGTGGCTTCAATCCAACACCACCCTGCATTAAAAGGAGATATGTGATTGGCCACTGCCAGCTGTTGCAGTGTGAAAGCAGGGATGAAGTGGAGGACGTTGTCAGAGCGTGAAATAACTAATGGTTGAATCGATTCCACCTGCCGTCACTCTGTCTTACTCTGGCCTGGGCACGGGGGATGCAAGTATTTGGGACAGAGAATGTTCTCGACCAAATGCTCTACTCACCAGTAGTGAGGGCCACCAAGCAGTTTAGGTGACAGGGCTACACTTGCCAGCAAAGAATCGCCGGGTCTGGCGATTCCCACCTGAAACCATCAGTAGCACCCCTGGAAGTCAAAAGGGCTATGCTGCAATACCAACGAGGAGTCCAATCACTATCTCTGGAACCTTACTGGTAGCCGGGGACTTACCGGGTGGGAAGACTACCGTGTGGCTTTTCCTGTGGCATGGTGCTTTGTTCGTTCTCCTTTGCCCCTTCCAGACTTCAAGTGTGGCCAGAGAATGGACTGGGCACCAGAGACGACCTCCAATGGGACGTTGACTTCTTGCTCCTGGAGAGGAAACACCCCCTCCCACACGCCACATCCCACGTATGCGCACAACAATACAGTACAACAATGTATAGTAAATCCTCCTACCCTGCACAGAGCCTGCTGCTTAACTGGGAGGCATTTCGGGCTAGCACCCTAGGTGACAAAAGCTTAGTCCCAACTCATCGTGAATCTCAGTGTGCACTTGACCCTACCTAAGGGCCTTGTGACCTGTACTCTGGGGCCACGTCCCTTCTTGATTATGGGGCCTAATGCCCAGCGCCAACTACCTAAGGGCCTTGTGCCCTGTATTCCGGGCTGCGCCATGTCCTCACTATGGGGCCTAGGGCCTGGTACAACTATCTATGGGCCTTGTACCATGGGTGACAAGGCTGTGCCCCCTTCCTATCTATGGGCCTTGTGCCCAACACTAGCTAGCTAAGGGCCTTGTGCCCTGGTTGTGGGGCTACACCCCCTCCCTGACTACGTGGCTAGTGCCCAACACTAACTAGTTAAGGGCCTTCTGCCCTGGTTGTGGGGCTACACCCTCTTCCTGGCTACGAGCCTAATGCCCAAGAGTAGTCTACCATGCCCACCCTAACTGGTGCTCAAGCCTAGTACCTGGGGAGCCTCTAGGGCCTTGTGCCCATTGTGAAAGCCAAGGGGCAGGAAAGATATTTTGGAAGAGTGCAGGAGCGGGCCCGGGAGAGGTCGTGCCCAGGGGGCCTTACCTGGTCCAGAGAGACTTCTCGTTTCCTCAGCGTAGGTCCTCTTCTTTCTGCCGCCGTCCTCCAGGAGCTGCCACCGGATCTTTTCTCCTCTTCTTGTCACCGTCGAGTCTTCAGGAGACAGAGAGTAGCTCTTAGCCCTGACAAGGGTTCTCTGTCTCCGCTGCCGGCTTCTCTTCTGTCTTCTGCTGCGGTCCCACGCTGTCCTCTCCTCTTGATCACTGCCGCCAACTGACCATGTGGGCGCCGGCGCAGGTGTCTTAAACAGACGGCAGCACACCGATGCCCGATGACGTCATCACGTCGCTGCGTCACACTGTCGCGAGCCCGGATCATCAAATCAGTAACATTCATATTTAGCAAATATTTCTCTTGTTGACCCCAAACATTACATTATTACATCAATAATAACCTTAATAACCTCCAACATTACATTATTAGCACCCCCATTACATAACCCCCCGTCCCACACACACACACACACACACACACACATACTACATCAATAACCCACACACACATTACAGCAATCAGCCATAACCCTCACATTACAGAAATACCCCTACATTACAGAGATCCATTTTCCTCACATTACAGTAATACCCCACATTGTCCACATTACAGCAATTGGCTATATTGTCCACACATTAATGCTATACTACCCCACATTATAGCAATTCCACTTAACCAATCCTCATTACAGCAATCAGCAATACGAATGAACTGAGTCACATTACTGAAATCAGCAATACCACCTAGTCCATTCATATTTCAGTATTACCACCCAGCCCCTCCACAGTACAGCAATCTGCAAAACCTCACAAATTTTTCACATTACAGCCGTTGGCAGTACCAACCTCACCCTGCACCAATGCCAGCCTTGTCCACACGCTACTCCAATGCCACTGACTCTACCTATATTACCCCAATCCCAGCCCGGTCCCCACACTGCAACAATGCCAGCTTTGTCCCCAAACTCAACCAATGGCAGCCCACTACAAACACTACAGCAATTCCAGCTCTGTCCCCACTTTGTGCCATTGCCATTTCCTCTACCCACACTGCACCAACGCCGGCCTTGTCCCCATACTACATGAATGCCAGCCTTGTCTCCACACTGCACCAATGCCAGCCCTAACCACACACTGCATTAATTCCAGTCTTGACTCCACACTGCACTTATGCCACCTCCTCTATCCACATTACACCAATGCCAACACTGTCCCCACACTGCACAGGTTAAATGTTCAAAGACTTAAACACTTAAACACTTAAACACTTAATCTGCGGCCTCCAGACATTGCCGCTTTAAATTAAGTCGCGCTGACGTCAATTAAAGTGCCGGAGACCTGTGTCTTCGAAATCATTGCCTGTCAGCATGCCCGCTTGCATCAGAAATCTGGAACTTCGGTTTTCACGTAAGTCTCTTTTTATTGTATTTGTTTTTGGGAGAATTTGTTTTTCTTTTGTAGGAGTAAAAGCTGTCGGAATTGTCATTATCGTTAATATGTACCCAACCCCCTCTACTAACACTACACACAAACGTACCTCATCACTAGGCCAGACTTCTCCTGCTGACTGTATCTGCTCTGCATGCTTTGAGCTGCACTTCCATGCTCTGTTAGCAGCCACACAGCACAGTTAAATAACATCACTACTACTACAAGTAAAGTCGAGGAGCAGGAAGGGGAGGGACACCTGAAAGCAAAACAATGTTGGGGTTGGTCAGAACCTCCCAGACGATCACGAGTTGCCCAAATAAGTGAGTCATGTCCCTTCTTTTTGAAAAAAACCCAGAAAATTTAAGAAAAATGCCTGAAACAGCCCTGAGGCCCGCTGAGAACCACTGATCTTCATGGGCCTATTTCATTGGCCACCACTGAACCCCCTATTCCCATCAGAAATTTACCAAAGGCCAGGATCACCTTACAACAGACCTTACCGGAGTGACTATGTGTCTCCATATCCTCCGCTAGAAACATGGAGGAAAGGCAAAACATAAGAAACAACCAAATGCATTAAATGAATATGTAAACATAGCAGGCTTAGTCAAGGACTCACCGGATGGCCCATATGGAGGTAAAACAGTAAAAACCTTTTTCGAGTCAAAAGCCAAGAAAGACTCCAAATTAGAGGAAAAATTAGGCAAATCCCTCTCTGCCCCCTTGAAAACAAGGCATATCATAGGTCTGCCCCTCCAGGGAAGGAAGCTAACAGTAACACGTTTCATGTAAACTCCCATATGTCAGATAACACCCAGACTTTTAGCTACCCAATGCCTTGATGGATTGAACAGAAAAATCTTCTTTGGCCGGAACCATAGTGGCACCGAACCTAAATGATTCAGTGCCATAGCCAGCCAAGTCCAAACTCAGTTTAAGCAAACATGTCTGAAAAACTGCCCTGAACTGAAACTTAGTCAACAAAGATCCATCACCATGTCACAACCAATTACAAACAAGGGACGGACGCTTGACCAAATAAACCTCCTCCAAACTAACCGGGCAAAGTGATCCAACGCCCTTTGCCAAGCTTATTAGTGTTTGACCTGTGAGTCTCACGGTGAACAATAGCATGTTTGTAAAGCAGGCCCATACAACAAGAAAGCCTAGAAGACATCACCAACTTGCTAACCCGGAAAGCACTGAAAAAGGCCAAAGAGAAAGCCAAACTAAAGAAACATACCTCGAACATCTCAACCACGACAGCATCAACATTCCCTATCATTCAAACCAAAAATCCCCAACAATAGTCTGCCTCTTGTCTGCTATCACAGGAATAAGCCTGGCCCAGCCTTATAAAGCTTTAAAGACCAAAATATACTAGTGACACCCTCAGCACTCTGCAACTGTAAAAAGAAAGAGTTGCCCACCTATACTTCTATATAATTGACGGGGCCACCGTATGACCAACCAGATCTTCTATACTAGCTTGATAATCTGCGAAAACATAAGCGGGGCAGGATACACTCACAATATTAGCTGCTGGCGCAACAGCACGGAACTTGACCCAATCAAAACGCGACAGAGCATCAACAACATATTAAAAGCTCCAGGGATATGTCCAGCATTAAAAACAATATTAAGATACAAACATTTGAGAACTGTTAGGATCCCCTCCAGCCGGCACAACACAACCCGGAATCTACTCCGCCAGTCAGGTGTTCACTGGAGCCCCTGATGGTGGGGACAGACTGGGCCGCAGACTGACAGAGGGTCGTGAAGTGCGTACCAGCTGGGGAGAACCCAGGCCAGAGGAGTCAGGTCCACGCAGAGGTCAAGGGCCGGCAGCAGACAACGGTATCGATGAACAAGCTGAGGTCAGGGGTCACAGGTAAATATCAGAACGGGTAAACAGGCCAAAGATCAGGGTCACAGGAAACACGAGCAAGGTCCAAATCAAAGCCAAGGGTCATACACGGGGAGTCAAATAGAGATAGCAGGATGCAGGACAGGAACTAGCAGGTCAGCAGACTGGAACACAGAAGCTATAACCGGCAATGAGGTGGCAGACCTCATTGCCTTAAATACTTGAGACAGCCAATCAGGGCCTGGCTCAGATAGAAACCAGCCCCCTAACTTCATTAACCCGCAGGCTAGTAATTCTGTAGAGCGCATGCGCCCGGCTTCTCAATGCCGGGACGCAGCGCTGGAGCGTCTAGTCGTTGCCCCGGCAACAGCCGGGACATGAGAGGAAGTGACGTCCCGGTCGCCATAGCGACGGCCGGGACGCAGGTGAGTGAGTCGCGGCGGCTGGGCACCGCCGCGGCTCGTAACAAGAACCACATGTCTAAGCAATGGAAGCGAAGTTGGGGAGGGGACCCTCTGTATTAATGGCCTGGACAACCCCAAATGATCGCACCATAAAATAAGACTCTTGTCACGCAAACAATCCCCCACAAATCAACAGCCACATTTATTGGAACAACACTAAAATAAGCCGTTTTCTTTGTGAGCCACTCCTTAAGTCATTTAAGGTGCCAAGGTGTAGCGCACCACTCACCGTCCAGGTAAGCAAAAAAATCCAGCATGCCCCACAATTCAGCCACATTGGCCATGGGAAACCTGTAACCACATGACACTGCACACCCCATGGGTGATCAGTGATCCACTGAAAAAAATGTCACTCAACTTAAAACCCCAATATTGAAATGAATCGGGAGTAGGGGAAGGAGATGGAAAACCGATTCCACATTGAGTTATGCCAGCAAAGCGGCAACCCCATATTCTTGAGCTAATGCCAAATCCTCCTCAAATGACTGACACACCACCCTGCAAATGTCTCCGTCAATCACGTCTTACACTGACACCAGGTGGGTGGGACAAATGTATGATTAAATCCACTTTCTCCTGGAGCCATAGCAGGGATTTAATTCTCCTTTTTTTTTTTCACTACTTTTTTATAATACAAGCACAAGCATACTCCATAGCTGCAAGCCCAAGCTGGGACCTGTAGTGTCCCAACTAAACATGTAAATAAAACACAGACACAAGTGTAAACATCACTTTTAATGCCATAAATTATACACACAAACATTGACCATGTTTATTGGTCACCTACATGAAGGTCTTTCATCTATAATACATTTGCAGGATTAAAATAAAACCAATACCCTGGCAGACGATGCAAAGTCAGCTCCTAAGTGCTCCCCTGCAACGTAAGCTCAAGCATCCTATTTATAACAAGCAGGCAATACAAATGCCGAGTGTACTCTACTGTACATGAGCCGTGTAGTCGGTAACGACACACATCTGCAGTCAAATGCAGTGGTACGCCACGCCAATTTCTACATTACATAAAGGCTTTGCTACCAAATTCATCTAGCTACATATCTTGACAACCGTTCTTTGATGAATTCAGGAGTAGCAAACCCTAGATACGTGCGTATAATACTGAACACAGGTTGCGCTCAGAATGCATGCCTTGAAGAATCAGGCCCTTGGTGTGCAAATGTATACAACTCTAACTGAGTAATGTAGTAATTCGATAAGTGTAGTTATTTTCATAAAATACTTTTAATAAATAAGAAAATACCATTTATCAATGCAAAGGAATTACATACATCTTATTTGGATGACAAGGTAAAGTCGAATGATACTGTCACTCCCCAAACAGATTGTGCTTGAGTCCCATCAGCCTATGGGAATATCAGCGAACAGTATGCAATCAGCAGCAGTAGTTTTCTTTGTTATCAGGCTTCCACAAAACTAATAACTTGCGACTTCTTTGTGTAGTGCATTGCTAATTTATTTATTGCTGATTAATTACTCATTTTAAGTGTACTTTTATACTAGTTTCTCTTTTTTTTTCTTCTTTTGTTTTAAATGGTACAAAGATGACAAGTCATTTCTAAGACTTTATTGTTGGCGTAATCTGCCTTCAAAATAATACTTTAATGAAATGTAAACATTGGTTATTTAATATAAACATTGGTTATTTAACGAAAGAAGGCAAACTCTGGCCCTCCAGCTGTTAAAGAACAACAAGTCTCAGCATGTCATCATGGTTGGTTACAATCTTCATTGTAAATATAATAAAAATCAAATTGCGCGGGTTGTTTTTTAATGGAGCATGTATAAAAACATGTATAAAAACAGGATCATCAGCTCTTGTTCATACTTACCAACTTTGAATAGTTGGTATCCGGGAGCCTGTCATGGGAGGTGGGCGTTACGGGGCTCCAAAATGCTCATCATTTTGGACCCGCCCCCCGCTGTCAAATGACGCGTGTTGCGTCATGACGTCCAAAATCGCGGCGTTTGGGAGCTAATTCTGCCCACTTCACTAGGAAGTGGGGCACTTCCTAGTGAAATGGGCAGTTCCGGGAGATTGCCACACTCGCCCGGGAGACACTCGCAAAATGCGGGAGTCTCCCGGACATTCCGGGACAGTTAGCAAGTATGCTCTTGTTATGTGTGTGATTTACATTATATAACAAATTATATGAAGATTTTAATGCTGTTTCACACAGTAAAAGCAGTTCAGTTTTGTCTTTTGTACTCTGGGACTTTTCCATTTTATCAAAATTAATATTAGGCAGAGGAACAGAAAGGACGACTCAGGAACACAGGAGCAATTTTTTTTTTAATGAAAAAAAACAATTTCATTTTGCTTGCTAAATAGAACATCTATTTATATAGAATAATGTATGTTAAATGTTCAGTCAGATTGTGGAATATCTTATATAGATGTATTTAAATGTAATCATTTGCCATAATGTAGGAATATCTATATAATAAACTTCATACATTTTCTCTCTACAGCCCGGATAATAAAGAAGTTTAAAGGCTTGGTTTTAAGTCCTCCTAAGGGAATAGTGGCTGTGGAAAAAATAATTGAGTTTGTCAACACTTCTTTTCATCATCCTGGAATAGAACTGTCACAGTGGGATCCCCCAGACTGGCATGAAAGGTATACAGTAAAACAAAGTTTCTCAATTCACCTTTAACCTAAATCTCAAGCTGATAAATGATGCCTGAGTTCACTTGTTTTTGTAATATTCTGCAGAATTCATTCCAGTATTGACTAAGCGAGTCCCACCAATATATCTAGTTGCATATACATAGGAGTTGAGATATATATATATATATATATATATATATATATATATATAATCAGGCATCATTTTATTCTTAAACGTACAGTACATAATAAAGGAGGTCAATAAAGTAACTTATCCATGCCTTTCTAGTGATGAACATGCAACCAGTGTGTCCACTCATAACTTTAACTGCCAATATACATTCGATGTGCCATATTTCTAACGAAAACTGGGCTTTTACTAATCTGCCATAGACAGGCTAGACTTGATAAAAGTTAATCTTTACTAGAGATGGGCGGGTCCGGTTCTCCGAGAACCGAACCCACCCGAACTTTGGGTATCCGAGTACCGAGCTGAGCAGCTCGGTACTCTCCCGCCCATTCCGAATCCAAATCGAGGCCGAACGTCATTGTGACGTCGTCGGATCTCGGGGCTCGGTTCTCGCGATACTTCAACTTTATAAATACACGCCTCCACAGCAATCCATCGCCATTTGACAGAGGGAGAGAGCAGGGTGTAGTCATAGGCTAATTAGAGCAGGGACAGAGAATACAATATTGTTCTTGCAATTGCTCTAACCAAAATCGCTAGTGCAGAGAGGAGGATAGTGGTTTATTATTTTTTCTTCATATTTGGCACTCCCCAGCGCTTTTGGGGTGTCCCCCATAATTGTGCATAAATATTTCTGGCTGTCAAAAGTCATATCTGTCAGCAGTATCTACTAAATAATTTTTAGCACTCTTCAGTGCTTTTGGGGTGTCCTCCCTAATTGTGCATTAATATTTCTGGCTGTCAAAAGTCATATCTGTCAGCAGTATCTACTAAATAATTTGTAGCACTCCTCAGTGCTTTTGGGGTGTCCTCCCTAATTGTGCATTAATATTTCTGGCTGTCAAAAGTCATATCTGTCAGCAGTATCTACTAAATAATTTGTAGCACTCCTCAGTGCTTTTGGGGTGTCCTCCCTAATTGTGCATTAATATTTCTGGCTGTCAAAAGTCATATCTGTCAGCAGTATCTACTAAATAATTTTTAGCACTCCTCAGTGCTTTTGGGGTGTCCTCCCTAATTGTGCATTAATATTTCTGGCTGTCAAAAGTCATAACTGTCAGCAGAATCTACTAAATAATTTTTAGCACTCCCCAGTGGTTTGCGCTCAGAATGCATTCAAAGCAGTCCACATATGATCTGAATGAGCAACCAGGTTCTGTCACCAGTCCTGATGTTAGTGTTCCCAGTACGTCATCTGGCCAAGGCGATGTCAAACAACAGAGTGTTTTCAAATTAGTGCAAAAAACAAAAACCAAAAAAAAATTTACTGTATTGAAGCGAAAAAGAAGTGTAACTGAGCAAAAGTTAAGTGACGATAAAAAAAAAATTGCAAGCATGCCATTCTACACACGCAGTGGCAAAGAGAGAATGAGGCCTTCACCTTTGGCTATTAGTGGCAGATCCCAAAAAGTTACCCAGCCTACAATTGGTGCACAACTACTGTTACGCGTCAAAGCCGAGCTGCAAGATAACAGTGAGGCATTACAGGAGAATATTTGCTCTGATTCACAAATGACAACAATCCCTGTGGAGAGTCCATCCAACAGTGGGATGTCTAATCGTGAGCATTCTGCTGATGTGTGCCTTAATAGCCCGAGTGTAGCCGGTGATACCCAAATTGAGGATGCCACTTCCAAACTGGCTTTCTCCATGTCAATTAATATTGTACAGTCTATAACGGCTGGATTTCTTGGTATTTTATACAAGTGGAGGGGGGCCTAGAGAGACAGAAACCAAACTGGCTTTCTCCATGTCAATTAATATTGTACAGTCTATAATGGCTGAATTTTTTGTTTTTTTAAAAAAGTGGAGGGGGCCTATAGAGACAGAAAGCAAACTGTCTTTTTCCATTTCTTTACATATTTAACTATAAGTGTAGGGTGTAATATAGATTCAAAGACGATGGCTGCATTGCCAATATGCATAGATGGAGAGGAAGACAATCTGTTTTGTGTGTAGAATAAACGAAGGCCTACCAACGAAGAATTAAACAGTTTTTTTGGATGATTTATTACCTCAACAATTAGATTACTTATCTCTAAAACAGTTGGAGCACTAAATTGGGTTATTTTAGGCACAAAAACATGTATTTTCCAACAAAATAGCAAAACAAAACCAAACAAAACCAAAACCAAAACCAAAACACGCAATGGCGGTTTTGCAAAACCAAAACCAAAACCAAAACACAACGGTAATCCAGATCCAAAACCGAATCCAAAACCAAAACACGGGGGTCAGTGACCATCTCTAATCTTTACACAACAGAAATTCAATTTACTTATGGCAATCCCAGTTAAAGTTTCACAAAGAATCTGGCGAGGCTCAGGCAGATGTTAAAGTTAGTACAGGATCTTCTAGTGGTCACAAACCTAAGTGTGCCCCTAAAAGCATGTTTGCTACAAGGAAACATGTAGATTGCTTTATCACAAAATCATTAAGCAAGTACATTTTGATATGGTATGGTATGTGTGCTACATGAATTATGTTATATTACACTCTAGAGCAAGTATTGGTAACTGATGGACACCAGAGAATCTCACTTCCATGTGATTCTGATTTGAATGTTGTGCTGTTAATGTGGTTTTAAATATTTAAAATATAAATTATCTGCTGTTGAAAAGGTATTCTTTATTACATAGAGGACAAAACTGTCCAAACATGTCCCTGAATGCATTACTGTACTTCACTATCAAATCAACCATCAAAATTGTGTCTGTCTCCCTCGCAGTCCTGAATTATTGTCTCACATCGCTGATTCAGACCTGCGTAAATGGGCTATGGATCTTAATGACCTGTGGAAGTCTTTGGGGAGGAAGGTAACATTTTTAATAATGTGTTGAATGGTGACAAATAAGAATGCTATTAGTTTATCTTATATGAATTAATCTACTGCATTTATCTTGCAGATCAATGAAGACGTAAGGGAGCAACCAGATCGTTACTCACAAATCTATGTTCCAAATCCTATTATAGTACCAGGAGGTCGATTCCGAGAGTTTTACTACTGGTGGGTTAAAATCAGCATTGTTTATGTAAAAATATTCTAATGACATATAAATACTCTATAAGATAAGACATGTAAATGTCTGAAAATATCAACCACAGTGTGTTCTTTATCAGAATATATTATATATTACTCGGAAGATAAATTACTTTGCTTGCTAGGAGCTAATGTGACATTGTTTATACTCACTGAAGTATAAAGATTGGGACCTGAGTAGAATAATGTTGTGCACTGGCAGGGCTTGTTTAAGGGTTCAAGCTGGCCCCTTCACCGTCCATGACAGGTTTGTAAGCAGTTTGTAAATATGAACTCATCCTTAATTTTAGCATCTAGTTTCCTTCACCCCCCAAATCCCACCAATGTTTATGCTCCTGTGTTGTCTAAATTCAGCTCCATTTGTCTTTTTAAATGGGCAATCGTCACTCATTTAGTTTTCATTGAAATCAGAACTGTATAGCAGAATGGAGGCATGAACGAGTGGTCCTGAGGGTGAAGATGTGAAGATGAAGAGGGCTGTCACTCCTGACGCCATCCTTGCTCTCCTACTCACTTATCCTTAAGCGCTTGCCCAAGGATAACTTATAGACTTCAGTCTTTACAATTGGAATACATCAATATTAAAACCTTACTATTTTTCAAACTTTATTTTCACCTTGGAGTACAACTATTCTCGTATTTTTTAAAATAAATGAATTTTGCACACCTAAATGTCTTGCACCCCCTCCGAAGCATAGGCCTAGTCAGCCTAGTGGATAATCAGGATTTATGGTAATTAACAAAAGAAATAACACTGTCACTCACATGCATGTAGGTATACATATATATATATATATATATATATATATATATATATATAAAATCTTTTTCATCACTGTGCCATGCTGCTCCCCCCCTCCACTTTCCTTCATCACTGTGCACTGCTGCTCCCGACTCTCCTTCATCGCTGAGCCTTGCTGCCCCCCTCTCCTTTATCACTGTGCCATGCTGCCCCCCTCTCCTTCATCACTATGCCATGCTGCTCACCCCCCCTCTCCTTCATCACTGTGCCATTCTGCTCCCCCCTCTCTCCTTCATCACTGTGCCATGCTGCCCCCCTCTCCTTTATCACTGTGCCATGCTGCCCCCTCTCCTTCCTCACTGTGCCATTCTGCCTCCCCTCTCCTTCATCACTATGCCATGCTGCTCACCCCCCCCTCTCCTTCATCACTGTGCCATGCTGCTCACCCCCCTCTCCTTCATCACTGTAACATGCTGCCCCCCCTCTCCTTCATCACTGTGACATGCTGCCCCCCTCTCCTTCATCACTGTGCCATGCTGCCCCCTCTTGCCTTCATCACTGTGCCATGCTGCACCCCCTCTCCTTCATCACTGTGCCATGCTGCACCCCCTCTCCTTCATCACTGTGCCATGCTGCACCCCCTCTCCTTCATCACTGTGCCATGCTGCCCCCCCTCCTTCATCACTTTGCCATACTGCTCCCCCCTCTCCTTCATCACTGTGCCATGCTTGCCCCTCCCCTTCATCACTGTGCCATGCTGCTCCCCCCTCCCCTTCATCACTGTGCCATGCTGCTCCCCCCTCTCTCCTTCATCACTGTGCCATGCTGCCCCCTCTCTCCTTCATCACTGTGCCATGCTGCTCACCCCTGTCTCCTTCATCACTGTGCCATTCTGCTCCCCCCTATCCTTCATCACTGTGACATGCTGCTCCCCTCTCCTTCATCACTGTGCCATGCTGCCCCCTCTCTTCTTTATCACTGTGCCATGCTGCTCACCCCCCTCTCCTTTATCACTGTGCCATGCTGCCCTCCCTTTCCTTCATCGCTGTGTCATGATGCCCCCCCTCCTTCATCACTGTGACATGCTGCCCCCCTCTCCTTTATCACTGTGCCATGCTGCCCCCTCTCTCCTTCATCACTGTGCCATGCTGCTCACCTCCCTCCCCTTCATCACTGTGCCATGCTGTCCCCCTTCTTCACTGTGCCATGCTGCCCCCTCTCCTTCATCACTGTGCCATGCTGCCCCCTCTCCTTCATCGCTGTGCCATGCTGCTCCCCACCCTCCTTCATCACTGTGCCATGCTGCTCCCCCCTCTCCTTCATCACTGTGCCATGCTGCTCCCCCTCTCCTTCATCACTGTGCCATGCTGTTCCCCCCTACCCTTCATCCCTGTGCCATACTGCTCCCCCTTCCCCTTCATCACTGTGCGATGCTTCCCCTCTCCTTCATCACTGAGCCATGCTGCTCAGCCCCTTTTCCTTCATCACTGTGCCATGCTGCTCCCCCTCTCCTTCATCACTGTGCCATTCTGCTCCCCCCTCTCCTTCATCACTGTGTCATGCTGCTCCCCCTTCTCCTTCATCACTGCGCCATGCTGCTCCCCCCTCTCCTTCATCACTGTGCCATGCTGCCCCCCCTCCTTCATCACTGTGCCATACTCTGCATGATTATATGGGTGATTTCTACCCAAGAACAACAGTAAGTCCAAATTGCATGCAATGACTTTGGAAATGTGACATCCTTCCTCTGTAGGACCATCTTTATGTGTTGCTATCTCCAAAAGCAAGTGATTGCAGCAATGTCTTGCTACAGTCATGGGAAACTGAGCAAGTATAGTCAGTCCCTTATTGCACCATCTGTCACATTTTAATCAAACAGTTCACACATGACTTTGACCAGCAATTGCATGTGAGCAATTGTGGGTCAAAATTCTAGGGTCCTGAACTGCCTCAAATGTTTTCACCTATATGTTCCAGCACTTGGTTATAAGATCTGATTATTTCAATTTCTTTTTTGCTCTTAGGGATTCATACTGGGTTATTAATGGACTTCTTCTCTCAGGGATGAGCGACACAGCCAGAGGAATGATAGAAAACTTTCTGTACTTGGTGAAGTGGTGAGAGACAATCGAAAAAAAAAAAAGATTAAACAAAGAGTGGTAAAGGGAAAGAGAACGCCATAGTGTCAAGAGCAGAGGATGGGCAAGATGGGGAGCAAGGAAAGGTAAAATTGTGGGCAGGAGTATAACCGACCATCGCTGGGCCCTATTGCAAACATTTTTGGGGGGCCTGGTGATGTATCTCCACCACCTCCAATGGCTCTGCTCTGCTTTCTGACAGCCCAAGTGGGATTTCACAGTACAAGCGTCGCCATCTGCGCATACTCAGAAGGGCAGAGTGGGTGCTGGTGCAGAGATTGGAGAAACATGGAGAAGTATTGCATTGTCCCTTCCTTACCACCAGGTCCCATTACTGTTACATCCCCTGAGATATCTATTGTGTGTCAAGCAAAACATATTAATTATGCACTTATGCATTCAGTGATCATCTCCTGTACAACTACGGTAATCTAGCATTCCTCACACATGTATCCCCATTTCAAACCATACTAAATTCTGTGCCATGTCAACTTCACCAAACCCTTACACTAGCTCCCCAGAGTATCCACAATCCAAATTAAATTACTCACCCTAACCTACAATGCCCTCGACAATATTACTCTTTCATATATTTCAAACCTCATCTCGAATGGTTGAGTATTAATTTCCAATGGGGAAAATACAGATGGAAATTATACTGACACGAAAATCCTGACAGTGTAAATACTGACAAGGATAAAATACAGGTGCAAGAAAAAACAAAAGAATGTTGAAGGTGCACAATACTCTATTGTTGCATCTTAATATAGGAGGGAGTAGAGATATATTAAAACGTAACTTTTATTTAATGCAGAAAGCAAAATAAAACAAAACCATGAACCTATAAAAACAAATGTGTGTTTTAAAATCCGCTGATTGAATTAATAGCCTAGTATCTAATATTATTAGCATTTGATTTGGAGAAGGCAAGTATTTAATGAAAATATTGTAATGCTACATCAAGAGTAACCAGTTTTTGTACAAAAGGAATTATTAGCGTTATAGCTACTGCTAATAGCACAGTGTATAACTGTGCTTGTGGCTAATCTGAAGTAGCACAAGGTATTGCTCTAGTAGTAATAAAGCGTGTCTTGCTAACTACCTAACTAGTGCTCCTACTATCTTGGGTCTAATGGAGCAATGGCAAATTCAAAATTTTCCCTGTGATAAAGCAAGGCAGCACATTCAATCAGCGGAACGCCGACGCGCATTTCGCTATGTGTGCTTAGTCGTGGCAAACGAGGGACTGATTTGAAAGGTATTAAATACCATTAGTGTGGAGCTTCCATATGTGACATCAAGAATTTATCGCCAATTAACTAGGCACCAGTATGATTGATGGCATTGTTCGCCAATTGCGAAGGGATAAAGTTACACTCTCAATTTTCTATTGGTTCTATATAACTATGCCAATAGTTATGGCAATATGAGGTAAACACCACTCAATATTAGTCCGACTTAATAATAAATAACGGCAAACTTTCTAATCGGATAATATGTTTGTGAGGAGTAGGAAGATTACAATATAGTTCTACGATAAGGTAAGTATGTTAGAATAGCAGAAATGACAGAGAGATCATACTCAACATTGGACACAAGCTTAAGATTACAAGCGGGACTCTTGTAATGGGAGGTACAGATACTAAATCTGTCCTGTGTCTTGACACACTATTGGGTGATTGTAGCACTCAAATAATAGAATAAGAGACGGTTAGGTTTATTAGCACTTTTAATAACCAATGGCAGTCCATTCTTCAAAAACATAGCTACATTCTAAAATTAGATCCAGATCTCCAGGAGATAATAGGAGAAAAAATATCAACTAGCTGGAGAAGATCCCAAAATTTGCGTGATCTATTTGTGCATAGTCCCTTTCAGAAGAAAACTCAAGAGTCAATAATTAGAACAAATTTAACTGGCTTTTATCCTTGCGGAAAATGCAAGACATGCAAAAATACAATCAAAACAAATCAATTCGTGGACAAATATGGGAAAAGGCACAGTATCAAGAATTTTATCAACTGTGACAAATCAGGTGTCATTTATTGCTTATCCTGTCCTTGCGAATTTTGCTATATTGGTATGACAACCAGACCGTTCAAACATCGACTATTGGAGCACTTTGGCAATATATACGGAATCCTGTACAAGATACCAAGAAGATGAAAACCTTAACTACAGTAGCATGACGTTTTTTAAAAGTACACAACAATGACCATAAATATTTAACAGCTTTTGGTATGTTAAAAAATCAACCTTGGAATCAGAGGAGACTTGAAACAGATATTACTACAACAAGAAGCGAAGATGATATTTTTAATGAGAACAGTCATTTCTGATGGCTTAAACCAGTGATTTCCAAACTTTTGCAGTTCGCGGCACCCTTAGAGTCTCCATAATTTTTTCAAGGCACCCCTCCGAAATAATTACTGAGCAGTCCTGTTTTAGAAGTAGTTGGATCAAAAATTTGTAATAAATATTTAGGTCAGGACAGAAATACTTATTTAGTGGTATGCAAAAATGCCCCCTCTGCATCCAGACACTCTGCCCCCTCTGCATCCAGACACTCTCCCACATCTGCATCCAGTCCCTCTGCACCCTCTCCTGCTGCCCCCAGTCCCTCTGCCCTCTCACGCTGCCCCCAGTCCCTCTGCCCTCTCTCATGCTGCCCCAGTCCCTCTCCCCTCTCTCACGCTGCCCCCAGGCCCTCTGCCTTCTCTCACGCTGCCCCCAGTCCCTCTGCCCTCTCTCACGCTGCCCCCAGTCCCTCTGCCCTCTCTCACACTGCCCCCAGTCCCTCTGGCCTCTCTTACGCTGCCCAAGTCCCTCTGCCCTCTCTCACGCTGCCCCCAGTCCCTCTGCCCTCTCTTACACTGCCCCCAGTCTCTCTGCCCTCTCTTACGCTGCCCCCAGTCCCTCTGCCCTCTCACGCTGCCCCCAGTCCCTCTGCCCTCTCATGCTGTCCCCAGTCCCTCTGCCCTCTCTCAGGCTGCCCCAGTCCCTCTGCCTTCTCTCAGGCTGCCCCCAGTCCATCTGCCTTCTCTCTCGCTGCCCCCAGTCCCTCTGCCTTCTCTCACGCTGCCCCCAGTCCCTCTGTCCTCTCTCACGCTGCCCCCAGTCCCTCTGCCCTCTCTCATGCTGCCCCAGTCCCTCTGCCCTCTCTCACGCTGCCCCCAGTCCCTCTGCCCTCTCACCCTGCCCCCAGTCCCTCTGCCCTCTCACGCTGCCCCCAGTCCCTCTGCCCTCTCTCATGCTGCCCCCAGTCCCTCTGCCCTCTTTCACGCTGCCCCCGGTCCCTCTGCCTTCTCTCAGGCTGCCCCCAGTCCCTCTGCCCTCTCTCATGCTGCCCCCAGTCCCTCTGCCCTCTCTCACGCTGCCTCCAGTCCCTCTGCCCTCTCTCACACTGCCCCCAGTCCCTCTGCCCTCTCTCACGCTGCCCCCAGTCCCTCTGCCCTCTCTCATGATGCCCCAAGTCCCTCTGCCCCGCTGTCCCCCTCCTCTGCCACGCTGTCCCCCTCCTCTGCCATGCTGTCATGATCCCTCTCACTCTGCCCCCTCTGCCGCGCCAGCCATAGATAAAAAAAAGAACACAAAAACTTACCAATCCGCCCGGCGCCGGGACCCAGCATTCTCCTCTCTCACACAGCTTGTCACTGAGTGACAAGCTGCGTGAGAGAGGACCGCTGCCTCCTGCTGCTGTGTTCCACTGCCTGCTGTCTCATTGACTAATTATTCAAGATGCATACAGTGGCTGCAGGGACTGTCTGTCTCTGAGGGCTGTGAGTTGGACAACATTGCTCATACTTTTATGCCTCCCTGACTGTCCCTTTTCAATGTCTATGGCTTCTTCATACTTATAGTTGGAAGAGCTTCCTTAAGTGAACTACTGCTGCTGAGTAATAAAACAAACAATCCCCTGGGGGATCACCCCGGCGCTAACAGTCGATAGAACTATTTGCAAGAGTAAAAGATCATAATGTATAGGTGACCCTGCAGCTAAAACACGGTTCACCAGACCGTTGAATCAAAAATGTATATAGTATGTCAAGCGCTGGGATACCTGTGATAATGATAACAATAAGTCCTTCTACACGGTGTACAATCTGTACTGAGACCAAATTACATTCAAGATTTATTCATACAACATACAATACATCAGATATAAAAACCATAAAAATATCACTGAGTAGAGACATGAGACATCACTAGATGATACGAGAGTTAGTTGAACTGTCTAATACAGGAAAAAATGTATATCTCCCAATTCACGGAATATTATAGAGGGGAGCAAATTCCTGCAAAATCTATATAGTAACAAAAAGAGGGATAAATCCCTGGACATGTGGAGATGTCTTCATAAGGAATAAATGATAAAGGTATATATAGAACCAGAGGATGATTTAAAATGGTTGTAGTACTCAAAAAACGAATACATGCATGATTCAAAAAATAAAAAATGAAAAATAATATAAATTAAAATACAAAAAATATAAAAAATTGTGCAGATAGTCACTGTTACGTTCTTATTCACACTATGCGATAATGCTTGAGAAAAATGATGATATGTCCAAATGTTTATATGCAGAGAAAAATTTCACCTATATATAGGCAACAACTGTCATCTAGAGCTCCTTTATATCATATGTCCACTTATTGAACTGGTAGTCCATATGGTTAATAATTGAATGAGACCACATATATCGATCTTATCTCCTCCTGAACACTTCAGAGAGTAAGTAATAGTAGGGCATACCCGGCTTCAATCTACGATCTGGAGCGTAACTAAAGTGGTGATACGTGGTTCCGTCTCATCCTGTTAAATTCAGAAGGTGAAGCAAGATGGAGCTTACCCGAAATGAATCTATGATCCGGGGAGTGCGCTAAGCGCTGAGACGTTCTTCCGTCTATACGTGTAGAGGTATACGCCCCTTGGTTGCCCGGGAACCGATACTTGATGATATTTGGTCCACTCTATTGCGGCAGACAATTGTATAGACAATTTTAACAAGAGGGGGAACCCTGAGAACTTACTCAAGGAAGCTGTTTCTCATGCCTCCACTCTAAATAGGAGCCTTTTACTGGAATCCTCAGGTGAAGGCAAAAAGAGAAATAAATGTAACAAAAACAACCCAGCCTTCATTTCTGTATATAATGCCAAGTCTAGACAAATTGGCAATGCTGTTAGGAGGAATTTTAACATCCTAAAGGAAGATAATATATTAAAAAATGTTTTGGACGATATGCCCAAGGTGATTTTTAGAAAAAATGTAGATCTAAAGAGAATACTAGCTCCAAGCACGTTAAAACAAGAAAAGTGTGAAAAAGATGCTACATGGCTTCCTGACAGACCAAAGGGGTGTTACAGGTGTGCAAAATTAAGATGTTTAACTTGTGGCCACATTATGAACAAAACTATGAAGGTGAGGTCAAACTCTTGTGGAGAAAAATTTCCCATTGAACATTTTGTCAACTGCGACACCTCATATATTGTATACATGCTGGAGTGTGGATGCCACCTTCAGTACGTGGGCCGGACTACTAGGTCCCTCAAAGTAAGATTCCGTGAGCATAGGCGTAACATTCTCAATGGCCTCTTGACACATAGTGTGTCGAGACATTATTTGGAAGTTCATAGAAAAAATCCAGAATGCCTTAAAATCACGGGTCTAGAACATGTACTGTTGACTGTAAGAAAAGGGGGCAGATTCCGGAGATTGTGCCAATGCGAATCTTCTTGGATCTCTAAATTAGGGACCCTTTCCCCGAGAGGTTTAAATGAAGCATTGGACTTCTGTGATTGAAACAGTTACTTTCTTTAAGAGGGAATTACTCAATATATGATTGTACTACTATAGCATCATGATGAAGTTTATTCATAGTGACCGATATATTACAAGAATTATAATAGCAACAGACCTATGGGTCTATAGTAGTACAGTAGTAACAAACCTACGGGCCGTGTTGTGTTCAATATGGTATTTATCTTCTAGGTTTTATATTGTGTATTATTATATTATTTTATTTTTGCGATCCATTAGGGGCCATTGTATGGAGTTAGGTGTAGTGATATGGCCAACTATCACAGTAGAACGACCAACTCTATACACAAAAAAAGAGGGCTCAGACTGATATACAGAAGCGACTAGAGTTGTGCATATGGAAAAGTGTCTATTAGAGAAATATACATCAAATGCACCACTATAGCATTATGATGAGGGTAATGCACAGTGACCTATCTGTTATACAAATCATAAGAGTAGGAGACCTATGGGTTATGCCCCTGTAGGGGAAATCTAACCTGGGCTTCATCTTTTTTGTATTATGCACTAACTTATTTCTCGAAATCTATTATGAGCGACTATATGTAGTTGTATGTAGCATTATAGTCAATTATCATAGTAGAAGGACCAACTATATGCATCAAAAGAGGATATAGATTGATACATAAAAGTAGGCAGAGTTGTCTGATCGAATAGTGCTTATTATAGAAATATACAAAATTGCAATTTGGAACATTCACTAATTGATGTCATCTTGCTCCGTCTTAGAAATAATGGAACAGTTCACTTTAAGACATCAATTTCCGTGAGGGTAACTACGCCCATATATCCCTTAAATAGGAGCCAGAAGTGTGGGATCACCAGCTTTGAGAAAGTCCTAGTTGTATAGGACGAAACGCGTCAGCAGGAATTTACTCCGTATCCTGGAAACACAGTGCTGTGTGAAGAGTATAAGACTTTCAAGGCAAAGGAGAGCATTTTATCCCCCACTTTAACACATGCCGCAATAGAGTGGACCAAATATCATCAAGTATCGGTTCCCGGGCAACCAAGGGGCGTATACCTCTACACGTATAGACGGAAGAACGTCTCAGCACTTAGCGCACTCCCCAGATCATAGATCCATTTCGGGTAAGCTCCATCTTGCTTCACCTTCTAAATTTCACAAGATGAGACGGAACCACGTATCAGCACTCTAGTTACGCTGCAGATCGTAGATTGAAGCCGGGTATGCCCTACTGTTACTCACTCTCTGAAGTGTTCAGGAGGAGATAAGATTGATATATGTGGTCTCATTCAATTATTAACCATATGGACTACCAGTTCAATAAGTGGACATTTGATATTAAGGAGCTCTAGATGACAGTTGTTGCCTATATATAGGTGAAATTTTTCTCTGCATATAAACATTTGGACATATCATCATTTTTCTCAAGCATTATCGCATAGTGTGAATAAGAACGTAACAGTGACTATCTGCACAATTTTTTATATTTTTTGTATTTTAATTTATATTATATTATTTTTCATTTTTTATTTTTTGAATCATGCATGTATTCGTTTTTTGAGTACTACATCCATTTTAAATTATCCTCTGGTTCTATATATACCTTTATCATTTATTCCTTATGAAGACATCTCCACATGTCCAGGGATTTATCCCTCTTGTTGTTACTATATAGATTTTGCAGGAATTTGCTCCCCTCTATAATATTCTATGAGATGGGAGATATACATTTTTTCCTGTATTAGACAGTTCAACTACCTCACGTATCATCTAGTGATGTCTCATGTCTCTACTCAGTGATATTTTTATGGTTTTTATATCTGATGTATTGTATGTTGTATGAATAAATCTTGAATATAATTTGGTCTCAGTACAGATTGTACCCCATGTAGAGGGACTTATTGATATCATTATCACAGGTGTCCCAGGGCTTGACATACTATATACTACTGCTGAATGTGGGCTGTGCCTTGTGATAAATATTGTGCAGCCTCAAGACATGCTTGGCTATAATCTGTCACTCATCCAGTATATCGGCAATACAGTGACACAATATACTACACTGCACCTAAAATCCTTTTGCCATTGAAGGGTACTCAGAGATTTACATTTTCTATATTTGTAAATTCTTCTGAGATGGGGATGAGGGGTTGGATTATTATACACAAGAGTGCCATGGTTCTGATGCTATAGTGAATGTGTGTGTGTGTGTGTGTGTGTGTGTGTGTGTGTGTGTGTGTGTGTGTGTGTGTGTGTGTATGTATGTATGTATGTATGTATGTGGCCGCAGTATTTTAATATAGTGTGTGTATGTGTGTCTGGGTGCAGTATGTTAATATAATATGTGAGGGAAGGGAGGATCTTAATATAGTGTGGGAGGTAGGCTATTTAATGGTGGAGTGTAGGTGGGGCTAATTATTTAAGGTAAGGTGACGGAACCTTTAATTTAATGCTAGGGTGGTTTGGGGCTATTAATTGAATATGGTGCTGATTTTGGGGAGGAGGGCTATTTATTAAATGTGAATATGAATTATTTAAGACCAGGGATGGTTGTGGAAAACGGTTATATTTATTAAACATAAATGCTATTTAATTTGTTGCTGGAACTGTTTGGAGGGAGGAAAATAGGTTTTGATTAAATGAGTATACTGTTAATTTAATGTTGGGGCTGATTGGAGGGAAAATGTCTACTTATTAAATGTGAATATTATTATTGTTGGGAATGGAGGGAGGCCTAATTATAAAATGTGAGTGCTATTGATTTAACACCGGGGCTGGTTGGAGTTTCCTAAATCTCATGTACCCATTTTTTTTTTTCAAAATAGGGCATCCAACATTCCAGGATCAAGACTGAGCTAAAGAAACCATCTGCCACATGTGGTGAAAGTGACAAGACAGGTAGGAGAGATCAGGACAGTCTTCCAACTGTCCTGAATCTGGTGGGACAGTCCTGAATTTGGGTGACTGTCTCACTTAGTCAGGATTTGATCCGACTGCAAGGACAGTTGGGAGGTATGTTCCGCTTCACAACATAAAGGCAGATCTATGTGCATCTAACAGTAGTACACACAGTAATGCCTGTGTATTTGTCTAAAATTTGCCTAAAATGATCACCATGTTACATAAAAGGAGCCCTGCTGTCTTAAATACTCTGGGCCCCCAAGCCTTAATCCAGCTCTAGTTAGGGGAAGGAAGCTGATAGCTGCTCCTGGTTCTTGGACAGGACACAGCCTGCAGAGCAAGCCGAGGAGCTCTAAGTATCACAAGATTTGGTAATCTTGTGAGGCAAAGAGCTTCCCTGCTCAATCTACAGGAAGTTTCCACCCTGATGGATGTCAGCAGTTCCCCCAGTGGCGAGTCGCAGGGGTTGTCTCCTTAGAACAGGTATATCTTAATGGTACCCTTAAATCTTTTGCTCAGCTACAGATGGACTTCTCCATACCGAACTGCCTCTTTTATACCTACCTCCAGCTCCGGCATGCATTACTGGCACAGTTTGGCAGTACCCCCCTTATCTTTAGATCAGGCCCCCTCTGCTTGCTTCTTCGGCAGGTGGGTTCCACTAAAGCTATATCCATATGCTAACGTCCTCTCCCTTCTTACTACTGACGATTCAGAGGGATCACACTTGAGCTGGGAGATGGATCTGGGCCCTGTTACTGATGAGAATTGGAGCTCTATGTTGGACAGTGCCAGAGGAGCTACCTCCTGTATCCGTTATAGACAAATTCAGCTATATCTCCTGCACAGGGTATACTACTCTCCACATAGGCTGCTCCAGATGGGTGCCAGATTGGATGCCGATTGCCCGAAATGTGGGGGTGGCCCTGCTATCTTCTGGCACTTGTTATGGAGCTGTCTTGTAGTCAGGAATTTTTGGTCACTGGTGGTGTCGGACATACAAGATACTGGTGTTGGGGTTTCACTGCAATATCCTAAGACATGTCTGTTTGGTCTGGGGGTTGATAGGATTTTGGAGGAGGAGGAGCAAGACCAGATATGTTCGGAATCTACTGGCCTTGGCCAAGGTCATTATTGGTAGAACGTGGATGGCTCAGGAGGGACCTGAATTTGATAGCTGGGTGGCCTTGGTTAACGAGGCTGTGGGACATGAAAGGTTTACGTATCAATTCCAAAATGCTATGACAAGATACTATAAGATATGGGGCAAAAGGGCAAAGTCAAGATATGCGGAGCAGTCCCTGGCTGCTGATTTCGATCCTGGCTGAGAGTCTATTTACTCGTTATCTTCCTCACACTTCCACCAATTAAATGCCTAGCTCCTAGTTGTTGCCGACTAGAGGCACTTACTCTGCAACTTTCTTATGGTTACCTACCTTCCCCTGTGGCGAAGGGGACAATTGAAGTCAGGGCCGGATTAAGGGAATGGAGGCCCCTGGGCTAAGGGGCCCTCCATTCCCCGCGAGGCCCCCAATGTGAGCCGTCCGCCGCCACCCACCCCCCGCGAGGACCCCCCCAAGCGCTTACCTGTCAGTGCAGTCCTCCGTCCCGGCGCGCTGTAAGCTCCTTACTGAGGAGATCTCGCGAGAGTTCATGAACTCTCGCGAGATATCCTCAGTAAGTAGACTACAGCGCGCCGGGACAGAGGACTGCACTGACAGTACTCAGCAGCATCGATCGGGCCGGGGGCGCCCCCGCCCCCGACCGATCAATAATGCTGCTGAGGAGTTTGAAGGGCCCCCTGGATGCCCGAGGCCCCTGGGCTATAGCCCAGTTAGACCTCGGGTTAATCCGGCCCTGATTGAAGTAGAGGGATATAAGTGATTTATGCATCACATTAATGATCTGTGGATAGTAGTCTACGTTGCATTGCTTGTTATATTCTACTTTTTACATGCATATTTATCAAGTGTGGCTTCAAATGTATATTGGAACTAGGTTTTGTTTTGTTTACTTTTCTTTATTTTTGTACTGTTTAAAAATGTAATAAATATATTTGTATTAAAAAAAAAAGGAACAGGGGTATTTGGGTCAAATAAAAGTAGGTTGGTAAGCATGTGGTAAGTAATAAATGGACAGAATATAGCAATTTTGTGTTAAGAGGATTTAGAGAAGGAATAGAAGAAATACATTTAAGGGAGATTTTTTTTTTCCTTTACGTTAATTTTTATCACACAGGTATGGAATAATCCCCAATGGGGGCAGAATATATTACCTGCGCCGAAGTCAGCCACCATTCCTTACTTTAATGATGGATAGCTACATGACCAATCAAAAGAACTTAACGTTTCTCAGGTACTACTTCCGACAGAACAAATTGCTGGTATTAAATAATAAAATATGATTCTGCAAGGTTAAGCATGAATAGCTTACATTCTTGTATCGCCTTGCATAGGGATAACATCCACCTCCTGGCGAAAGAGTATGATTTCTGGATGCAAAATCGGAGTGCATCAGTGACACTGGATGGGAAGAGCTATACACTGAATCGCTATTATGTACCAGTAGGAGGACCAAGGTGAGGCATTTCTTTCTAAACTAGCGCCTACTGTTGTAAAGCTGACTTATTCAATATGCTATAATAGGTTTGTTACAGGTTAATTGTTACTTTAATATCACAACATTAATAAATATATTTGAAACAATAAAAAGTTTATATATATATATATATATATATATATATATATATATATATATATACACACCACAACACACTACAATAACCTGATAAATCAAATGTAAATCACATTATTTGTTAATATACTGATCTTTTTAATTAGTGAGAAAATAGTTGAATTGGTTGTTCACATTTTGGACACCCTGTATTTTGATCTCTTCCCCATTTAGTGAATGGGTAGGGTTTGCCTTTCAGCTCGCATTGAGGGAAGACAGAAGCTGTTTAGACCTTCTCAATAGCGCAGCATAGGAAAGGTCTTTTCCGCATTAATGAATTGGACTGGACAGAGTTAGTCCCCAGGTTTAAGATGTTTCATTAAATTGGCTATTTGCTGCATGAAATAATTTATACATTTTTAAAACTAAATTCCCAGACCCCTTGCTGCTGAATAAATCAAGGTTTGGTTCCTACTAGAAGGAATTTCATATCTAACAATTAGAGGACCCAAAAAACAGATTGTGTGCTCTCCTGATTTATTTGTTCAAAAGTTATTGTTTGCTGAAACTAATGGTTTAATTGGAGAGTGTTAGAGAAGGCCAAGTTAGTTTTTATTGGACATAAACATAAGTAATTGACATAAGCCAGGCAGTTAACCATCAGTTAATAATGGTATTGCTACCAAAATAGTAATCAATCAGTTTAACCAGGTCTGGTTTGTCTATTTTATCCAATTATTTTATCCAATTTTATCCAATTAGACAATCACAGCCAAAATCAGAAGCAGGAAAATGGTCAGCCTTGCTCCAGTGTTTGTTCCTGTTTAGCTCTTGCTCATTTGGATTCTGACTCCGGCTTGTACCTGACTTCTCCTTTGGCTCCTGATTCTGTCTTAGAGTGATTTTCTGGTTCTGACTCAGCTTCCTGACCATTCTCCTGCTTCTGATTTTGGCTGTGATTGTCTAATTGGTTTTGACCTGGTTCTGCTGACTACCCTCCGTCTGTGCATTGCTGCATCCAGTTTTCTGGTGCTCCATCACCGCTACCTCATTGGACACCTCTCCAGCTAAATGATACTGAGGGCCGCGACCTGCAAGCCTCTCGCAGCGGAGTCCATACTTCCTTCCAGGGGTCCCTGGTAAAAACCAGAGGCGTATTAGACTCTGAGCCTCAGTACTCAGTAGCGCCAACTACTGGTAGGTGTCACCATCTTCATCCTCGTGGTTGTGACAATGTGCCACTCTCCCTTATTGTCTAGCACTCATCAATTCACTCTCTAGTAAAATGTCTACTTTGGAGCAGCTTAGTTCTCTAGGAGCTGTATATGAGCATAGTTCTATAGGAGCTGTATATGGAGACAATATTGAAAGCAGATTTCATATTTGAGAAATCCATGGGAATGCTCATCATTCCCTTACTGGTAATACTGTTTGTCAAAGTTCAGCAATTATCTTAACTCTAATTATTCTGTCTCATTATAATTTGACCTCTTAGCTGGAGACTATGTTGGAGGCCATAGGTTAATATACTGCAAAGAAACCAACATGCTTTGCTGTACATATGCAGATAATTAAAGCAAACATAAATATTGCATACAAACATGGTATATTTTCCCTGTTGCCATCCTGGGACATAGAAAGTGGTATAGCTATATACCACCAGTGCCACAGGGCCCATCTCACCTCCCTGCAAAGATTCAAACCACTCTATTCTAACAGCTCACAGCCCAGGCTGCCCTGCACTCTGGTCCATCATCCAGTACACAACATGGGGGGATTCTGATGGACAAAGTATGGAAAATATAGAATAGTCTTAAAAGAATTTTCATCTTTTTTGAGGTGAGGCCAGATCATTTTTAGTCCAGTTGTAGAGGGGAGGGTAATTAGTTTGGTAGACATTTTCTACTTTCTTAGTAAGCCTAACTTGTAGGTATATAATTTGATTAAAGTGCCAACTAAAGGGAAAATTAAGTTCCAAGAGCTGTTTTTTCTTCTTGTCATGTTTATCTAAAAGTTTGACAGGGCCAAAAGTATTGGATTTCATTGAATAAATTTGGGAAAGAGATTGGGGGATTTTTTATAGTGAGGAGGATATCGTCCACAAAGAGTTTGTTGCTGGGGATTGTTGCTAGAGGCCACCTTTATTCTGATAATGTCTAGATTTAATCTAATCTTAGAGGCCAGGGGCTCAATAGCCAATGCAAAGATGAGGTGGGATACAGGGAATTCCTGATTGTTACCATACTTATGGGAAAGGAAGAGAAGGTGCATACAGGCATCAGGACTGAGGCCATGGAGTTGCAGTATTATTAAGTGTTTTTTTTTAACGCTAGCAAAATCATGTAAATAGGTATGGTGAGTGAACTCATTGGTCCCAACAACTCCATACTCATTTGCTCTATCTATTCACTGGTTTGTATTTGACATCAGGGTCATTTACCTATTGCCACTGAGTAACTATCCTAAGAAAGCAGGGGGTAAATGTATGAACATGCGGGTTCTTCAACACCCGCGTGTTCAGCGTGTTCGGCGATTAAATTTCAAGCGGCGCTGCATTGTAAAGGGAAGTCTCCCTTTACAATGCAGCGCCGCTTGAAATTTAATCGCCGAACACGCTGAACATGCAGGTGTTGAAGAACCCGCATGTTCATACATTTACCCCCAGATGTTTTCCATGTTCTAATCCCCTATGGAGAAGCAGAACTCATAACACCTATGTCTCCATTATGTGGTCTCAGGATGCTGGATAACTTATCTATGTTAAATTGCACTCTTCCTGACCCAACAAAACCCCAAACTGGCCAGAAGACATTTGTTAGTACTTCAGGCACATCAGGAACAACTCTTAGGGCTAGATTTACTAAGCTGCGGGTTTGAAAAAGTGGGGATGTTGCCTATAGCAACCAATCAGATTCTAGCTGTCATTTGGTAGAAGGTTCTAAATAAATGAAACCTAGAATCTGATTGGTTGCTATAGGCAACATCCCCACTTTTTCAAACCCGCAGCTTAGTAAATCTAGCCCTTAGTGCTGAAAAATAAGATTGATTTTGCAAGACATATGGGTATTTAGAAGGCAAGTGTTCACCATTTGCAAAACGTATTGTGCCCAGACATAACATATGAGGTTTAGGAATCATGCAAGGCATGTTAAAAAATGGGGGTGTGGACACTAGAGTCCCACTATAACTCATGCCTATATTCAAGGAACCATTTCAATGGGTGGTCATGGATATGGTTGGGTCTCTACTGAAGTCTAGCAAGACAGGAAATAATATATTTTGTTGTTGGTAGGTTTTGCAACTTAGTACTCAGAATCTTTAGCCCTGTCTGTCCCAGATGTGGTACATCATGCCCAAGCCCTGAAGGACATCTTTAGCAAGGTGTGGTTTCCTAGTGAGATTCTTCAAGCTGTAGATCTTAATACTATTGGTCTACCTCCAGGCGATGCAGCATAGGCCAAAATGAAGTTATGACTGCTGTACAAAAGGAAGGGAGCTAGATATAAGGCAAAATGTATTTGTTCTGGTCCCCAGCTGGTTTCCAGCTACAGCAACAAACTCAAAACTGCATGAACACGGTAATCCAGTACCATGGAGAATATTTTGATTCATAAGAAGACCCATACCTACTTCATTAATATGCTTATAGCTTTCCATAAGAGTGGGGTTGCTATCCCCACAGTATGCTCTCTAGTGTTTAAAAGGAGCAAGAGATAGTCAAGTCACAAATAGGGGAGCAACTGGAGTCCCATCAAAAAGCCCAACTATTGGCAGTACTTAAAGCCCAACAAATTTTATTTACCTGTAAACTGAGAAAAACTCATCAAGTCATCATCATCACCAGCTCTTTATACTAATTCTGCAAAGCTGTACAGAGAACTTACTCACATTAGTCCCTGCCCCATTGGAGCTTACAGTCTACATTCCCTAACATACACAGAGTGAGACTAAGGTCAATTTTCTAGCTGCCTATTAACCTACAAGTATGTTTTTGGAGTGTGGGAGGAAACCAGAGTGCCCAGAAGAAACCCACAAAAACATGGGGAGCACATTCAAACTCCACACAGATAAGGCCAAGGTTGGGAATCGAACTCATGACCCTAATGCTGTGAGGCAGAAGTGCTAACCACTAAGCCACCGTGCTACCCATAGTCAAGCATCATGTCTTGTCTGGGGCCTCCAAGCCCATTCGACAAATCTCTTACAGATGAACTTCAATGGCCCAAGACTGCATTAAAAAAATGGTGGGGGAGATTTTAGAGTTAGAAATTGCCATCCTCTCTTATTGCCTAAAGTCCCAAGCAGAGTTGGTCCCCAAAATTTTTCTCAGTTTTGAGCGGACAACAGTTTAGGGACTTGAGAAATAAATCATTGCCATTAAGACAACCCCCAACCTCCCCACCATCACTTCCCCACTCTGCACAGATTCTCATCCACCCACCCCCACTTTCCCGCTCTCCTCAGACTCACCACTTCCCTGATCTCTATTAACTGAAGGTCAATACTCTCAAGTTGGGTACATATTGACTAATTGCTGAATGACATTTTTAATTTCCAATTTGGCCACATATGGGTAGATTTATTGAAATATCTGAAAAAGGTCCATCCCATTTTGATGTGATTTTTTGGGGGGTATAGCACTTTGGAGCCACATAGCTACTAGGCCAGCTTTCATATTATAACCTGAGACATTGTTGTTTCCAGACTGTGGGACTCTGATGTAGCTATATTTATTATTCCAATAAAAACTCTTAAGCTAGGTCATTGTATTTACATTATATCATTATATTTTACTATCCATTTGAAATTAAGATTTTAAAAAAAAAACAACAACATGATTAGCAATTAGCTGTAATAAATAACATGTATTGTTTGGTGTCAATTACAGGCCTGAGTCTTATTCTGATGATTATGAGCTTGCTGAAAACCTCACAGCAGGTATGACCCATTTAATTTAGGTTGGTCTTTTCACATTATTAAGACTGTCTTTGCTTTCATTCCAATGTACTATAATAAGTATTTTTCTATTTAGAAGCAAAGCAGTCTTTCTATTCAGAGATCAAAGCTGCTGCTGAGTCTGGTTGGGATTTTTCCTCACGCTGGTTCTATGGGTCTACGGGCACTCTACTGGACACCAAAACCAACTTTGTGATTCCGGTGGACCTTAATTCTATTTTGTGCCGTGTGGAGAGAACAATGGCCAAATTCTACACTGAACTAGGTGAGACACCTTCTAAACTAGTGATGTTTTACCCAACAGTCCAAAAAGTTCCACTATGGCAGTTTAGTTATTAAACTAACGTAAATATTAAACCATTCTCTGTAGAGCACTACATAATTTGTTAGCATGATATAAAGGTTAATAATTCCCTGAGTGGGGTATTGCAGATATGCTGTGTTCACATTACTCACTTCCACTCTTGATGGCGCAGTGCTTCCACCCTAGTCTTCTGTGCTGCTTACTGTGCATACTAATGTAGGTAGCTTGTCTTACCAGGGGATGGCTTGGGAGACCCCCATGTATCCACAAAGGCTTCTCAGATAACACAACACAACCTATACACTATATGGGCAAAAGTATTTGGTCACAACTGATAATTTTTGAATTGAGGTGTTTCAATCAGACCCGTTGCCAGAGGTGTATAAAATCAAGCACCTCTCCATTTGCAAACATTTGTGATACAAAATGGGTCATTCTGAAGAGCTCAGTGACTTCAAGCGTGGTGCTGTGATAAGATGCCACCTTTGCAATAAGACGGTTCATTAAATTTACACCCTGCTGGATATTCCATGGTCAACTATAAGTGGTATTAAAAATTGGAAGCATTTAGGAACAAAAGCAACTCTGCCACAAAGTGGAAGACCACATAAAATCACAGAGCCTGTGGAGCAGAGGAAACGTGTTCTGTGGAGTGATGAATCACGCTTCTCTGCTTGTCAGTCAAATGGGTGAGTCAGGGTTTGGCAGATGCCGGGAGAACGTTACCTGTCTAACTGCATTATGCCAACTGTGAAGTTTGGTGGAGGAGGGATAATGGTATGAGGCTGTTTTTCAGGGTTTAGAATAGGCCCCTTCTCTCCAGTGAAGGGCAATCTTACTGCTTCAGCATACCAAGTCATTTTGGACAATGCTATGCTTCAAACTTTGTGGCAACAGTTTGGGGAAGGCTCTTTTCTATTCCAACATTACTGTGCCCCAGTGCACAAAGCAAGGACTTCAAAGACATGGTTTCATGAGTTCGGTGTTGAAGAACTTGACTGACCCACACAGAGACCTGACCTCAACCCCAGATGATTGTATTTTTAATATTTTAAACCATTTTAAATGTGCAGTGCTGAGTAGGGTGAAAATATCACCCACTGTTACCCTCATCGGAGGCTGCTCCATGAGCCATTTTTCCCACCACCCTATCTTTAAATCTCTGTAGATTTCTATTAGTCCTCCTGATGCTACCTATATCGGTGACCATTTCAAACTGGTCAATAAAAAAAATGATTCATGGGTGCAGAAAGAGAGGAAAAAAAAGTTTTTGGCATTTAATTCCCCAAACCCCACTAAGGGACAGATGCAGGTAAGTTAAATTGTAGCTGGTAATGGGACTACTGCTTTAATCATGATTCTGCAACAGGTTTCCTAACTCTTAATAACTTCATTTCCAAGTAAGTTTAATATGTTAACTATGTTTTCTATGGTTTTTTCGATGATCAGCTATCGTTAGTGTTAGTGTATTTTATGTGCGGCCCAAACCAGCTCGTCGTCTTCCAATGTGGCCCAGGGAACCTAAAAGGTTGGACCCCCCTGCTCTAAAGGAATGATTTGAAATTTAAAAAGCAAGTTGACATTATTGGATATAAAGGATTGCACGCTCAAGCATTTTAGAACAGTATATTTCTACATGTCTGTACATACAAATTGTCTGCAGACGGAGGCAAATGAAAGTCATGTATGCTGTACCTAGTAAATATAAGAACTTCTTCAAATATTTTATATATTAATATTTTCTATGTTATATAACCTCTTCCTTCATTCTCTGTTATTCTGTCACTTGCTATAGATATGCCAGAGGAGGCATCTAAATTTTCATCTGCTCTCAAGCAACGACTTGATGCTGTGCAGGCTGTTCTCTGGGACAAGGAACTAGGGGTCTGGTTGGACTTTTATATGGGTGACAACAGCCGGAATCCAAACTTCTATCCCAGCAACTTGGCTCCACTTTGGGCTTCATGCTACACTGACACAGGGGTTGTAGACAAAGCAGTCTCCTATTTAGAGGTCCATTACTTCTCTTGTATTAATATCACTGTGTTATTTATTGTTAATCTTAGTGTGTACCCTTAATTTTGAAACTGAAATCTTCCTGTTTTAAGAGCTATCATAATACATATTATACAACTCTTTGGATTACACTTATAACAACTATAGTAAAAAAAAAAAACCAAAAAAACGCAAAATTGCTGTAATAAACATAGAAAAATGTACAATATTAATGAGCTGCAAAAAGTGAGCAGCACATGAACAGTCATTGTAACGTTGACTGTTTTCATTAGGTTATGATTCCATATCATGCTGATTGTGTATATATATATATATATATATATATACAGAAAAATCCTGGCACTCGCTAAAAAGTAGTTCAAATAAACAACCTATTTGCTATCTTATCTTGTAGAAAGTTAAAAAAATCCAGACTCTGTGTGAGGCGGCATTCCAGGAATTATAAATGGCTAATCCAATAATAAATTGTTGTAAAAAATTCACACCAACTTGTTCTTGGATTAGTCATTTATAATTTCTGAGGTGCCGTCTCATGTAGTCTGGACATATACAGTATATATATATATATATATATATATATATATATATATATATATATATATATATATATATTTATATTTTGAGATGGCCGGATCTTTATCACTAGAAGTGTTTTGATACATATTGTTATGTATGATACCAGTATACTGCATAGTAGCATGTCTACAGTACAATGTTTAACTCTTTCTAAGTGGTAATGGAATGATTACCCTTTATTTTTCTGTCCAAATTAAAATCTAATTACCATTGTGACTGTTGCAGGAAAGCAAAGCATTATCCTATAAGAATGGAATTCCAACCTCTCTCAATCACTCAGGGCAGCAGTGGGATTTTCCAAATGGCTGGCCACCTTTACAACACATGGTGATTGAAGGTGAGGACAACCAGAGAAATAAGTAGAGAAGTAAATAAATGGATATACAATTGAGATTAATAGCATAGATAATGTTCACATTCAATGCAGTGTTTTACGTTTACATATTTCTATTAATATCGATTACTCTGTATTTACACTTAAATCATGTCTTCGGTGCCATGTCTTCCATGATACTCAGGGGTCTAATTATGGCCAAACTAAAATTGTTTACGTTATTTTTCATTACTTATCGCAATGATAAGAAATGTATTAACGTGACAATTTTTTCAAATTGATTAGCTGGGACAGGTGCTCCGATAATAGCCTGTCCCAGCGAAAATTCTATAGTAAAGTATCACAATTATGATCACTTTACATACAGGTTTCTATGGTCAGGCAGAATTTGCGATGGGGAGCGCATAAAGCCTACTGGGGAGGGAGGCGAAAATACCTCTCCTACGAAGCTCTCCACATAGGTTATAATGGCTAATACTATCTTCAGATGGCATTAGCTACCAGGATCCAGGGGCAGATTGGAAACTTAAAGTGGCCCTGTAAAAATGTTTTGAGAGGCCTCATGTGAGCGTGTCCAAATCAGCGAGGAAGGGGTCAACACAAAAGTAGGTGGGAATTTTCCCGCTAAGGCCTACGACCAATCCTCCTCGCTGGGATCAGTGATGCTATGCTTGCACATGGACATAATTGCATTAAAAATGCCTCAAAATGCCAGTTATTTATATACCTTAATGATCATGCTGCATTACAAAGTAATGCTGAGTATAAATATATACCATCCTCTTCTATCACAGCTGTGTCTGTGCTCTACACAGTGGTGCCCTGTCCCTCATCAACACATATTGTGCAGAGTGGACAGACATACCAACCATTAAACTATGCACTGGCAGTCAGTAAAATACTCAATTACATTTTCAACATCAGTAAGAAAAAAATAGAGGTAATTAAAAATCAGACCTATCTTTTCAAACTACAGTACTGCAGAAATATCACAGCAACCCCTTACTGATAATCCCTGAGCCCCCTTCTACTTTCAGTCCAAATTCAGCATAATAATGTGTCATTAACTTTATGTATTTATTTATTTATTTTTAAATCAAGCATATTTTATAAAATTGTTAATAAAATTAAATATTTTCAGTGGTGGACAGCCTTGACAATCTGGGCCATTTATACTGATATAAGGGGAAAAAGTGCACTACATCCAAACATCTGAATAGTTGCTATAGATAGTATGAGAAAAAATAAACACAACTAGAAGGTATAATTGGGAGTTATGGAAATATTCTTCTCATCATATATTGCAATAGTGGTTATTTTAAATCTTGCACATTAATTTGATAAAACAAACACACACTAAAAGGCAGTAAAATGTTTCACATTTATAAACTACTTTATTAACACTCTTACTGCCACAGGCCATAGTGTAATGAGTACTGGGCTAGTATATCAAATTGGACATTTTGGCTGTTTAATATATCATCACCTGATTTTAAAAGACAGACATTTAGAATTGTCATTTATGATAGTATGTAGTCCAATGGGTGTATTTTGCATAACCATACCTGCTTATGTGCATAGTTCAACCTTTTTGTTTTGCTGGAAACATTTGACAAGCCCTCATTTAGTGATAGAACTGGATAAACATATTTCACAGCTATTTACATATATAGAGGTTTTTTCTTTAATAAAATTGCCATTTTAGATACCACTGGAAAAATCACAGAAAATCTGCCACTTAAAGAAAAAAAGCAACGTTCCTTTATAAATAATGCCCTTGGCTCTAATACCACGAGACAAACTTTCTGCTGGACATTATTATTATTATTATTAATATTATTATTATTATTATTATTATTATTCATCTTTATTTATAGGGCGCCACAAAATTTCCGCAGCACCGTACAGAAAACAGACAGTGGACCATACAGGGTAAAACTATACAGAACAGTGAACAAAAATACCAGTACTTTAATAGCTCCAAACATAGCTAGCATATTGTAGTTGGAGGAGAAGAAAAGGCAGAGAGACAGGAGGGAAGAGGGCCCTGCTCGTAAGAGCTTAAATCCTAAAGGGAAGGGAAACAGACAGGAGCCACATTGAGGAGTCAGAGAAAAGAGGAGCAAGTCCCGGGACAGGGGATGAGAGGGGAGGAGATCAGGAGTAAGGGTGGTATGTGTTGAGGAACAGATGAGTTTTAAGTGCTCGTTTGAAGGTGCACGAATTAGAGGACAATCGGATGGAGTATGGGAGGTCCTTCCAGTGGAGGGGGATAGCCCGGGAGAAATCTTGGATTCTGGAATGGGATGAGGTGATCAGAGTGGAGGAAAGGCGACGGTCATTGACCGAACGCAGGGAACAGGATGGAGTGTGAATGGAGAGGAGGTTGGAGAGTATGAGGCAGTGGGAGAGGGCATTGTAGGTCAGGGTAAGCAGTTTAATAAGGATTCTGTAGGGGAAGGAGAGCCAATGTAGGGCAACGCAGAGAGGGGAGGCAGAAGAGGAGCTGCGGGAAAAAAAAAAGATGAGTCTCGCATTAATTTGAATTAAAAGAAATTCTATTCTCAGTCTACTTATACCCCAACTAGCATAGCACTATCCCCAGAAGGAGCACAGTTTTCTCAGCAATGTATGAGCTTAGGGTATTTGCAGAAAGAGAAGCCAGGAGATTTGCAATCCAGATACAGTGATCATGTGTCATTCAGCGAACTTTCACTTCAGATGACAAAAATGCTTGATAAAATAATTTGGGTGCTTTACATTAACTAATAAAATTAATTTGGGAAACACCAAAATAAAACACCAAAATAAAATATATCAACGACAGTCAATACCATTCATGCTAACCAAATTTTTGTGTGAATTGCATATCACACCTCTACAGGGTTGATAAGATCCTGTAATACATCACCTAAATGCAGTGTTGACATTTGTATGGATTGGACAGGTGGTGGTTGGCTGAAAAATAATGGAATCTAACTATCAATTATTTGCAGGGAACTTACTGGTAGGCAAAATAAAGGTAATCTGATGCTCAAAGGAGTTATTACATTACTATAAGTGTGGGTGATTATGTAGCAGTTTCTCACTGTGTAGCATAATAGGTGAGATTCCTGTTGTAAGGGGGACTGATTCATCGAGAGATATGTGGGGGTAGGTATGGTGTGTTGCATTCTTGTATTGTATAAATTTAATTTGTTTAAAAATGTACCCGTGTCTGTGACACTCATATCCATGATGCAGGAGACATCCGTCTGGGTGGAACCGAAGTGAGTCACACAAGATCCTCTGCAGCCACTGCTCGTTGCCAGGACAGTGTCACTGCCGGGACAGCCCCTTTCAGGATCAATAAGATAGCAGAAGCGGACCCCTCCAGATCCCACTGCCACCCACCACCATCCCCCTGTGCGGGGAGTCAAATAAAAAAATGCACAGAAAGTAAAAAATACATGTGGCGGCGTTCAGGCAGCCTCATTAGTCCAATGGCCTACTAGGAAAATTCCCAGTAAGGCCTATGGCCAATCCGCCCCTGCCAGGATCAAGCTTGGAGCTTGATAATTAGGGAAAAATAACAGTTCCCATAGTCACCTATAAGGACTAGATTTGTGATTTAAGAGGCTGGAAATGCAGCAGATATCAGAGATATCATCTGCTGTGGTCCTCGATTAATATATAGCCTTGTTACTATTTCTGTGCTTTAATGCCCTGGAAACTGCATTATAGGCAGTGGTCGAAATATGGGTGTATACGGTGGTATGCTATATCGCCACTTCTCCCACTGCTGTAATTGGAAAACTATTAAATTCCTTTACATTTCCGTTAGAGATGAGCGGGCTCGGATATCTGAAATTCGAGCCCACCCGAACATTGCCGATCCGAGCCGGATCCGAGAGAGATCCAGGTATTCCCGCCAATTACAAAACTAAAACCGAGGCTCTGAGTCATAATCCCGCTGTCGGATCTCGCGATACTCGTATTCTATAAATTCCCCGCTAGCCGCCACCATCTTCACCCGGGCATTGATCAGGGTAGAGGGAGGTTGTGTTAGGTGGTCCTCTGTCCTGCTATATCTCGTGCTGTGCTGTGCTGTGCTGTGCTGTTCAGTTCTGTGCTGTGCTGTGCTGTGCCGTGATCTGCTCAGTCCAGTGGTGCTGTGTCCTGTGCTCTGTCCTTCTGAGTTCAGTGGTGCTGCTGGGTCCTGTGCTGTGTCCTGTTCAGTCCAGTGGTGCTGTGTCCTGTGCTCTGTCCTTCTAAGGGCATTGTTATTTCCCCATTATTCCCAAATTATAAAAAATTTAAAAAAAAGTTATAAAAAAAAATAAATAATAATAATTATAAAAAAAAGAAATTAAAAAAAAATATCCAAAAACAATCCTGCAGTATAAGTCCATTGGTACTGCAATATTACAAAGTTCACTGATTCTGCAGTATAAGTCCATTGGTACTGCAATATTACAAAGTTCACTGATTCAGCAGTATAAGTCCAGTGGTACTGCTATATTACAAAGTTCACTGATTCAGCAGTATAAGTCCAGTGGTACTGCAATATTACAAAGTTCACTGATTCTGCAGTATAAGTCCATTGGTACTGCTATATTACAAAGTTCACTGATTCAGCAGTATAAGTCCAGTGGTACTGCAATATTACAAAGATCACTGATTCAGCAGTATAAGTCCAGTGGTACTGCAATATTACAAAGTTCACTGATTCTGCAGTATAAGTCCATTGGTACTGCTATATTACAAAGTTCACTGATTCAGCAGTATAATTCCAGTGGTACTGCTATATTACAAAGTTCACTGATTCAGCAGTATAAGTCCAGTGGTACTGCTATATTACAAAGTTCACTGATTCTGCAGTATAAATCCATTGGTACTGCTATATTACAAAGTTCACTGATTCAGCAGTATAAGTCCAGTGGTACTGCTATATTACAAAGTTCACTGATTCAGCAGTATAAGTCTAGTGGTACTCTCCTGTGCCGCATATAATTTTTAAAGGCTTTGCCGAGTGTGTGTGGCTTAGGGGTACGCTCTCTTGTGCTACATATAATGGAAAACAAAAATTTGGAGGATAAAGTAGGGAAAGACCAAGACCCACTTCCTCCTAATGCTGAAGCTGCTGCCACTAGTCATGACATAGACGATGAAAATGCCATCAACGTCGTCTGGCAAGCCCGATGCCCAATCTCCTAGTACAGGGTATGTAAAATCCAAAAAGCCCAAGTTCTCAAAAAATAGCTAAAAGAGAAACTTAAAATCATCTGAGGAGAAACGTAAAGTTGGCAATATGCCATTTACGACACGTAGTGGCAAGGAACGGCTTAGGCCCTGGCCCGTGTTCATGACTAGTGGTCCAGCTTCACCCAAGGATCTAAGCCCTCCTCCTCCCCCCCCTACAAAAAATTTAAGAGAGTTATGCTGTCAGCAACAACAACAAAACAGCAAAGAACTCTGCCTTCTAAACAGATGACATCACAAATCCCCAAGGCGAGTCCAAGGGTGTTGGTGGTTGTGAAGCCTGACCTTCCCATCACTGTACGGGAAGAGGTGACTCCATCCAGCATTTGCAGCAAACCCTCTGCATATGTTGGAAGGATCACCCACAGTGTAGATCCAGATTTGGATAATCAAGGTGTCAATGTTGTACACCGGGAGGAGGATATTGATGTAGCTGGCGCTGTGGAGGAACTTGATGATGAGGATGGTGATGTGGTTATTGTAAATGAGGCACCAGGGGGGCAAACAGCTGATGTCCAGGGGATGAAAAAGCCCATCGTCATGCCTGGAAATGAAAAAGTCACTCTTCATTGCACGAATATTTGCAACAGGGACAATTTTTTGGTTAACAAAGTCAACAAATAACACTTCGACGCTGTCTGTCTTTCACATACTTGATGGGATCTCAATGATGAATGCTCTGTACCATGGTCGTCTAAAACAAGAGTTATTGACGTGCTATAACTACTGTAGTTTTTATAAATTATAAACACTACACTTGAAAGTTGGAGGAGGTATTGTGGCCCCGGTACCAAATTGGGTTCCCGGGCCACTCCACTATGCAGTCCAGATAGAGGCATATCAGATATTAAACAACGTTGACTGTTGCTGCCAAATCATAAATTAATGAAAATGACCTGTCATCGTCAAAAACAAGAGGTATTGACACGCTCGAACTACACCCTGTATATGCTGCAGGAGCAGGCAGCTGTGCAGTGGAATTCAGACCATTTGAAGGCGGAGGTATTGTGGCCCCGGTACCTCGGTGAAACGTTTTGGACTAAAAACAATATTGTGAAGTGTGAGGTGTTCAGAATAGACTGGGAATTAGTGGAAATGATTGTTATTGAATGTTATTGAGGTTAATAATAGCGTAGGAGTGAAAATAAACCAAAAAACTTGATTTTAACACTTTTTATGTTTTTTTCAAAATAAATCCGAATCCAAAACCTTAAATCCGAACCAAAACCTTTCGTCAGGTGTTTTGCAAAACAAATCCAAACCCAAAACCTCAAGCAAATCCGAATCCAAAACACAAAACACGAGACACCAAAAGTGGCCGGTGCACATCCCTAATTTCCATTTCATTTTCCATAAATAAATTTCCACTTCGATCATTGATTATAGGTTAATAAATGGCCACTCAGTCAGCTAGACACTGCAGTTCAGCTCAGTCAGTTGGTTATTTTTTTAATGATTATATAACTTTTCCTGCAGTTCTATATATAGTTTCAGTAGTAGAGGGTCCTGGTGAAGTTGTACAAAAAGAGTGGGTGGTGTGTGCTAATGACACATTAATGTCTTAATGTCTCTATATGCCTGACAGGTTCTGTCTTCTTTGCTAGTGTGTTTGTTTGCCAGTATATGACTGTCATTATTTTTCATAGTGTGTACAGTATTTTAAATATATTGACTGCTGCAGCATTAAAATCATTCTCAATATGCTCATAACATACTTCTCTTTTGTAAAAATATTTTATTTGTGTTTTGTGATTTTATAGCCACATGTTCTAGTTTAACAGATCTAAGAAAAATAGTTTAAAACGACTGTTTCTCACTTAATCTCCCCATCCTTCCCTGGTTCTCCATATTTCTGCACACAACCTCATTTAGGTCTCCAGCCTCACCCCACCCTTTTATCCCCCCTTGGTAGTACTTGTGGACCCTTCCAAAAGTTTGCTATTCACACCCCTGCACTGAGGTTCTCTGGCTTACTTGCCAGGCTCACATGATTCAAGGTGATTAAAGGGCACAGCTCCCACCACTCATTCTCAGATGCTGGAGTGACAGAAGAGCCTGTCAGCTGTGCCAATTCTCTCACCTCTGTACAGCCTCTTGTCTTTCTCTGGACAGCACAGTCTCAATTTCTGAGGCCAGGATTCACAAGAATCACCTCCAAGAGCAAGTAGAGGAAAAGAGATAGCATTATTTCAATTAAAATAAACACATTGGGCTAGATTTACTAAGCTGCGGGTTTGAAAAAGTGGGGATGTTGCCTATAGCAACCAATCAGATTCTAGCTTTCATTCATTTAGTACCTTCTACAAAATGATAGCTAGAATCTGATTGGTTGCTATAGGCAACATCCCCACTTTTTCAAACCCGCAGCTTAGTAAATCTAGCCCATTGACTTAGATACAGACGTGTCTCACCTGCTCTCCGTTGGAGCCCTGCTGGATCCTCCTCTGGGCCCCGCTTTTCACCCCCGGTGATGCCTCTTTGACGCCGGCTGCTACTCTGGCGCCTATGGCAAATGCTACCCGCGAAGTTGTCCACCCCTCTCCAGCTGCCTCCCCCACTCTAGGCTGTGGCTTGGGGCCCTACCCGACTTCCACCCGGGTATTCTCCGCTCCACCCAGGAAACTTCTGCCTTCCACACCTGGCCGTGCCCTACTCCTGGTCTTAACTCTAATGGGGTCTGCTGTTTCCTACTTGCCTGGAACCGTTCCAGCCCCTCTGTCCCCGACGCCGACCGCTGCTCCTCGTTCCGTCTGAAGTCATCTACCTCCGGCCAACACACTTCCAAGTGCCGCTCCACGTGTTCCTCCGGCTCCTGCTGCAGGTGATGCCCTGGCTCCACGTGTTCCTCTGGCTCCTGCTTCCAGGTGACGCTCCAGCTCTCTGACCTCCGGCCTCCACGTATCTTCTAAGCACCAATCCGGCCCCACGTGTTCCTCCGGCTCCTGCTTCCAGGTGATGCTCCGGCTCCACGTCTCTTCCATCTGGCTCCACGTGTTCCTCTGGCCTCCACGTCTCTTCCAAGTGCTGATCCGGCTCCACGTGCTCTCCGGCCTCCACGCCTCTGGCTTCCATTTGCTGCTCCAACTCCGTTCCTGACGCTGTTCTGGCCCATGGTCCACCTTTGGACTCCCATACTTTGGTCCTACCTCGCTCCCCTTCGATATGTAATTAATGCTGCCGCTAGGCTTATTTTCCTCTCTCGCCGCTCCTCTTCTGTCTCCCCCCTCTACCAATCCCTTCACTGGCTCCCCCTACCCTACAGAATCCTGTTCAAGCTCCTCACTCTCACATACAAGGCCCTCGCCAACTCCACTGCACCCTACATCTCCTCCCTCCTCTCTATTCATGCTCCATCCCGCCCTCTCCGATCGGCCAATGACCGTCGCCTCTCTTCCCCCCTGATCACCTCCTCCCACGCGCATATCCAAGGCTTCGCCCGCGCAGCCCCCCTCCACTGGAACAAACTCCCTCCCTCCATCAGAACTTCCCCCAATCTGTCCAGTTTCAAACGGTGTTTAAAAACCCACCTTTTTCTTAAAGCCTTCCAGTCTCCCACTTAACTTCCTACCTTTTCTTCTGACTCTTCCCCTCCATTCCCCTTCCCCTATCCCTATCCTCCATCTCTCCCCTGTGTTCTCTGTCAGTCCACCCCTCCCCTTAGATTGTATGCTCCTTTGAGCAGGGCTTTCTCTCCTCCTGTCTTCACCACTTTTAACTCTGCTCGCCAGCTACCCTGCCTTCCTCCTCGAGGACCCTCTTCCCTTCTCTTCCCCCTGGGGGTCTCCCTCTCATCTGTGCCCTCCCTCCTAAGTGCCGTTGCTGGCTGACCTTCCCCTCTTCCCTCCCCTCTAGCTGTGCCTTGAGCTCACTGAGTTACTGTGATTATTGTTTACTATTCTGTGCTGTCTCACCTCGTATTGTAATCTTGTCTGTCCCTGTACGGCGCCGCGAACACCTAGTGGCGCCCTATAAATAAAAATTAATAATAATAATAATAATAATACTACACAACAATTCTTAAACATAACCCATCTGTAGTCATGACATGGTATCCCTCAACTTAATTCTCAAGGCATTTCTGTACTTGCAATTTTGTTAAGCATTTATGTGTGTATATGTGTGTGTGTGTGTGTGTGTGTGTGTGTGTGTGTGTGTGTGTGTCTGTGTGTGTGTGTGTCTTTAATTACTTTATATTCTAAAAATAATGTATCCTCTACTATACCTCCAAGCTTTGCACAGCCGTAAAAGGCAGTGTAAACATAAAAAGGTGTTCCACATCCCTTGGTGGTATGTCTAGCATTTGCTAGGTTGCTCCCAACTCCCCCCTAAAGTCACCTGTAAAATGCCATACACACCAGTCAGACATACTCCCAACTTTCTGGGAGTTAGGACAAACAGTCAAATCAACTTGACTGTCCCTTCTAAATAACGACTGTTGGGAGATATGCCCTACTTAAAGTTATAAGTATTTGAAAAGTCATCTCAGAGGCCTGAGCTCTATATGGATACGGAATTCCTCTCTGAACTCTAATATTAAAATTTACAGTAAGGGCCACATAACATATTTAACACCTGTTTTGCCACTTGCAGGGTTGGCCCAGACACAGTCTACCAAAGCACAGGAAATTGCATTCAAATTAGCCCAAAAGTGGGTCAAAGTCAATTATGATGCCTACAAGAAATACAAAGCCATGTTTGAAAAGGTAAGTCATCAATTTAGGAACGGTGGGTTTTCTGACTGAGGAGAGTCAATAGAGTAGGAGCAGAGGTTGTGGTTATTGAATTAAAATATGTTATATTTGGTAGTTCTAGTCTTTTAATACTGATTGAATGAATCTTTATAATAATAATTGACATTAATAATATTATTAAATTGACTATAATTAATATTGTTTTGGAATTACTGGGGGGACATTGCTTATAGCTATCGAATGTCAATTTGTCAGAGCGTTTAGATAGAGTACTGACTACTCTGTATATGTATAGTATAGTATATTACATAGTACTATATATAGACATCATTCTGAACTAGTATTTCTATTTAGTGGGACATCATTCTGAACTATTATTTCTTTCTAATTCTATTTAGTGGGGAAAAACAGGATGCTGTTGCTGTATGACCATGTGCAGCACACCCCAAAAAACAATTAGATGTATTTAATTTAAAAATTCACAGTTTATCTAATGAAAGAAGAAATCTTGTGAGGGTCAATTTTTATGACCTCTTTACAGCATCCTCCAAAAACAATTATTTATTTTAAAATATTTTCTCTTCTCTAGTCTAAGTAATTTTAAATTTAGTGGGGGCAGTCTCAGTGACCTCTTTATTAACCGTGCAAAAATATAGGTGTTATGTTTGAGCGTGAGCAGCAGTGTAGTAGCAACCCACAAAAAACAATATATGTCATTCTTCTAAAATCTAAAGTGTTTTTGCTTTTGCACTCAAAGCAAATTTTGTCAACTGCAGTCAGTGACATCTTTATTAAGCGTGCAAAAAATTGGGTGTTGTGCATGAGTGTGAGTAGCAGGGTGTTCTGTTCTTTAACTGTGATTAAATATAGTATATTGTTGGGAGATGGCACTGTAATGTATTAATAGACCCCTCTTCCCTCCTACTCACCTACCTAACCTCAATTCTTTCTCTTCTGTTACTGAAGACAAGGTCTTCACACTCCTCTTTCTCTTCAACTGGTCCCGTCAATCTCATTCCCTCCCAACTTCTCCACTCTCTCCCACAATGCTTGCAAGTTGCAAACAGGCTTAATTTCTAGTTGTGTTCTAGTCATGGCATATAGTTGAATTTTCGATGTGAATCCATCAAGGTGCACACAAACAGGGACATATTTATAAAAGGATGAAAAACCTTTTTCACCGGCAATAAGGTTTCACCATATACATCAAGTGGTCACCACAAACTATAGAATTGCCGGATTCTGCAACTGATATGGCAAGCATTGGGCGGTACATGATATTTTGAATAAAGCAATTTTTCTATAGTAAATACTTTTTGAATATTTTTATTTTTTATGTATATATTTTACAATTATTCTTTATCATTATTTTTGTTAGTGGAACTGAAAGCCAAGTCTGAGCTTTCAATTCTACTAGGTTCTGTATATGCATGTCCTCTCAAACAGTCTCAACAAAGCAGTTAAGTTAACCCTTACTACTCTGGGCCAGTATCGCAGAGGCAACTGAATATTGCGGGTCTGAGTGTTTTTTTTCATTGCCACGTATGCGGAGATAAAAAGCCAGCCTTATCGCCACATACTGATAATGGGCCCAATGTCCACAAGTGTGCACACGGAAAAGCAATAAGACCTTTGTCACCACAAATACCTGAGCTAATCACAATATGAGAGTTATGAGAAAGAATGAGTACCCCAGCTGCTAAGAGTGCCAAGGTTATAAATATTAAATTAGGAGACTTGCCACTCCCAGTGTCAACACCTTGTAACCTCAAACAGGTCGCTTTGCCTATCTGTGTCCTGTGCACCAAAAAACTCAAAAATTCATTATACTACGTGATAAAATTACCTTCAATCCAATTTCATATTACAACCTATGCATAATCTATGCAAATCCGTGCAGATCCTATACATGGTGCACATTAAGGCACAAAACAGTAAAAGAGACAAGCATAATAATGGTAAATTATACTATTATGCTATAAATACATTTCTCCAACTACAAAACAGAGTGGATATTCGTATCACCAATTGCAAATGAAGTAAACCTCTCTCTGACACAGACTTCCTCCATTACAAACATCCAGTCTTCTTATAATATCGACCTCTCTCACCAAGAAAAGCTGCTTTTGATCCCTTATATCCATCCAGTTAGCCAACACCAGTCACCTATTGCCACCATAAACTCAATTCTCTGCCTTCTCTCACCACATACTCCTGCTTCCCTCATGGCTTTGCCAACCTTTGACTACTCCAACCTCCTACTAACTGGTCTTCTCCTCATCTTTTACCTCTACAATTCTCCTAAATGTAGTGGAAAGACTGATTTTCCTCTCTCGCCTCTGCATCACTCTGAGAATCCTCATTTCCTCCAAAATTCAATTCAAGTTAGTTACCCTTACCTTCAAAGCCCTCACTAACTCCTACCCCTTCATACATATCTGACTTTATTATAAGATAAATTCCCTCTTGCACTCTTTGATCTGCCTCTGACCTACACCTCTACCCTCTACCCCACCTGATCATCTCCCAACATTCAATCTTTCATGCGCTCTCGCAAAACCAACCTCTTCAGTATAGCCTATACTACCCCCACCTGGTACTACTTCCTCTCCTTGATCTACCAGCTAGTCTCACGCCCCACTAGTCTCAACATTGCCCACTCTAGACTGCAAGCTCTCATGGGATTGTATTTTGGATGATTTGTAACTCTGTCTGGCGCTGCATAGTTTTGAGGTGTCTTAGAAATAAACAATGATGATGACATAAAAAAATTGATATATTAAATGTGCAGTAATAGTGATTTAATGATCAGTGATAATGTTGACTCATTTATTTTACTGCATTTAACATAGTAACATAGTTGTTGAGGTTGAAAAAAGACACCAGTCCATCAAGTTCAACCTATTTTGGATCTCCTGCGATCATGCACTTATATTTGAAATCGATCCAGAGTAAGCAACCGCCAATCTGTTTCAATTGTGAAAATCCCCCCAGACTCAATATTGCAGTCCTATTTTTACCCTATTTCCACTAATATCCTACATTTTAATTAATGGTCGTATCCCTGGATACACCTTTCCGCTAAAAATTTGTTTAACCCTTTCTTAAACATATCTATTGAATCTGCCATCACAACCTTCCCTGGCAATGAATTCCATATCTTGACTGCCCTTACTGTAAAGAACCCCTTCCTTTGCTGGTTGTGAAATTTCCTCTCCTCTAACCTTAGATGGTGACCACGTGTCCTTTGATTGTGCAAAATTCACTAGAGGTCATTTATGACATGCAAAACTACTGGGTTTCTGTTAGAGATGGGCTGGCTCGGTTCCCCGAGATCCGAATTCATCCGAATTTAGCCTATCCGAGTACCAAGCCGAGCACGCTCGGTACTCTCCCGCCCATTCGGATTCTAAATCGAGGCAAAATGTCATCGTGACGTATTCGTATTTCTGAGCTCGGTTCTCGTGAGATTTGAAAAGCATAAATACCCGCCTCCACAGCAATCCATCGCCATTTGACAGAGGGAGAGAGCAGGGTTAGGTCACACTGGCTAGATCAGTGCAGGGACAGATCAGTATTTGGACACATTATTGTTTGTATGCAATACCATTGTAATCTTAATACCAGTTGTTACAGCAGTGAGATGAGGATAGAGGAGGGTTTCTGGCACTCCAAGTGCTTTTGGGGTGTCCCCCATTCTTTTGCATTAATATTTCTGGCTGTCAAAAGTCCTGTTTGTCAGCAGTCTCAAAAAATAATATTTAGCACTCCCAAGTGCTTTTGGGGTGTCCCCCATTCTTTTGCATTAATATTTCTGGCTGTCAAAAGTCCTGTTTGTCAGCAGTATCTAAAACAATTTGTAGCACTACAAGTGCTTTGGGCTCATAATGGATTCAAAGCAGTCCACATATGAGCAGAATCAGCAACCGGGTTCTGTCACCAGTCCTGATGGTAGTGTTCCCAGTACGTCATCTGGGAAAGGCGATGTCAAACTACACAGTCTTTTGAAATCAGTCAAAAAAACACACACCAAAAAAAAGTTTACCGTGTTGAAGCGAAAAAGAAGTGTAATTGAGGAAAAGTTAAGTGCCGATTAAAAAAAAATTGCCAACATGGCATTCTACACACGCAGTGGCAAAGAGAGAATGAGGCATTCACCTTCGTCTATTAGTGGCAGATCAAAAAATGTTACCGAGCCTACAAGTGGTGCACAACTACTGTTACGCGTCAAAGCCGAGCTGCAAGATAACAGTATGGCAGTAGAGGATAATGTTTGCTCTGAATCACAAATGACACCAATCCTTGTGGAGAGCCAATCCAACAGTGGGATGTCTAATCGTGAGCATTCTGTTAGTGTACCCATAAAGAGGGGTCCTTTCAGCAGTTCTGCTGATGTGTGCCTGGCCCTGAACAGCCCGAGTGTAGCCGGTGATACACAAATTGAGGATGCCACTTTGGAAATAGAAGAGGATGAGGGGGAGATTTGTGTAGGCGACGAGGGCGCTAATGAGGATGTTGATGAGGATGAGGTTGTTTGTGTCAATCCTGCACCAGTGGCAGCAGTTCTGGCACGTGACAAGAAAAAAACCATTGTCATGCCAGGCCATAAAAACAAAAAATCCACTTCTTATGTGTGGAATTATTTCTACCCTAATCCAGACAACAACTGTATAGCCATTTGCAGTGTATGTCAAGCCACAGTCAGTCGAGGGAGGGACCTTAACCATCTTGGAAGCTCGTCTATGTTACGCCATTCGACGAGAGTTCATGGCAAAGTGTTGGGAAAAGCTGAAAGTTCTTCCAAAAAAATTACAAGCACTCCATCATCAGCTAGGACCCTCCGCTCACCAACATCCCGACGGCTACAAAATACACCCACCACACCATCCTCATCAATATCCTCAGTAGCGCTCGGAGTTAGCCCTACATCCCACTTATTAAGGCTGGATGACTCCTGCACTATTATTGATTCCTCTGAAGAAAGCGTTAGTCCCACTGCTGCTGCTGTTGCTGCTGCTGGGGGTGAATCGTCAGCCCAGAGGAAGGCCAAGAAAAGGAGCAGTCCTACATTTCAACAATTAACTGTGAAATAATCATTTGCTAGGGGAAGCAAATATGACAGCAGTCACCCAGTCGCCAAGCGAATCACAGACGCCATGGCTGGCATGTTAGTGTTAGATCTGCATCCAATATCCACAATAAACGCAGCTGGTTTTTCACAGTTAATTGAGGTTTTGTGTCCGCTTTGCAGAATTCCATTGCGACAACATTTTTCCCGTAAAGCTATTCCACAACTCTACCAAAAAGTGTGTACAAATGTAGAGATTGCGCTGAAAAATGCCATTCTGCCCACTGTCAACTTAACCACAGATATGTGGACAAGTATAAGTGGTCAAACCAAAGACTATATGACTGTGACAGCCCACTGGGTTGGTCATTCACCTTCACCAGCAGGAACAGCAGCAGCATGTACACCACTAAGCAACATTTTTTCACAGGCAGGCCACTCTTTGTATTACTGGCTTCACTAACAGGCATACAGCTGACAATTTGTTACGCAAAGAGATGTGACTGATACATGGCTTATACCACTTGGACTCTCCCCAGGATATGTCATTTCTGAGAACGCCAACAATATAGTGCGAGCATTACAGCTGGGTGATTTCCAGCACATACTCTGGTTTGCTCACACCATCAACTTGGTGGCGCAGAGCTTCCTAAGAATAAACGTGAGGTGCAGGAGATGCTTTCGGTGGCCCGTAAGATTTTAGGCCATTTCAGGCATTCTGCCACAGCATGTAGGAGATTTCAGCAGCTCCAAGAACAGTTTAACTTGCCCTGCCACCAACTTAAGCAAGAGGTGGTAACTAGGTGGAATTCCACCCTGTACATGCTGCAGAGGATGGAGGAAAAGCGCAAAGCCATCCAAGCGTATTGCACAAGCCATGACATTAGAAAAGGAGGGGGCATGTATTTCACTCTTGCACAGTGGGGAATCCTTTCAGTGCTGTGCAAGGTGCTGAAACCATTTGAAGTTGTGACCTGTGAAGTGAGTGCAAATTGTGCTAGTTTGAGCCAAGTTATTCCTTTAATTAGACGATTGGAAAATCAGCTTGAGAAACTGAAGGAGGAGATGAAAGCAAGCAATTCCGCAAAGTATGTTGGCCATGTCGATCAAGTACTTAATTCGCTTCACTATGATCCTTGAGTTATTAAGATCTTGAACTCGGATCAGTACGTTTTGGCCATAGTGCTTGATCCAAGGTTTAAGACCTACATTGAGTCTTTGCTTCAAAATAAACGAGATGTGAACTTTTGCAAGGAGCTATTGTTCAGCAAGTTGTCCACTGAACTGGGCGTTGGCTTGCCGACGTGTCCTCCTTCAGTTTCTCAAGCAGCTGCTGCTCGTAAAAAATTGAATTTTCAAAAAAGAAGCAGGGAAGACACAGAGGGCAGACCAGAACAGTTTAACATCTGGGCTGGTTTTAAGGATTTGTCTAAAAAAGGTGTGACCTTGCCCATAACTCCATCCAATATGAGTATTAACATGCAAAGGATGGTGGAGGATTATTTTCAAGAGGTAATTGATATGGGAATGTCAGACAGTCCCTTTCCTTACTAGGAAGAAAAGCAGGGAATTTGGAAACCCATGTACAAACTTGCTTTGCAATACTTATGCTGCCCACCCTCCAGTGTGTACTCTGAACGAGTGTTCAGCACAGCAGAGAACTTAGTCAGTGATCGCCGTAGAAGGTTACTTCCCAAAAATGTGGAGAAAATGATGTTTATAAAAATGAACTACATCTTCCACGAGGAAGGCCTTCACCATCCAAGACATCCAAGCACTGACTGTTCTCTAATGGCAGATTCAAGCGGCGATGAATTGATAGTCTGTGATGATGACGTACACACTGATGAGGGTGAGGCTGAAGCTCCAGATGACAACGATAACATCTTTTTAAAACTTTCTATTGAAGTGTAGAGTGCAATCTACCCCCAAAGAGGAAAAGGACTTGGGTCATTTCCATACCACGTACCGTCTTGAAAGGCTGCTGTTTGGGCAATTTCTCCTTAAGGGTAGGGTGTCATACACAGAGTTATCCCAAACTGTCTTTGTCCATTTCTCTTAATATTGTACAGTCTATAACGGCTGAATTTTTGGGTATTTTATACAAGTGGAGGGGGGCCTAGAGAGACAGAAACCAAACTGGCTTTCTCCATTTCAATTAATATGGCACAGTCTATAATGGCTGAATTTTTTGGTATTTTATACAAGTGGAGGGGGGCCTAGAGAGACAGAAATCAAACTGCCTTTGTCCATTTCTTTACATATTTAAGTATAAGTGTAGGGTGTAATATACATCCAAAGACGATGGCTGCATTGCCAATATTCATAGATTGAGAGGAAGACAATCTGGTTTGTGTGTCGAATTAATGAAGGCCTACCAGGAATTAAACAGTTTTTTTGGATAATTTATTAGCTTTACAATTACATTACTTATCCAAGAAACAGGTGGAGCACTAAATTTGGTTATTTTAGGCCCAAAAACATTGATTTTTAAACAAAATGGCAAAACAAAACCAAAACCAAAACCAAAACACGCAATGACGGTTTGGCAAGACCAAAACCAAAACCAAAACACGACGGTAATCCAGATCCAAAACCAAAACACGGGGGTCAGTGAGCATCTCTAGTTTCTGTGCAAAATACACTAGTGGCTTTGAGTGCCTCTATTTGTGCAGTCACCTGAAGTAGTTTTCTGCAAAAGCATATTGGTTTGTGAGCCAAGTTGTCAGATTTGCAAAGTATGCACTGGCCAATAGTAACAGTTGGGTTGACAGAGGGTACTTCTCTGTAAATGTGGACTGCATCTTGCTTTGCAAACCCTTGTAGAAAATTAGATCTTGTTTTGTAGTTGCTGCAGACACTAGTTCCACCAATGGTGCCAATGTTCCAATGTGAGTAAAACAGAATTATTTTTGTCCGCCTGCAACAAACCTGGGGACTGATATAGTTGCTGAGATGTCTCCAAAGAAAGGAAAGTAATGCACTAAGCAGTCTAGATAGGCATGAAAACTTTTCAGACCAAAATTGTTTGCTATGTGCATCTTGTGCATATTATAAATGACCTCCACGGTGTTCTGTGTTTTTTCTAACTGTAGATATATTTGTTTCTCTATAGTATGATGTTGAAGGTGAAGGCAAACCAGGTGGAGGAGGGGAATATGAAGTACAGGTAAGACCCTTGGGTGGAGTAGCTCTATGCTTGCTGGATTGTTTGGTTTTTCTCTTTTCATGCAGACTGAACCTTCAAAGTCAGCCAGTTAGTTTGAATCCATTACCTCGGAAGTCTGTTTTAGTGCTACTAACCTATGTCTTGGCCATGAGACCTGCTGCAGAACAGTTTTAATGAATAGAAAATAAAATTCACATTTGTAAGCTGGTGACATTCCCAACCTGTTACACTTAGTATGGTTGGGTCAGTGGATGAGTAATGTAAACCTGATGACAGCTTATTTTCACATTGGATGAAAATTTGAAAACAAAATACAATAAGTAGACAGGTGGATAACTCTTTCTTAATGGCTGGGATAATATACTACTGCCATTGATTTTGAGAAGAACGAGCACCATTGACTTATAAGGCCATAGATCTAGTATCAGTTTTTCTATAAAAACTCTGGGCTTCCTTATTATTCCTTCCGTTCAGATAGGTATTGCTCTGGTTTAGTATACAGATACTGTTCCAACCACATAATTTAAACTGTGAACTGTGTACATAAGGGAATGAACACAACCTGAAAGGGACATAGCTAGCACGAGCTAAGCCAACATACTCAACTTTTTTTGTACCAGATATTCCAGTAAAAACAACTACTAACTAATGAAACAAAATTGTGGTTGCTTTTGAATTTTTATATTTCCATGTCATGTCACAACATGATGTTTATAAATATTATGGTAAGGCTGACAGTTGTGCGATCTGCCATCGTTTGACCCCCCCTTATTGTCAATGACAACTGTGGAGTTCTGGAATCATGCCCTTTCATTCCTGTCCTGACACTACAAATACTGCTCACAACACTGAAAAAGTAACTGTAAGATTACATTATAAGATTTTGCAAATTTAAATGGAAATCCAATGAATTTACCATTACAATCCCAAATAAGAGGAAATCAAATTTCCAACAGATCAATGTGAACTGAATATAGTAGTATTTGGATAAATGTTCATTACAATTTGGCCCTTCCAGTGTATGGCAAAATTTCTTACAGATCTGCTGCTCGTCAGCCATGTTTAACAGTTAGCAAGATTGTTTAACCCAGCAGAACTCAGTGTAATTTACTGCATTTTGTATCATTACCTTATATTTATATCATTATGTTACTTTAATAAATAAACAGAATGATCATAACTTTAGAATTGTTCCTGTATATCCAGTAACATCAGTTATCTTGCCCATACACTTGAGCATAACCACATTACTATAAACACCTCAGACAAACTGAATAGTTCAGAGAAATTATTAGAATACTTTCTGTTCCTTGGGTTTTGGTTATTTAATGTGTTCACATTAAACAGTTGTAATTTTTCTTTAGTCCGATAATTGGCAGCAGTAGCGATTACATTTACATAATGGGACAAGTACACATAGGATTATTCTTCTTGTGAACAGCGAGTTGCACAGGTTTGGGCACCTTTAGTCTAATGAACGTCACAGAATGAACACATTCACAACCTCCTGCAACTTGCAATTTAGGCAATCAATGAGTCTGATTCATTAAGAACTTAAACAGTGATTTTGTGAATACAAGCCGCAAAATCACTCTGCTCATGCCCATACGTCACAGAATGCAGCCACGGTAATTTCATCTTCTAGCGCAAAGGAAACTTACTACAGCCTATGATTTCAGGGAGGGAACAGGGCAGGGAAGGAGCATTTGCCCATAGTCAATGTACAGTAAGGGCGTACCAATCTCAAGCACATGCAGCAGCGTCCAATTCAAGCTCTGAGCATCTCTCAGGTACTTGTTTTTCAGCCATATCTCTTGCTCCAGCTACAAGTCTAGTCTAGATTACTAGTGATAATGATTGTGTATTCATGTTATTACATGTGTTTACAATCAGGAGCAACTGAAAAAAAATTATTTTATGTATAGCAGACATTCAAAACATACTAATAAATGTATTTAATAAAAAAAAAAAAAACTTTTTTAATTTTTTTTTAATGTTTTATCATTAATGCCTATATTATTAACAGGTGACATTAATTGAATAGTTTTGGGTTTTTTATCGTTCTTTTGTGATTTTATTTTCCACATATGTATTGGACGTATCCTGCAGTGTCTTGTCTAGTAGAGCAGAGCAGACCTGCACCCGTATTCATCATCACACATATCTTCACATCTGCTTCTTGTTGAATTCGGGCATACATACACCTGGTTCATGTGCATTTTTAGACAAACGCACATTGCACTCAGTGAGCTTGAGTCATTAAGGAAAGTGGAGCAAGTTTTTTAATGGACAAAACCTGATACAATCCAAGCAGTGCAAATTAGTTTATTATTTTGCACATAAGTTAAATATTGGATGTTTTTTCATCTAGCACACAAATATGTATTAACTTATTTGTACACTGAAATGTAAAGTTGATCTAGGACATATCCTACTCCAACTGTAAATCTGTCCCCACATTTTAAATTTACCTCCCCCTCCAATGCAACATGGTTTTGCCAAAGTGCAAACTTACTGTTTGTATTTGCTTTAATTTCCTTAATGAATCAGGCCCTGTAATTTTAAATATAAGTAAGAGCTTTCAGAGGTGATAGATTTGTACTACTTTGTTACTACAGAATAGCTGATAACACGTGTGCAATTGATTAGGTTGGTTGTGCTTTCACCTCAGCAATCTTTCTATGCAATCAAGGTCCAATTGGATTTGAACAGGGAAACCAAAAAATCAGAGAAGGCCACTGGAGAGTTTGTGAAGTCATCAGTATGACTTGGAAGAAGTTCCCCTTTGTCAAAGCTGGCACCTCACTTGCCGATTTCTTTTTCACAATTTGGCTGATTTTGACCTAAGCGTGTTGGGGCTCCATTAAACACCAATGATTTAAAATCCAAGCAGCTATCAACCATTTCTTGCCACAAATGCAGTTGGCAGGTGAACACTATTCCTATGTGTGTACGATCATCACCCAAACACAAAAGAGAGCTATGTGCTATGTGTGAGGGGCAAATTGGTTACCAATCTGACCAGTCCTAGTCTGTGTGATAAACTTAGCATCTGAACAACTGGATCTGTGCAATTTCACATTTTATATTTCTGGCTAAATTACACATTGATTCATTGTTCAGTGGTTAGGTTATAAAAACATTACATTGCGTGTGGGTATGATTAGCCAAAATGAAGAACAAAGAAGGAATAAAAGTATGTAGATGGTAGATTACAGAAAACAATGGGTGTAATGTAGGTCAACAGTAAGGGTACATTCATTGTTGATTATCTGTTAGGAGATGTGAATTTGTATACGCATACTCGTGAATGTTAAAATATCTCATTATTTTTTATGTATAATCTCATTTTAAGGCACTCTGAATCATAGGAAGTGGTCATTTCATCCATCCTTCATTCATTCTACTGAAAACAAAATGTTTGGTGAAGACCAAAGTGGAAACAAATGAAAACTAATCACAACTAAAATAAAATCAGTTATATGATACCCACTCAACATTGCTGTTCGATGCATGTGCCTAGTTGACTTATATGATAAATACAGCCCTGAATATAGCATTATTTCATTGATTGTCTACTGTAACCTGCATTGACTCTTCTCATACCATAATCCACCAATAAGATTTTGGTACTAACTCTTACACCATACTGTGTTTTCTCCACAGCTGGGCTTTGGATGGAGTAATGGAGTTATTATGCAGTTGTTGCACCGCTATGGATCCCAGCTGTCTAACTCTGCCATCTGCACCTCATTCACTTGGACTGTTTTCACACTGCCCATATTAATTATTACTTTATGGGTATAAACCCTATTCTATTTACCTTATTAACTCTAAATCTATTTACGTCTCCCCTCAGTTAACTTTCATTCTGACTGATCCATCTGTTTTCTCTAATTTGCCCACCTAGTGTTAACCTCATTATATTTGCGTACTTTTATTTTTTTAATCAATCTGTGTGTTACTGTATTTCTTAGTGTGTAGTCATTCCTCCTATTCTACTTGGTCCTATTGTCCTAACCTGATAATTCTATCAACTAAATTGTTCTTGCTGCATGCTCTGTTTTCATAACTACGCATGTATTCAGACCAGGCAATTTTAATAGGGATTACTGAGCCGTCTTGACACTGTAATTCAATTGTGGATGGTCACAGGTCATTACAGCATGACCCTTTTCCTCTCTTTACAATGGTGACAGAGAGTAAACAGATCAGGGAAGTATATGGCTGCCATGTATCTTAGGTTTACTATGACAAGCCAAGTTTATGCCACTGGAAATATTTAGTTTACAAATGCATATCTTCTGGATACAAATGGATTAAGAAGGAAAATTATGTATTTTCTAAAATAATGTATGGAGTAACTTTTATGAACTTGGCAGAGTAAATACAAATGGGGCATTGTTTGCAAATTGAAACTATCTACTGTCCTATCTCTTTTATCATTTTGAATATTACACAGCTGCATTGACACATAACATTACTTGTTTGTTTTCTCAATTCAATAACTTTATTTAACTCTTTGAAAAATAAAACTGATTAAAAATCTTGGTTAAATCGTCTCTGTATTATCTATAATAATATTATTATGAAACAAATGCTTCTCCTCAATAACTATTACTTCTAAGACTCTAATTAAAAATATTTTCACACAGAACCTTTCACGTATCAGAAGCTTATACAAATTACACAGGAATACAATATATATGTCAACAACCAAGGAGTTCAAAGCACAAGACCTTCTTCTCAGCCCTACCCTAAAGGGGCTATAGTCACAGTCTTTCGTGGAGATCTGTCTCATTTATCGGTCCACATTGTTCATTCCTCTGCCCGCAAGGTAGGATTCAAGATCAATATTCTCCTGCTTTTGGTGATTGGCAAAGTCCACGCAGACTTCCATGAGCTAATTACCAAGCATCATCCACTGATCAGCCCAACAAGAGCAGTAAGATCTGTCCAGATAAGAGATGTGCAGAAGCATGTGCTCTTTAAATAGACCTAAAGCCTGTCTCCACTCCTGTTATAAATTCAAATAAGCAGTTTAAATAGTGCACCAATCCTGGTGGAGTTTTGGTTAGGTAGCCTAATCTAGTAAGGGGGTAGATTGTACTGTGCAAACAAATCAGGATTAGGTTTAACTGGGCCAGTGGACGGGGGAGTTATGCTCATGTGCAGCTCATTTATTCCCTGGCATCCACAGAGGCCAAAAGTGGGGAGTTTACAACAGAGATATATTTATTGAAGGGGTTTCTAGACTACATTGAAATAAGGGGCAGCTCAGTGGCTAACTGGTTAGCACTTCTGCCTCACATCGCTGGAGTCATGAGTTCAATTCCCGACCATGATCTTATCTGTGTGGAGTTTGTATGTTCTCCCCGTGTTTGAGTGGGTTTCCTCCGGGTACTCCGTTTTCCTCCCACAATCTAAAAACATACTCAAAGGTTAATTGGCTGCTATCAAATTGACCTTAGTCTCTTTCTCTATGTCTGTGTATATGTTAGAGAATTTAGACTGTAAGCCCCAATGGGGCAGGGACTGATGTGAGTAAGTTCTCTGTACAGCTCTGCGGAAATAGTGGCGCTATATAAATAAATGGTAATGATGATGATGAAGGTATATTAAGTTTACTAACAAATTAAAAAGGTCTGCTACAACTCATCTCTGAAGAACCAAAAGTACCAGACTGGAGCAAAAGCCCCTTTTTTTGTGGATGTGTTGGATGATCCTATCCACACATATGACATACCAAATTTGATTTTTAAGTGAGTAGAAGGAGGGGCTTTTGTTTCTACTACTCAGCTATTAAGCCTACCCGAGAAGGAAGACTCAGGGATCTTTGGGGATTGGTGACTCTCAAATTGCATTAAGAAGATTGAGTATCCGGTTTCAGTTTAGAACATGTTTCCATTGGTTCAGGGTTCAGGACAGTCTAATGTAAATCAGGTCTTAGGTCAGTTCAAAGGATTTCTCTGGGAAGAGGGGATCACCTTCCCCCAACAACTGAAAACATGTGCTTCTCAAGGAAACTGACCCAAGCCAGTTCTAAACAACTTAAAACACAATGCCATTTTGATCATTCAATCTTTTATCTTCCATAACTATTGATTGCAGGAAGCGATCGCAAAGCTGAAATTATAGGATGAGAGATAGTAATGTGCAGATCAAAATGACATTAAACATGATACATTTGCTAAATCCTGAGCCTTAGATACTTTTAAAGTGCTTTTAACATTATTATATTTAACTGTAAACTCTATTACATTTGATTATAAACAACTGTGTTGGAACTATTTTAAGGTGAACTATTTACAAGTGAATGTGTAAGTGTATGTGTGCGTTATTTATCGTGCGATTGCGTCATAACAATCAAAAATTACAGACTAACGTTAATTTGGTCAGATGCCAATTAGCTTACCAGTAAGCTAATTGGCATCTGACCAAATTAACCTTAGTCTGTGTATGTGTGTGTATGGAATTTTATATTGTAAGTTCCAATGGGGCAGGGACTGAGGTGAATGATTATGTAATCAATCAATAAATCAGTAAACAACAATCAGCCACAAGATTAAAATCCCTGAGACAAGTGAAGTGAATAACACTGATTATCTTGCATCTGTCAAGAGGTGGGATATATTAGGCTGCAAGTGAACAGTCAGTTCTTGAAATTCATGTGTTGGAAGCAGGAAAAATGGGCAAATGTAAGCATATGAGCAACTTTGACAAGTGCCAAATTGTGATGGCTAGACGACTGGGTCAGAGCATCTTCACAATGGCAGGTCTTGTGAGGTGGTGCCAGTATGCAGTGGTTAGTACCTACCAAAAGTGGTCCAAGGAAGGACAACTTTTGAACTAGCAACAGGGTCATGGGCACCCAAGGTTCATTGATGCACATGGAGAACAAATGCTAGCCCATCTGGTTCAATCCCACAAAGAGCTACTGTACCACAATTGCTGAAAAAGTTAATTCTGAGTATGATAGAAAGGTGTCAGAACACACAGTTCATCCCAGATTGTTGTGTATGGGTCTGTGTAGCCTCAGACTAGTCAAATTACCCATACCGAACCATGGAGCAATGGAAGAAGGTGGCCTGGTGTGATGAAACACATTTTCTTTTACATTATGTGGATGGCCGGGTGGTTGTTCGTCGTTTACCTGGGAAAGAGATGGCACCAGGAAGCAGTATGGGAAGAAGGCAAACCGGTGGAGGAAGTTTGATGCTTTGGGCAATGTTCTGCTGGGAAACCTTGGGTCCTGGCATTCATGTGGATGTTACTTGACATGTACTACGCACCTAAATATTATTGCAGTCCAAGTATACCCCTTCATGGCAACAGTATTCCCTGATGGCAGTGACCTTGTTCAGCAGGATAATGTGCCCTGCCACACTGCAAAAATTGTTCAGGAATGGTTTGAGGAACATGACAAAAAGTTCAAGGTGTTGATGTGGCCTCCAAATTCCCCAGATCTCAATCCGATTGAGCATCTGTGGGATGTGCAGGAAAAACAAGTCCAATTCATGAAGGTCCCACCTCACAACTTGCAGGACTTAAAGAATCTACTGCTAATGTCTTGGTCGCAGATACCACAGGACACCTTCACATGTTGTGGGAAGTCCATGCCTCGACAGGTCAGAGCTGTTTTGGTGGAACGGGGTTCACTTAAACTTAAATATTAAATATACTAAAATATTTGGCAGGTGGTTGTTAGGAACCCCTCCAGCCGGCACAACACAACCCGGAGTCTACTCTGCCAATCAGGTGTTCACAGGAGCCCCTGATAGTGGGGACAGACTGGGCTGCAGACTGACAGAGGGTCGTGAAGTGTGTACCGGCTGGGGAGAACCCAGGCAAGCAGAGTGAGGTCCACGCAGAGGTCAAGGGCCGGCAGCAGGTTGCAATTCCAGTTAACAAGCCGGGGTCAAGGGTCACAGGCAAACAGGAGAAACGGTAAACAGGCCAAAGGTCAGGGTCATGGGATACACAAGCGAAGTCCAAATCCAAGCCAAGGGTCATACACGAGAGATCAGCAGAATTTCAATACACAGGAGCAGGAACAAGCAGGTCAGCAGACTGGGAGGCAGAAGCTATAACCGGCAATGAGGTAGCAGACCTCATTGCCTTAAATAGTAAGCACAGCCAATCAGAGCCTGGCTCTGATAGTACCCAGCCCCCTGCACCTAAATTCATTAGCCCGCAGGCTAGTAACATTAATGAGCGCATGCTCCCGGCTTCTCATTGCCGGGACGCAGCGCTGAAGCGTCCAACCATTGCCCCGGCAACGGCCGGGTCATGGGCGGAAGTGACGTCCCGGTCGCCATAGCGACGGCCGGGACACAGGTAAGAGAGTCGCGGTGGCTGGGCACGTAACAGTGGTTTTAAGGTTGTGGCTGATCTGTGTTTATTCAGTGCTGCATAATATTATTGGCATTATATAAGTAAACAATAATAAAAAAAAAATCCAATTTGTATTTTTGTTGCATCATCAGTCAGTGCTGCTGTTATGAGCCACAGTCGTATCAGTAATGTGGCTTCAGATTATTTCCTTGCTGATCATGTAGTTTCATCACTGGGAGCAGCCATGTTTAAATGTGTTTAATCATTGCATCTTATACAGTGCTGTCAATCATTCAATTAGGCTACTGCCATTGGCTATCTATGCTTTAAAAGGCTTTCTTTTCCTGATCCCTGTGCTGGTTGTAGCTTATCTCTGCTATTGTGTGCTTGTTTCTTTAGTTCTCTGTTTAGATATTTTGGATTTTGACCTCGGCTTGGAATTTGGGATTTTACTCGTTCTCTGTCTGTCCTGATTGTATTTTAAATTCACTTGAACTCTGCCTGCCACGACCTCTGAACTGTATTTGATCCTGGCCTGACTTTGAATTTGGATTGAATTATGTTGTGCACCAGTCTTTCTGGACTTTTGTTAGACATTGGGGATTGTTCTCCTTGGTCCTATACATGTCACATTCTAACCGCACAATATTTGTCAACCTAAGCCTGCACTACCTAGAGCTTAATATCTGGCGGCACCCAAGTATTGGTTAGTAAATTGCGATCTATATGAACGGTGGCTGCTATAAGTGAAGATCTCTGCAAGCTAGTTCTGTAGGTCTTAGAGTTGGCTTAACCGTGTTCCAACATTACAGCCAGCCATATATTGGTGACTTCGCAGATCCAGATACTGTTGCAAGTGGTCCACGAGCTCGCTCAGTAATTCAGCTTTCAGAAGCAGTTAGTGAATCAAGGTCAGGCTAACCTAACAATCGAGCATGAACCTAAAGTACATCGCCTGGATTGGTTCTCAGGGGACTGCAAGATGTACTTTCACTTCCGTGAAAGTAGACAATTTTATTTCAACCTGAGGCCTCTTTCTTCAGGTTCTGAATGGCAGCAGGTGGATATTGCCTTTGGCTTAGACCATTATAGTCCTGTTCTTACTTTAGTAGATGCTGTTACATCTCACGGGAGACTCCTGTTAGTCAGAGTTATCACAGGCCTTCCGAAGGCACGGAATCTAACGGCGGGATGGGTTTTGCTGCTGGAGGCCCGCAGGTCGTGGCCGTTAGGTTAGTCCCCTGACGTAATAGGTGAGAGGCTGTAGATGAGAGATCCGGAGAGCAGACTCTGAAGCGATAAAGCACGGCAGCATAATTTAGCTGAGACAGATCAGCACACACCGAAGAATCCCGTCATGTATCAGTGGAACACCAGGTCAGATACACTGAAGAGATACCACATTCAGGAGAGTCAGATACACTGATACTCAGACAGCGGAATGGACAATAGTAAAAACCGGTTCGGATACACAGAGTCACAGGTAGCAGAGTAGTCAGTATGAATAGCCGGGTCAGATACACAGGAGAACAGGCAGCAGAGTAGTCAATATGAATAGCCGGGTCGGATACACAGGAGGACGGGTAGTAGAGTAGTCAGTAAGATTAGCTGGGTCAGATACACAGGAGCACGAGCAGTAGTGTAATCCAGAAGAAGTGGTCTAACAAGCCAGAGGTCATACACGGAGGAACACCAGGAAGCAGCACAGGATACACTAAGAGAAAGAGAGCCAGACGCCATGCTGTAACTTATTGCTCTGACACAGGCAGTGTGCCAAAGCGTGCAAGATATATGGGAAAGGAATTCCAATTCCCGCCTCTGTGTCACATGACCGCAGCTGTGCTCCGTCCACCCGGAAGAACAGAGCAGCGACTGCGATCGAGAACAGGAGCGAGGGACAGGTAAGTCTCTATGGGGGGGCTACCTAATTGTGAATATGATTAGGATGGGGCAATATCTGCTGAGGAGATGGGAGTTGAGCTTGTCAGTGGCGCTAGTTTCCCTGAGTCCTTAAATGCAAACCAAAGACACCATGTGGCATAGTAATCTGCAAACTTATCCATTGAAGAGAATATCAACTCATCCATTGATCTATAGAATTCTACTTTTTGGAACCATTCCCCAATGGACACGGGGAGTGGGGAACCTTTAGTGGGTCGGAATGCAATAGCAGCTGATATGAGATATTTTGATTATGGCATCTACACTAATCTAATTTTATTCTGTCGTATAAGAGTTTATTTAGGGCTAACGTAGCTCCTGCAAGCTCCGCTAGTATCTCAGAGGCCAAAGTTGCTTTATGTCTGGATTCAAGATCTATGATTTTTAGGAGGAGTTAGTTTTTGAGGGCTTCCTTCTCTTTTTTTCATGCAGGAGCCTAGTTCAACTAGTTTACAATGAAGAACACACTATTGGGCTTTCCAGAGTGACACAGCTGAGACATCCGAGGTGGAGTTTAATTCTATATAGTCGTCAAGGGCCTGTTCAATTTGAATCCTACAATATGAATCTTGTAGGAAAAGTTCATTGTCTCCATGAACAGCTTTTCATCCTAGGTTGGGCCAGGTGTAGAATTAGGGATATTGGGGCCTGGTCGGTCCAGGTCACTTGGCCTATGGATGTGGAATGAACCAAATGGAGGTGTCTTTGTTAGTAGAATAGATAGTCGATGCGGGAGTAAACTCCATTTGGGTGCGAGAATAAGGTATAGTCTCTGACTGTTGGGTGTTGTAATTTCCACGTGTCGACCAGCTGAAAACTGTATTTAAAGGACAAGTGGTGAAATAGATCACCCAAAAAGGAGTTGGTTCTTGAGGCACTCCAGTCCACTCCAGCTGAATACTGTGCAAGGTGTGCCTTACCTTACCTAGAGACCTACGGATTCTGGGAGCTCCATTGGATGTGTCCATTTCTGGATGAAGAGACAAAATGAGATCGCCCCCTACCACCAGCACACCTGGAGAAGATCCTCAATCTTCTCCAGGACTGAAGCCAGGAAGGGGTGAATGCCCTGGTTTGGAGAATATAAGTTAACAAACGTATAAACAGTGTTGTATAGCTTATATTTAACCAAGAGGGCTCTCCCCTCTACCAGTCTGGTCTTCTGTAATATGGAAAAATGGAATCGTTTAGAAAAGAGTATGGCAACGCCAAGGGTTTTACCAGCGCTGTTGTTGCTAAAGTACGAGCTAGGGTAAAAGCGATCTTGTAAGACCGGGGAGGAACCATACTTAAAGTGTGTCTCCTGTACGAAAAAAACATTATTTCTTCTCTGTGGAATTCACGCAAGGCATGTTAACGTTTTTTGGGGAGGTTTAACCCGTTAACATTTATCGAGACAACTTTAAGGGTGCTGGTCATGTGGGTAAGCAGGTAGTGGATACAGCAATATTTAAAGCTCTATATATATATCTTATAGGAGAAAGCTCCCAAGGGTATGGAGGAGGGTGGGACAAGGGAAAGAGAGGAGTAAGGTGGAAAAAAAGGAAAATACAGAGAGAGAACAAAGAGCTTACATATATTGTAAATGAAACATAGTATACACAGCTCCAGATGGAGGTGAAGGTTGAAGCCACTCCCATCTTCTGCAAAAACACACAGCGGTGGGGGTCAATAGAGGTTGCTGACCAAGGAAACTACTAGAGCTTAAGTATTAAAGAAGTAACTATGGAGGACTGGGTCTGTCACATCATGGACCTATGTAAGACTGAGGAAGAACTAACCAATCACGAACTACCACTAGGCATGGCGCCTATTTAAACCTCCCTTTAAACAAAGTTGACCACCTATATCCCTGAGGAAGCCTAAGGGTGAAACGCGTCGGAATTAACCATTACTGCGACTCCTCGTCTATTTGTTCGCTTCATTAATACTGTGATACAACAAGGGACTCCTCTACATGTACCGCCTCCTGCGCATGCGCAACCTGGACTCAGCCACGGCCGCGATTATTCTGTCTCCAGGGCTACCACCTTGACATCTCCACACACTGCCTGCAATGCGGAAGGGATTGGAGAGAACGAATACATCCTCAATCCTACATAGGGGCAAGTCTCTGTTACCACCTGCCCCGCTACCGCTCGTCTGCAGTGGTTCTGCCTCACAAAGTTCACCTAGCTGTTTGGTATATGAACAATTTATTAGCTCTTGCTCCCTACTTTACGATTCCACGATATTAATTTTTGCTATATACAGCGCCAACTTATCAGCCTCCCGGTTTATGGAAAACTAGCTCTACACACGTTGTATTACACAGAGCCTGCACATCAGCCCTACCTTTGAGGGCCACACAGTTCTGGACTCTTAATACTTTATATTCATGAACTGAGACTATATGATACATTGATCCTTTTACTGCAACGGTGTCTACTAAATTGGTATGCCATGACATGACTCTAAAGGGACATTTCGGAATTAGTGTTTCTTGGCTATGCATATGCTTTAACATACAGTTTAAGTTGACGACTATACCACTACATTATATTGTCTCTGTATGTATGATGCACAAGGGCTGCAACTCTGGTTATATGTACAATTTTGATACACATATATGTATGTATTAAATTGCATGACCACATTGTTGGACTGCACCTGACTGTACAGTGTTGCGAATTTCATCACAGTTCTAGGCTAATCCTGTTTTACTATACCACCATCTATATATCCACATATGTACTGCGCATCACTGCGCCTAGGGGAATTCATCTATATATACATTTTATGGGCTGGGACTTCCCTTTCTCTAAGGCAGAAATTCCCACAAGACAATAGGGAGTGCTGGTTCCCACCCCGATTATTTGTACTTTGTTCAGCTGTCCGTCCGGGTCTGTCTTCGATTAGACGATGTACTCGGGTTGCCGGCTGTCTGCCAGGTCCCTATCGTCAGAGGGTTAAGTCTTGCAAAGTAATCCTACCATTCCAGCAGTTCGATATTATGGATGTCCAGGGCTGAACAAAAGTGGCCAGATCTAATGGTGCTCACACAGATTCGGTTCGCCCATTGAGGGTAACCTGAAAGCCAAAAGGAAAGTTCCATCTATATTTAATGTTCCGGTTGCGGAGACCATCTGTCAGAGGCTTAAGCATATGTCTAAGTTGAAGTGTATGCCAAGAGAGGAAAGTTTTAATTTTCTGTCCATTATAATCAATTCCACCTAGAGTCCTCACTTTTTAAATGATTGCCTCTTTTTGGGTGTAGTAGTGGACACAACATATAACATCTCTTGGTTGGTCTGATTGAGCACCCTGTGGTTTCAGGGCCCTATGGGCTCTATCGAAATGAATGAGCGTGGACTGGTCTTCAGCTAGAATTTCGTTGGAGATTTTAGTTAGAAATGGGACCAGATCTGGGAGCAAATTGTCTTCCTGGATGCTACAAATCCATAATTTGTTTCTGCGGCCTCTATTGTCTACCCGAGTATAGAGCAGTTGAAACTCAAGTGCTTGCCTCTCCAGTGCCTCTTGAAGCCTGTCTTAACGTTCTTCCGATTCCTCCCTGTGGGCCTCCACTATGGCCAAACTCGAGGCAAGCTGAGCAAAGTTCGATTGGAGATGAGCCACTTCCTTATGAATAGCCTTGTGGAGTCTATTTTCCAGGGCTTGGAAGACTTTTTTCATCAGGAGTTCTTCCTTTGTGGGAAGGGACTTAATAAGTTGCAAAATAGTGCTTAGATTTTGGCCAGATTGAGAGGCTGATTCAGAAGTCGCCATGTCAGCCGAAGAGGAGATATCAGAAACTGAGGAGCGTGGGGAGGAGGCTTCAGGTGAGGCAACTGAAGCGGAAGAAAATGTGGAGCGCTTGAGGAACTTTCTGAGATCAGATCGTTGAGGCGTGTCAACAGGTTTTCTGGAGTCCCGTTTTGCAGGGCCTCTCCTATATTTGCCCATGAGAGGCAGGCGTTGCACTGAAGTTAGGTTAGAGAAAACAGCCATAAGCTACATGGATGGAGCGAAGTATATAGTTACCTTTAGTCACATTCCCCACAAAGTGGCCTAGACAGCCATGTATCTGCATTACTCTCACATGGTTAGGAGTTAGCAATGCTGGTTCAGTGAGGAGTGTGGTGGAGTTCCTGCTATGCTCTCAGGCCAGCAAGCCTGAAATGTTCTGTAACATATACCAAGCAGTGGAACTGGGCAAGGCTTATGTAATAGATACAAGTGTTGTCTGCGCTCTTTGTATTTTGCCACAGGGTGACAGCAGAGCCTCAAATATGATTCTATGAGAATCAGTAGTGCTGCAAAGTCTAGTGTAGAAAGCAGATGAGGCACAATATCAGACACTAACCTGTCCACTCAGTGGGTTAACAGACTCCCACTCCGGTTCACTGGATGTTTGCAAGGACTTACTGCTCCGAGGCCACTGCCATCGCTGGACAGTAGTCTACAAAAGGGTATCTCATTAGATGCTGGGTGGCTGAACCTCAGCAAGCAATCCACGCATACAGGCGCTTCGGTTGAGATATCTCAATGTACCCCCGCGGACTGGGAGCTTGCGGTCAATCATAGGAGTATGGCCGGAGGCTGCCGGAAGTACTGAGGGCTGGGAACTTCCGGTTTTGCTGATGAGGAAGTCTTGGTCGGCAGTGAACTAGAAGTGTGGGTGCATGAATGGGCTGAGAACTTCCGGTTCCTCCGGCAGTAGAAGATGCGTACCCAGGAAGCCCTGCCAGGCAGTAAGATCACCACATGCGACTAGAGGCATTGGGCTGCAGATAGGGACCCTGAAGGTCCCAGAAAGTGTTGTGCGCAGCCGGGGAGCTAGTCTGCAGATCTGTGTATGCCCGTTCGCAGGGGAAGCGGCCAAGGTTTTGGAGCAATCCGGGCACTCTGTGAGAGCCACTGGGACCAGGGGTAAGAGACACTGCTAGTGTTGGCTGTATTTGAAAGCCCCGTCTCCTAGGTTTGGGCCATGCCAGCCCGTGGATCCGCATTTGTGCAGGCCCTAGCTCAGTCTGGATATCATAGGGCAGCTAGGGAGGAAATTCAAGCTCCCAGATGTAGTGGGGAGTATGTCCCCATTGTTGGTCGTCAGCAGGTGGGAAGGCGGCAAAAAACAACGATGGTCTGCAATTTAAGCTTGGTTAGTGGAGAGCTAATGGAGAGTCCAACCAGTCAGTATGGCTACCAAGCCACGCACCACAATACTCAAATTTTCACTGTCGTCCTTTGTCTTTTTGGCTCTTCTTTTTTCTCTTTCTCCCAAAATTGAGTTAACATTTGAAGCAAAAATTATACACAACATAGTGTAATTCAGGTGATGTCCTTAACCCATCAAAGTGATATAAAAATAATGCTAAATTATACAAAATAAAGAAAAGTGTCCAAAAAGTTCCAGTGTTTGTGCTAAATGCTTTTTCCACACTTCCAATTTGTTTCAAATGAGGGTGCCTTCCCCAAGCTTTGGATTCCATTTTGACTGCACTTGAACACTGCCTGTCACGACCTTTGAACTGTATTTGAACTTTGCTAGAAATCAACCTGACCTGACTAAGACCTTAGTGCACCCAGAACTGGTGTTTCCATTATGAAGATTTAGATAGCTGTCTAGGGCGCCGGGCTCTTGGGGGCACCACAGAATCCAGGTACAAACATTTATGTCTCTGAATGAGACATTATTACTCTATTTAATGATCATAATTAGGCAAACATCTAATGAGGCGAGCTGCCACGCATGCCACTTTCGACCATTGCTGATGACTTACTGCAACTGAGCTTCAAATGTCATTCAGTAACATGGAAGCCAGCTGTGCAATGAGGCACCCCACCCTTCACTCCAGGCCAGTCATTATCTTTCAATGGTGGAGCTGAAGAAAGAGCAATGAAGGTTATGCAGATTAGCCTCTGAGCAGCAGTTTTTAGGCTGGGTACATGCTACAAAAACTTAAGATCAATTTGTTATCTCTATTGATTTTATGAACGAAGTTCCAATCAGTCTGCCGATTCCTGTGTACTCACTATACAAGATTTTCTTTCGATCAGTGCTCTTCATCTGTCATAACCCTCGACAGCAAGTGACACTCTTGTCATCATATTGGAGTGGGGATTAGGGCAGAAAGGGTGCATTGCTGGAGCTGTGTGGTCTTCTGCAAGTGATCTTTAAGGAAGAGAAACAAGGGAAAACAACGAGAATGCACAGGCCCATACAGTGTAGCTGACTGTAAATACAGTGTGACAGCTTCACCTCTGGCAGCTGAAGCTTAATCCCAGGATTGAAGCTGTACTAATGTCCTCATCCGTTCAAGTCAGTTTGAAAATCTCAATCACCGATTTTGTGTCCTTTGGAACAATGATTGATCTTCATTCCAGGATACACATTACTGTGATATTGGGCCAATCAGTCGTTTATTGCCTGATTGGCCCGATAAATGGCTAAAAACACAGCAGTGTGTAACCTGCCTAAGTGATAGTCTTAAAATACTTAAAATATGAAATTTAATAAATAAACAATAACCCTCCACACTAATTGCAATTACTGTAAAGGTCCATTTATACACCTAGATTTTTTAAATTACGTTGTATGACTGTCCCTGTTCCGAGGCATTCCATTGCCATTCTCTAAAAATGACTCCTGGACAATTTATCTCATCTCATGCCACGATTTGTAGATGCTTGGACTACAGATCTGTCTAGACTTTTTACTGACAGTGAATGGGTGAAAATATTCCAAGCTCCCCACGCTTTTTCACCCATTCTCTTAGTAGTGGAGACACAATTCAAAATATTATCACCAATAGAGATGTTTTGGTTTAGGTTTTGGATCAGGATTAACTTCGTGTTTTGGTTTTGGTTTTGGCAAAACCACCCTCGCGTGTTTTGGTTTTGGATCCAATTATTTTTCTAAAATCCCTATTTTATTTGCTAAAATCACATAATTTTATCCCTACAATATTATTAACCGCAATAACATTAATTTCCAGTAATTTCCAGTCAATTTTTGTCAAGTGACAAAAACACTGCTACCTCTCCTGTTTCTGTATGAGCAACGGCACTGGAGACTGGAGAGTGACAAGAACAAAAACACTGCTACCCCTGTTTCTGTGTGAGCAATGGCACTGAGCAATGTCACTGGAGAATGGAGAGCGACTAGAAAACTGCTACCCTTGTTTCTGTGTGAGCAATGGCGCTGGATATCCTGGGGAGGGAGGTACTTATGGAATCCAAAACTCGCGAGATCCAACAACGCAACAATGACGTTTTGCCTCGATTCAGATCCGAGGATGCGCAGAGATACTGAGCCGGCTCGAGAGCCTACTCGGATCCCCTAAGTTCGGGTGGGCTCGGTTTTCAGAAAAAAACCGAGCCTGAACATCTCTAATTATCAAGGTGGTATAGGATTCCTAAATTGCATAAATTCTTACCAACAATCTCTGCTTCCTGCTAGAGATGCAACTTGGACACATTTTTACATATATGGTGGGATTGCCCCAAACTTTGTGCATATTGGCCGTGTTCACTCTATCCAAGGAGATTATTGGGTCAAAGGTCCCAGGAGACCTACAATTTTGGCTCCTCTCTTACCCTCCAATTCCTTGATATCCAATTACAAGAAGCTTCGTCAGAGACATCTCAATAACACCACCAAGGCAGTTATTCCAGTACATTAGATGTCAGCCTCTCCTCCCACCATTAAGGAGTGGTTCAGTCGCATTGATTATTACCTGTTCATGGATGAACATTGACGGTGGTAAATAAACCTCTGGAGTTTACAGCCACCTAGCTTTTATGGCTAGAATTTGAGGATACTCACATATAAGTCACATTTTAAATTCGGAATACATAGAATATTGTTCATTTCTGTATATGCCCACCGCGAATACGGATTGCCTGATTCACTTTTTGTCGCTATCCAATAGCGATTGTCGAATTTCGATTTGTGTTTCCAAAGCACAAAGTAATTTATTATCAATCAGAATAATTAAAGCGAAACAAAAATAAGTACAGCCGTTACTTATCACAGGCGCTCTGGATCCAGTGAACAGTCATTCAGGTCTGAAGGCTGTGGTCAAAGAAGACTGGTCACTAAGCCCAAAGCTCCTGCTTATATGCAGTCAGAAATACAGTAAAACAATGCAGATGGTGTGGCTTGCTTCTATTGGTCCAGGCTTCAGGAAGGTCCAGTGTACTGCAGGTCATAGGCCAGTTCAAACTAAAATATCCAAAGGTGGGGGTCATCTGTCCAAGGGATGTGCTCCGACTTTCCCGCCAAGCATCCAGTTTCAACTAGTCTATTAGCATTTTACAGTTGGTATCACTTTAAACATTTATTCCCTGACATCAATAACTAGAGTATGCAATGTGATTGGGCATATCTATAGAAGGGTAAGGACAGGAATAGGACAGTGTTGGAAGGATTAAGGACAATAAGGTCATACAATTAAAAAGCAACAGCCTATTGCCCTGGAAAGGAAGAAGACGGAACATGCACAGGACACCAGTGTGACAGCAATGAGAGTTAAGCCTAAGTGGTATTGAGGCAGGTTAATACCTGACTTTCTACATTTAAGGAAGTGGATGGTATTAATCTTTCCAACATGGGATCATTACATTTCAGTAAGTAATCAGGGGGTAGAAATTTGAGAAATAAAGAGAGGTGGTCTGATCACAGGTTGAACTAGTCAGAGAGGCAGGGAGCCTTGAAAACATAGCACATAGACTGACAACTTAACATAGTAAAGCAGCCTGGAATATAGATGAATAATACATCTGGATTAAATATATTAGCAATAACAAATGTCTTATTAGGTACTCACAGGATGAGTCTGCACTTTCAGCTTTTGTCAGCAGGTGTTTTCTGCAGAAAAATTGTGAGAGTTCATAGCTGGAGGATTTCTTGGTTTTAGGCATTGTGAATATAAGCTGTAAACTGATAGTAAAATGTGAGGCAACAATATTTTTGAGGATAACTGAATGCTGCATAACAATCCAGTATAGGTTCCAGGCCCATATGCTGTTGCTTGCTGTCATAAGGGGATGTAACCAAACACATACTTTTATTACCTAGGTATTTGCATACCCAACAATAGAACTCCAGATTACTGTAGCCGCCCACTAAACAAGGAACACCCTTTCTAAATGTAGCCTCTTCCATTTAAATATGTTATAGCACAAAAAAATCTTGCTTTTGTTTGTGGGGGTAACATGAGGTGTGTGAGTGTGCTCAACCCTAATTCAGCCAGAAACACCCCAATTCTTGCAGCTCCTAGCATCACAAACTGACACCTTTTGTATCCCAATTGATACCACCATCTTGACATGCAAATTCACAGACTTCCTATAAAATTAAGCACAAAATCCCTTTTCTGTGCCAGATCACAATTTTGATTGGATTTTGATTACTTTCATTTGATCTAGTGGGAATGAAAGTAGAAGGATGTGTGTTCTAAGTCTTGCAAAAACTAGGTAACAAAATGAAATAGTTTGCTATGGTTTAGCGCAGTCATGGGCAAAGAGCGGCCCTGGGGCCAGATGCGACCCTCTGACCACATGCAACACTTCATTTGCGGCTCACAGCTCCTTCCTGCTTTACTGACAGATTTGTTTGTTATAGCTTGTAACACTTGTTTAACATGCCAGCTGGTATGTTATTACAGATAGTAGTCTCTTTCTTTGATTAAATGTATTAGTTTAACAATTCAACTGAGATTTACTGTAGTGTGTGGCCCTTTTGGATATTTTAGTGCCACCCATGCAACCTTTGAAGTGTACCAGGTTGCCTATCATTGGTTTAGAGTTTATTTGCAACTTTGAGTAATGTTAGTAAATAAACCATTTTGTGAGCTGTTATTTCATAGTTTCCAACATTTTAAAATAGTTTTCAGGGGCCCTTTGCTGCTAAACTACACTGTAGTCCAAAGCAAAACGAGAAAAAGAAAATTATGATATCGGAGGCACTATTTTAGATACCAGTACATAGACTCACTCGCAATCTTGTCTCATTGACATAGATACATTAAAAAGATAAACTTTATTTCAAGTATTTTTGTAAGTAATGACTTGTTATGTATGGCAATTTTTGGTTAATGTTGTGAAATATGGGATAAAATTGGTGAATTAGTTGAGAACATGATGCAATAGAATTAAAATCAGGGGGAGAAAATAGATTATTGTCCCCCTATTATGGTCCTCTATGCCCCCTAGCTAGTAGAGCCTTATCAAATATAGTGTTGAATATAATTCTATGTTGCTGTTCAAATCTTTATTTATTATTAATACTTTCAAATAAAAATTATACAACCACCTGTGTGCCTTTATATCAGGGAAGGCTAAGGGGTATAGTTTCTAAACTGCGAGTTAAAACGGGGGAGATGTTGCCTATAACAACCAATCAGATTCTAGTTATCATTTATTAGGTACATTCTACAAAATGAGAGCTAGAATCTGTTTGGTTGCTATAGGCAACATCACCACTTTTTCAAACAAGCAGGTTGGTAAATATACCCCCAATATGCAGGATTCCATTTATTAATATATATACAAATACACTGCTTCACACTGTTGCTAATACGCTGAAATAAAACAGACTGGTAAGAACAAATTGTTGATTTAAGTGATTCTTACTACTGTCTATATGTCATTGTATATTTGCCAATGGGGAATTGTAGTTAGCCAAATAATTTGCTGTCAGTGGTGTAGAGATTAATCATGCCTATTAAAAGCTATTGTTATAAATGCAGTTAATGTTAGCAGCTGCTGTTGTTATATTACTAAAAATTGTTATATTAGCAGCATTTTATCATCTCTGTTAAATGTTATCATTATTAACTGCAGTTACTGCTAACAACTGCTATTATGATATCCCTGAGAAACTGTTTTGTTAACAGTAATAGAATCTCAATTCTGTAAAGAGGGTTAAATTTGACTCTATAAGCTACATTCTTTCTCCCCACTTGTTTATCACTAACTGACTGACTTGTAGTAGGAATTCTCTATTTTGCCTAGTCTAAGGTTATACTGGTTTGCGTAATAGACTTGCGGTCACATAGAGAGGTTGAACGGCGAAGCGCGTTTCGCTACTCGTTTTTATTATGGCTTTCAAACTATGATATAGGGACTGATTCATCTTTGGATGTAAGTCCCATTGCGTACAATATTTTGCTTGAAATTGCTCTGCACATGCTCAGAAACTGACATTATGCCAGTTAACCCAAGTGCATGCAATTCAAGTTGAAATACAAATGACACTTGGCAACTATGTCTATGGATATAAATAGGGTCATATACTAATATTATTTTCCAGCTTATCACAATAATGTTGCTTTTTAACTTTGTTTATGGCTTCTTAGACTGTGAAGAAAGCCCCAAAACATGAGGTGGTCACTGTTATTAATCCTATAAAGAGCATGTCTTTTCTAATGAATAAAGTAACTTTTTAAGAATATTTTAATAGTTTCTGCAACTTTCCAATTTCATGCTAATATTTGTTAACAAAAAATACATTTACATTTTAGAAAACAGGAAAGTTATTAAAACAAACATGAACAATGTTATCACTTCTTAAATTTGCCAAACATGTGGACATAAATGATATGAAGACAACCATACACATAGGGATAATTGTATCTTCCTACTGCAATTACAAACATACCCAAATATGATCCAATGAATGTAAACAGTATTATAATTGATCATCATGCTGATTTTGAATCACATAGGTAGGGATAGAATCTGTGGCCAGCTTAATGTCATAATAGTTCTGAAAGTTTTCTACAACTGGTACTATCTGTGGGTACATAAATAGGGGCACTTGGTACTAAATTTGCACCTGGAAACTTTTTCTATGCTGCAGAGGCATGCAATGTTACATGCCCAACCTGATGTGATGAATTGTGAGGTGGGTGTGGCCTTTCCCAACCCTACAATGAAATGTAAAATTAAAGCTGATCAGTATGTGTGGTCAGTATATGTGTGTTGTGCAGCATGCAACCAAGCTCAATAATTGCCCTGATTGCACACAAAAGGTTTTAATTTGAACCCCTTGTACTAGAACATGTTTTGCCTGGCTGCAAATTCTGCACCTGTACAAAATTTTCACCTAATTCTAAACCAGCCCCACAGTGAACTAAGACCAGTAGGCCAAAAATACTGTAATCACTAGTAATCCAGCCTCGGACTGGCCTGCCGGGCAGCCGGACTATCCACCGGTAGGCCCGGCGGGGTTGAAGCTCCGCCCCCTCCGCTGTTGGGGCGGAGCTTACCGGAATTCAGATGTCAAGTCAGTCATAATCTGGCAGCAGATGGTGGGTGGTTGGAGTGTTTGTCTGGACTCTTTCTCAGCTGTTTGGGGACTGAGAGGAGAAGGATCAGGAAGGATCAGAGCGCAGAGAACAAGCAGCTGAGTGAATACAGACAGGTCTGTGATCCTTCTGCATGCAGCCCGCTCCTTCCCTCCACCAGCCTGACACCTAGCACAAGGTAATGCCCTATGCCAACAGGCAGCGGTCAACTGGCAACAGTTATCACAAATAGAGACACAGATCCAGAGAGAGAGTCAGTTCCCAGAGAGAGAGATTGAGAGAGTCAGTTCCCAGAGAGAGAGAGTCAGTTCCCAGAGAGAGAGAGTCAGTTCCCAGAGAGAGAGTCAGGTACCAGAGAGAGAGATTGAGTCAGGACCCAGAGAGAGTCAGGACCCAGAGAGAGTCAGGACCCAGAGACAGAGTCAGGACCAGAGAGAGAGAGTCAGGACCTAAAGACAGTGTCAGAGGATTGTGCTCTGTCCCATATTACTGTCACAAGCTGCAGATTGATGTATCTGTCACGGGATACAGTTACATCTTTGCAGGTGTTTATAAAGTATAACTTACATTCTGCAGTTTGCACCCCAAAATCCCCCTTGTATTTGCCAATTCCCATATCCAGTTGTCATACCACACGTGTACAATCTGTGTAGGTACCACGCATCACAACGGTCAACTGTAGCTTCAATTATCCGTTAGTTATAAGTGTATAATGTATGTTATATTCATCAGTTTCTTATTAAATGAACACTGGAAAAGTTCTCAGTATCTATGTGTGTACTATATGTGTGTGCTATATGTGTGTGCTATATGTGTACTATGTGTGTGCTATATGTGTACTATGTGTGTGCTATATGTGTGTACGATATGTGTCAATCATAATTTGGCGTGCTGCAAGTCGTGCAAACTTGTCTTTAGCTATTGCCCGGTGTCAGATTATGGGTACATCACACACTTCATCCAATAAGCAGGGGAGGCTCAGTGTCACATGACTGCACAGGCAGTGGTGACTGTTTCCTCAGTGACGGTGGGCAGATATCCAATTAAATTTTTCCCGCATCCTCTGGGACAATGCCAGCTACTTAAAGTTATGAAGAGAAGTAATGGCCGTGAGTTGTATGAGCTGATTATGATATAAGTGTGCTTGTGGGGGGTACTGTTACATGTGTAATTCAAAGGCTACAGAAGTTGTGGTACTATAAGTCCCAGTATGCCAGCATTGAGCTGGGTATTTAACGGGCAGGTGTTGCTTGAACTTGTAGTTCTGTGGAAACTGAAAAGTCAGTTATCAGGTTATGCTGTTACTTGTAGTTCCACAGCAGTTGCTTTGCAAACTGTTTGCTTAAGCTGCTAGAACTATACCCTGAAGCCAGCAAACTTGTTTTTAATAGATAGTGCCTTCATAGTTATATCATCCTCCCTACTTGTGTTCATTTTACATATATGTCTGTGGTTATGGTGCTGTGTAGATGGTCTTTGTTATCTCCAGGCACTAGGATATTATGCTTAGAGTGGCACTTAAGTGTTGTAAGTTAATGGTAGTTCTTTATTGCATTTTGAAAACACTGTGTAGGTATATTAAAATGAACATTTATCAAGCGACTTATGCCCAATCTGATATTACTGGGGGGCTCCCAATAATAACGGATTGGGCATAAGTCACTTGACAAATGGGGGCCTCGCAGTACCCGTAGCCCAGGGGCCTACAATGTCTTAATCCGGCCCTGGCAGCAGCAGCAGCTTCAGGAAGCAACAAGAAAGTTAGCAGGTGAGTGGCAGTTTCACTGTGCAGATTTATACCGATAAAACATAAATATCAAGAAGGCCCTTCACAGCATAGCATGTTTATTGCTTGATTAAATATGTCACCTATAGCAGTGAGAATATATATATATATATTCTTGCTGCTATAGGTGGCTACAAGGGTCTGAAGGGTCTTCTCAAATATGTATATACATATGTCTATTTTTTTATCAGCTACATCTCAATAAATATACACTGAACATTAAAATTAATGTTTCATTAGTAAAGTAATCAGATAAGCCAGCCACTTTTATTAAAGCTTGAATGAGAATTTAGTGTATATATATATATATATATATATATATATATATATATATATATATATATATATATATTATAAAGTTGCCCTACATGGGCTGACCGCACCCCCTTGACTGGCCACACCCACTCTTACAGTTGGCCACACCCCAATATAGTGGGCCCCTATCACTGCATTCCCCCGGTGGGCCCTTCATGCCCCTGTCCGACACTGTAGTAATCTCTCTCTGTTGAAAAACATTGATAATACACACCTAGTTCATGTTTTGATTCAGTGTTGAGTGTTGTGTACTTTAAGGTTAATTATTAACTAGATGTTGACTCTACTGAGAAAGACTAGCTATAAACTATGTTGATGACTCTACCTATTCTGTTCAGTATGTCACTATCCTAAAGCTGGGTACATACTACAGAAATTTCAACCATCTTTTTATGCCGAGCGATTTTACATGCGATCGATGGTCCGATCGCTCGGTCCATGGACTGCATACACACTAGCCTTGTTTAGGATGATAAACGGAAGAGTGGACGTCCCTTTAGCGACTTTTTACAGCCATATTGTTGTGAGCAATGACTGTAATTTCGTACTCACTGTTGTGGATCGGTCGGCAGTTTATACACACTACACAACGGAAACGAGATTGGAACGAAAATATTAAACGGTACAACCAACCAAATGAGGCGACAATCGTCCATTTGGGCAGACTTTCGACCATCGTGTCACTACACACACTGACCCGACTTTTGAACTAGCGGTCGTATGTCGGCTGATTGAGCCGATTATTGGACGAAAACCGTGTAGTGTTTACCCAGCTGAAGCATTATATTGAGATGCAAAATCAGGCTCCATTCACCTGTCTTATCCTATTTGATATGTGATATAATCTTGGCTGATCCAGTCACTTGACCTAAGCAGAGTGTGACAGAGTAACATCCAACTTTTGTTGATGTCCAAATTATTTAACTCAACCAATTGGAGTTCTGCCCAAGGGCTGGCTGGCAAATTTTAGCCCGTGGGGAGGGGGAGCCAGGCTCGGTTCAGCAGCCCATTAGAAAGATTTTAAAGAAAAAAAAAAAACCTATCTAGTCCAGTGACCCAGCCCAAATTAGCTCACTCTGGGACCATCCTGCCACAGATAAGTCACTTTACAGCTGGATTTACAGGCAAGTCATAATCATAGTCATTTTTTGGCATTGTGCTTCTTTTTTTTGGGCCACACATGCAGCATTGTCATTCCAGATGTAGGTGAAGTAGCAGAGCAAGGGCCAATCATTAAAATGTAAAATTGAGGGTTTAAAGGACAAATGACACTTTGTGATGGCATGAGCCTACCTTTGTATCTGATTTTATTGGGCTTGCACAGTAAAATGGCAGAAGGAGTTAATAAATAAACAGGGGCTATGTGCCTCATTTTACCCCCGATGCAAAATTGAAATGTAGTGTTTTTGGTCAGGATAATTAAATTAGATTCAAAGGTTGGGGAGGATGCATTTACTGGAGCACCCACTGGTTTACTGCTGGTACTGGTTTACTGAGTATTTATCCTTGCAAAGGGACTTTTGCACCTTCCTGGCTAACTTTGTAAAAAAAAAAAAAGAATAAATGTGTGAATTCTCCCATGAGTCATTTAAGACATAAATGAGGCTAAAAAAAACTGTGCAGATATCCAGGCATATAGTAGGTTGGATATCTCTTTGTAAGGAGTCTTACTACAGTAGCATATCGTGTGTGAATATTCTCTATGTATGCCCAGCATATGCATATGCACCTATGCACACTTGCACGTTTCTGGCACCTACGCCTGCCTGCGCACAGAGTGGTGGGACAGGGGAAGGAAAGGAACACTATAAAGAGTACAGTAAAGATGTGTTTATGCAAATTTGGGTTATACAATCCATAGGAAATAGGCATATACCCCAGTTAGGAGGCGTATCTTTACACCTGCAAATACTCGCTGATGATGATGGGTTATCGTAAATCATGCTGCTCATGCAGAGGTGGGGATGTGTATGGCTTTGCATATGGACATAAATACACTCGATTCTATGCCCCTTATTTCTGTTAAGATTAATTCACTCCAATTTTGTGGACAACTCTGCATCAGTCCCACTGTCTCTTTCAGTGATGGGCGGCAAGCAGCCCTACGAGCCTTAACCTGTGCCTCCCAGCTCCTTCCTGTTTCATTGTCAGATTTGTTTGTTATACTGGTAACACTTTTTTAAAATGCCTGCTGATATGTTATTCCATATAAATGTCTCTTTCATTGATTAATGTATTGTTTTAACTTATTAGTGAGATTAAGGATAATATGCTGTCCTTTTGAAGGTTAGAGGACGACACCATGAAGCCCCTGAAGTGTTGCAGGTTGCTATCACTGTGCTAGACTGTTAACTCAAATTTGAAGATCAAAGTTCCCAGCAGTTAATATACATTACAATAAACTATTAAAAGTTGCTTTTTGTTTGAGCTTAAATGGCTACATGTTATGGTACTTTTAAAAGTTTTCTTAATTCGAACAGTGAATACTATTGTTTGAAGTTTGAATTTGCTGTTCACATACAAAAGCTAGAACACATTTGAACCAGTTTGCTTTGTAGAGATTTAGCGTTAATGTTTTAATCTATGTGCAACAGCGATGGGCAACCTGGCTGCATATGCCAATCTTAGAACATCAAAAGCCCACATGTACTCCAAAACTTCCCCACTAAAACCCACATGCCAATCATACCTCCCTGCATGCCCTCAACATGCCTTGGGCAGACCTCCCAACATACCACTTACAAATCCCCACATGCCAAACACACCTGCCCATATGCAACTCAGATCCCCCTACTTGTCCCACAAATAATGCCACTCGAACCCCCAATATTCCACTCACACCTCCCCACATGCCACTCAGACCTCTTCACATGCCACTCAGATCTCCCAACATGCCACTCAGATCTCACCACATGCCAATCAGACCTCCTCACATGCCACTCAGACCTCTCCATGTGCCTCTCACTCCTCTCCATATGCTACTCTGACCACCTGACATGCCCCACAAATGCCAATCAGTCCCCCCATATGCCATTCAGATCACCTCACGTGCCATTCACATCTCCCCACATGCTACTCAGACCTTCTCAAATGCCCCACATATATTTCCGACGGTGGAAATACCAATGGAAATATGACCAACACGAAAAAACGATACTAAATACTGAGATGGAGAAAATACCTACAGCCTAAATACCGGCATGGAGAAAATTCCTACCATTGTAAATACCAACATAGAGAAAATACGTACATTGATAAAATATCGTCAGTGTGATTGCCGACAACCAAAAAATGTTTTAAGTCACAATGCTATAGAGCCGCTGGACCCGCCGGCAGTTAACAGGGATAAAATTGGGTGGACAAACAGTGTGGGACCCCTCCTATTTCTCATCCAACCAGCCCTAGGCTTAGCCAGCTGGGGCTGGTGGCATCAAAGCAAAGGAACCCGAAGCAGGGGGTCTTCCTGCCATGAAGCCGGCATGCCACAACACCCAGGGCCTGCTGTGTCCTGGTTGTGCACCAATGCAAGATGTAAATAAAAGACATCCTTCGTTGAAACCATAACATTTTATTTAAAAAAAAAAAAATCATACTTACCAACTCTGTTCTTCTTTCTTATTTACAACCCATTATTGTAAGCTGTAACCCCAAAGTGAGAAATGATAAAAAAAAGAACCCCAAAAAATATTCCAAATGATGATAAAAAAGGAAAAAAGAACCCAGGCAGACAGCACAGACACACCCCTGGGCAGTGGGTGTGATATAATAAATGTGTAAATAAAAATAAAAAAACGAATTAAACATTATTTTACATTGGTGAACTACAGGTTCCAACAAGCCCAGGCTGCTATGAACGGCGTCCCTGACCCTAACGCCGTCGCAAGGGACACTTTTTCCCATGTTGTTAGAGGCGCAGCCCCAGGTTATAAATACTGTAGACCTGCTGGCTATTAGAATTTGAAAATGTTGTGGTTTTAACGAGGGGCGTCTTTTATTTACATTTTACATTGGTGCACTACAGGACACAACAGGCCCTGGGTGTCAGGGCATGCTGGTACTTGTGGTTCACCAAGTGCCAGCATGCCCTAGCAGCCATGGGTATGTTGGTACTACACGCACCAGCATGCCCAGACTTTTCATTGCTGCCCGGGCTTGCTGGGACATGTAGTTCACCAATGTAAAATAGAGTTTAATTAATTTTTTCATTTTATTTACACACCCACCACCCAGGGACGTGGGAAGAGCCCAAGTGCTGTCAGCACGGGGCTGGGTACCCTTTGAGAGGGAGCTCACAATTTTTAGTGGACGCCATCTCCCTAGGTAATCCAGCCCTGTTATGAAATCATAGTAGGGGGGCCAATACGCTGTTTGTCCCCCCAATTTTTCTCCGACCAGCACTAGGCTGACAGCAGTATGGTTAATATGACTGGGGAGGGGGTGGGACATTTTTTTTTAAAACATTTATTTATTTTTATTCCTGTTTAATGCCGGGGGATCAGGCGGCTGTATAGGATTATACATTCAAATCAGACAGGGGCTGTTGTAAATGATTAACCCCGTTCCAAATCTCCTATAGTTATTTCAACATACTTTTGGACAGGGGAGGGCTGGCAAATTTTAACCTGGGGACAAGACTCGACTCGCCTATTAGGAACATTTTAAAGGAAAAAAAAATCTGGTGGTCCGCACAAGGTAGCCCACTATGGGACTGGCCCGGGGACATATGCCCCCCTGCCCCTACTTTTTGAGTTCCTCACAAATAACTTGTAACTGTGATTTCTTCTCACATATTATGTTCTATTCCAACAGCCATATCTGGACCGGATAAACTAAATGAGCCACATTTACATTCAACTTGCACTCCCTGAATGTGTATTTCACTCTAGCTTTCTCAAAGGGTCGAACCCACCATTTGGATTCAAAGAACATATAAAGGAGAAACCATGCAATGATATCGAGTTGATATATTAGGTATTTTGATTGGTATAATCCTCAGGTGTTCTATAACTGTATAGGGAAAAAAGGGAGTAATTGGGCACACTCCTGAACCAATGAACTTAAATGAACAGAGGGGACATAATAACTTATTTAGGACCATATTCTGACACTCTCTACCTTTTTTGAACTAAGACGGCCACCGCCAATTTGCAGCCTGAAGACTTCAGAAGGAGTTCGTCTACCCATTACGTCCAACAAAGAGCCTGGACAGAGCAGAGACAGATCAGTAGAGCAAGATCTCTCCTCTTTATGAATGATTGACAGTCCTTCTGGAAACTAAGGTAACAATCAGACAAAAGAGCTTTAATATTGTGCCATTTATTTATTATATTTTTATTTATTTTGCATTGTACTTTCTTGTGTTGTCCTCATCTTTTCATATTCTGTATCTCAAAGGCGACATATACACTCATAGTTACCTTGTCATATACATATCAGAGACATTTCGTTTTTGCGCCCTCTTTTTGGACTTTTGGAATTACAAATATTGGGGTCTATGTGACCCGAAGAACAGAATATTGTTTACAAGCATGGACTTTTGCAATTACAAATATGGGGGTTCATGTGACCCGAAGAACAGAAGATTTTATTCAAGCATAGACTTTTGGAATTACAAATATTTTGGGTACATCGTCATGGATCTTACTTTAGAATAGAAATATTTGTGGATATGGTTTACAAGCATTTTTGGATTAAAAGCTGCTGACATATTGGTGAGTATATGGGATTTTATTATTTTTAATAAATAGATGTGGTATTAAAGAGAGTGCCTTTTTTTTTAACATTTTTGCTTTAGAACTACAGGTCGCAGCCAGACCATGTTGGCACTTACGGTTCTCCAAGTGCCAGCATGACCTGGCTGCCATGGGTATGCTGATGCTTGTAGTTCTACAAGCATCAGCATCCCCAGACTGTTTAGGGCAGCCCGATTCCACAAATATAAATGGCGTCTGTTTTTTTTTGTTTTTGTTACAATTTCATTGCCGTTATTACCCTACACCCACTGCCCAGGGGTGTAGAAAGAGTCCTAGGGCTAGATTTACTAAGCTGCGAGTTTGAAAAAGTGGGGATGTTGCCTATAGCAACCAATCAGATTCTAGCTTTCATTTATTTAGTACATTCTATAAAATGACAGCTAGAATCTGATTGGTTGCTATAGGCAACATCCCCACTTTTTCAAACCCGCAGCTTAGTAAATCTAGCCCCTAGTGCTTTCAGCACTGGGCTGTTTATTCCTAGAGGGGGCGCTTGATTTTTTTTTTTTTTACAGACCCCACTCCCTAGGGAATCTAGCCCAGCGCTAAACAGCCTAGGGTTGGTTTGTCACTATGGCAGGGGGACCCCTGCCACCTGCCCCCCTTCTATAGTGCCAATCACCCCAGCTGGTTTGCCTAGTACTGGTTACGTGGAAATTGAGGGGAACGCACGCAACTTTTTCCCAGATTTTCGAGCAACCAGCAGTAGGCTGGTAGCACTAGGGTTAATAGTGCTGGGATGGGGGGAGTCCACGCATTTTTTTTCAAACATTATCTATTTTTAAACTTTGACAGCCGCCGGGACCTGCGGCTGTATAGCCCTGCAGTGTAACAGTGATGTGTTTGCTAATCTCGCATCTAGGAAGCAGGGTGTTGTATCTGGCGATTTTTAGTTTAAACTCTGTTGGGTTAGCAAAATCGGAGCTTCAGACATTTGGAGACTTGTATAGGGGAAAAATTGGGACAGCGATTTGCTCCGAGTTGGAAAACTTTAGACTTTACATCAAATCTTAGGTTAATACATCGGCGAGTTTCAATTCTCCCTTAGAAATTTGCGGGATTTTCTAAATCAGATGTTGATACATTTACCCCCTAGTGTTATTATTTGATTTATATGAGGAGCAGCATTTGAGACACAAGAGAGCGCTGTACCATAATATTTTTATTTCTGCATTTGCAGATGACTTACTCCTTTACATTGCAAACCCAATTGGGCCATACCCATACCTATCAAGGAAAAAAAAATTGCTGTGAATATTGATTAGTCTATTTCTCATGCCTTAGGGAGTGCAACTTAACCCCTATGGAGCGGATCACTTGGACTGCAATAGGCAAAACACAGCATTGCATATTTGTGAATTCATCTTCCCAAAAATATGCATGATTCTTTATAAACTCACTTTTATAAAAATATTGGTGACTGAACTCAAATAAATGGCAACACTTTGAGGTGTAGCCTAACAGCAGACCGAGGCAGAAGTGATTCCTTAGAGCACCATCATCCGGGTCTTAGATGTTTCTCCATTGGGGAATCTCTATATATTTTGTGTTTAGCCCTCTTATACTTAATCTGAATTTTAAGCTCCCATAGCAGAACATGGTTGCCAGCAACACATGTGACCTAGCTCCAGCCTTCTCTTCACAGGCTGCATCAGTGCCCAAATTGGAGCCTTTCGAGATCCTGCTTGGCCACTTACAGAAGACCAGGTGCCATTGTGTGGGATTTTGGTAAGTATTAACCAACTTGCTCTAATACTCAGGCCTAGTGAGATGTGCCAGGACTGCACCAATCAGCTGACAGTATCTAGGCTGAGCTGGATTTTCTGTCCCCACTCACACTAGTCTTCCTACTTGGAGTCCAGTATGTGGGTAACAATTCTAGAACTAGTTTGGAGTGAGTGGGGGCAGAGAACCTAATGTAAAAAGAACAGTGCTTTGGATCTTTTACCTGCAAATTCAGTACCCTCTTGCTGTTAGTCCCCATGGCAGAGGATCACTTCAATCACCCCTATAACCCTGATTAAGAGATGGGGCCTATATTCAGCCAGATGCTGGGAAAGCTTCTGTGCAATTCAAACCTCTCTGTCCAAGCAGTGCTCTGTTAAGAAAACTTCAAAGAGAATAAGGATAAAAGAAAACCGAGATTACATAAACAATTACATAGTTTTATTACTATTTAGTCTCTTATTTTGACCCCAACAAAGCAGATGGATATCACTGGATGTCATTTAGCCACAAATATGCTATAAAAGTACTAGAGCAGACACAACCCTTTGGAAACTGCAGAGACAAATCTTATGAACGGATCTTACAGTATAGTACTACACATCAATAGAGGTTTGCTGTTATTTAGTGGTCATTCTTTATATTAAAGTCTGAAGCAAATTACTATTTTACTGAGCTCCTGCTAGGCAAAATTGTAACATCTAATAAATACACTGCCATGTTTCTGGTCAAATAAGAATTAACTGCTCTCAAGAATAATGGGTACCTAAGGAGGTTTTCCCAACCTTCTTGGGCAAATATTACCTGATCTCTGAAAACAATTACTAAACCTTTAACTTTGTCCTTACTTACAATAGTTTCTACTTGGGACTTCTCCATACAGTGATCAACAAGTAAATACAAAAAAAGCTCCTTCTTGGAGATCACCACTACTTCACTTGGCAGGATAAAGTCTCCTTGCAACAAATCCCATCATCATTATCATCATTTATTTATATAGCGCCAACATATTCCGTAGCGCTTTACAATTTGGGACAAACATAGGAAACTAATAAACAAACTGGGTAAAACGGACAAAGAGGTGAGAAGGCCCTGCTCGCAAGCTTACAATCTATGGGACAATGGGAGTTTGACACATGAGGTTAAGTGTACATTTTGCATTTCGGCCCAGCCAGACTGCAAGGGTAAAAGTGACTCAAGCTAAATTATCCTGTTACACAGCAATGTTGGTCAAAGGGTAGTTGTCTTGTGTGAAATTATGTAACTGGTGGTAATAGGGTAATGTAGTGAGGTTAAGAGGGTGGTTGAGGAATATTATAAGCTTGTCTGAAGAGGTGGGTTTTCAGAGAACGCTTGAAACTTTGTAGACCATAGGAGAGTCTTATTGTGCGAGGGAGAGATTTCCATAGAGTAGGTGCCATCCAAAAAAAGTCCACCATCTCCACAGACCCATATAAAACATGTAGATTTACAAACACCTGCTCTGTGTACAAAGCACAATATTCTGGCTTTAAATAACCATATAAAAGACAGATTTCAAAGGTTCCAACAAGACACCAGCAGAGACCTGGAGCACCTTACCAGTGAGATAGGAGATCTAAGAAATACTAAGGAAAACCTTCAAAACAGCATGCATTGTGATAACAGAAGAATCAGGGATCTATTGGAATCATCACTCAAGATAACCCATAATCATATCTTCAGTGTCTGTTTGCCTGTATGACCCCTGATCTCAGCCCACATTACCAATAGAAAGAGTACATAGGACCCTCTGCCATAAACCAAGGGAAAACGAGCTGCCATGTGATGTCCCCATCTGAGTCCTGAGCTTCAAAGACAAATAGCGCATTATGGAATCTGTCTGGGGTAAACCACATGTTCTATATGAGAACACCAAACTCCAATTCTAGCACGATTTGCCAAAAGGAGGGATCTGAGGGAACTCATGAGATCCATTCAGGACAAAGGAATCTGGTACAGGGCAAGACTGTCCTTACAATAGATCCGAGAGTGAGAAAAGACTTACTCACTCATCTGCTAAGTCAAACCCTACTCCACGGAGTCTAGATTCCTATAAGGCTCCCACAGACATGTAAGTCTAACTTGCGAATATGTACAAAAACCTTTTATTTTATTTGTAACAGCTGCCTTTGCTATTAAGCATCATTTAAACTTGAATAACTTTAGCTAATACAGCAGGAACAACTTCCCAACATGCATACAAAATGAAATTTATTTATTTTTTACTACAACATGCATGGCAAATCTTCATCTATGGGTGAGTAACTACTAAAGTCTCAATAAACTTCTGTAAATCATTTGCAAACCTCTAATTACAAGCAGTTTGCTAGTTTGGTTGTTCATCATAATACGCTACTTATACCTGCCCCTGACTACTCACAACTAAAATAGCTTTTTCAGCCGTGTCTGTGCTTACGTCCCAGTCTGAATACGCATGCACTTGCACGAACAAATGCTTACTGTACATTGCCTACGTTAGAACACTCCTTCCCTCCTCCGCCACGCCTCTTCAGGTATAAGAGTCGAGAGTTACAAAAATTTGCAGGTCTGAATAGCCGTAGGTGCATACATTCACTTTCTGAGCATGCACAGTGCGAAAAACACACATATTCGCTATGCAATTGGGAGCAGATCTCACTCTGAATCAGGTCCATAAAATTTAAGGTTATTGTTTAATAGTTCTATCTCTCTTTACTTGCTTCATTGAAATTTGGCACTTAGTAGTTTATCAGTTTCACAAAGTAGATGTGATAGAGCAGTTCCACATTTCCCCCACACTAAGAGCAAGCACAAGGAGGAGGATGGGGAGATCTGGGTAATATAACCTTTCACTCTTCTCTGGACTTTTTAACACTTTCTGTAACATAGAGTGGTATTGTCTGGTGATCACCAGACAATAACTGCTAAAGGCACACATCATTTGAAAGAACTATGCTGTTGAGGGGTCCCATAGTTTATTGGTGACAGAATGGGGAAGATTTGGCCATTTCAAAAATCTCCCATTGTGGGCTAAATAATGTTTCTGTAGTATAGGCTCCGAGGACCGCATATTCTAGTGGGTTAACTTAGTGATTCTTTTTCATTATTTAACAAGATTCAGATTCATAGCCGTCGGGATGTGGGAGGCTAGTTTGGCAGAGGTTTTGCCTGAATCTTGTAGCGAAGAGTACAGTAGGAAGGACCAGGGGGTTATTACTGTCAGAACATGGCAGAAGTGGGACCATAAGATCCTGAATCTTTTGCAAGTAAGATAAAAGTTTTGGCCAGGTCCACCAAATATACCAGTACAGTCCTCTCTGATCACATTCCATCCAACAATTTTGAGTGGTAGAGGGGAACATTGCAACAAATTTGTCAGTGGTGTAGTGTAACCTGTAATAAACTTTGTAGGAATTTTGTTGTAATCAGAGTTGAAATTGAGCTAGCCAATATCTTTTCCCTGATTGCTTTCCAGCAGTCCTCATCAGTAGGGAAACCTAGATCTCTTTCCTGCTTCTGTCTGTTTTGGACTCCAAGATGTTGTCCAATAGTATATCATACCACTTTTCAGGAGGGAGGAGATACAAAGTTTTTCTTAGTTAAGAAAAAGAGACACTTCTGTGTCTCTTGGATAGAGCTCAAGAAGTGTCTCAATTGTATGAAATTTAAGAGTTGTTGCGAGAGTTCAGGGTGCTTAATTTGTAAGCCATCAAAAGTCAACCAGTAACTTCTGTCAGAGAGGTCATAGGCTAAGCATATATCTGTCTGAATCCAGGGTTGAGAGTAGTGCTGGGAGATACCCAGGAGAAACTCAGGATTGTCACATAGTGTGAGTATGGAGAGGTAAGTCGATTGTGAATTGACTCTCAGGTCACGGTTGGAAAACACAGGGTAATAAATTATTTGATAACATTTTGCTGTGTTAATTGGAGAGCCCCCAAATATTGGACATAGAGTTAGGGGTAGTTAGGTAGGAGGAAAGGAGGCTGTAATTTGACTTTAGGCATAAGTGGTTTCTTATTCCATACAAAGTTAGAGAAGCAGTTTTGAATGGCTACAAATTCTAAGAAGGGGCAAAAGTAAAGATTTTGGGGAGGATATTAATTTTAATGCAATGACCCTGTCCAGCTATGAAATTATGATGTGTCTCCAAGATACAATTTGATCCTAGAGAGGGGGGCAAGTAATTTTTTGGAAAACAGAGACTCGTAGCAGTGCATAATATATGGACCCCCAAATACTTGATCTTTTACTGCCATTTGAAGTTGAAGTGAGAAGCAAAGCTTTGTCGCTCGGGACGGAGGATGTTCAGAAGGTTCTCCTCGGACTTTGAATAGTTCATTTTATAACCTAACAATTTGTTGTAGTTTTGAAAAGATTAGGGAGGTATGTGTTAGGTGCTGGAGGTTTAATAAAATATCATTGGCAAAGAGTGAAATGTTATTTTCTAAGATCCTCACCTCCACACCTCAAAATTTTAGAGAGGTTCTATTGGATGCCATTGAAAGTTCAATTACCAAAGCGACTATTAAGGTGGATAATGGGCAACCTGGCAATTTTTAATAAAGACAGTGTTTAAGGGGGTATCATTGACCATTATTCTAACAGAAGGGCAAGTGTAAAAGAGTCTTGACTATCATGAGAAAGTTTCTAGACAGGCCAAAATGTTGCAGGGTTTGTATCATACATTGCAATGACATCCTGTCAAAAACCTCTAATGCTTCACCAGACCAAGGGGCCCCAACCAGAACAGAATTGAAGAGAATGTATAGGTGAATGAGAAGGATGTTTACAAATTTATTGTAATAAGCTCCCAAGAATCCTTCTGGGCCTTTGGCTTGCCAGATTTTTTCACTTTGATGACTTGGATAATATCTCCATCAGTGATTTCACTATTAAGCTGGTTCACAATCTCCGTGGTGAGTATGGAGAGATTTGCCTGATTCAGAAACTTTTCTATTATATATGTCTGGGATTCCTTTGGTAGTAATAGTTAAAATGTGATCTAATCTTTTGGGAGTCATATTCAAGGTTTTCCTTGTTTCTATGATTGCTAAAAGATTGTGAGAAGAAACTTTGGCATGTAGCTTGGAAGCTAATAAGTTATCAACTTATAAAAAGGTTTGTCTCAAACACCTTAATTTGTTTGTTGGCCCCTTAGTTTGACATGAGAAGGTTAAGTCCACCTCTGGTTGCTCTAATTTTCTGGAAGATAGTGGCTGCGCGTATGGATGATCTTAGGTCTTTCATCTCTCTGATTTTTTAAAGGAAATCACTCTGGGTGATAGGGGTTAAGTCTTCTTCATTGGAGTCTGTCTACTCTGACCTCTGAGGGGAGTTTGGTCTCGTTGGACAAGTTTCAGGCTATGATATCCCTGCAAAATAATCACAGAAACCCTTATAATGAGTTTTCTTGCCTTTCAGCATTGTTGACTAAGATGGATATTTGTCCCTTAAAGTTTTGGTAGAATTTTTTGGTTAGAATTAGGTCAGCTTGTTGAATAGAAAAGAAAAAAAAAGTTTCACTTCTCAGGAGAGACAGAAATGTTGGGCCTGATTCATCAAGGCATATATCTGCCGATTATGTGTGTATCGTACGCAAAATCACTCTGTGCATTCCCAGAACCAAGTCATAATATACAGCTGTGAACACAGCAATGTCTACTCAATTTCGAGCGCAATTGACACGTTATTTTTTAACTTATTTTTCATCTTTTTTTTATTCTTATTTTTCATCTTATTTTTTATCTTATTTGTATTCTTATTTTTATTCCTCTTTTTATTCTTATTTTTCATCTTATTTTTTATCTTATTTTCATTCTTATTTTTATTCTTATTTTTATACTTATTTTTCATCTTATTTTTATTTTTATTTTTATTATTATTAATCTTATGTTTATACTTATTTTTCATCTTATTTTTATTCTTATTATTTTATCTTATTTGTTCTTATTTATATTCTTATTATTATATTTCTTTTTTAACTTATTTTTATTCTTATTGTTATTCTTATTTTTTATCTTATTTTTATTATTATTTTTAATCTTATTTTTATTTTATTTTTTATCTTATTTTTATTATTATTTTTCATCTTATTTTTTATCTTATTTTTCATCTTAATTTTCATCTTATTTTTTATCTTATTTTTACACTTATTTTTTCATCTTATTAATATTCTTATTTTTATTCTTATTTTTTAATCTTATTTTTCATCTTAAATTTTATCTTATTTTCATCTTATTTTTATACTTATTTTTCATCTTATTTTTATACTTATTTTTTCATCTTATTTTTTTAATCTTATTTTTATATTTATTTTTATCTTATTTTTGTATCTTATTTTTATTCTTATTATTATTCTTATTTTTCATCTTATTTTTCATGTTATTTTTATTATTATTTTTCATCTTATTTTTTTCATCTTATTTTTTATCTTATTTTTATACATATTGTTTCATCTTATTTCTCATCCTATTATTATACAAATTTTTTCATCTTATTTTTTATCTTATTTTTATACTTATTTTTCATCTTATTTTTTATCTAATTTTCATCTTAGTTTTTTATCTTATTTTTATACTTATTTTTATCTTATTTTTCATCTTATTTTTTATCTTATTTTTCATCTTAGTTTTTTATCTTATTTTTAAACTTATTTTTTATCTTATTTTTATACTTATTTTTTTATCTTATTTTTATACTTATTTTTCATCTTATCTTTGTATCTTATTTTTATTCTTATTTTTATTCTTATTTTTCATCTTATTTTTTTATCTTATTTTTATACTTATTTTTAATCTTATTATTATACTTATTTTTTCATCTTATTATTTATCTTATTTTTATACTTATTTTTCATCTTATTTTTCATCTTATTTTATTCTTATTTTTATACTTATTTTTCAACTTATTTTTAATCTTATTTTTCGTCTTATTTTTATACCCTTTTTTCATCTTATTTTTATTCTTATTTTTTTATCTTTTTTTTCATCTTATTATTATACTTATTTTTTCATCTTATTTTACATCTTATTTTTATTCTTCTTTTTAATCTTATTTTTTGTCTTATTTTTATACTTATTTTTCATCTTATTTTTTATCTTATTTTTTTCTTTTTTTTATCTTATTTTTCTACTTATTTTTCATCTTATTTTTATACTTATTTTTCATCTTTTTTATTTTTATTTTTATTCTTATTTTTATACTTATTTTTTATCTTATTTTTATTCCTATTTTTATACTTATTTTTTATCTTATTTTTATACTTTTTTTTCATCTTATTTCTCATCTTATTTTTCATCTTATTTTTCATCCTATTTTTTATCTTATTTTATTCCTATTTTTATACTTATTTTTCATCTTATTTGTTTTCTTATTTCTTATCTTATTTTTCATTTTATTTTTCATCTTATTTTTATACTTATTTTTTCCTCTTATTTTTTATCATATTTTTTATCTTATTTTTCATCTTATTTTTATACTTATTTTTCATCTTTTTTTTTCAACTTATTTTTATACTTATTTTTCATCTTAATTTTTATCTTATTTTTGTATCTTATTTTTTATCTTAATTTTTTTATTGATTTTTCATCTTATTTTTCATCTTATTTTTTTATCTTATTTTTTATCTTAATTTAATTCTTATTTTTATTCTTTTTTTTTATCTTATTTTTTATCTTATTTTTATACTTATTGTTTATCTTATTTTTCATCTTATTTTTCATCTTATTTTTTATCTTAATTTTAATCCTATTTTTTGTCTTATTTTTATACTTATTTTTCATTTTATTTTTATTCTTATTTTTTATCGTATTTTTATTTTTCTTTTTATTCTTATTTTTATTCTTATTTTTCAACTTATTTTTGTAGTTATTTTTTATATTAATTTTCATCTTAATTTTGATCTTATTTTTATACCCTTTTTTCATCTTATTTTTTTATCTTATTTTTCATCTTATTTTTATTCTTATTTTTTTATCTTTTTTTTCATCTTATTATTATACTTTTTTCATCTTATTTTACATCTTATTTTTATTCTTATTTGTCATCTTATTTTTTATCTTATTTTTATACTTATTTTTTTATCTTATTTTTATACTTATTTTTCATCCTACTTTTCATCTTACTTTTTGTCTTATTTTTCATCTTAATTTTAATCTTATTTTTTATCTTAATTTTCATCTTATTTTTATACTTATTTTTCATCTTTTTTTTATACTTATTTTTATACTTATTTTATATCTTATTTTTTATCTTATTTTTATACTTATTTTTCATCTTATTTTTTATCTTATTGTTTTACTTATTTTTTATCTTATTTTGATACTTATTTTTCATCTTATTTTTATTCTTATTTTTATACTTTTTTTTTCATCTTATTTTTCATCTTATTTTTATACTTATTTTTCATTTTATTTAAATCTTATTTTTTGTCTTATTTTATACTTATTTTTCATCTTTTTTTTATTCTTATTTTTTATCTTATTGTTATACTTATTTTTTATCTTATTTTAATACTTATTTTTTATCTTATTTTTCATCTTATTTTTATACTTATTTTTCATCCTTTTTTTACATTTATTTTTTATTCTTCTTTTTTATCTTATTTTTCTCTTATTTTTCATCTTATTTTTATACTTATTTTTTATCTTTTTTTTTTTCTTATTTTTATTCTTATTTTTCATCTTATTTTTTATCTTATTGTTATACTTATTTTTTATCTTATTTTAATACTTATTTTTAATCTTATTTTTATACTTATTTTTCATCTTTTTTTTATACTTATTTTTCATCTTATTTTTCATCTTATTTTTTATCTTATTTTTAATCTTATTTTAATACTTATTTTTCATCTTATTTTTATACTTATTTTTATTCTTATTTATATTCTTATTTTTATACTTATTTTTTATCTGATTTGTTTTCTTATTTTAAATTTAAATTTTTATCTTATTTTTAATCTTATTTTTATACTTATTTTTCATCTTATTTTTATTCTTATTTTTATTCTTATTGTTATACTTATTTTTTATCTTATTTTAATACTTATTTTTCTCTTATTTTTCATCTTATTGTTATACTTATTTTTCAACTTTTTTTTATTCTTATTTTTATACTTATTTTTCATCTTATTTTTATTCTTATTTTTATACTTATTTTATATCTTATTTTTTATCTTATTTTTATACTTATTTTTCATCTTATTTTTTATCTTATTGTTATACTTATTTTTTATCTTATTTTAATACTTATTTTTTATCTTATTTTTCATCTTATTTTTATACTTATTTTTCATCCTTTTTTTACATTTATTTTTTATTCTTCTTTTTTATCTTATTTTTCTCTTATTTTTAATCTTATTTTTATACTTATTTTTCATCTTTTTTTATACTTATTTTTATTCTTATTTTTCATCTTATTTTTCATCTTATTTTTAATCTTATTTTAATACTTATTTTTCATCTTATTTTTATACTTATTTTTATTCTTATTTATATTCTTATTTTTATACTTATTTTTTATCTGATTTGTTTTCTTATTTTAAATTTTATTTGTTATCTTATTTTTAATCTTATTTTTATACTTATTTTTCATCTTATTTTTCCTCCAAATTTTTTCTTATTTTTCATCTTATTTTTATTCTTATTTTTATTCTTATTTTTCATCTTATTTTTTATTTTATTGTTATACTTATTTTTTATCTTATTTTAATACTTATTTTTCATCTTCTTTTTCATCTTATTTTTATACTTATTTTTCATCCTTTTTTTTACATTTATTTTTATTCTTCTTTTTCATCTTATTTTTCTCTTATTTTTCATCTTATTTTTATACTTATTTTTTATCTTTTTTTTAATCTTATTTTTCATCTTATTTTTTATCTTATTTTTATACTTATTTTGCATTTATTTTTCATCTTATTTTTTATTTTTATTTTTATACTTATTTTTCATCTTTTTTTTTTCTTATTTTTATTCTTATTTGTCATCTTATTTTTTATCTTAGTTTTGTACTAATTTTTCATCTTATTTTTATACTTATTTTTCATCTTATTTTTATTCTTATTTTTATACTTATTTTTTATCTGATTTGTTTTCTTATTTTTCATTTTATTTTTTATCTTATTTTTATTCTTATTTTTATACTTATTTTTCATCTTTTTTCTTTTACTTATTTTTATACCTATTTTTCATCTTATTTTTATATTTATTTTTAATCTTATTTTTCATCTTATTTTTTATCTTATTGTTTTACTTATTTTTTATCTTATTTTAATACTTATTTTTCATCTTATTTTTCATCTTATTTTTCATCTTATTTTTATACTTTTTTTTCATCTTATTTTTTATCTTATTTTTATACTTATTTTTCATCTTATTTTAATATTATTTTTTGTCTTATTTTTATACTTATTTTTCATCTTTTTTTTATACTTATTTTTATACTTATTTTATATCTTATTTTTAATCTTATTTTTATACTTATTTTTCATCTTATTTTTTATCTTATTGTTTTACTTATTTTTTATCTTATTTTGATACTTATTTTTCATCTTATTTTAATCTTATTTTTATTCTTATTTTTATACTTATTTTTCATCTTTTTTCTTTTACTTATTTTTATACTTATTTTTTATCTTATTTTTATACCTATTTTTCATCTTATTTTTATACTTATTTTTAATCTTATTTTTCATCTTATTTTTTATCTTATTGTTTTACTTATTTTTTATCTTATTTTAATACTTATTTTTTATCTTATTTTTCATCTTATTTTTATACTTATTTTTCATCTTATTTTTATTCTTATTTTTTATCTTATTTTTTATCTTATTTTTCATCTTATTTTTATACTTATTTTTTATCTTACCTTTTAGATAATTTTTCAGCTTAATTTTATTCTTATTTTTAATCTTATTTTTCATCTTATTTTTATACTTATTTTTCATCTTATTTTTATTCTTATTTTTTATCTTATTTTTTATCTTATTTTTTATCTTATTTTTATACCTATTTTTTATCTTACCTTTTAGATAATTTTTCAGCTTAATTTTATTCTTATTTTTAATCTTATTTTTCATCTTATTTTTATACTTATTTTTCATCTTATTTTTATTCTTATTTTTTATCTTATTTTTTATCTTATTTTTCATCTTATTTTTATACTTATTTTTTATCTTTTTTTATTCTTATTTTTATTCTTATTTCTCATCTTATTTTTATACTTATTTTTATACTTATTTTTATTCTTATTTTTCATCTTATTTTTATACTTATTTTTCATCTTATTTGTTTTCTTATTTTTTATCTTTTTTTCATCATATGTTTATACTTATTTTACATCTTAATTTTTATCTTATTTTTTTATCTTAATTTTATTCTTATTATTATTCTTATTTTTTATCTTATTTTTATACTCTTTTTTTTATCTTATTTTTATACTTATTTTTCATCTTACCTTTTATATAATTTTTCAGCTTAATTTTATTCTTATTTTTAATCTTATTTTTCATCTTATTTTTATACTTATTTTTCATCTTATTTTTATTCTTATTTTTTATCTTATTTTTTATCTTATTTTTATACTTATTTTTATACTTATTTTTCATCCTTTTTTTACAGTTATTTTTATTCTTCTTTTTCATCTTATTTTTCTCTTATTTTACATCTTATTTTTCATCTTTATTTTATTCTTATTTTTATTCTTATTTTTCATCTTATTTTTTATCTTAATGTTATACTTATTTTTTATCTTATTTTAATACTTATTTTTCATCTTATTTTTCATCTTATTTTTATACTTATTTTTTATCTTATTTTTATACTCTTTTTTTATCTTATTTTTATACTTATTTTTTATCTTAATTTTCATCTTATTTTTTGTCTTATTTTTTATCTGATTTTTATACTTAATTTTCATCTTATTTCTTATCTTATTTTTTATCTTATTTTTATACTTTTTTTCATCTTATTTATCATCTTATTTTTCATCTTATTTCTATTCTTATATTTGTATTTATTTTTATAGTTATTTTTTATCTGATTTGTTTTCTTATTTTTCATCTTATTTTTCATCTAATTTTTATATTATTTTATTCTTATTTTTATACTTATTTTTTATCTTATTTATTTTTTTATTTTTTATCTTTATTTTTCATCTTATTTTTATACTTATTTTTTTACCTTATTGTTTATCTTTTTTCATTATATTTTTATACTTATTTTACATCTTAATTTTTATCTTATTTTTTATCTTAATTTTATTCTTATTTTTATTCTTATTTTTCATCTTGTTTTTCATCTTATTTTTTTACTTATTTTTTATCTTATTTTTATACTTATTTTTCATCTTATTTTTTTATTTTAATTTTATTCTTATTTTTTATCTTGTTTTTATACTTATTTTTTATCTTATTTTTCATCTTATTTTTATACTCTTTTTTTATCTTATTTTTATACTTATTTTTCACCTTATTTTTATTCTTATTTTTTATCTTATTTTTATACTTATTTTTCATCTTATTTTTTTATTTTAATTTTATTCTTATTTTTCATCTTGTTTTTATACTTATTTTTTATCTTATTTTTCATCTTATTTTTATAAATTTTTTTTCATCTTATTTTTATACTTATTTTTCATCCTTTTTTACAGTTATTTTTATTTTTCTTTTTAATCTTATTTTTTTCTTATTTTTCATCTTATTTTTATACTTAATTTTTATCTTTTTTTATTCTTATTTTTATTCTTATTTTTCATCTTATTTTTTATCTTAATGTTATACTTATTTTTTATTCTTATTTTTCATCTTATTTTTCATCTTATTTTTTTACTTATTTTTTATCTTATTTTTATACTCTTTTTTTATCTTATTTTTATACTTATTTTTTATCTTAATTTTCATCTTATTTTTTTAAATTTTTTTTCATCTTATTTTTATACTTATTTTTCATCTTACCTTTTAGATAATTTTTCAGCTTAATTTTATTCTTATTTTTAATCTTATTTTTCATCTTATTTTTATACTTATTTTTCATCTTATTTTTTTATTTTAATTTTATTCTTATTTTTTATCTTGTTTTTATACTTATTTTTTATCTTATTTTTATTCTTATTTTTATAATTTTTTTTTCATCTTATTTTTATACTTATTTTTCATCTTATTTTTATTCTTATTTTTTATCTTATTTTTTATCTTATTTTTCATCTTATTTTTATACTTATTTTTTATCTTTTTTTATTCTTATTTTTATTCTTATTTCTCATTCTATTTTTATACTTATTTTTATACTTATTTTTATTCTTATTTTTCATCTTATTTTTATACTTATTTTTCATCTTATTTGTTTTCTTATTTTTTATCTTTTTTTCATCATATTTTTATACTTATTTTACATCTTAATTTTTATCTTATTTTTTTATCTTAATTTTATTCTTATTTTTATACTTATTTTTCATCTTATTTGTTTTCTTATTTTTTATCTTTTTTTCATCATATGTTTATACTTATTTTACATCTTAATTTTTATCTTATTTTTTTATCTTAATTTTATTCTTATTATTATTCTTATTTTTCATCTTATTTTTATACTCTTTTTTTTATCTTATTTTTATACTTATTTTTCATCTTACCTTTTATATAATTTTTCAGCTTAATTTTATTCTTATTTTTAATCTTATTTTTCATCTTATTTTTATACTCTTTTTTTATCTTATTTTTATACTTATTTTTTATCTTAATTTTCATCTTATTTTTTGTCTTATTTTTTATCTGATTTTTATACTTAATTTTCATCTTATTTCTTATCTTATTTTTTATCTTATTTTTATACTTTTTTTCATCTTATTTATCATCTTATTTTTCATCTTATTTCTATTCTTATATTTGTATTTATTTTTATAGTTATTTTTTATCTGATTTGTTTTCTTATTTTTCATCTTATTTTTCATCTAATTTTTATATTATTTTATTCTTATTTTTATACTTATTTTTTATCTTATTTATTTTTTTATTTTTTATCTTTATTTTTCATCTTATTTTTATACTTATTTTTTTACCTTATTGTTTATCTTTTTTCATTATATTTTTATACTTATTTTACATCTTAATTTTTATCTTATTTTTTATCTTAATTTTATTCTTATTTTTATTCTTATTTTTCATCTTATTTTTCATCTTATTTTTATACTTATTTTTCATCTTATTTATCATCTTATTTTTATTCTTATTTTGTATCGTATTTTTATTTTTATTTTTATTCTTATTTATCATCTTATTTTTCATCTTATTTTTATTCTTATTTTTATTCTTATTTGTCATCTTATTTTTATACTTATTTTTATACTTATTTTTCATCCTTTTTTTACAGTTATTTTTATTCTTCTTTTTCATCTTATTTTTCTCTTATTTTTCATCCTATTTTTCATCTTAATTTTATTCTTATTTTAATTTTTATTTTTCATCTTATTTTTTATCTTAATGCTATACTTATTTTTTATCTTATTTTAATACTTATTTTTCATCTTATTTTTCATCTTATTTTTTATCTTAATGTTATACTTATTTTTTATTCTTATTTTTATTCTTATTTTTCATCTTATTTTTCATCTTATTTTTTTACTTATTTTTTATCTTATTTTTATACTTATTTTTCATCTTATTTTTTTATTTTAATTTTATTCTTATTTTTTATCTTGTTTTTATACTTATTTTTTATCTTATTTTTCATCTTATTTTTATACTCTTTTTTTATCTTATTTTTATACTTATTTTTCACCTTATTTTTATTCTTATTTTTTATCTTATTTTTATACTTATTTTTCATCTTATTTTTTTATTTTAATTTTATTCTTATTTTTCATCTTGTTTTTATACTTATTTTTTATCTTATTTTTCATCTTATTTTTATAAAAAATTTTTTATCTTATTTTTATACTTATTTTTCATCTTACCTTTTAGATAATTTTTCAGCTTAATTTTATTCTTATTTTTAATCTTATTTTTCATCTTATTTTTATACTTATTTTTCATCTTATTTTTATTCTTATTTTTTATCTTATTTTTTATCTTATTTTTCATCTTATTTTTATACTTATTTTTTATCTTTTTTTATTCTTATTTTTATTCTTATTTCTCATCTTATTTTTATACTTATTTTTATTCTTATTTTTCATCTTATTTTTATACTTATTTTTCATCTTATTTGTTTTCTTATTTTTTATCTTTTTTCATCATATTTTTATACTTATTTTACATCTTAATTTTTATCTTATTTTTTTATCTTAATTTTATTCTTATTTTTATACTTATTTTTCATCTTATTTGTTTTCTTATTTTTTATCTTTTTTTCATCATATGTTTATACTTATTTTACATCTTAATTTTTATCTTATTTTTTTATCTTAATTTTATTCTTATTATTATTCTTATTTTTCATCTTATTTTTATACTCTTTTTTTTATCTTATTTTTATACTTATTTTTCATCTTACCTTTTATATAATTTTTCAGCTTAATTTTATTCTTATTTTTAATCTTATTTTTCATCTTATTTTTATACTCTTTTTTTATCTTATTTTTATACTTATTTTTTATCTTAATTTTCATCTTATTTTTTGTCTTATTTTTTATCTGATTTTTATACTTAATTTTCATCTTATTTCTTATCTTATTTTTTATCTTATTTTTATACTTTTTTTCATCTTATTTATCATCTTATTTTTCATCTTATTTCTATTCTTATATTTGTATTTATTTTTATAGTTATTTTTTATCTGATTTGTTTTCTTATTTTTCATCTTATTTTTCATCTAATTTTTATATTATTTTATTCTTATTTTTATACTTATTTTTTATCTTATTTATTTTTTTATTTTTTATCTTTATTTTTCATCTTATTTTTATACTTATTTTTTTACCTTATTGTTTATCTTTTTTCATTATATTTTTATACTTATTTTACATCTTAATTTTTATCTTATTTTTTATCTTAATTTTATTCTTATTTTTATTCTTATTTTTCATCTTATTTTTCATCTTATTTTTATACTTATTTTTTATCTTATTTATCATCTTATTTTTATTCTTATTTTGTATTGTATTTTTATTTTTATTTTTATTCTTATTTATCATCTTATTTTTCATCTTATTTTTATTTATATTTTTATTCTTATTTATCATCTTATTTTTCATCTTATTTTTATACTTATTTTTTATCTTTTTTTATTCTTATTTTTATTCTTATTTGTTATCTTATTTTTATACTTATTTTTATACTTATTTTTCATCCTTTTTTTACATTTATTTTTATTCTTCTTTTTCATCTTATTTTTCTCTTATTTTTCATCTTATTTTTATACTTATTTTTCATCTTATTTTTCATCTTATTTTTCATCTTATTTTTATACTTATTTTTCATCTTATTTTTATTCTTATTTTTAATCTTATTTTTTTTCTTATTTTTATACTTATTTTTCATCTTATTTTTTATCTTATTTTTTTCTTTTGTTTCATCTTATTTTTATACTTATTTTTTATCTTATTTTTCATCTTATTTTTATACTTATTTTTTATCTTAATTTTAATCTTATTTTTTGTCTTATTTTTATACTTATTTTTTATTTTATTTTTATTCTTATTTTTTATCGTATTTTTATTTTCATTTTTATTGTTATTTTTATTCTTATTTTTCATCTTATTTTTTTACTTATTTTTTATCTTATTTTTATACTTATTTTTCATCTTATTTTTTTATTTTAATTTTATTCTTATTTTTTATCTTGTTTTTATACTTATTTTTTATCTTATTTTTCATCTTATTTTTATACTCTTTTTTTATCTTATTTTTATACTTATTTTTCACCTTATTTTTATTCTTATTTTTTATCTTATTTTTATACTTATTTTTCATCTTATTTTTTTATTTTAATTTTATTCTTATTTTTCATCTTGTTTTTATACTTATTTTTTATCTTATTTTTCATCTTATTTTTATAAAAATTTTTTTATCTTATTTTTATACTTATTTTTCATCTTACCTTTTAGATAATTTTTCAGCTTAATTTTATTCTTATTTTTAATCTTATTTTTCATCTTATTTTTATACTTATTTTTCATCTTATTTTTATTCTTATTTTTTATCTTATTTTTTATCTTATTTTTCATCTTATTTTTATACTTATTTTTTATCTTTTTTTATTCTTATTTTTATTCTTATTTCTCATCTTATTTTTATACTTATTTTTATACTTATTTTTATTCTTATTTTTCATCTTATTTTTATACTTATTTTTCATCTTATTTGTTTTCTTATTTTTTATCTTTTTTCATCATATTTTTATACTTATTTTACATCTTAATTTTTATCTTATTTTTTTATCTTAATTTTATTCTTATTTTTATACTTATTTTTCATCTTATTTGTTTTCTTATTTTTTATCTTTTTTTCATCATATGTTTATACTTATTTTACATCTTAATTTTTATCTTATTTTTTTATCTTAATTTTATTCTTATTATTATTCTTATTTTTCATCTTATTTTTATACTCTTTTTTTTATCTTATTTTTATACTTATTTTTCATCTTACCTTTTATATAATTTTTCAGCTTAATTTTATTCTTATTTTTAATCTTATTTTTCATCTTATTTTTATACTCTTTTTTTATCTTATTTTTATACTTATTTTTTATCTTAATTTTCATCTTATTTTTTGTCTTATTTTTTATCTGATTTTTATACTTAATTTTCATCTTATTTCTTATCTTATTTTTTATCTTATTTTTATACTTTTTTTCATCTTATTTATCATCTTATTTTTCATCTTATTTCTATTCTTATATTTGTATTTATTTTTATAGTTATTTTTTATCTGATTTGTTTTCTTATTTTTCATCTTATTTTTCATCTAATTTTTATATTATTTTATTCTTATTTTTATACTTATTTTTTATCTTATTTATTTTTTTATTTTTTATCTTTATTTTTCATCTTATTTTTATACTTATTTTTTTACCTTATTGTTTATCTTTTTTCATTATATTTTTATACTTATTTTACATCTTAATTTTTATCTTATTTTTTATCTTAATTTTATTCTTATTTTTATTCTTATTTTTCATCTTATTTTTCATCTTATTTTTATACTTATTTTTTATCTTATTTATCATCTTATTTTTATTCTTATTTTGTATTGTATTTTTATTTTTATTTTTATTCTTATTTATCATCTTATTTTTCATCTTATTTTTATTTTTATTTTTATTCTTATTTATCATCTTATTTTTCATCTTATTTTTATACTTATTTTTTATCTTTTTTTATTCTTATTTTTATTCTTATTTGTTATCTTATTTTTATACTTATTTTTATACTTATTTTTCATCCTTTTTTTACATTTATTTTTATTCTTCTTTTTCATCTTATTTTTCTCTTATTTTTCATCTTATTTTTATACTTATTTTTCATCTTATTTTTCATCTTATTTTTCATCTTATTTTTATACTTATTTTTCATCTTATTTTTATTCTTATTTTTAATCTTATTTTTTTTCTTATTTTTATACTTATTTTTCATCTTATTTTTTATCTTATTTTTTTCTTTTGTTTCATCTTATTTTTATACTTATTTTTTATCTTATTTTTCATCTTATTTTTATACTTATTTTTTATCTTAATTTTAATCTTATTTTTTGTCTTATTTTTATACTTATTTTTTATTTTATTTTTATTCTTATTTTTTATCGTATTTTTATTTTCATTTTTATTGTTATTTTTATTCTTATTTTTCATCTTATTTTTATACTTATTTTTTATTTTATTTTTATTCTTATTTTTTATCGTATTTTTATTCTTATTTTTATTCTTATTTTTTATCTTATTTTTATACTTATTTTTCATCTTATTTTTTTATCTTTTTTTTATCTTTTTTTTCATCTTATTTTTCTCTTATTTTTCATCTTATTTTTTATCGTTTTTTTTATTCTTATTTTTATTTTTATTTTTCATCTTATTTTTTATCTTAATGTTATACTTATTTTTTATCTTATTTTAATACTTATTTTTCATCTTATTTTTCATCTTATTTTTATACTTATTTTTTATCTTATTTTTATACTCTTTTTTATCTTATTTTTATACTTATTTTTTATCTTAATTTTCATCTTATTTTTTGTCTTATTTTTTATCTGATTTTTATACTTAATTTTCATCTTATTTCTTATCTTATTTTTTATCTTATTTTTATACTTTTTTTCATCTTATTTATCATCTTATTTTTCATCTTATTTCTATTCTTATATTTGTATTTATTTTTATAGTTATTTTTTATCTGATTTGTTTTCTTATTTTTCATCTTATTTTTCATCTAATTTTTATATTATTTTATTCTTATTTTTATACTTATTTTTTATCTTATTTATTTTTTTATTTTTTATCTTTATTTTTCATCTTATTTTTATACTTATTTTTTTACCTTATTGTTTATCTTTTTTCATTATATTTTTATACTTATTTTACATCTTAATTTTTATCTTATTTTTTATCTTAATTTTATTCTTATTTTTATTCTTATTTTTCATCTTATTTTTCATCTTATTTTTATACTTATTTTTTATCTTATTTATCATCTTATTTTTATTCTTATTTTGTATCGTATTTTTATTTTTATTTTTATTCTTATTTATCATCTTATTTTTCATCTTATTTTTATTCTTATTTTTTATCTTATTTTTTATCTTATTTTTCATCTTATTTTTATACTTATGTTTTATCTTTTTTTATTCTTATTTTTATTCTTATTTGTCATCTTATTTTTATACTTATTTTTATACTTATTTTTCATCCTTTTTTTACAGTTATTTTTATTCTTCTTTTTCATCTTATTTTTCTCTTATTTTTCATCCTATTTTTCATCTTAATTTTATTCTTATTTTAATTCTTATTTTTCATCTTATTTTTTATCTTAATGCTATACTTATTTTTTATCTTATTTTAATACTTATTTTTCATCTTATTTTTCATCTTATTTTTTATCTTAATGTTATACTTATTTTTTATTCTTATTTTTATTCTTATTTTTCATCTTATTTTTTTATTTTAATTTTATTCTTATTTTTCATCTTGTTTTTATACTTATTTTTTATCTTATTTTTCATCTTATTTTTATATTTTTTTTTTCATCTTATTTTTATACTTATTTTTCATCTTACCTTTTAGATAATTTTTCAGCTTAATTTTATTCTTATTTTTAATCTTATTTTTCATCTTATTTTTATACTTATTTTTCATCTTATTTTTATTCTTATTTTTTATCTTATTTTTTATCTTATTTTTCATCTTATTTTTATACTTATTTTTTATCTTTTTTTATTCTTATTTTTATTCTTATTTCTCATCTTATTTTTATACTTATTTTTCATCTTATTTGTTTTCTTATTTTTTATCTTTTTTCATCATATTTTTATACTTATTTTACATCTTAATTTTTATCTTATTTTTTTATCTTAATTTTATTCTTATTTTTATACTTATTTTTCATCTTATTTGTTTTCTTATTTTTTATCTTTTTTTCATCATATGTTTATACTTATTTTACATCTTAATTTTTATCTTATTTTTTTATCTTAATTTTATTCTTATTCTTATTTTTCATCTTATTTTTATACTCTTTTTTTAATCTTATTTTTATACTTATTTTTCATCTTACCTTTTATATAATTTTTCAGCTTAATTTTATTCTTATTTTTAATCTTATTTTTCATCTTATTTTTATACTTATTTTTCATCTTATTTTTATTCTTATTTTTTATCTTATTTTTATACTTATTTTTATACTTATTTTTCATCCTTTTTTTACAGTTATTTTTATTCTTCTTTTTCATCTTCTTTTTCTCTTATTTTTCATCTTATTTTTCATCTTTATTTTATTCTTATTTTTATTCTTATTTTTCATCTTATTTTTTATCTTAATGTTATACTTATTTTTTATCTTATTTTAATACTTATTTTGCATCTTATTTTTATACTTATTTTTTATCTTATTTTTATACTCTTTTTTTATCTTATTTTTATACTTATTTTTTATCTTAATTTTCATCTTATTTTTCGTCTTATTTTTATACTCTTTTTTTTATCTTATTTTTATACTTATTTTTCATCTTACCTTTTATATAATTTTTCAGCTTAATTTTATTCTTATTTTTAATCTTATTTTTCATCTTATTTTTATACTTATTTTTCATCTTATTTTTATTCTTATTTTTTATCTTATTTTTATACTTATTTTTATACTTATTTTTCATCCTTTTTTTACAGTTATTTTTATTCTTCTTTTTCATCTTCTTTTTCTCTTATTTTTCATCTTATTTTTCATCTTTATTTTATTCTTATTTTTATTCTTATTTTTCATCTTATTTTTTATCTTAATGTTATACTTATTTTTTATCTTATTTTAATACTTATTTTGCATCTTATTTTTATACTTATTTTTTATCTTATTTTTATACTCTTTTTTTATCTTATTTTTATACTTATTTTTTATCTTATTTATCATCTTATTTTTATTCTTATTTTGTATCGTATTTTTATTTTTATTTTTATTCTTATTTATCATCTTATTTTTCATCTTATTTTTATTCTTATTTTTTATCTTATTTTTTATCTTATTTTTCATCTTATTTTTATACTTATTTTTTATCTTTTTTTATTCTTATTTTTATTGTTATTTGTCATCTTATTTTTATACTTATTTTTATACTTATTTTTCATCCTTTTTTTACAGTTATTTTTATTCTTCTTTTTCATCTTATTTTTCTCTTATTTTTCATCTTAATTTTATTCTTATTTTAATTCTTATTTTTCATCTTATTTTTTATCTTAATGCTATACTTATTTTTTATCTTATTTTTATACTTATTTTTCATCTTATTTTTATTCTTATTTTTTTCTTATTTTTCATCTTATTTTTATACTTATTTTATAGCTTATTTTAATACTTATTTTTCATCTTATTTTTATACTTATTTTTCATCTTATTTCTTATCTTATTTTTTATCTTATTTTTATACTTTTTTTCATCTTATTTATCATCTTATTTTTCATCTTATTTCTATTCTTATATTTCTATTTATTTTTATAGTTATTTTTTATCTGATTTGTTTTCTTATTTTTCTTCCTATTTTTTATCTAATTTTTATATTATTTTATTCTTATTTATATACTTATTTTTATACTTATTTTTTATCTTATTTTTATACTTTTTTTAATCTTATTTTTATACTTATTTTTTATCTTAATTTTCATCTTATTTTTATACTTTTTTTTATCTTATTTTTATACTTTTTTTTATCTTATTTTTATACTTATTTTTTCACCTTATTTTTTATCTTTTTTCATCATATTTTTATACTTATTTTACATCTTAATTTTTATCTTATTTTTTATCTTAATTTTATTCTTATTTTTATTCTTATTTTTCATCTTATTTTTCATCTTATTTTTATACTTATTTTTTATCTTATTTTTCATCTTATTTTTATTCTTATTTTTTATCTTATTTTTTATCTTATTTTTCATCTTATTTTTATACTTATGTTTTATCTTTTTTTATTCTTATTTTTATTCTTATTTGTCATCTTATTTTTATACTTATTTTTATACTTATTTTTCATCCTTTTTTTACAGTTATTTTTATTCTTCTTTTTCATCTTATTTTTCTCTTATTTTTCATCCTATTTTTCATCTTAATTTTATTCTTATTTTAATTCTTATTTTTCATCTTATTTTTTATCTTAATGCTATACTTATTTTTTATCTTATTTTAATACTTATTTTTCATCTTATTTTTCATCTTATTTTTTATCTTAATGTTATACTTATTTTTTATTCTTATTTTTATTCTTATTTTTCATCTTATTTTTCATCTTATTTTTTTACTTATTTTTTATCTTATTTTTATACTTATTTTTCATCTTATTTTTTTATTTTAATTTTATTCTTATTTTTTATCTTGTTTTTATACTTATTTTTTATCTTATTTTTATACTCTTTTTTTATCTTATTTTTATACTTATTTTTCACCTTATTTTTATTCTTATTTTTTATCTTATTTTTATACTTATTTTTCATCTTATTTTTTTATTTTAATTTTATTCTTATTTTTCATCTTATTTTTTATCTTATTTTTCATCTTATTTTTATACTTATTTTTATACTTATTTTTATTCTTATTTTTCATCTTATTTTTATACTTATTTTTCATCTTATTTGTTTTCTTATTTTTTATCTTTTTTCATCATATTTTTATACTTATTTTACATCTTAATTTTTATCTTATTTTTTTATCTTAATTTTATTCTTATTTTTATACTTATTTTTCATCTTATTTGTTTTCTTATTTTTTATCTTTTTTTCATCATATGTTTATACTTATTTTACATCTTAATTTTTATCTTATTTTTTTATCTTAATTTTATTCTTATTATTATACTTATTTTTCATCTTACCTTTTATATAATTTTTCAGCTTAATTTTATTCTTATTTTTAATCTTATTTTTCATCTTATTTTTATACTTATTTTTCATCTTATTTTTATTCTTATTTTTTATCTTATTTTTTATCTTATTTTTATACTTATTTTTATACTTATTTTTCATCCTTTTTTTACAGTTATTTTTATTCTTCTTTTTCATCTTATTTTTCTCTTATTTTTCATCTTATTTTTCATCTTTATTTTATTCTTATTTTTATTCTTATTTTTCATCTTATTTTTTATCTTAATGTTATACTTATTTTTTATCTTTTTTTAATACTTATTTTTCATCTTATTTTTCATCTTTATTTTATTCTTATTTTTATTCTTATTTTTCATCTTATTTTTTATCTTAATGTTATACTTATTTTTTATCTTATTTTAATACTTATTTTTCATCTTATTTTTCATCTTATTTTTATACTTATTTTTTATCTTATTTTTATACTCTTTTTTTATCTTATTTTTATACTTATTTTTTATCTTAATTTTCATCTTATTTTTTGTCTTATTTTTTATCTGATTTTTATACTTAATTTTCATCTTATTTCTTATCTTATTTTTTATCTTATTTTTATACTTTTTTTCATCTTATTTATCATCTTATTTTTCATCTTATTTCTATTCTTATATTTGTATTTATTTTTATAGTTATTTTTTATCTGATTTGTTTTCTTATTTTTCATCTTATTTTTCATCTAATTTTTATATTATTTTATTCTTATTTTTATACTTATTTTTTATCTTATTTATTTTTTTATATTTTATCTTTATTTTTCATCTTATTTTTATACTTATTTTTTTACCTTATTGTTTATCTTTTTTCATTATATTTTTATACTTATTTTACATCTTAATTTTTATCTTATTTTTTATCTTAATTTTATTCCCTTTTTTATTCTTATTTTTCATCTTGTTTTTCATCTTATTTTTTTACTTATTTTTTATCTTATTTTTATACTTATTTTTCATCTTATTTTTTTATTTTAATTTTATTCTTATTTTTTATCTTGTTTTTATACTTATTTTTTATCTTATTTTTCATCTTATTTTTATACTCTTTTTTTATCTTATTTTTATACTTATTTTTCACCTTATTTTTATTCTTATTTTTTATCTTATTTTTATACTTATTTTTCATCTTATTTTTTTATTTTAATTTTATTCTTATTTTTCATCTTGTTTTTATACTTATTTTTTATCTTATTTTTCATCTTATTTTTATACTTATTTTTCATCTTACCTTTTAGATAATTTTTCAGCTTAATTTTATTCTTATTTTTAATCTTATTTTTCATCTTATTTTTATACTTATTTTTCATCTTATTTTTATTCTTATTTTTTATCTTATTTTTTATCTTATTTTTCATCTTATTTTTATACTTATTTTTTATCTTACCTTTTAGATAATTTTTCAGCTTAATTTTATTCTTATTTTTAATCTTATTTTTCATCTTATTTTTATACTTATTTTTCATCTTATTTTTATTCTTATTTTTTATCTTATTTTTTATCTTATTTTTCATCTTATTTTTATACTTATTTTTTATCTTTTTTTATTCTTATTTTTATTCTTATTTCTCATCTTATTTTTATACTTATTTTTATACTTATTTTTATTCTTATTTTTCATCTTATTTTTATACTTATTTTTCATCTTATTTGTTTTCTTATTTTTTTATCTTTTTTCATCATATTTTTATACTTATTTTACATCTTAATTTTTATCTTATTTTTTTATGTTAATTTTATTCTTATTTTTATACTTATTTTTCATCTTATTTGTTTTCTTATTTTTTATCTTTTTTTCATCATATGTTTATACTTATTTTACATCTTAATTTTTATCTTATTTTTTTATCTTAATTTTATTCTTATTATTATTCTTATTTTTTATCTTATTTTTATACTCTTTTTTTTATCTTATTTTTATACTTATTTTTCATCTTACCTTTTATATAATTTTTCAGCTTAATTTTATTCTTATTTTTAATCTTATTTTTCATCTTATTTTTATACTTATTTTTCATCTTATTTTTATTCTTATTTTTTATCTTATTTTTATACTTATTTTTATACTTATTTTTCATCCTTTTTTTACAGTTATTTTTATTCTTCTTTTTCATCTTCTTTTTCTCTTATTTTTCATCTTATTTTTCATCTTTATTTTATTCTTATTTTTATTCTTATTTTTCATCTTATTTTTTATCTTAATGTTATACTTATTTTTTATCTTATTTTAATACTTATTTTGCATCTTATTTTTATACTTATTTTTTATCTTATTTTTATACTCTTTTTTTATCTTATTTTTATACTTATTTTTTATCTTATTTATCATCTTATTTTTATTCTTATTTTGTATCGTATTTTTATTTTTATTTTTATTCTTATTTATCATCTTATTTTTCATCTTATTTTTATTCTTATTTTTTATCTTATTTTTTATCTTATTTTTCATCTTATTTTTATACTTATTTTTTATCTTTTTTTATTCTTATTTTTATTCTTATTTGTCATCTTATTTTTATACTTATTTTTATACTTATTTTTCATCCTTTTTTTACAGTTATTTTTATTCTTCTTTTTCATCTTATTTTTCTCTTATTTTTCATCTTAATTTTATTCTTATTTTAATTCTTATTTTTCATCTTATTTTTTATCTTAATGCTATACTTATTTTTTATCTTATTTTAATACTTATTTTTCATCCTATTTTTTATCTTATTTTTTATCTTAATTTTATTCTTATTTTTATTCTTATTTTTATACTTATTTTTCATCTTATTTTTATTCTTATTTTTTTCTTATTTTTCATCTTATTTTTATACTTATTTTATAGCTTATTTTAATACTTATTTTTCATCTTATTTTTATACTTATTTTTCATCTTATTTCTTATCTTATTTTTTATCTTATTTTTATACTTTTTTTCATCTTATTTATCATCTTATTTTTCATCTTATTTCTATTCTTATATTTCTATTTATTTTTATAGTTATTTTTTATCTGATTTGTTTTCTTATTTTTCTTCCTATTTTTTATCTAATTTTTATATTATTTTATTCTTATTTATATACTTATTTTTATACTTATTTTTTATCTTATTTTTATACTTTTTTTAATCTTATTTTTATACTTATTTTTTATCTTAATTTTCATCTTATTTTTATACTTTTTTTTATCTTATTTTTATACTTTTTTTTATCTTATTTTTATACTTATTTTTTCACCTTATTTTTTATCTTTTTTCATCATATTTTTATACTTATTTTACATCTTAATTTTTATCTTATTTTTTATCTTAATTTTATTCTTATTTTTATTCTTATTTTTCATCTTATTTTTCATCTTATTTTTATACTTATTTTTTATCTTATTTTTCATCTTATTTTTATTCTTATTTTTTATCTTATTTTTTATCTTATTTTTCATCTTATTTTTATACTTATGTTTTATCTTTTTTTATTCTTATTTTTATTCTTATTTGTCATCTTATTTTTATACTTATTTTTATACTTATTTTTCATCCTTTTTTTACAGTTATTTTTATTCTTCTTTTTCATCTTATTTTTCTCTTATTTTTCATCCTATTTTTCATCTTAATTTTATTCTTATTTTAATTCTTATTTTTCATCTTATTTTTTATCTTAATGCTATACTTATTTTTTATCTTATTTTAATACTTATTTTTCATCTTATTTTTCATCTTATTTTTTATCTTAATGTTATACTTATTTTTTATTCTTATTTTTATTCTTATTTTTCATCTTATTTTTCATCTTATTTTTTTACTTATTTTTTATCTTATTTTTATACTTATTTTTCATCTTATTTTTTTATTTTAATTTTATTCTTATTTTTTATCTTGTTTTTATACTTATTTTTTATCTTATTTTTATACTCTTTTTTTTATCTTATTTTTATACTTATTTTTCATCTTACCTTTTATATAATTTTTCAGCTTAATTTTATTCTTATTTTTATTCCTATTTTTTATCTTATTTTTTATCTTATTATTATACTTATTTTTTATCTTATTTTAATACTTATTTTTCATCTTATTTTTCATCTTATTTTTATACTTATTTTTCATCCTTTTTTTACATTTATTTTTATTCTTCTTTTTCATCTTATTTTTCTCTTATTTTTTTATCTTATTTTAATACTTATTTTTCATCTTTTTTTATTCTTATTTTTATTCTTATTTTTCATCTTATTTTTATACTTATTTTTTATCTTATTTTTCATCTTATTTTTATACTTATTTTTTATCTTAATTTTAATCTTATTTTTTATCTTATTTTTATACTTATTTTTCATTTTATTTTTATTCATAATTTTTTTATTATTATTTTTATTCTTATTTTTATTCTTATTTTTTATCTTATTTTTATACTTATTTTTTATCTTCATATTCCTCTTATTTTTTGTCTTATTTTTATACCCTTTTTTCATCTTATTTTTATTCTTATTTTTATTCTTATTTTTATACTTATTTTTTATCTGATTTATTTTCTTATTTTTTATCTTATTTTTTAGCTTATTTTTCATCTTATTTTTATACTTATTTTTCATCTTTTTTTATTCTTATTTTTATTTCTCATCTTATTTTTTATCTTATTTTTATACTTATTTTTTATCTTATTTTTATACTTATTTATCATCTTATTTTTCATCTTATTTTTATTCTTATATTTGTATTTATTTTTATAGTTATTTTTTATCTGATTTGTTTTCTTATTTTACATCTTATTTGTTTTCTTATTTTTTATCTTTATTTTTCATCTTATTTTTATACTTATTTTTTCACCTTATTTTTTATCTTTTTTTCATCATATTTTTATACTTATTTTACATCTTATTTTTTATCTTTTTTTTTATCTTCATTTTATTCTTATTTTTATACTTATTTTTATTCTTATTTTTATTCTTATTTTTATACTTATTTTTTATCTGATTTGTTTTCTTATTTTTCATTTTATTTTTTACCTTATTTTTCATTTTATTTTTATACTTATTTTTCATCTTTTTTTGATTCTTATTTTTATTCTTATTTGTCATCTTATTTTTTATCTTATTTTTATACTTATTTTTTATCTTATTTTTTGTCTTATTTTTTATCTGATTTTTATACTTATTTTTCATCTTATTTCTTATCTTATTTTTCATCTTATTTCTATTCTTATATTTGTATTTATTTTTATAGTTATTTTTTATCTGATTTTTTTTCTTATTTTTCATCTTATTTTTCTTTTTATTTTTATACTTATTTTTCATCTAATTTTTTATCTTATTTTATTCTTATTTTTATACTTATTTTTCATCTTATTTGGTTTCTTATTTTTTATCTTTATTTTTCATCTTATTTTTAAACTTTTTTTTTCACCTTATTTTTTTATCTTTTTTTCATCATATTTTTATATTTATTTTACATCTTAATTTTTATCTTTTTTTTATCTTCATTTTATTCTTATTTTTTATCTTATTTTTATTCTTATTTTTATTCCTATTTTTCATCTTATTTTTTATCTTATTATTATACTTATTTTTCATCTTATTTTAATACTTATTTTTCATCTTTTTTTTATTCTTATTTTTATTCTTATTTTTCATCTTATTTTTATACTTATTTTTTATCTTATTTTTCATCTTATTTTTATACTTATTTTTTATCTTATTTTTTATCTTATTTTTATACTTATTTTTTATCTTAATTTTCATCTTATTTTTTGTCTTATGTTTATACCCTTTTTTCATCTTATTTTTATTCTTATTTTTATTCTTATTTTTATACTTATTTTTTATCTGATTTATTTTCTTATTTTTTATCTTATTTTTTATCTTATTTTTCATCTTATTTTTATACTTATTTTTCATCTTTTTTTATTCTTATTTTTATTTGTCATCTTATTTTTTATCTTATTTTTATACTTATTTTTTATCTTATTTTTATACTTATTTTTCATTTTATTTTTATTCTTATTTTTATACTTATTTTTTATCTTCATTTTCATCTTATTTTTTGTCTTATTTTTATACCCTTTTTTCATCTTATTTTTATTCATATTTTTATTCTTATTTTTTATCTGATTTATTTTCTTATTTTTTATCTTATTTTTTATCTTATTTTTCATCTTATTTTTATACTTATTTTTCATTTTTTGTTATTTTTATTTTTATTTGTCATCTTATTTTTTATCTTATTTTTATACTTATTTTTTATCTTATTTTTATACTTATTTTTCATCTTATTTTTATTCTTATTTTTTTCTTATTTTTTATCTTATTTTTATACTTATTTTGTATCTTATTTTAATACTTATTTTTCTCTTATTTTTCTACTTATTTTTCTACTTATTTTTTATCTGATTTGTTTTCTTATTTTTCATTTTATTTTTTACCTTATTTTTTATCTTATTTTTATACTATTTTTATCTTATTTTTATACTTATTTTTCATCTTATTTTTATTCTTATTTTTTTTCTTATTTTTCATCTTATTTTTATACTTATTTTGTATCTTATTTTAATACTTATTTTTCATCTTATTTTATTCTTATTTTTATACTTATTTTTATTCTTATTTTTATTCTCATTTTTATACTTATTTTTTATCTGATTTGTTTTCTTATTTTTCATTTTATTTTTTACCTTATTTTTCATCTTATTTTTATATTTATTTTTCATATTTTTTTATTCTTATTTTTATTCTTATTTGTCATCTTATTTTTTATCTTATTTTTATACTTATTTTTTATCTTATTTTTTATTCTATTTTTCATCTTACCTTTTATGTAATTGTTTAGCTTAATTTTATTCTTATTTTTAATCTTATTTTTCATCTTATTTTTATACTTATTTTTCATCTTATTTTTATTCTTATTTTTATACTTATTTTTCATCTTATTTTTATACTCTTTTTTTATCTTATTTTTATAATTATTTTTTATCTTAATTTTCATCTTATTTTTTATCTTATTTTTTATCTGATTTTTATACTTATTTTTCATCTTATTTCTTATCTTATTTTTTATCTTATTTCTATTCTTATATTTGTATTTATTTTTATAGTTATTTTTTATCTGATTTGTTTTCTTATTTTTCATCTTATTTTTCATTTTATTTTTATACTTATTTTTCATCTTATTTTTCATCTAATTTTTTATCTTATTTTATTCTTATTTTTATACTTATTTTTCATCTTATTTGGTTTCTTATTTTTTATCTTTATTTTTCATCTTATTTTTATACTTATTTTTTCACCTTATTTTTTTATCTTTTCTTCATCATATTTTTATATTTATTTTACATCTTAATTTTTATCTTTTTTTTATCTTCATTTTATTCTTATTTTTTATCTTATTTTTATTCTTATTTTTATTCCTATTTTTTATCTTATTTTTTATCTTATTATTATACTTATTTTTTATCTTATTTTAATGCTTATTTTTCATCTTATTTTTCATCTTATTTTTATACTTATTTTTCATCCTTTTTTTACATTTATTTTTATTCTTCTTTTTCATCTTATTTTTCATCTTATTTTAATACTTATTTTTCATCTTTTTTTTTTATTATTTTTATTCTTATTTTTCATCTTATTTTTATACTTATTTTTTATCTTATTTTTCATCTTATTTTTATACTTATTTTTTATCTTAATTTTAATCTTATTTTTTGTCTTATTTTTATACTTATTTTTCATTTTATTTTTATTCATATTTTTTATTCATATTTTTATTCTTATTTTTGTTCTTATTTTTTATCTTATTTTTATACTTATTTTTTATCTTCATTTTCATCTTATTTTTTGTCTTATTTTTATACCCTTTTTTCATCTTATTTTTATTCTTATTTTTATTCTTATTTTTATACTTATTTTTTATCTGATTTATTTTCTTATTTTTTATCTTATTTTTATTCTTATTTTTCATCTTATTTTTATACTTATTTTTCATCTTTTTTTATTCTTATTTTTATTTGTCATCTTATTTTTTATCTTATTTTTATACTTATTTTTTATCTTATTTTTATACTTATTTTTCATCTTATTTTTATACTTATTTTTTATCTTATTTTTTGTCTTATTTTTCATCTTATTTTTCATCTTATTTTTATACTTTTTTTCATCTTATTTATCATCTTATTTTTCATCTTATTTCTATTCTTATATTTGTATTTATTTTTATAGTTATTTTTTATCTGATTTGTTTTCTTATTTTTCATCTTATTTTTTATTTTATTTTTATACTTATTTTTCATCTTATTTTTCATCTAATTTTTTTATCTTATTTTATTCTTATTTTTATACTTATTTTTCATCTTATTTGTTTTCTTATTTTTTATCTTTATTTTTCATCTTATTTTTATACTTATTTTTTCACCTTATTTTTTATCTTTTTTTCATCATATTTTTATACTTATTTTACATCTTATTTTTTATCTTTTTTTTTATCTTCATTTTATTCTTATTTTTATACTTATTTTTATTCTTATTTTTATTCTTATTTTTATACTTATTTTTTATCTGATTTGTTTTCTTATTTTTCATTTTATTTTTTACCTTATTTTTCATCTTATTTTTATACTTATTTTTCATCTTTTTTTGATTCTTATTTTTATTCTTATTTGTCATCTTATTTTTTATCTTATTTTTCATCTTATTTTTATACTTATTTTTCATCTTTTTTTATTCTTATTTTTATTTGTCATCTTATTTTTTATCTTATTTTTATACTTATTTTTTATCTTATTTTTATACTTATTTTTCATTTTATTTTTATTCTTATTTTTTTTATTATTATTTTTATTCTTATTTTTATTCTTATTTTTTATCTTATTTTTATACTTATTTTTTATCTTCATTTTCATCTTATTTTTTGTCTTATTTTTATACTCTTTTTTCATCTTATTTTTATTCTTATTTTTATTCTTATTTTTATACTTATTTTTTATCTTATTTTAATACTTATTTTTCATCTTATTTTATTCTTATTTTTTTACTTATTTTTATACTTATTTTTTATCTGATTTGTTTTCTTATTTTTTATTTTATTTTTACCTTATTTTGTATCTTATTTTTATACTATTTTTATCTTATTTTTATACTTATTTTTCATTCTATTTTTCATCTTACCTTTTATCTAATTGTTCAGCTTAATTTTATTCTTATTTTTAATCTTATTTTTCATCTTATTTTTATACTTATTTTTCATCTTATTTTTATTCTTATTTTTATACTTATTTTTTATCTTATTTTTATACTCTTTTTTATCTTATTTTTATACTTATTTTTCATCTTATTTTTATTCTTATTTTTATACTTATTTTTCATCTTATTTTTATACTCTTTTTTTATCTTATTTTTATACTTATTTTTTATCTTAATTTTCATCTTATTTTTTGTCTTATTTTTTATCTGATTTTTATACTTATTTTTCATCTTATTTCTTATCTTATTTTTATACTTTTTTTCATCTTATTTATCATCTTATTTTTCATCTTATTTCTATTCTTATATTTGTATTTATTTTTATAGTTATTTTTTATCTGATTTGTTTTCTTATTTTTCATCTTATTTTTCATTTTATTTTTATCTTTATTTTACATCTTAATTTTTATCTTTTTTTTTATCTTCATTTTATTCTTATTTTTTATCTTATTTTTATTCTTATTTTTATTCCTATTTTTCATCTTATTTTTTATCTTATTATTATACTTATTTTTTATCTTATTTTAATACTTATTTTTCATCTTATTTTTCATCTTATTTTTATACTTATTTTTCATCCTTTTTTTTACATTTATTTTTATTCTTCTTTTTCATCTTCTTTTTCTCTTATTTTTCATCTTATTTTAATACTTATTTTTCATCTTTTTTTATTCTTATTTTTATTCTTATTTTTCATCTTATTTTTTATCTTATTGTTATACTTATTTTTTATCTTATTTTAATACTTATTTTTCATCTTATTTTTCATCTTATTTTTTATCTTATTTTTATTTTTATACTTATTTTTCATCTTATTTTTATTCTTATTTTTATTCTTATTTGTCATCTTATTTTTTATCTTATTTTTATTCTTTTTTTTAATTTTATTTTTATACTTATTTTTCATTCTATTTTTCATCTTACCTTTTATCTAATTTTTCAGATTAATTTTATTATTTTTAATCTTATTTTTCATTTTATTTTTATCCTTATTTTTCATCTTCTTTTTATAGTCTTTTTTTATCTTATTTTTATACTTATTTTTTATCTTAATTTTCATCTTATTTTTTGTCTTATTTTTTATCTGATTTTTATACTTATTTTTCTTCTTATTTCTTTACTTATTTTTTATCTTATTTTTATACTTTTTTTCATCTTATTTATCATCTTATTTTTCATCTTATTTCTATTCTTATATTTGTATTTATTTTTATAGTTATTTTTTATCTGATTTGTTTTCTTATTTTTCATCTTATTTTTCATTTTATTTTTATACTTATTTTTCATCTTATTTTTCATCTAATTTTTTATCTTATTTTATTCTTATTTTTATACTTATTTTTCATCTTATTTGGTTTCTTATTTTTTATCTTTATTTTTCATCTTATTTTCATACTTATTTTTTCACCTTATTTTTTTATCTTTTTTTCATCATATTTTTATATTTATTTTACATCTTAATTTTTATCTTTTTTTTATCTTCATTTTTCATCTTATTTTTATTCTTATTTTTATTCCTATTTTTCATCTTATTTTTTATCTTATTATTATACTTATTTTTTTATCTTATTTTAATACTTATTTTTCATCTTATTTTTCATCTTATTTTTATACTTATTTTTCATCCTTTTTTTACTTTTATTTTTATTCTTCTTTTTCATCTTATTTTTCTCTTATTTTTCATCTTATTTAAAACTTATTTTTCATCTTTTTTTTATTCTTATTTTTATTATTTTTCATCTTATTTTTTTTCTTATTGTTATACTTATTTTTTATCTTATTTTAATACTTATTTTTCATCTTATTTTTTATCTTATTTTTATTCTAATTTTTATACTTATTTTTCATCTTATTTTTATTCTTATTTATAATCTTATTTTTATACTTATTTTTTTTCTTAATTTTAATCCTATTTTTTGTCTTATATTTATACTTATTTTTCATTTTATTTTTATTCTTATTTTTTATCGTATTTTTATTTTTATTCTTATTTTTATACCCTTTTTTCATCTTATTTTTTTATCTTATTTTTCATCTTATTTTTATTTTTTTATCTTTTTTTCCATCTTATTATTATACTTATTTTTTTATCTTATTTTACATCTTATTTTTCATGTTATATTTATACTTTTTTAATCCTATTTTTCATCTTATTATTATGTTTATTTTTTCATCTGATTTTTCATCTTATTTTTATTCTTAGTTTTCATCTTTTTTTATTCTTATTTTTATTCTTATTTGTCATCTTATTTTTTATCTTATTTTTATACTTATTTTTCATCTTACTTTTTCTCTTATTTTTCATCTTAATTTTATTCTTATTTTTATTCTTATTTTTCATCTTATTTTTATACTTATTTTTTCTCTTAATTTTAATCTTATTTTTTGTCTTATTTTTATTCTTATTTTTTTATTGTATTTTTATTCTTATTTTTATTCTTATTTTTCATCTTAATTTTATACTTATTTTTTATCTTATTTTTATTCTTATTTTTTATCGTATTTTTATTCTTATTTTTCATCTTATTTTTATACTTATTTTTCATCTTATTTTTCATCCTATTTTTTATCTTATTTTATTCCTATTTTGTACTTATTTTTCATCTTATTTGTTTTCTTATTTTTTATCTTATTTTTCATTTTATTTTACATCTTATTTTACATCTTATTTTTAATCTTTTTTTTATTCTTATTTTTCATCTTATTTTTATACTTATTTTTCATCTTATTTTTATACTTATTTTTCATCTTAATTTTTATCTTATTTTTATATTTATTGTTCATCTTATTTTTATTCTTTTTTTATCGTGTTTTTATTATTATTCTTATTTTTATTCTTATTTTTTATCTTATTTTTCATCTTATTTTTCATCTTATTTTAATACTTATTTTTTCATCTTATTTTTCATCTTTTTTTTAGTCTGAGCCTTGTCTTGAAACTGCAGGTGGGGTATGGAATGTTAGCTCTTTTCCATTTTTAGACAAATCACCACATTTATCAGGAAGTTTCCTCTTAATCCTGCTCTTTACATCAAGATTTGATGTTTTCTTTGAGATTGAATTTGAGAAATAGTGTTTGGATTTTGAGGATGCTTTCGTCAGCTTTTTTCCCACATTACCTTTTTTACTAGTAGAGGTTATAACAGTAGTACTACTGACAGTACAGGTACTGGGCTGCTCCTGATCTGTACAGTGATCCATGCAGTAACACTACTTAAACAGATTGGACTACTTGTAGATGCTACCACCACACCAGAAAAAATGTCAATGAGATAGGGAAAGGAAAGAAATGATCTTACAATTCTTATGACACTGCTCCACAATATACTTCCAACAAACAACGTTTATACTTTACTGGGGGGCTGTGCTGCTTTCAGTGAAAGACAAGAACACCTTCTTTACTTTTTTTGGTGTGTGCAGCTGTGTGCTGACCCTCACACACAAACAACACTTTTAAATTTAGATTTTACTGAATGTCCCTTTCAAAATAGTTGCTGATGAACGTCACCTGCACACACCCTTTTTCTAATATAGATGTCACTGAATGAACCTTTCAAAACTGACAAGAATTGAAAAATACTTGAAAAGTTTAGAATATAATAATATATAAAGTCTTTTTTGGGGTGTGCAACTGCTTCTGAATCTCACATGCAAACACCCAGTTTTGTTCAAAAACATATCAGTTGTCACTGCACCACACAAGATTACTTTCACTAGAAACATTATAAATAAATCTATTTATTTTTTGGATTCTGCTGCTAATATTCAGACAGCAAAAGCACACTGTTTTTTCCAATAAATAAATATACTACTTAGTACAGAATGATATCTATGTAACTCAGTCTGCATATACTTAAATAATTTAAACAAATTTCACTGGCGCTTCACTTCCAAATGCAGCCTAATAGTTTTCAAATGTAAACATATACCAGTTTACTATCACTTATATATCACAATAATAAATGAAACCACTAGAAGCGCAAATGTAATCTCATAAAGGGAATACTTATATTTTTGTATATTGATGTCTTCAAGATGTCAATATATCTCTGATGAAGCAGGTCGCTCAATATGGTCAGAACCACATAAAAGGAAAAAATATATAGAATAGTGTAATACTGTAAATCTTTAGAACAGCAGCACCTCTGGTGGATTTGAGGTACTGCTGCCACATACAAAATATAGGCAGAGTCGTAACACTGCTTCTTACGGCAGAAGGGCAAATGCTCGCTTGATCTTGATTTTCAGTATGTCAGGGTGGTATCTGTAGATATCTGTATCTGTAGATACCACCCTGGTACTATGATTTCACAGTGTTCCCAATATCAGCAAATTTCCGATCCTCAAATAAGAGGAAGTCATGTCGATCAGCGAGTGCTCGGAGCCGAGAGGAGACATCAGGGGTGAAATCCATTAATATATTTAAATGTGAGTCTACCCAGTTTTTAACTGTTGGATTTTATACAATAAACGGTATTATGCTAGATACCTTTTATTTTATTTTATATTTACTGGAGACCACAATTTGATATTGTGAAACATTGGAGTAGAGGGATGAAGTTTGAAAGACTTGATTTAAAGGCTAACACTCTACTACTGTCTTGTGAGTACCCTGACATTGGGAGACAAGGTTTTGGATTATCATATTTACTTCATGGACATTGAATTAATTATTTACATGATTCTTTTTGTTCAGATTGTTATACTCCTTACAGTATTACACTAGACATCCCGGGAAAGTATGCTGCCCGGCCGCTCTTATTGTAGTTAAAACACAATCAGAGCAGTTGGGCAGGACTCTCTGTGTGCCTGCCTTTGCCAAACAGGCCTGCACACAATGTGCAGCCACAGGCAGCTAACTCTTGCTAGGGGGCGCAATTGCCCCAACCGCCCCATCCCCCCCCCTTCCCCCGAAACTGCCAGTGGCTGCCTCTGGGTTACCCAAGCAGGAGATGGAACAGGCACAGAAGCAGATGGTACAGCCTCTAGCTCTGTCTGGAATCAGCAGGTGCCACAGGGCCTGCTATCTCCACTTGTCCACTGGCGCACTTGTTCATGAGCGGCACTTGTACATGGAATGAGATTTTTCTCAAGCACAATCAGTGCACAATTAATACAAGACTGTGTCCATTGTTAATGTTATATAAGTGTTGGTATTGTAAGATGCAATTTAAGTGATCAGGCAATGTTTAATTTTTTTCAATGTTTTTCTTTTGCGATAGATTTTCTGACTTCGTTCTGATAAATCAACTTTTCAAAATGCATTGTTTTCAGTATTGTGTACAATTTTCTGTAATTTGACCACTGTAAGGCACCATTTAAAAGCAGTCAGATATCCAATTTACCACAGCCCAGTCAGCAATATAACCTTACAGCAGTTTGACGTTGCAATGCAAATGTGCGGTGATGTCACACAATCTATAAGTCCCAGACATCTGGATGTGATTATATGAAACATGGTCATTACTCAGCACTAGGTGTTACTGAGAGCGGGACTGAGTGGGAGTCAAGACTAGCGATGTGCCGGGCACATTACTAATTATGCATATTTACAAAGAAGTCAATATGTGAATCACATTAGTAGAATAAATCATTGCAATGAAAATGTGTATTCTAGTTCTAATCCTTTTAAATGTAGTTGAAAATGTTTAAATTGTTTTGTCAGTGCACAGGTGCACACTGTCATTCAGGTATCCATTAGACATAGGGCATGACCTTTTAAAAGTTATTAGGCATCTTCTCTGTAAATACATGTCTGGGGTGCTATCATTGTAAGTATACATTCTGTTTATGGATCCTGGATGAGCTATGTTCACACTTATTCCTGGTTTGCACCTCTTCTCCTGGGTGACTGTTCACTGAAACCCTTAACTTTTGGCCTGATTTTGGTTGCGCTGTTTTGACCTAGTGTCTGGATTCCGATTTGTTAACCTATGAACAAGCTCATCTGGTGCATGAGCACCGTATGCTATCTGCATCTAGTTAGTAGGCAAACCATGCTATTCTAGTTACAGGTGTTCCTGAAGGGGACTCAGGACCACTGGAGTGCGGTAAGTAATGCAGATTGGCGCCAAGACCGAGGGGCGCTCCCCACCGCCTGCCATCCCCGCAGCACAAACAAATAAATAAAAACCCGCCGGCACTCACTTCCCTTTCACTGAGTGTCGGGTGTGACGTCATCACGTCCCAAAACTATAAGTGAGGAGCAGCGCAGAGAACTGCACACGGAGACAACAAGAAGAGAAGAAGACAGAAGAGAAGGAAAGTAGGTCATAGAAAACCAAGTAAATAATGGAGGGGACAGCAATGCTGAAAAAGGAGAGAGGGCAGCAATGTGGTTGAGGAGAGGCAGGCAGCATGTGGAGGAAAGGGGAACAGCGTGTGATGAAGAAGGGTGCTAAGTGTGACGAAGGAGGAGGCACAACCAAACTAATTTGCCAAAAATGTAAAATCTTATTGCAAAGAATACATATTGTTCATTTATATTATTCATTTAGCAATTTGTTTGCTGTTGAATGTATTTATTTGTATTACATTATTATGATTTGTATTAAAAGAAAAAGCACTATTGAATGAACAAATACATTTATAAAAGAGGACACAAATTTATATTTTGCAGGAGGGTCACCCGACATGCTAGCACCGCCCATTGTTACTGTTCGAATTCAATGCAGTGAAAGGGTTATTATTTAATTGTAAGGAAACATCAGTGTTTAGAACTAATGTCAATTAAGGAAACACACGTGTGTGCATTCAAATGTGAATTAGAAAATACAAAATACGCATGTAGTGCAAAAAGGTGCAATTGCTCCAAAAACAAGAAGAGGGCCAAAAAAGACCCCTCAATTATGTTTATGTGAGATTTGCGTTTCGTAATTGAATTCCTACCATATTCACATCAGAATATATTTCTCAGATACAGTTGGATTAGAATACGGCTGTACAAATGTACAAGTTCTGTGTTCTTTGTAAAACCGCAAGTTGTGTTTGGACTTGACTTAGGTCCTTAATATGTTTAATATTATGCAAATGCTTCTGGATTCTAACTTTCAACTGTCTTTTAATTTTCCTCAGTACATAACTGCATTTAATAAGACATATTATGTATCGTTATTAAGTTATTTCTAAAAATCTTTTTTTCCTGAGAAGTTCAGATTGTTCCCAATTTTCCAATACTTAATATGAAATGAGCATTTTTTTCTTTAAACCTTAAAAACATTGGGAAAAAGGCATTGTTTTTCCACCTTTATAAAAAGGACAACTATTGAAAGGACATATCACAGTTGGCATTAACATCTTTGTACTCACCATACCCATTTAATTTGCTTCCAGCATAATATCCCCAAAAAATACTTTGCTATTGTCCACTTCTGACGTAAAAGTCAAATTAGAATCGTTTAGATTTAAGTTTTCAACAAAGGCTTTAATCTCAACCTCAGACCCATCCCCGATAAATAGGTTGTGTACTTCTCTCCTATATATCTTTTTTTTTCAAGTCCATCAAGCCAGGCCTATAAATATGATCTTCCGCCCGATCTCCCATAAAAACACTGTCATAGGGGGGGGGGCAATTATTTTATTAATTAAAAATAATTTACTACGCATAAGTGGCCTTTTTCTCGGGTATGCAGTTGGGGGTATCTTTTAGAACCACTAGAAGATGAGATGAAAGATTATAAGCTTCAAAATATTTGGATATTGAGGAAAGAAGACCATGGATTACAAATAAGCCAGTTGTTTCTGAAACTTATATACGCATATTTGCATTAAGTTATTTGAATTACAAAGAAAAAATTACATATGCACTCTCTTGTTCTCTTGTCTGGTTAATGTATTTCTTTAAGTACCTAGGTGGCTGGGGACCTTCTGAGAAATAAGTGGTTGAGGCTGCTGGTTCTATGTTATATATAACTGTCTTTGACCCACCTTAGTTAACAGAATCAAAGTCAATAACAGAAAACGAATGAAGAATAATCCTGCACTGTCTCCAATATGAGCATTTTATTGGCAATGACAAATAACATCAAAAATAAGCAACTTAGCTAACTGTGTAAAACTTGATTTAAACCCATGCTTGCTTACAAAACGGGCAATTCTTCCAGGAGGTATTCCGTAGCGGTGTAAAGATCACCAACAAAATAATCACCAGCTGCACTGGTCTTAACAATAATTACACCTGGACATGTATAGGAACAACGGTGAGCATTTACACATGTAAATATGTGTTAGTGGCAAGCTCAGATCTGCTGAATTTTTTCATCATTTCATTTCTTCGCATCAGTGGTCTTCTTAAAAATGTTCTCTCTATAAAACTGCAGCTCCTTGATGCTTTCGCTGATATCGTCCAGAGCTCTGAAAAACAAATGATAAAATATTACTATATAGTAATAAAAGGCAGAATTATTTTGGATAGGGGCACGATGGAAAATCATTGGTGCTGAAATTACCAATGTCAACAGCACATATTCAATAAGTAGCGGTATTTGTCTTGATCAATGTATGCTCCTGCGTAATTAAATCAACACTGTGAATAGGTCCTACTAGATAAAGTAAAAGAGGTAAGTACTTATTCTCTAGTGTTCAATTTATACTTCTGGTACCTGCCAAGTTTCATGGTATTATGTTGATAGAGGTTCACATTGTTAAATTGTTTGCATGGTCAACAAAAACAAAATGTTTAATCAAATTTAGCCTATTTTATATGGACTAGCTGTTTAACCAGAAAAAAAGCAAAATAAAACTTCAGTAAAGCAGCTGGCAATTTATCTTCCCTGGAGAAAAAAATCCTTTCTGACCCCTTTACATTGCAACCAGAATAATTCCCTGGATCAACCACACTAAATAATACATTAAATGTTCATGGCTTGAGAGCTCGTTGCTTAGTAGAAAAGCATCCAATTCATTTTTAAATCCATGTATGAACTTACCGCCACCAACTTCCTAGGCAAAGAATTCCATTGTCTGATTACCTTTACAGTGAAGAACCCCCTTTCTATGTATGAAAAAGTTTCTTCTTCTTGTCATCTGCACAGTCCTAGTTATCAAAAGCTCATTAAACAAAGGATTGTCTTGAACATAAATTATACGAATTAGGAAACCTCTAAGATGCACTTTACCCACTTTAACAAATAAGCTTGCCTGTTTTTGAACCATCTCAAGTTCTAATATGTCCTCCTTTTAAACAGGTGACCAAAACTGTTCCCCATATTCCATATGTGGTATAACAAGTGACTAGGCAGTGCTAAAATTATGTCTGCATCCCATGTATTTGTTCCTCTTTTTAAGAATCCCAAAATTTGATTAGCTCTTGTTGCTGTTGTCTGGCACTGCATGCAATTTAATATATACTAGTATTTCTAAATCCTTTTCTAAAGCAGATTTCCCATCAAAACATATTATTCAGCAGTTTTTCCTGCATCTGGACCACTATTCCAAAGAATGTATTTAACAGGCCAGCTCACTTTTTATCACCCACAATCTTCTGTCTACATTTTAGTGTTTTTACTATGATTATTTTTTTTTTTTTTTTTTTTACCATTTGTGTGCTTAAAAAATTATAAGATTTTATGTGCTTTATTCAGAAACTTTTTGGTGGTGGGAAAAAAATCTGTGCTGCTTCGGTATGGTCCCTACTGCTTAAAAAATAGTAGTTTAATCGTATACTAGCCCTCTACCGGTCTCCGTCAGCTACTGTTTTCGCTAATGGTCTGACCTTGATGCCCTTTTTGATCACGAACGACACTCGTCAGGGATGCCCCCTCTCCCCACTGATATTTGCTCTCGTTATTGAGGCATTGGCCGCTAGAATTCAAAACAATCATGAGATATCTGGCATACAGGTGGGCCCCTCTACCCACAAGATTGCCCTGTACGCGGACGATGTCCTCCTCACTATTTCTAACCCCAAAACGTCGGTTCCCCCCCTCCTAGATGAGCTAGACCTCTATGGCTATTTCTCGGGCTACAAGATTAATCCAGATAAGACGGAGGTTCTAGATTTTAATATATCGGTTACAAACAAGCTATCATTAGAACGCTCATACCCTTTTCAATGGGGTCGCCACAAAATTAAATATTTGGGTGTTTTCATCACAAAGCACTATCGACATCTTTTTCAAGCCAATTTTCCTCACCTACTCGATCAAGTTAAAACAGACCTTACATAGTGGTCACAGCTTTACATCTCCTGGCTTGGACGCATTAATGCCGTCAAAATGAATATCCTCCCAGGCTGCTCTACTTCTTTTAGACTCTTCCCATCCGCATCCCGCCATATGTTTTTAAATTTCTGCAATTCCATGTCTCCATATTTGTCTGGTCGGGCAGACGACCCCGGGTCCGACTTAAGGTTCTTCAGAGATCCCCGCAGGGGGGAGGTCTGGGGATCCCTGATTTTCGAAGATATTACCTCTCCGCCCAACTCGCTCAGTGTGTCCTGTGGTCCGGTTCGACGGAAGCCAGGGCATGGTCTAAAATTGAGGCAGAGGGTCTGGGATTGCTTTCTTTATCCTCTCTCCTATGGGTCCCAAGGCCTCGTCGCCCTAAACGATTGTTATCTTACCCAATAGTTTCACACACATTATCCATCTGGGACTCAACATCCCAAAAATTTGCCTCGTCTCCCCATCCCTCTCCGGTTGTTCTGCTATTCAACTCTCCGGAATTTTCCCCCCGAACTGCATCATAGCTCATTCCAGCCATGGTACTCGCGGGGAGTCATTTACCTCAATCATTTATCCACCTCTGTAACTTTTACTCAGTTTTCTGAATTTCAATCGCAGATCCACATTCCCTCAAAGCACTTTTATCAGTTTTTGCAACTTCGCCATTTCCACAGTGTTACTAAAGATCTCCTGCTAGCCCAACCTCTCTCCACCTTTGAAGCCATCTGTCTACGCCAATCTTCAACTAAAGGTCTAATATCAACGCTTTACCACGAACTTGCTTCCTCTTCTCTTAGACCCCCCCCATGAACTAACCTGGGAACGGGACCTTGGTGAAGAGCTACTGGAAGAGGAATGGTCTGAAATTTACGAGAACGCCGTAGTTCCATCTGCGTTAGAATTATAGAGAACGTATATAAGGTGCTATATCGACGGTACTATGTGCCGTCGCATCTTCGCAAAATCCTTCCTGATTCTTCTGATCGGTGTTGGCGAGGGTGCTCCCATGAAGGCACATTTCTCCACACATGGTGGTCGTGCCCAAAACTGACAGGCTTCTGGATCCAGATAAGAGGTCTGATTAACTCAATTCTCCAGGTGGATATTCCCCTGGAGCCCAAATTTTTTCTTCTTCCTATGGGGGCTCCCACGGCAACCCGACACCAGAATAAATTGATCAGGCATATTATTTCGGCAGCTACCTGCCAAATAGCGGGAGACGGCGCTCGCAATCCCCTCCTTCCATGCAGTCCATAATCAACAGAATTTGGCAGATTGAACGGATGGAATACATGACCAGTATTATCCGGAATTCCTCTAGAGCCTTCTCCAAGGTTTGGGACCCATGGTTATCCTTCTTCCAGGCATGCCCACCCTTTACTTAACTCAGCTTTAAAACCTCATATCCCTCTTGGTTCTTTTTCCAACTAACAATGGATCTAGTCACTTCTTCCCTTCTCTCCTCTTCTCTCTCATTTCTTTTTCCTTTCTTCCTCTATGTATTCTCTTTCTTTCTTCCTCTTTCTAAAAAAACCGTAGGTCATCTGTTACTACTAAAATTGTTTGATTGATTGACTTAGTGACTTCACATGATCTATGCTGGTTGTTGATATTGTTAATTCCTGACTACTTTTGTTATCAGTATGCACTGTGTCATTCATTCTCTGTTGTTATCACGACCTTGCAAAATAAAACTTTTAAAAAAAAAATAAAAAAAATAGTAGTTTAATCAAAGGAAATAGAAATTAATGAAAGTGCATGGGATACTTTGTATGATGCCGATACCAATTTTTGCATATGTATGTACGGTGTCCAAGACAGGTTTAAGGATGGGTGTTTTCACTTTCAACGCGTTTCATCCGAATGGCATGAAAAGGACTAGTTTAGTGTAAGAACAATTGTATACTACAGTGCCTGGAGCCATTCATTATTCTCAGTTCAACTATTTGTATTATATGCATAGAGTATAAGCATTTTTATGCCCCCATTGTATATTTTCATTACCCACTCCCTATTATATATAAAACACATTTTTACATATTAAACCTGTCCCAGACACCCTCATACATACAAAAATTGGTATTCAGGAATTAGTTTATAGGTCTCTAAATTACAAATTTTGCTACTTTCACTTCTAGTTTTAATAATTTAAAAGTTCTTTTTGCACCTTATTTCTAATACTCTTATTTAGCCTCACTGGTTAATTTTTATTTCTAGAGCTTTTGTTACCATCAAGTACAGGTAGTAGACAATAAAATCGTAAACACAGGACACCAAGGGCTTCCAAACAGGTGTCATCCATACATTAATTAAGCAAATAATATCCTACCATTCTCAGTGTCATCCTGAACTGCCGTGGTTGGAAATAATTATGGCTAGCATGACTAAGTGGAGACCTCAGTGACTTTTAAAGAGAGGTTGGGGCGTGTTTTTTGTAGTTGCTTCAGTGATCAAAATAATGCAAATTTCTAACGCTTCACAAGATACTGTGGCTGAAATGTCAGCCTGAATCTCAACAGGAAAAAACATCATCAGCAAAGAGCAACAATGGGTAAAAGTGTATACTCCAAGATTGTGATATTCTAGCATTAATTTAAAGTGCAAGGCAAAATAGGCAAGCTACTGCAGATCAATTGACTGCACATTTAACCTGTGGCATCAGCCACATTTCTGACGAACTCACATGTATTTTTTGAGTTCAGTGTTGTAAAGAGCACAGCTAATGAATTACCAAGCATTGGAGGAATGCAATATGGTCAGATGAATCATCCTTCACCATGTTCCTGAGAAACAGAGGAGTATAGTATGATGTTAACCTAAAGAAGTCTACAGCCCTGAGTGTTTATTTCTAAGAATGAAGGGTTCTGGTTGATCCATAATGCTGTGGGATTTTCCTGCCATGGTTTAGGTTATTTCCTTAGAAAACAAGGTCAATGTTAATCGCTACTTAATGGTACTGAGTGACCATTTTCTCACCATGTTGAACTGTTTCTTCCTAGACAGGAGATGTGCCAGGACCACTGATGTTATTCATATGATACGGAAATTCTATCTAGGCTACCAAATCTGAACCCAATCAAGTATTTATGGGATATTTTCAGTGACTTTCTTGTTGAAGAATGCTCCTGCAGAATATCAGTCATTAGTAGTCTTAATGCCATCGCACATGCAGGCCATACTAGATGCATGTGGTGGCCCTATGTCCTTTTAAGCAGGTTATATTAGTGTATCCAGTTTTCTGTTCACTAGCTGTATATCCCTGAACATATATGACCCATTTGGTGTCCATGTATTTGTTTGAGAGTGCTATGACAGTCTATAAGCTTTAATGCTTCTCTACGCTGATTAATTTTAACTTTTCTTAAATGCATCATTTTTATAACCTTCTTAAGAAAATATCTTAATCACTCAGTGGCCACTTTATTAAGTACACCTTTCTATTACTGGATAGGACTGCCCCTTTGCCCCCAGAACAGCCTGAATTATTTGTGGCATGGATTCAACAAGGTGCTCGAAATATTCCTTAGAGATTCTGGTCCATGTTAACATGATAGCATCAAGCAGTTGATGCAGATTTGACGGCTGCACATTCATAATGCAAATCTCCCGTTCCACCACATCCCAAAGGTGTGCTATTGGATTGAGAACTGGTGACTGCGGAGGCCATTAGAGTACACTGAGCTAATTGTCCTATTTGTGAAACAAGTTTGAGATGACATGTTCTTTGTGACATAGTGTGTTAACCTGCTAGAAGTAACCATTAGAACATAGGTAGATTGTGGTGATAAAGGAATGCACATGGTCAACAACAATACAAGGTTGTAGCAATTAAAAGGAAGACTAATGTGAGCTAAGAAAAGATTCCCCACACCATTACACCACTAGTCTTCACAAGGAAGGATGGATTCATGTTTACGCCAGATTCTGATCCTACCATCTACATGTCACATCAAAAATTGATGTTTGTCAGAATAGGAAACATCTTTTAATTACTTCAACAGTCCAGTTTTAGTGATCCTGTGCCCACTATAGCCTCAGTTTCCTGTTCTTTGCCGACAGGAGTGGAACCCAATGTGGTCTTCTCTGCTGTAATCCATCCACTACATGGTTCAATGTTCTGTATGTTCAGAGATGCTCTTCTGCATACCACTGTTCTCAAGGTTCTGTGCTCAAGGTTACTATCACCTGTCAGCTTGAACCAGTCTGGCCATTCTCCTCTGATCTCTCTCATTAACAAGGCATTTTCACCCACAGAACTACCATTCGTAGAATGTTTTGTAATTTTGGGCACCATACAATCATAGAAGTAGTTTCGGATATACTCAACCGCATGCCCTACCCCTGTCTGGCACCAATCATTCCACAGTCAAAGTCACTTTGATCACATTTCTTCCCCATTCTAGTGTTCTATCTAAACAGCAAACTGTACCTCTTGAACAAGTCTGCATTCTTATATGCACTGAATCATGTCACATTATTAGCTGAATAGATGTTTGCAGGATCAACCAGAGAAAAAGATGATAGATACACACACATATATATATATATATATATATATATATATATATATATATATATATATATATATATTTATTATACACATATATACATACACACATATACACAGACACACACACGGGCACTGGGGTCATGAGTTCAATTCCCGATCATGGCCTTATCTGTGAAGAGTTTGTATGTTCTCCCTCTGTTTGTGTGGGTTTCCTCCCACACTCCAAAAAAAGATACTGGTAGGTTAATTGGCTGCTAACAAAATTGACCCTAGTCTGTGTGTCTGTGTGTTAGGGAATTTAGACTAAGCCCCAATGAGGCAGGGACTAATGTGAGTTCTCAGTACAGAGCTGCGGAATTAGTGGCGCAATATAAATTAACGGTGATGATGATGAATATATAATATATATATATACACACATACACACACATATATATATAGAAATACAGTTTAGAAATATAGTTTTGGGACTGACACAAGTATTATTTTTCACAAAGTCTGCTGCCTCACTTTTTATGAAGGCAGTTTGCATATACTCCAGAGTGTCATGCAGAGTGATCAGATGAATTGCAATTAATTTCAAAGTCCCTCTTTGCCATGACAATGAACTTTATCCCAAAAGCAACATTTCCCTTGCATTTCAGCCTTGCCACAAAAGGACCAGCGGACATCAGGTCAGTGATTCTCTCGTTAACACAGGTGAGAGTGTTGACGAGGACAAGGCTGGAGATCGCGCTGTAATGTTGATCGAGTTAGAATAACAGAAAGAAAGCTTTAAAAGGAGGGTGGAGCTTGAAATCATTGTTCTTCCTCTGTTAACCATGGTTATCTGCCAGGAAACATGTGCAGTCATTATTGTTTTGCACAAAAAGGGCTTCACAGGCACGCATTGCTGCGAGTAAGATTACACCTAAATCAACCATTTATCAGATCATCAAGAACGTCAAGGAGAGAGGTTCAATAGGTGAAGAAGGTTTCAGAGCGCTTAAGAACGTCCAGCAAGCGTCACGACCATCTCCTAAAGTTGATTCAGCTGCGGGATTGGGGTACCACCAGTGCAGAGCTTGCTCAAGAATGGCATCAGGCAAGTGTGAGTGCATCTGCACACACAGTGAGACGAAGACTTTTGGAGAATGGCATGGTGTCAAGGCAGCCAGCAAAGAAGCCACTTCTCTCCAGGAAAAACATCAGGGACAGACTGATATTCTGCAAAAGGTACAGGAATTGGACTGCTGAGGACTGGGGTAAAGTCATTTTCTCTGACGAATTCCCTTTCAGATTGTTTGGAGCATCTGGATGCTTGTCCGGGGAAGGAAAGATGAGCACTACCATCAGTCCTGTGTCATGCCAACAGTAAAGCATCCTGAGACCACTCATGTGTAGGGTTGCTTCTCATCCAAGGGAGTGGGCTCACTCACAATTTTGCCTAAGAACACAGCCATGAATAAAGAATGATACCAAAACATCCTCCAAGAGCAACTTTTCTCAACTATCCAAGAACAGTTTGCTGATGAACAATGCCTTGTGATAAGGGTAAAGGGATAACTAAGTGGCTTGGGGATCAAAACATCTAAATTTTGGGTCCGTGGCCAGGAAACTCCCCAGACCTTAAAACCCATTGAGAACTTGTGGTCAATCCTCAAGAGGCAGGTGGACAAACAAAACCCCACAAATTCTGACAAGCTCCAAGCATTGATTAGGCAAGAATGGACGGCCATCAGTCAGTATGAGGCTCAGAAGTTGATTGACAGCATGCCAGGGCGAATTGCAGAGGTCTTCAAAAAGAAGGGTCAACACTGCAAATATTGACTCTTTGCATAAACTTAATGTAATTGTCAAATAAAAGCCTTTGACATTTATGAAATGCTTGCAATGTTACTTCAGCAACATCATACAACATCTGACAAAAAGATCTAAAAACAATGAAGCAGCAAACTTTGTGAAAACCAATACTTGTGACATTCTCAAAACTTCTGGCCATAACTGTAGTATATTTTTTTACTTACCGCTGAATCAAATTCCCAAATCCATTTGGGGGATACTGCTACCTTGGGGTTGAAGCTGCAGGCAGAGCTGTGTCACCAAAATATTCAGATACTTTTCTGATATGGAGCAATTCTGACTTAGTCTTAGTCTAATGGCTATTCGATAAGCTTTTAGAACCAGGCTAATAGAGGTCTTCACATATAGCAAACACATTTCCCGTAGAACTGGTTTGGAGTACTTGGATGCCCCCAGGTCTTAACTCCAAGATAATAAAAGCTTATCAGTATAACCGGAGCACAGGGTGGAGGATAACCGGAATACAGAGGGCAGATACAAAAGACAGTTCAATGGTCGTGGGTCCGTAGCGAGTAGGATAAACAGAAAATAGGCTAGATGTCTGGGCAGGTAGCAAACAGGGGTAATCCAATAAACAGGTAGAGGTCAGGGGCAATTAGCATTTAAGTAGGGTCAAATCTAAAGGTCACAACAGGAATCAGGTCAGATGCAGAGTATCCACAGGACAGAGCCGGTCAGCAATTGTGCAGCACACAGACGCTACAACAGGCAGGCAGGCAAAACCCTCCCTGTCTTAAATAGATGAAGTGGCCAAAAAAGTTCCGACGGTAATTGTCCCTCCAGAAGGAGCTTAATTAATAAAACACTAGTTTGCACACGCACCTGGCTGCCACAGATGCTGGGATGCAGCTCTGATTGCAAAGGCATTCTGGTCGTTGCCTTGGTGCTGGCCTGGACAGCGATACTGGAAGGGACGTCCTGGCTGTTGTCATGACAGCTGGGATGCAGGTGAGGGACAACACTTAGAACAGTCAGACTGTAATCCTTCCAGGAGCTGATCAGACCATTTTTCCATGGCCTTGGAAACCCAAGCTGATGCCAATGAACGTCTAAGTGCTGCACAACAATTTTTGTCCATTCCATCATTGAGCAAAGCTGCCCCAGGGATGGGAAGCGTGGTGGCCTTAGAGAGGCAAGCCACTGAAGTACCTACCTTCAATATCATTTCATCAGCAGGCAAAGGATATGCTACAAGATATTTTATAGGAATTAGACATTTCTTATCCTGCTTAGTAAAGCGTCACACAGGAGCTCAGATAAGTGAGAAGATGAAGTAAATTAAACAATCCTTTTCTTCCTTCTTTTAAATAAGGAGGCCTCTGTAGATTGAGATTCATCCCCCTCTAGCTTGTCCAGGGCCTGATGCACTGCCAAAACTAGTTTGTCTATGCTGTGGCCTTCAAAAGATTTGCCCTTAAACCCCACAGGATCCTCTGTGCCTGAGTCACCCAGAAGCTTCCCCTCTTTTTGCAAAGAGAATTCTGAATCAGAATTCTAACCTGAAAGAATTTGAGAAAACGGCTGACATTTTCGTTGTCTCTGAGCCTTAAGAGCCTTAAATAGATTCTCCAAAAAAGAAAACAATCTAGACAACTCTAAAACAAAACTTTTCCAGCTTCTTAGTCCAGGCAGGTGCCTCCTGGGCCATAGATGTGGAGCCCGATTCTGCCCGAAAGACTCCACTACTCCAGACGTAGGTGCCGAAAAAAAAGCAAATAAGGAGTAATATTGATCTCTCTAGAAGGTGCAGTCAGTTTAGTGCACTCCAGTGGACTGTGGCAGGGATCTCGCCCACGAACATTCCGCCATGTCAGATGCATCATTTTCATACGTGTGTGAGTCGGGGTCCTTGGCTTCAGAAACCAGACAGAGGGCATCTGGATCCTACAGCCCGGTAGGTAATTTAGTCTGACATCTGGAATAAGTTAAATACAAAACAGACTTCCCTTCTCCAAGCTTTGGCCTTAGAACTGGTCCCTTTCTCAGACATAGTATCAAGGCACAGTGCAACCAAACAGGCAGTGACAGAATCTGACCAACAACATGTAAATTATGGTATAGATCCCAATAAATACAATTCTCAGAAATAGAAGTCAATCCAATGTAGAAAAATCATTGGTCTGTTTGTCTGTCCAGTAATGCATTCAAACACCTCTGCACCGATTGGGACGAAACCAATGTGAGGTGGTCCAGTTGTATCTTGTCCAGGTTTTAGAGGGGGTGAGCGGATACATAAACTGTTGCTCAAATGTCCTTCTAGGCCAACTATGCATCCAGAACCACTGGTTTGTAGTATACACAAAGTCAAATATGTAGTCACAAGTCTAATTCCATAGATTGACTAAAGCTTTCATCAGTTCAAAATAAGGATGGTGTAGGACTCATTAGAACATTTTGTAATAATTTGCTTAACTGCTGACATCTTGTGTTTATTTTGGGCATTGCATTTCTGCAGAGATTTGTTATGTGTTCGTTCATCTCACACTTATGATGGTGGTATTTAATACAAATAAATTGAAGCAAAGAAAGGTGTTCTTGCATTTTGCAGGACACCAAGTACCTGGTCAGAACTAATCACACCAAGCAATAATTTTCCAAATATCCAGTGTTCAGAGTTTAGTCCGCTGCAAGCACATCTCTTTAGATTTTGCTGACAGACATGAAATTTGGTGCCGTCATAGGCATTAACCATGACTAACAACGTTTCACAAATCTTTTGTTCTGACATGCCTTTTTCAGCACTTTGACTATACTTAGCTGACTGAATACAGCCTTATTTGTTGCTTTGCAATTTGTGTCACAAATTGTCAACTCTCAGTCTGTTGATATTTGCAGGAGGCCCATTCTCCAGTGCTGTTCCTGATACAATGGTGCCTATATCATAATTAAAGGTATTTAAATATTTTGTCTTTTACATTCTCTCTATAAAAATTGTAATTTAAGTAGCAGAATTTCAACAATACAAGTGGTAGTGGCATGATAGCTTAAGCCGATTGTAAATTGTCTTCTAACGCTAGCCGCATACACTACAATAATACAGCACATACTGGCTCAATATTGTAGGGCATGGCACACAATTCATTGGCTCATTATTGGGCATGTTGGTAAATGTGATCAGAAAATGACCGCTATCAGTCTGTGTGCGCAGCCATTTTCCAACCACACTAGCCCAAGTCATGATGGAAGGCGATTCAGATGCTCAGCATGTGTGTGCTGTAGATTACGTTGGACATTAATCTTGTCACGTGGTGCTCATTGAGTGGTATATTGTTTTTGAAACTTTTTTATGACCAGAGCTATTTCTGGTAGTCTAAATTTCATATTTAAAGTATATGTTTGTTTGTTATACTGTGAATAGTTTTTCTAATCTGCTAATTCTTCCTAAGCACAATTTATACTTATATTTTTTTTTTTAGAGCAAAGAAATGCTTCCTTTAGGTTCCAAGATCCTCAGTAGGAAATGATGCAGTGATCATCTTAAACTTTTCACAAAAAGATTGGATTGAGAAATATTCTGCGAAAAGGTCTTACCTATGAGAAGCTGCTTTCTTTGGTGCACGCTCATAGTCCACTGGATACCAACGCCTGAAACAAGAACAGAATTTTGGGAAGACAGGACATGTGCTGTATCTGTATATTACTAAAGTACAGGGGTTGAATTTGTATGCAGTGGTGAACATGCAAAAACTGTTGGATGGAAAGATACATTACAAAATCATCTCCCTTTCTCATCACTTGCAGTGATGGGCAACAGGCGGCCCTTCGAGCATTCACTTGCGGCTCTCAGCTCCTTCCTGCTTTGGCAGATTTGTTGGTAAAAGCTTGTAACACCTATTTAAAATACCTGCTGATATATGTTATAACAGGTGTCTCTTTCTTTGATTAAATGTATTGTTTTAACTTATTACTAAGAGTAAAGATAATGGGCCTAATTCATTAAGGAAATTTAAGCAAAAGTAAGTAAGTAAGGCAAAACCATGTTGCATTGCAGGGGGAGGTAAATTTAAAATGTGATTTATATTTGAAGTAGGGCATGACCTAGCTCAACATTAAATTTCAGTGTACAAATAAGCTATCAAATATTTGTGTGCTACTTGAAAAAAGACAGTATTTTCCTCATGTGCAAATTAATGAACTAATTTGGACCCCTTGCATTGCAACATAGTTTTGTCCAGAAATCTTGAGAAAAAAAAACTTACTCAGTTTTTTGCTTAACTTCCCTTAATGAATCAGGCCCAATGTGTGGCCCTCTTGAAGGTTAGATGGCAAAACCATGTGGCTCCCGAAGCGTATTAGGTTGTCCATCACGGACTTAATGTCTTGCAGCAGGCAATCCACATCAACCATATCTGATAAACATGTATCAGAAAACAGAAAATGATCTAAATATTTAGTTATCTTTTCTAATATCACACTTTAGCATCCAGTCATAAACATTACCTCTCACTGGGAGTATCAGTTTAACATCATTGTAACCTTCAGGTTTTGTGTCCAGGTAAACAGACCTATTAAGTCTCAACTTAAATCATGTCTTAAAAATTAGTTTTTCATAGTCCTGTGGGTATATTTACAAAACTGAGGGTTTGAAAAGTGAAGATATTGCGTATAACAAACAATCAGATTCTAGCTACCATTTTGTTGAATGTTCTAAATAAATGATAACTAGAATCTGATTAGTTGCTATAAGCAATATCTCCGCATTTTCAAACCAACAGTTTAGTAAATATACCCCTAGGTCTCTTTCTCGCTTTTTTTTTTTTTTAAACTAGGAGAATCTGCCCAGTACAGGAGACTGTACCACCAAGGAGGCAGACTAGGAGAAGGAGGTTCTTAATTTCGTCTTCCTACTGTTGCTTCACTTGGATGGAAAATGTCAGAGAATTGGACCGATTACTAGAGAATAGAGTTTACACTGTGTATTGACCACCAATGGGCTCACTTTGTAAAGTGGTCACCATGGACTACCAATCATACAATGCCTTAGGTGGCCACTATAGACTGCATAGTGCTCACCAGGACCTCTGCATTGCATAGTGATCAGCACTGTACAATGGACACCAATGGGCTCAGCACCGTGGTCTAAAACAGGCTCTTTATTGTATGATGGTAACCACAATGCTTTCTGTATGGTATGTTGGCCATTATAATGAGCTTTGCATTTTATTGTGGTCATACACAAATGTGGCTTCATTGTAAAAATAAAAAACTATTTTTATGTGGTATTTTACTGCCTCTTTTTGATCACACCTGGTAAACCTAACTATTATTTTCCAATTAAGTGTACAGTATTATTTGGGGACCGTGAATTAAAACATAAATGGATAATATTGCAAATGGAGGAATTCATATTAAGAAGTTTATAATGTTCGGTTTATACAGAAGTAGAATTGATCAAAATAGGTTATTTTTTCAAGGACCTTCAAATAAGTTATGAATAACATAAACTTTATTTTATTTTTACACTAATGCAAAAACATGTTAATATAAATTAAATTAAATTAGATTAGTAAAAATACTTTGCATCATTGTACAGAAGTCCTGCAGGCAGATTTGTTTTGTACTTTGTAGCATTTGGAAGGAGTGCCTGGTGCACATACAACATTTGGAGACACATGAGGTCACAATGCAGATAAATGGGGGTTGAAGTGCAGATATATAGACCTAGTGGGGTCCCACAGTAGACATGGGGGTCACACAGTCAGCAGGCAGACACAGATGGTGGTCAAACAATAAGCCAGTCACACACGCTGTGATACTGTAGCCAACAACAGGCAACTGGCCCGATATCACAGGGAGCATGAAAATTAGCTTGACTGAGTATAGATGGAGAGTTATGTTCAAGACAGTCATCTGCTCTGCTTTTGCTACTTTGTAACAGTATACAGGGGAGATTTATAAAAGGTCTAAATATCTTCTAAGGAAACACAATGCATCTCTTCCAGGAGGAAATACAATCATTATCATCTATTTATATAGCGCCACTAATTCCGCAGCACTCTACAGAGAACACACTCATATCATAAATAAAATGTATATTATGTTTATTATCAGTGAAATTTTATGCAGCATTAACCGGGAATTTAATTAAATGCAAAGTGCCAGCGAAGCCTCAAACAATACGATGCTGTGCGCACTTCCGGTTATTACGGTAGAGGAATCTCCGCTCATTTTGTCTTGCACCTCTATGGAGGTGCAAGGGAAAATGAGTGGAGATTCCAACCAGAACATCACAGCAGAGTCTCATCAGCGAGGCTTCAGGGACTCTTCCCTCCGAATTGAATTCCCCTCTATGTCTGTTTTAGAGAGTTATAGCTTGCACAAAAACATCTGACCTGTTCTCATTAAGAAGTAAACCATGCAAAAAATACAGATTGCATAAACACATTACCTGCACAACTCTTTCACAGTGCTGACATCAATGATCCTGTAATGCAGGTGTCTCATAAACTGAGGCATATACTTGTTCAGAAACACTTTATCCACATGCACAGAATTTCCTGAAGAAAAAGAGCGACATGTGCATTGTACTTTATTTCTGTATGTGATACATATTAGGCAATAACAGCGCAACTTCTGAGCACACATCTTACGTTAAGGCAAATCCAAGACTCGCAGACAGCAGAAGAAAGGACTACCAAAGGTGTACTTCCTGTTGCATACTGGCAACCTGGCTCCTTTCGATTTATCAAACCCTTTATAAAAGATTGGTGAGATGAGCACCTCAACGCATGACGATATGACAAGCATTCGTGCATAAGATTTAAAAGTATAGATACGCAGTGTGTATGCTATTTAATAAGAGCGGATGCCATATTTTAGTGTCCCACTCCCCAGTACCGAACTCTACTCACCAGGCATTAGTGCTTTCAGCTTACCTACTGGTTTGCCCATAATAATAAGACAGTGTAGGATGAAAGGCTGGAAACTGTTGAGGGGGCGGGAGCAGGAGTAAAGAAATGGCATTTCTTTAAAATTTATTTTAAAAGTGGATAACGAAGTAGCAGCGGGATGGTTTTCTCAATATATCATTCACAACAAAACAGCAACATGACACAGAATACCTACCAGCCAGAGGGCATAAGCCAGGTGGTGTATATTGTCTGATGAAAGAGAGAAACTCATACTCCGCTTGTGGCAACGATATTTTGCTGTCCCGCACAGCCTGGGTAAGGCCGGACTGAAATGAGGAAAAAAATATTGCGATGAAAATGAATAATAACCCTATACTATAAATGCTCTCAAATTTAGCTGAAAGCATATTAGAAAAGACTACAATAACGGGGAGGGTGTGCTTTAAAGATCAGTCTACATACAGATTTATTACTACTGTCTCAAGACATATTAAGCCATGCAACTGGAACATGGAAAATATGATAACCTACAGCAGTTATTTAAAACACCAAATAAGATGGGGGGGGGGGGGGGTTAAATCTGGTGTACTTAACACTGAAATAGCAAATCACATATAAAAAGCAAATCAATACATACTATGACAGCAAGGGATTATCACAATAGCAAAAAATAAATCAGAAAGAATGATTCACAAAAGTCTCTGCCCTATTGGAGCTTTAAGTCTAAATTCCCTACCAAACACACTCTAGGGTCCATTTTGTCAACAGCCAGTTAACCAAACATGATGCTCTTTTTGAAAGAAACTGTAGCACCTGGAGAAAACCCACATAAAAACTCCAAACGGATAGGCCCTGGTCAGAATCAAACCCATGATCACAGCACTGTGTCACTAAGGTTAGTCTTCAAACCATCAACAGATGAAAACTGTTGGACTTACACAGACATTCAAGTGACCTGGTCGTTTATCCTGCACGCCGTACAGCTGTAAATACCTGATCTGGTCTCCCAAATGTGACTAAGTTGGAAACAGATCCTGCTGCTCAGCTGGAGTGACTGGATTGTCCCACAGGTTTGTTATTATTACAACAGCTAATAAAACTGTTAAAGTACATTTTTCTCAAAAAACAGATTACACATTCACCCCAAAAACACAAGACTTAAATTTCATATTAACACAATGAAACAAGTAATCAATAAGGAGGATTGCATTAGTCACTGCATAACTATGGAACAGTGAACAAATCACTGTAAACTCGCATAATAGCTACAACTGCCACACTTTGTGAAAAACAATGGAACTATAGTGCGCATTTCAGGGGTCTGTAATCCCCTTGTCAAGCCTGTTTCACAAAGATCTCCTAGAAGTTGGTCTTTCATATGACAAAGTGACAGCTAGATTTCATCCACATGTAGTTAGAGTGTCATAAATCTTACCTTTCCATGATGCTCCTTGCACCACTCAGACATGCCATCAAGTAGCTCATCTGGCTGTTTAATAATCAAATTGGGGCCCTGCCATTAAAAGAATGTTCAGTGAACTTACAGGAAAATACAGTTGTTATATTTTGTTCTTGTGTATCTGAAATTGTTTCCACTTTTCAATCACAAAATGTTATCTATTGTTGTCAGTGTACAGAGATTACCTGGGGAGTTGGGACGGTTATGGAGCAGGACAGACAGGGTTTAAGTTCAGACAACAGTAAGAATACAATAGGGTGCTCGAGTAGAGGGTAGAACTGGTAGTTATGGGTGAAAGAAGGAGGTATGAAAGACACCTGAGTATTAAAGAAACAGTATCTATGTGGAATGAACAGTACGACCATGGATGATGATGAAATTCGGCATTGTGCAGATAAGAGCGATATGTATTTTGGGCACAGTGAGGGTGTACATCTGTGTGTGGAGCATGGCAGAGTGCCACTGAAGAAGGAGGCTTTGTAATATGGGTTAAATGTGGTCACTAGGCAGGTTGGATCCACAATGTTATGGTTCAGACTGTGAGACCTCTAGAATATGGAGCAATATAGTGATGATAAACAATGAGGTGGTTTTTAAGACAGTGAATTTTAAGACTCTTTCCCTTTTACCTTAAAACTCATTTTCATTGGAAAATAGTACTTTTCACATTCTTATAATCTAGACATCAATTTCATTTGTACAATGCATGTATTTTGTATGGTTCAGTAGCGTATGACATTTCAGGAGAGCAACCGAGACAGTATTCAAAATAGCATGCACTCTTACACTGTACAGGTAGTTGTTTAAAATGTATCTATTAAATATTGTATTACCATTATACTAATTTCAAAAGAAATCATAACAAACCAATTTTACAAATAAAGATGCATAAATAAAAGTCACTCTTTACCAATTATCTGTTTGGGTGGACTCACTGCGTTGAATATGGTCTCAGATGCTCTCCTGCAGCTTTGTGGGCATTTGACAGTTGTTTCTTTGAAACTTGTACAAATTTGCAACAACCCATATCTAATACCCCTTTCACACTGCCATCCCGGCAATATTCCGGGTATATGAACATATCTTTTCACTCTAATAGTTCTTTTCTCTCCCTGATACATTAAACCACAATAAATGTATTTGGGGTTTTAAAAACATTAGTGTAGTTTAATTCAAAGATGATTGGTCAACTTTAACAAAAGCACAGATCAGTTAATATTCTGTTAAAGTGAAATTTACTTTTAAACATCTATAAGATGCCGAGATTTATGGTGTCCAGAGGATGTGCTGTTTCCATTTCTAGATTTACACTTATGTATGAATGCATACAAAGTATTCACAACCACTGCTCCCAAACGGGATATGGCTGGCTAGCAAAAAGTATTATATAAACTATCACTTTTATTTTGAAATTGAAATGAAGATCTAATTTTGGGTATTAATATATCAGATACTTATTTATCAGCCCAGGGCAGCCTCCCATCTATGCAGGAACATTTCCATTTATTAGGCCTCCCAAACTATCCTTTGGTTTTCAAAAATGTAAACTTATATTTTGCAGCGTAAGTGCTTCTTCCATTCTCTCTCATAAATATTACATTATTATATTTTATCTTTAAAGGTGCCAGTAGATATCTATAAGGTTCTACATGAGAAATACTGCAGTAGACATTACATAATCATACCTCCCAATTGTCCATATTTTGATGGGACATCCCGATTAGTTGCCTGCAAAGGGATGGGGCTTAATGGAAAAGTGGAAAGAGTTTTGTTCAAATATGCTGATTTGTGGCCAGAACTGGGGCAGGGCTTATGCTGTCTACATAATTCATTATTAGATTAAACATAATTATTCCAGACATCTACTAGTCGACAGATGACATAGATAACTTGGTAAAGCAGATGAAGTTAATTACGGGACAGTGAATGAGAATGGTGGCAATGTAAACATGAAGAAGGTCTGGACTCAATAAAAAAGGGCTAGAAAGCAGGCCTAGAGGTACAGAGGGTGATGCAATTTATATATATAACCTGGTAGAGAGGCCCGGTACCAAATTCTGGGGTGGATGGTGTTTATGGCAGCCGACGGATTTCACACAAGTCCAAGGGCTAGATTTACTAAGCTGCGGGTTTGAAAAAGTGGGGATGTTGCCTATAGCAACCAATCAGATTCTAGCTCTCATTTATTTAGTACCTTGTACAAAATGACAGCTAGAATCTGATTGGTTGCTATAGGCAACATCCCCACTTTTTCAAACCCGCAGCTTAGTAAATCTAGCCCCAAAGGTTTTGTGCAACTGGCCTCAGCCAGTTTGATTCAGTGAGAAAACAAGTGAAGACTCCAAAATAAACACCCTGACGTTCAGCTCCAACTAAACACTGGTCACTCCTGACTAACAAACTAAGTCAAAACAAAAAGAAGTTTCAGCACAGTAACTTACAGGCAGATATCAGGCTCTCTTTCACAGAGACTCTGCAGTCCCTGTCCCCAGGCAGTGAGAGGCTGCTTTGCAGTCGTTTACTAGCACCACTCAGGTGCAACTCCTGCTTACCACCAGTATCACTGGTAACTTGAAAGACCCGGATTATGTACCAAATAAATGGAGCATGCCCTAACTCTCCATCCATAATCCCAGGACCCTTTTCCGGCTTTTTATCAGGCCTATAGTCCTTCAGCAGCTTATACACAATAACATTTCCCTGGGGGTTTAAAACTAGTAGGCTAGTAACCTAGGTGAAATGTACCTGCCTTCAAACACTAATCCAGTGACATTATATATAACAATGGTATCAATGTCGTAACATCGTAATAATGACACCTGTCATAGGTGTCAAAGTCAGCAAATTGGATAAAGTCATTTCAATTAAAGTCGAGCTAACTTGGTTGTCTTTGTCTGAAAAGAAGCGTACGGTACGCTACAACGTACAAGGTCACGCTACGGCGTGAAAGGGCGTACGCATCAACTACACGTGGCAGCAACAGTAATTGGTCTTTTACCATACATTCGCACAAACACGCATACTTATAAAATAGTACACATTAATGATAGTTGCAACACAGTCAGTTATGTCGAAATATAGTAGTATGTATATGTTATATTAGAGTTACATGCATATTAGTGAAATACACGGAACAGGTTGAAGGAATCATATCATGAGTAGTATCATAATACACCTCTTTACATATCCTACTGTTTGGTTCACTCTGTGAAGGAATCGCAGAGTGCATACACAAGTTATGAATGATAGGGAATTATGAACTACTTAAGACAAAGGAATCTTGGCGAGAAGAGCCGAGCATACCCCCTGGAGAGGTGACCCCCCTCCTTTGGATTCCTTAGGATGAACTAGCCAATGATTGACAACCCCTTGGACCTTCCTGAGACCTGGACCAATAGATGCAAGCTATACCATCTTCATTGTGTTACTGTATTTCTGTGTGTATATAAGCAGCAGCTTCACATCTAGTGTTCAGACATCTTGTCCCCAGACTTCAGGATTGAATGACTGCACACTGGATCCAGAGCACCTGCGATATGTAACGGCTGTATTTATTATCACTTCGCTTGAGCATATTATTCTACTATTTGCGAATAAATCTTTGTGCGTTGGAAACACAAATCGAGGTTCGACTATCGTTAGTGGTTAGCGACAATACGCACATAACATAGGGTGGACTATATTAGGCAGCAAGTGGACGGTCAGTTCTTGAAGTTAATGTGGAGGCAGTAAAAATGGGCAAGCGCAAGGATCCGAGTGGTTTTGACAAGGACCAAATTGTGATGGCTAGATAACTGGGTCAAAACAGCAGGTTTTGTGGGTTGATCTCAGTTTGCAGTGGCTAGTACCTACCAAAAGTGGTCCAAGGAAAGACAACCGGTGAACTGGCGACAGGGTCATTGGCTCCCAAGGCTAACTGATGCGCGTGGGGAGCGAAAGCTAACCTGTCTGGTCCAATCTCACAGAAGAGCAACTTTAGCACAAATTGTTGAAAAATGTATTGCTGGCATGATAGAAAGGTGTCAGAACACATTGTGAATTGCAGCTTGCTGCACATGGGGCTGCGTAGCCGGGTCAGAGTGACCATGCTCACCCCTGTATTCTGCCAAAAGCGCCTACAATGGGCCAGTGAGCAACAGAACTGGACCATGGAGCAATGGAAAAAGGTGGACTGGTCTGATGAATTCTTTTACATCATGTGGATGGCCTAGTGTGTGTGCATCTGCTACCTGCAGAAGAGCTGGCACCAGGATGCACTATGGAAAGAAGGCAAGACGACAGAGCCAGTGTGATGCACTAGGCAATGTTCTGCTGGGAAACCTTGGGTACGGGCATTCATGTGGATGTTACTTTGACACGTACAACCTACCCTAAGCATTGTTGCAGACCAAGTACACCACTTCATGACAACTGTATTCCCTGGTGGTAGTGGCCTCTTTCAGCCACACTGCAAAAATTGTTCAAAAATGGTTTGAGGAACACAACAAAGAGTTAAAGGTGTTGACTTGGCCTCCAAATTCCTCAGATCTCAATCCGATCAAGCATCTGTGGGATGTGCTGGAAGAACAAGTCTGTGCCATGGAGGCCCTATCTCACAATTTACAGGACTTAAAGGATCTGCTGCTAAAATCTTGGTGCCAGATACCACAAAACATCTTCAGAGATCTTGTGGAATCCATGCCTCGACAGGTCAGAGCTATTTTGGCAGTACGACGGAGACCTACACAATATTAGACAGGTGGTTTTAATGTTGTGGCCGATCGGTGTATGTATACATATCACAAACTCGTCACAAAAAATGCACTCATGTTTGTACATATCTCTTGAGTCTGGGTGCAGGAACTCCAAGACCATGGGACTGTAAAGTACTATAATTAGAAGGCAATTACAGAACTTTTTAAAATCTTGCAGGGTGTATTCCATATTATAAGAAGACTTCTAAGATGGAATAAAGACTACAAGATTGGAAAGGTCCTGTGAGGGCATCCATATATATATATATATATATATATATATATATATATATATATATATATATATATATATATATATATATATACACACAGACCTCCTTTCTCTCTTCTCACTCATTCCTTGACCCGCTTCAATCCGGTTTTCGCCCCCTCCACTCCACTGAAACTGTCCTCAGTAAGGTCACTAATGACCTCCTCCTCGTTAATACCAAAAGACACTACTCCCTTCTTATTCTTCTTGACCTCTCTGCTGCCTTCGATACTGATGACCACGCACTCTTTTTGCAAACTCTCAATTCTATAGGCCCCAGTAACATTGTCCTCTCCAGGTTTTCCTCTTACCTCACCAACCGCTCCTTCTCAGTCTCTACACATGACTCCACATCTCCCCCTATTCCCTTACCTGTTGGCGTTCCTCAAGGTTCCGTTCTTGGCCCCCTGCTTTACTCCCTCTAAACCTCCTCCCTAGGTGTCCTCATCATCTCCTTTGGCCTCCAGTACCACACCTCTATGCTGATGATACCCAAATCTATCTTTCATCTCCTGACCTCTCCCCTTCCCTTCTGTCTCGTGTCTCCTGATGTCTCTCAGCCATCTCATCTTGGATGTCCCAACGCTTCCTTAAACTCAATATTTCCAAGACTGAACTTATCGTCTTCCCCCCATCCAGGACTCCCCCACCTTCCCCCCTTTCTATTTCTGTTAATAACACTACCCTCGTTTCTGTCCTTCAAGTCTGATGCCTTGGGGTCATCCTTGATTCCTCGCTCTCCTTCAAGCCTCACATTATGTCCCTCTCAAAATCCTGCTACTTCCAGCTTCGGAAAATATATCCAAAGTTCTCCCCTTTCTCACCATGGAAGTTACAAACCCCTCGTTCACTCACTTGCAATCTCTCGCCTTGACTACTGTAACCACTCTGTGGTCTACCTGATTCTCGTCTTGATCCTCTTAAGTCTATCCTCAATGCTGCTGCCCGCCTCATTTTTCTCTCCCACCGCTCTATCTCTGCTGTCTCCCTCCAACAGTCGTTACATTGGCTACTCATGGCCTACAGAATTAAATGTAAACTTCTCACCCTCACCTTTAAAGATCTTAATCAATCCTCCCCTCCCTACATCTCCAATCTCATCTCTACCTACACTCCTAGCCGTCCCCTCCACTCTGGCTCTAACCGCCGCCTCACTGCTTCACTGATCACCTCTTCTCACTCCCGTCTCCAGGACTTTGCCCGGGCTGCTCCCCAGCTGTGGAACGATCTTCCATGTTCCATCAGGTTAGCATCTACTCTCAAAGGCTTCAAGCGTGCCCTTAATACTTATTTCTTCATTCAAGTGTCTCAGTCCTCCTCCTAACTCTCTCCCCCAGTTAGTACCACCCTATTTGTGTCTCCCCTTTCCTTTAGGATGTAAGCTCTCAGGAGCAGAGCCCTCTTTCCATGTGTGTTCCTTTCACTATTCCAACAACCTCTGTACCTCTTGGCCTGCTTCCCTAGCCCTAATTTCTTAAGCTTCGGCCTACTTCTCGCTGATTTCTACCATCACATTCACTCATTGTCCCAGTAATAATTTGATTTGCATTACCATGTTACCTGTGTCTGTGTATCATGTTGTGTCATGCGGTGCCTTATAAATTAAAGATAATAATAATAATATTATAATATATAGATATATATATGTACATAGCGGCTAATGGCTGAATTTCAACTATTGTTGAAATAATGTCAGCTTTAGAATACTTCTGACGTTGGCCACAACATAGACATATATACTGTAATTCAATTTCTCCCACCACCCTCCCTTGTAATTAATTTTACACCATCAGCTTTACCACTCCCCTCCACCAGTCTTCCCCTGCCATGTAATCACACTCCCCACTGCCACTTTTTATCTCGTATACAAGCAACAGGCAGAGGAGGGGATATCCCTGGTATCACACACCATGCTGCTGATATGGGTCATGCAGTGTAGTAACGTGACCAAAACTCTCTGCCCAAAGCCAAACAGTGACACTGAATAACATGGAATACCCTCATTTATCTACTGCTTGTATATAAGGTGGGGGAAGAATGAAATACAGGAGAAGAGGACAGTAGGGCGTAGCACAGGCAGTGGCGATTTGGTCCAGACATTCCTCTGTGGCAGTAAAAGGTGACCTGCAGGTTAAAGTAATTGGCCTACCACTGGGAGACCATTTTTTTGCTCATTGTCAGTTGAATCTTGAATGAGCTGCTTGAAGTCTACTAGCGAAGTCTTGTGATGGACTAACATACAGGTGGTTTCTCAGCAATGTATTTAGATATAACAGCCCTTTTGTTTTGCAAATTGAGACTTTTGTTCTGGTTCAGCACCCTTATCTTGATTACTAAGAAGAATACTACATTACACTTTACTTTTAATAAAAGCAACAGGGGAAATCAGGGTTAGTTTACCAATGAGAAGGAGTAAAAAGAATAAATAATGTCCACATATTTCAGAGATCATTTTTTTGTCTGTGCCTAGTTATAGTACGTATTTACCTTAGCAAGGATGTTGAGATCAGAGTCTGTTATTAAACAAGCCATCTCTATGATTTGGTCTTTCTTAATGTCCAATCCAGTCATCTGCAATACAAATAACACATGACCAAAAGATAAAAAAAGATATGGGATAGCCGACAAGCAGTAGGCGTGCTGTAATTCAATTAGCTGAGAGTTGCCTCGCACTTTATTTTTCCCACATGGAATGTGCCAAGAGTACAGTATTTCAATTTTAATGATCATGTCTGAAAATTGGGATTAATTCACTCATTTTTGCTCGCACCACTTAAGGGTGTGAGTAAAAATGAAAAAATGAAGGCCTAAATTCAGATATGATAACTACTACAGCACTTGTAATTGAATTGCTCTCTGCACATTCTAGGTGGAACAATAAAGTGCGCGACAGGAGGGAGTGGCTAAACATGAACTCTACAGATAGCATCACCTAAATAATGAGCTAAACTAAAAGAGAGGTGTGTAAGTAATTGTGCAGTTTATTTTAGTACCTCATTCTCTATATGATAATTAACTGTTCACCCATACAGTCCTCTCAGAAAAAAAAAGACATTGGCAGTACAAACAGTTTTATTCTTTCCTCCTCTGCTTTCTTTTCCTTCCTGCAAAAGGTCTTGCAATCTCTGTCACCAGATTAGGTCTCTTTCCTAAAATTCTAATGGGATGCACTTTGCAACACTATGCATTCCAGGTGCGCTTCAACCCATGAAATAAAAAAATAATATACAATAGTGTCACATGCAATAACAGTCCTCACATCCCCCTGACTCTCATCATTAATTTAAGCCATAAGCAGAGCTAAACTCAGCAGTATTTTAGGAAGAAAACAGAAAAGTCCATATAAATAAAGGGGATGGTCTTAAAGTGGTAGTAGGCAGGGCTGGTGTTGGAATCTCCAGCACAGACTGTTTTTACTGGGCGTGCATGTTGACATGCATTTTGATTTCCTGCACACCTAGTAATACAAATGCAGTGCAGATCTGGATATTTTGGGGACAGATTTATAGTTAGGGTGGGGCATGTCCTAGATCAACTTTAAATTTCAGTGTAAACATAAAGCTATCTAGTATTTGTGTGCTACATGAAAAAACCCAGTATTTAACTTGTGTGCAAAATAATAAACTAAAATGCACCCCTTGCATTGTACCATGGTTTTGTCCAGGAGAAAACGCACTCTTTTTTTTTACTTGCTTCCTTAGTCAATCAGGCCCATAGTATGTATGTATATTTAAGTGTATCTAGACTTCAAATTTCCAAAAAGCATTGATGTGAATTTTTCCTAAATCACTGGCACATTCCCATGCTTGGAAGATTTGTTTTTTATATATGCTTTTTTTGCTGGGATAGTTTGTGAACAACTACAACGTTCACATTACATATTAAATATATTGTGGGATATGTAACCATGTGCAGTTGGGGAAAATTAGGGTTCTCTCCAACTTTCTCTATACACTTGTTCTGTCACTCAGCTTTGGCCTAATAAGAGTGTGTAGAGTGCAGTTAATTTCCATAAGGCACAACGGCTTGATTTCTCTAATTTTTGCTCACACCTCTGCAGGTCTTATAAAACAACTGCTTTCTGGTATATTACAAGCAGAAAAAAGATGTGAAATGTAACTCGCACCTAACTGAGTCCATCCCTATAACTCCAAGGTGTAGATTCAATTAGCCACGTTGTTCTTTACAACAACACAGTCCACACATTATTACCGTTACTACGGTAATTTCTCAGTTGACTTTTGCTCGCAGCTCTTCTCAGTAGAAAAATTACCATAGTAAGAGTAATAATGCACAGCCATTATCGTAGCAACGGTAATAATGTGTGGCAGAACGCGGCTAACTGAATCTATCCCTAAAGGAGAGATTCAATTAGATGCAAAGCGTTTTCAGGATGTTCGCGAGACACCTCACGTTGGAGATTTGACACTATAGAAGTGCGAGCAAAATTGAGAGGAAATTCCTACTGCAATTGTCAGTGCACAACATCTCCGGATTCAGTTAAGAGCAATGTTTTCTTAAGTATATTAGGGTACCAAAACATTTATTTTTCCTTGCATCTCACAGTTGTTTAATGTACCGTAATATCCAGTGCAGGAGCACATCGCGCAAGGCTCCAACCCTAAAGTTCTTAATTATCATTATTCCATTATTTTAAATTATAACACAGATATATTGTAGGAATTCAATTTTCTGCACACTTTTTTAGTTACTATGGTAGAAATCTCAGTGGATTTTTCCTCGCACCTCTATTGTGCACAAGGAAAAATGAGCATTGATTTCTAACAAAATCTCCGCCACAAAGTGTCTCCAGAATGGTTGCGAAACACTGTTCGGCTAACTGAATTGAATCTGCCCCATAATGTGTATAAACAGCATCTGACGTTTTCTAGCTTTTAAAAAAATAAGTAACTAAAAACTGAAACAAAATGGGATCTCCCTTCTACAACGGAAGAACTGACAAGCCCAGAACCAGAGGTCTTCCGCCTAATATGTACTGTTCACCACTACTCCTCTCTCACCTCGAGATCCACCCACACCATGCGCTGCTCCATGCTGTCTGACATATTGCTGAGCGATCTGACAGCCGGGTGTGGTCCTATCAAACTGCCATAAACAATCCGCGATACTAAGCCGTTCAAACCCCAGCGAGCATAAAGCATCCCACTACCACTGTCACAGATGTGCTACTATGGTTACACTGCAGCCGCACAACAAACTGGTACTTCCAGACCTCCAGTAGCTGAAGGCTGCTTCCTACTGCGCACCACCCACAAACCAAGCGGAAGATGCTTTGCTGGCGGTGCTGCCTACCAAGCAGTCACTACGCCGAACCACACCCCCTTCTCGCTGACTGGTCTGTAGCTTTAGCGTAAATGAATACGGTCCGCGACGTAACAAGCCCCGCCCATATAATGACGCAATCAACTCGACTTTATTAGAGCAACGTGGAGAGTGTTCTTGATGAAGTAAATAATAGATGGACAGTAGCTAGCTTGCTCTCCCATGCAAGGTACAACCCGCGGACCTCAGACACGACCCCTCACTTTGGTTTGTCGGCACTCATGTATATTACCGTCAGAAGAAATACCGAATATTTAATGTATTACCCTGACATGAAGGAAACTAATTATATAGTTACTGTTGTGGAAGAGGAGCTAGAGCTGCATCAATGCCCAAGCTGTTAATTTGAAAATCAAAGTGCCTTACTTTCCAGGGAGAGTCCAAGGTTTTAAAAACGTGTTAGCAGAAATTGTTCTTTGCAATGTCCCTAATTTCAAGTAGTAGCGGACATGTTTTATGAATAGTGCATCTCCCTCTCCCCTCTTCACAGATACTTCACATTTAATGTATGTGTGCATACAGCCATTCCCTATATTTTCACTTGTCTGCATGTAAGGTCAAGTTCTGAACTGTTTTTAACCAACAACTTTTCAAATATTTACTACTATTACTGCTTTCACAGTATTTATATAATATGAACATGTATGAAATTAAAAACTTTAGTTTCCAAAGGGTAAACATGTCAACAGAAGCACACTTTATTATATAATAAGCCACTGCCAAAATAACAATAAAATGTAAAGTGATAATTATGTGCATGTTTAAAATGTTTACTTTTATTTAAATAAAAAACATTATTAATGGTGTAATTAACCATGAGCACATGCTACTATTTTTGTTTTCAATGGGCAAACTAGCCGTCAGGGCATTGTCTTGAAACTTCAAACATTCTTCCCTTCACAGAGCGTCGGCTTCTTCATCATCATCATCATCATTTATTTATATAGCGCCAACATATTCCGTAGCGCTTTACAATTGGGGACAAACGTAATAAACTAATAAACAAACTGGGTAAAACAGACAAAGAGGTGAGAAGGCCCTGCTCGCAAGCTTACAATCTATGGGACAATGGGAGATTGACACATGAGGTTAAGTATACATTTTGCATCTTGGCCCAGCCAGACTGCAAAGGTAGGGTGACTCATAAGCTAAATGATCCTGTCACACAACAATGTTATTCCGGGGGTAGTTGTCTTGTGTGAAATTGTGTAACAGGCTAAAGGTAGTGAGGTTAAGATGGTGGTTGAGGAATATTATAAGCTTGTCTGAATAGGTAGGTTTTCAGAGAACGCTTGAAAGTTTGTAGAACAGAGGAGAGTCTTATTGTGCGAGGGAGAGAGTTCCATAGAGTGGGTGCAGCCCGAAAAAAGTCCTGTAACCGGGAATGGGAGGATGTAATGAGGGTGGATGAGAGACGCAGATCTTTTGCAGAACGGAGTTGCCGAGTTGGGAGATATTTTGAGACAAGAGAGGAGATGTATGTTGGTGCAGCTTTGTTGATGGCCTTGTAGGTTAGTAAAAGTATTTTATATTGGATTCGGTAGAAGACAGGCAGCCAGTGTAGAGACATACAGAGTGATTCAACAGAGGAATAGCTATTTGCAAGGAAAATCAGTCTTGCCGAAGCATGTAAAATAGATTTTAGGGGGTTGAGTCTGTTTTTGGGAAGACCAGTAAGGAGGGAATTGCAATAGTCAATGTGGGAGATGATTAGTGCATGAATTAAGGTTTTAGCAGTGTCTTGTGTGAGATATGTGCGGATTCTGGAAATGTTCTTTAGATGTATGTAACATGATTTAGATATAGAGTCAATGTGGGGAACAAAGGATAGGCGTGAATCAAGGATTACACCTAGGCAGCGAGCTTGTGGGGTGGGATTTATGGTCATGTTATCAACAGAGATAGAAATGTCAGGTATGCTCTTGTTGGCGGGTGGGAATATTATTAACTCTGTTTTAGAAAGATTAAGTTTGAGTTGACGAGAGGCCATCCAAGATGAAATGGCAGAAAGACAGTCAGTTACACGGGACAACACAGATGTCGAGATATCAGGAGAGGATAGATAGATTTGGGTATCATCCGCATAGAGATGATACTGAAAGCCAAAGGAACTTATTAGATTTCCAAGAGAAGCGGTATAGATAGAGAACAGCAGAGGACCTAGCACCGAGCCTTGTGGTACTCCAACTGATAGGGGAAGCGGAGCAGAGGTGGCTCCAGAGAAATTAACAGTGAAAGAGCGATTAGAGAGGTAAGATGAGAACCAGGATAGAACTGTGTCTTGAAGACCTAGGGATTGCAGTGTTTGTATGAGAAGAGAGTGGTCAACGGTGTCAAATGCAGCCGAGAGATCAAGGAGAATTAGGAGAGAGTAATGGCGTTCAGTCTTAGCAGTGATCAGATCATTAACAACCTTGGTCAGCGCAGTCTCTGTGGAGTGTTGAGAACGAAAGCCAGACTGAAGAGGATCCAACAGGTTGTTTGCGGAAAGAAAGCGTGTGAGGCGAGTGTAGGCAAGTCTCTCTAGAAGCTTGGAGGGGCAAGGGAGCTGAGAGATGGGACGGTAATTTGAGAGAGAGTTTGGGTCGGAGTTTTGTTTTTTTAGAATAGGAGTAATCACTGCATGCTTGTATAGTGATGGAAAGATGCCAGTAGAGAGTGAGAGATTACAGATTTGAGTTAGAGGTGAAATGAGCACAGAAGACAGGGATCTACCAATTTGCGAGGGAATAGGATCAAGAGGACAGGAGGTAGAGTAGGAAGATAAGAAGAGCGTAGAAATTTCCTCTTCATTTGTGGGGTCAAATGAAGAAAGGGTGTCAGAGGGTAGTGGGAAGGAAATGAGCTGATGGCTTGTTGAGGAAGAGGATACCATTTCTAGTCTGATCTTGTCAATCTTGTCCTTGAAGTAGGAAGCAAGATCCTGAGCACTGATAGTAGATGGAGGGTTCGGGGTGGGAGGATTGAGAAGATGATTAAATGTATTGAAAAGGCGTTTGGGGTTAGAAGCCTGAGCATAGATAAGAGATTGAAAGTATGTTTGTTTTGCAGTGTCCAGAGCATTTCGATAGGAGTGGTAGACAGAAGTATATGTGAAGAAGTCATTAGAGCTTCGAGATTTACGCCAGTGACGTTCTGCTTTACGGGACAGTTTTTGAAGATTTCGTGTTGCTTTGGTGTGCCACGGTTGACATCGAAGTCGACGTGTAGTATGAAGTGTCGCTGGAGCCACTTGATCAAGGGCCGTTGCTAAGGTTAGGTGAAAATGAGGTACTGCCATCTCAGGGGATGAGAATGTAGAGATAGGGGAGAGAAGGTGTTGGAGAGAGGTGGAAAATTGTTGAAGATTAATAGAATTAAGATTTCTACGAGTATGAGGAGGCTTGGTTGAGTCAGACAGTAGAGAGGTTAGAGCAGTGGGGGTGAGAGTGTAGCTGATAAGGTGATGATCCGAGAGGGGGAAGGGTGTATTAATAAAATTAGAAACTGAGCATAGTCTAGAGAAAACAAGATCAAGGCAGTGGCCATCCTTATGAGTAGATGATTCAATCCACTGGGAGAGGTCAAGTGAGGATGTTAGAGAGAGTAGTTTGGAAGCAGCTTTGGAAGGTGGGTTATCAATGGGGATGTTGAAGTCACCCATGATGATGGTGGGGATGTCTGAAGATAAGAAGTGAGGGAGCCATGCAGAGAAATCCTCAATAAATTGTTGGTGTGCTCCAGGGGGACGATAGATCACCGCAACACGTAGGGAGAATGGATTAAAAATGCGAATAGCATGTACTTCAAAAGATGTGAACGTGAGTGATGGGACATTTGGTAGAACTGTGTATGTGCACTGTGGGGAGAGAAGTAGTCCAACCCCACCTCCTTGTCTGCCTTCAGGTCTGGAGGTGTGGGTGAGATGGAGGCCACCATGTGAAAGTGCTGCAGGTGAGGCAGTGTCTGATTGCATAAGCCATGTTTCTGTTATTGCCAGAAGGTTGAGGTTTTTTGAGAGGAAGAGATCATGAACGGAGGTAAGTTTGTTACAAACAGAGCGTGCATTCCAAAGGGCACATTTAAAGGACTTGGGAAGAGAGGGGAGACAGGTGATGTGTTTGAGGTTTGCTATAGAACGGTAGTGTTCTGATGTATGTGTGTGTGAGGAGTGTGGGGGACCTGGATTAGGTGATATATCACCAGCTAATAGAAGCAGAGTGAGCGAAAGATAGGCAAGGGGATTGTAAGATGTGTGGCCTTTTATTTTCTGGCGACAGGTGGAGGCTGTACTTGTTAGAGATAATAAATAGGACAACAGTTCATGGGTGTTAAATAGAGGTGAGTGGAGTAATGCAGGTGCAATATGAACAAATTTGTGTGTTGGTGGAGGGGTGAAAGATGACACAGTCCTAAAGATCATGCCATGAAATGAGACTAAGAAAAGCAATTTGTGAAACATTGTGATCAAAGGGTAAAAGCAAAAAGCAAGGGTATTTTAAGAATTACCTCTTAGCAGTATTCCATATAAATAGACAAGTAGTGCTGAAATAGGCTGTGGCAGATGTTGCTTATTGCTGGGAGTAAAAGCAAGTCAAATGTAGTCCAATGTTTGTCCAACTGTGTTGTCTAACTGTGCATTTTCGTCCACTTTGTGAGAAAATCCCACTTAGTGCAGAAATCACACACGTCTAACCCCACATACGTCTCCCCATAGAATGAAGCTAAGATGTAGTCAGTCTAATTTAGGAATACACTACAGATGTGCTAATTGGTCAGCTAATCAAAGGAAAAGAAAACATTTTCTTTTCTGCAAATGTTCTCTCGCTGTAACTTAAATCTTCCCTATTTTATTTGGCTGTAAACGTAAAGCAAGGATCTCCAAGCTAGTATTCTCTGAAATACTAACTGTCACATACCTCAAAGACAGTGGGACCTTATTGAAGTAAATTAGTGGCAGAGCAAATGGTGTAGAAAATACATTTTGAAGGAACTGGGACACTTTATTTTGGCTACAGGGTCTACGTAGGGAAGAGATGTATCTTAATGGGTTGGCTGCACTTGTGCTGGGGGAAAGAATGGATAAGATAGAAGCAGTAGGTGAAATAGTGTAGACTAGAAAAAGGGTTTAGTCAAGGGAAATGGGAGAAGTAAAATGATTACATGTATTGTAATAAATGCTAGGAGTCTTACATATAAAGGGCGATTAAATTCGGCACAAGATGTCTCCAGAACTTCCATGCAAACACGTCGCACCGATGGTATGACTGGGATCTCCTACCCGAAATGCTGGTAATGTGCCCAGCTTAATGTCCATGCACCACATCGCCAGCAATAGAATCTCCACCATAAAATATGTGAATGAAAATATATAATGTTGGAAGAGAAATATGATCTAGTTGGTATAACTGACTTGGGATAAAAGTCATGATTGGGCAGTGAATTTTGAAGGCTGTAACACATTTAGAAGGATATGAGAGCTACAAAAGAGGGAGGTGTTTATATGTAGAAAACTTTAGACCTGTCCAGGAGGTGGATATCTGTAAAGATTATTACAGTGTAGATAGAGGCCGTATGGCTAGATATTTATTGAGAAAAAGGCAACAGTAAGGCTAGGTATACACTGAAGAATTATTCAACAGATGTGTTATCTACAACAACTTTACCTTTGACCGAAGGTCCAATCGCTTGGACGATTAATGCGTACACACTAGTCATGTTTTAGACGATTAACGAGAAACCGACCGTCCGGGCAGCGACTTTTCATTGCCATATTGTTGTGAGCAAAGATTAGAATTTTGTACACACTGAAACGAATTATGAGGCCCATGTAACGATACCCTAAATAAATTTAAATAGGGAGCAGAGCATGTTCAATAGTAACCACCCTAAACCTCATAAAAAAGCGAAGGTAGCACGTTTTCTTCATACATTCGTTAGCATCTGTACAGTGTACGTTTGTTTGCAACTGCACATAAACAATTATTTTTTAACTAATGTGGATACTTTTGAAGAACGACAAGCAACTGCTCTTTTCCTGCTTGTGTGGCAAGAAGACTGCAAGTTTAGTCCCAAAGGGAAAGAAGGAGAAAGAATAGATCTTATTGGACCAAAGAGTGGCACAAGAGGAGAGACTCATTCTCTCATATGTCCCTGCTGCAGGAGATATGGGACAACAACCCCAATGACTTCAGGAAATTCCTGACAATGAATGAATCCACATTCCAGGAACTGCTCCAACTAGTCACCCCCATCATCCAGAAGGAGGACACCTGTTTAAGGAGACCCATATCTGCAGAGCGGAGACTGGCTGCTACCCTAAGATTTCTGGCAACAGAACAGTAAGGACACTGGCTGATCTGAAATACAGCACACCAATTTCACTGCAAGCTTTGGGTTTGATAATACCTGATAAGTGATGCTATCATTGAAGTTCTCCATGAACAGTATATGAAGGTTGGTAAACATAAATAATCTTTAGATACAAATGTATAATTTTCTTTATATACATAAAATTTGTAATATATATTAAATTAATAAAGTGCAAACCAATAAAAGTAGCCAAATAAACAGTTAATAGTTGTTCATATTGCAACACTTCGCTATTATCCATTTGTGATGAACGTATACTGAGCTGTTGCATGTTTGAGCTGGAGTATAGGGGTAGAAGTCAGGAATGGTTTTGACATTAAAAATTGTCTTGCCATACTATCATGCTGCATCTGTGTATGCCAAAAAGTAGTTAGCGCATCACTTTGATCAACCTCATGGAGCCTTTTTTTATTCCTCTTATGTTGCGTTTGTTGTAGAATTGCAACCTCAGGTACATCCTAGCTTCCCTGTGCAATAGTTTGTACTTGTCTCTTCTTGGTCAGCAAATTTCAACATGAGTTCTTGTGACAGGAGAGTAACAGTAGATCTTTTTATTATAATTACAAAGGACTTTTCAGTATCACTCTAATGACCATAGTCGATGCGAATTATGAATTCTTAATTGTGAACATTAGTAAAAATGGGAAAGTGTATTGGAGCAGACTCCCTTTCATGCAAAGCTAAAAAACTATGAACTTAATATTCCAACTGGAAGTAATACAAAATATGAACAAAATTTTGTGGCTGATGAAGTATTTGCATTACACAACAATGTATTGAAACCTTACCCGCAATGTAATGTGTCTACAGAAAGGCAGATATTTAATTATAGAGTCACACACTATGCGTGTTATTGAAAATGGGTTTGGAATTCTCAATAATAGATTCAGAGTTTTTCATTCTGCTATTAATCTACGTTTGGTCAAGATAGACAAAGTAGTGATGGCCTGTTGTGTTCTGCATAACTTTTTAAACGTAAAACCCCCTGTGTACGCAGTTCACATACATATGAGGACAACAATGTAGAAGAAACAGTGAGACATACCTTCAATATTTTAACGGGGAGGGTGCAGTGCCATGACAGAATGAGTTTGTGCAACAATTGTTCATAAGCATGTTATGTGTGCAAACTTTATTGTTATGTATTTCTACTTTAATAGACCTGTTACACAGCAACAGCAATATATACTTTACTTGCAGTTCCACTAGGAGGGATGTCATCTGCTTGGACCACATAAGTATAACTCAGTATAACTACTGTCCGTATCCAGGCTGCAGGTGGACTGTGTAACGCTCCGGTCCCGCAGATAGTACCTGTCTTGTTACCTGCATTCCATTCATCTGGAAATTGCCAGACATCAGACATTCTTCAGTTCATTCATTCAGCTATATTTAGATCTGTGCAGGTGCAAGCCTATTGCACTTCAGGACCTCCTCCCTCTTTTTCATTGGCTAAGCACTTCTGGAGCACTATTTAAACCTCCTGGATTCACCTGTCTGATGCTTGTTATTCAAGCTCACTTCCTGCAGGATGTGGTTCTGGTTCCTGTTCTCCTCGTGGTTTGCCTGTGTTCCAGTCTGCTCTCAGTTCATGGCCTGTGCTGAACCATCGCTGCTCCAGTACCTCTCTTACCATCTCCAATGTACTTCATCGTGACAGCTCCGGTTCTCTCATCGCTACCACTCAGAGCCGCTATTAAACCTGTGACTCCTCAGCTGCTATCACGAGTTACCTCCGCTACTCCAGCCTGCTCTCAGTCTCTGGTTGTGTTAAACTATCGCTGCTCCAGTACTTCTATTACCATCTCCAGTGTACATCATCGTGACAGCTTCAGTTCTCTCATCGCTACCACTCAGAGTCGCTATTACACCTGTGACTCCTCAGCTGTTACCAAGGGTTACCTCCGCTACTCCAGTCTGCTCTCAGTCTCTGGCCGTGTTGAACTATCGCTGCTCCAATACCTGTATTACCATCTCCAGTGTACTTCATCGTGACAGCTTCAGTTTTCTCATCGCTACCACCAGGGCCGGACTGGGCATCTGGCACTTCTGGCAAATGCCAGAAGGGCCGATGGCTAGATGGGCCGGCCGACACTTCCCCTGTAAGGGGGGGGGGGGGGGGTGCCGCGATTTTTGTGTGTGGGGGTGCCGCGATTTTCGCAAGGAGGGGGGTCACAGGGGGTGCTGCGATTTTTGCGGGGGGGGGGGGAGTTGTTAGGAGTGTGACAGAGCCAGGAAGGAAGGGAGTGCAGGAAGAGGACAGAGAGCCAGGAGGAAAAGGGGTGCTGGAAGAGGGGTGACAGAGCCAGAGGATAAGGGGGTGCTGGAAGAGGGGTGACAGAGCCAGGAGGAAAAGGGGTGCTGGAAGAGGGGTGACTGAGCCAGGAGGAAAAGGGGTGCTGGAAGAGGGGTGACAGAGCCAGGGGGAAAAGGGGGTGCTGGAAGTGGGGTGACAGCCAGGGGAAAAAGGGGGTGCTGAAAGAGGGGTGACAGCCAGGAGGAAAAGGGTTGCTGGAAGAGGAGTGACCGAGCCAGGCGGAAAAGGGGGTGCTGGAAGAGGGGTGACAGAGCCAGGAGAAAAAGGGGTGCTGGAAGAGGGGTGACAGAGCCAGGAGGAAAAGGGGTGCTGGAAGAGGGGTGACAGAGCCAGGAGTAAAAGGGGTGCTGGAAGAGGGGTGACAGAGCCAGGAGTAAAAGGGGTGCTGGAAGAGGGGTGACAGAGCCAGGAGGAAAAGGGGTGCTGGAAGAGGGGTGACAGAGCCAGGAAGGGGTGAGAGGGACAAAGGATAAGATGGTGCAGGGGCAAAGCTAAAAGAAAGTGTAAAGGGAGAGACATCTTAACAATGGGAATGTCAGGGATGCAGTCATCATAAAACACAAGTAGTAATGAAGAATGGGAATGCACAGAGGGGACATGTGTTTAAAAAAAAAATCAAGCCTTCATACTCCATTCACGTATATTTTCTATACCCCCACTTCTAAATTTTCACTTCGACCACTGCCTGTGTGAGCTGACAGCTGCTGATCCCTCCTCGTCCAGCGCGCCCAGTAGGAGAACAGAACACAGGATGCCATAATCAGGTTAGTTCATATATTTTCTCGTGTCCAATGTGTTCACTACCCTTTCTTGAACTGGGGGCACTATTGTGTATCTATTGATGTTTAAAACACTATGTATTGCTCATTATTGTGCTGTAATGTTTCTTGCATATTTATCTGTACAGAGATTTTTAATATAGAGAAAAAAACGCTGGTTGTGATACATTTTATCTGTGATTGTGTCAATATATATTTTTCTTTGCATTGTAAATGGGCTATTAAGCTGCTCCTGGGGCTCACAATCTCAGTGTCTGATATGCTGTACCAATTTTCATTTGTGAATGAGTTTTTGTCTGGTCACTACTATTGATTTGGGGCACTACTATGGCATACTGTTATTTGGGTACTAAACACATCAGTGGTGTACATACATAAGGCGCCAATCTTTAGCCACAGCAGAGATAAGGCACTCTCTCTTCAATGTACCGACAGTCGGCAAGCTTTTCTTAACTAAAACTCAAAGGAACATAACATAGTGTAACAAGTTTACATACAAGAAACCCAAATTAATGGCCACAAATATTCTATTCCAGCACCGTGTGGTTAATGCTGTTAAACACCAGAACGGACAACAGATCTGTGATTCTTCTGTGACACCTTAACACCAATAGGCATATGCTTACAGTGTTTCCACTTTAAAAGAGCCTTCACAAATGCATAACACTCTGTTTCCTCCTTCCTGCCTTCATTCAGATGTCACTAGGTTCTCCATAATGCGTATAAAGAAAGCAAAACAAGAAGAATCTAGTGCAACATTGTTTTACTTCGTGTATAAATGTTAAAAACAGATGAGTTTTCATAAAAACAAAACGATAAAAACAATCCTCAAACAAATATAACAGGGACTCTTACCAGATGAAAGCAGAAAACAGGCATAGATCACAATAGTCCAAATCTGTTCCCGCATCCAGATGGGTCCCCGGTGTAGCCAACGCGTTTCAAGAATGCACGGCGAACTAGGTCAATAAAAATTACAGACTTCTGGGGTATACAAAAAATCGAATACAATGAAAGAAATAGGGATATAGTCACTTCATTATCAAAAACTGAGATGAAATGGATATTTAGATTAAAAACTTTAGACCCTGGGGGCTTGAATTTAGACTTTGAGTTGAAATGTTTTTTGTAAATTCAAGGAAGTCAATTATGACGAGCATTGTGCGTTGTAGACAGAAGCTAGGGCAGAAAAGGAGTCTCTACATAATAAAAGATTTTACATAAGAAAAGAAATTACAATAATTTGCAATGTGAAAAATCTCCTTTGTTCTTTGTTGTGAACAATCAGATACAATGCATATCCTTATCAAGTGAGAAAGAAGGGGTATATATTGAATAAGGTCTATTTTAGTCGAATTATCTTTATAGGATTATGAGTTCACCGATTCCTTTTTTTTCTGTTATATTTCACACATGGGACATGCTTCAAATCAATTTATGGAATAACCGAGATCTACTAAGAACATCTGACAAGAAAAAGAATCCATATTTGACATGTGATTATAGTATTTGTTTTAACATTATATGCAAATAGATGTGGAGAAATAATATTTTTTGTTTTTTTCTTCCTCTTTTCTGTTATGTAACTTTATTGACCTAGTTCTCTGTGCATTCTTGCCGGAAGTGGGGCAGCAAGTCACTTCCGCTTTGCACGCACGGCGAAAGAGGGGAGAATGGAGCATTTTTAAAAATGTAGTTTGAAAATAAGAGGTTTTCCGTTTGCGCAGTGTGGGCTGGATCACTTTGTCTCTTCAAATAAGAAAACTTTGAACAAAATAGATATACACCGGAAGTGGGGCATTCAGTCACTTCCGGTGCAGCTATATGACGGGGGACGGTCTCACACTGCGGAAAGGATGAAACTACCAAGCCTCTTTTCCGTTTAGGTGTAGACTATATAAACTGCCTACTATCATCTATGGAATTATACCAGCCTTGATAAAGACTCAGAGAGAGTTGAAACGCGTTGTATACACCGGGGACCCATCTAGATGCGGGAACAGATTTGGACTATTGTGATCTATGCCTGTTTTCTGCTTTTATCTAGTACGAGTCCCTGTTATATTTGTTTGAGGATTGTTTTTATCATTTTGTTTTTATGAAAACTCATCTGTTTTTAACATTTATACAAGAAGTAAAACAATGTTGCACTAGATTCTTCTTGTTTTGCTTTCTTTATACGCATTATGGAGAACCCAGTGACATCTGAATGAAGGCAGGAAGGAGGAAACAGAGTGTTATGCATTTGTGAAGGCTCTTTTAAAGTGGAAACACTGTAAGCATATGCCCATTGGGGTTAAGGTGTCACAGAAGAATCACAGATCTGTTGTCCGTTCTGGTGTTTAACATCATTAACCACACGGTGCTGGAATAGAATATTTGTGGCCATTAATTTGGGTTTCTTGTATGTAAACATGTTACACTATGTTATGTTCCTTTGAGTTTTAGTTAAGAAAAGTTTGCCAACTGTCGGTACATTGAAGAGAGAGTGCCTTATCTCTGCTGTGGCTAAAGATTGGCGCCTTATGTATGTACACCACTGATGTGTTTAGTATTGCTGTTTTATGTAGAAAAGAGGGAACCCTTTTTAAGGGTGTACATATTGGGAGGCAGATCCTAGGAGCGCTGTTAGTACTCAATCCAGATTTTAGTATTTATACTATTATTTGGGGGCACTACTGTATGGCATACTGTTATTTGGGGGCAATACTGTATGGCATAATGTAATTTGGGGGCACTATTGTGTCATAATATGATTTAGGGGCACTACTATGCCATAATATGATTTGTGGGCACTACTGCATGGCCAAATATGAATTGAGGGTAATATTATGTGGCATAATATGACTTGGGGGCACTACGATGTGACATAATATGAACTGGGGGCACTACGGTGTGGCATAATATGAACTTCTGCCAAAGGCAAGTCTCTCATTGTTGAATATGACGGGAGCCCAAAGAAGTTGCTGTACCGGGGCCCAAAATTCCTCTTGTCAGCCCTGCCTGTGAGTCAAGGGGGTAGACGTCTCCAGGTAAATAATCTAAATGTTTCCTATCTAAACAAACTGATGGATCGCATCCAATTATCTCTCACCCACCTCCTTTACCCCCATTAATATATATACTGTGTTATTTAAAATGAATAGAAAAGACGCATATCCAGTTACTGTAGTAAAAAAAATATTTTTCTCTGACATTTTGCTGTATATGGAAATACTTTTAATGCTGCCGTGTGGGTTCAAATGATCGTTCAATAGTTATGTTTTTTCTGATATATTTGTTAGAGTTTTATTTAGGGATGAGCGCGCTCGGATTTCTGAAATCCGAGCCCACCCGAACGTTGCGGATCCGAGTCGGATCCGAGACAGATCCGGGTATTGGCGCCAAATTCAAAAGTGAAACTGAGGCTCTGACTCATAATCCCGTTGTCGGATCTCGCGATACTCGGATCCTATAAATTCCCCGCTAGTCGCCGCCATCTTCACTCGGGCATTGATCAGGGTAGAGGGAGGGTGTGTTAGGTGGTCCTCTGTGCTGTTTAGTTCTGTGCTGTTTAGTGCTGTGCTGTGCTGTGCTGTTTAGTGCTGTTTAGTGCTGTGCTGTGCTGTGCTGTGTTCTGCAGTATCAGTCCAGTGGTGCTGTGTGCTGTGCTCTGTCCTTCTGAGGTCAGTGGTGCTGCTGGGTCCTGTGCTGTGTCCTGTTCAGTCCAGTGGTGCTGTGTCCTGTGCTCTGTGCTTCTAAGGGCATAGTTATTTCCCCAATATTCCCCTGTGTTTAAAAAAATAAAAAAAAGTTTTTTTAAAAAATACCAAAAACTACTTTAATATTTTTTAATTACCACAAAATTTTCACAACCAATCCTGCAGTATAAGCCCATTGGTACTGCAATATTACCAAGTTCACACATTCAGCAGTAAAAGTCCAGTGGTACTGCAATATTACAAAGTTTACACATTCTGCAGTATCAGTCCAGTGGTGCTGTGTCCTGTGCTCTGTCCTGCTGAGTTCCGTAGTGCTGCTGGGTCCTGTGCCGTGTCCTGTTCAGTCCAGTGGTGCTGTGTCCTGTGCTCTGTGCTTCTAAGGGCATAGTTATTTCCCCACTATTCCCAAGTTTTTTAAAAATAAAAAAAAAGTAAAAAATAATAAAAAATTTAAAAAAAAAAAATATATAATAATTATAACCAAATTTGCAAAACCAATCCAGCATTATAAGTCCATTGGTACTGCAATATTACCAAGTTCACACATTCTGCAGTATCTTGTGCTACATATAATGGAGACCAAAAATTTGGAGGATAAAGTAGGGAAAGATCAAGACCCACTTCCTCCTAATGCTGAAGCTGCTGCCACTAGTCATGACATAGACGATGAAATGCCATCAACGTCGTCTTCCAAGCCCGATGCCCAATCTCGTAGTACCGGGCATGTAAAATCCAAAAAGCCCAAGTTAAGAAAAAGTAGCAAAAAGAGAAACTTAAAATCATCTGAGGAGAAACGTAAAGTTGCCAATATGCCATTTACGACACGGAGTGGCAAGGAACGGCTTAGGCCCTGGCCCGTGTTCATGACTAGTGGTTCAGCTTCACCCACGGATCTTAGCCCTCCTCCTCCTCCCCCCCCCTACAAAAAATTGAAGAGAGTTATGCTGTCAGCAACAAAACAGCAAACAACTCTGCCTTCTAAAGAGAAATTATCACAAATCCCCAAGGCGAGTCCAAGGGTGTTGGTGGTTGTCAAGCCTGACCTTCCCATCACTGTACGGGAAGAGGTGGCTCGGGAGGAGGCTATTGATGATGTAGCTGGCGCTGTGGAGGAACTTGATGATGAGGATGGTGATGTGGTTATTGTAAATGAGGCACCAGGGGGGGAAACAGCTGATGTCCATGGGATGAAAAAGCCCATCGTCATGCCTGGTCAGAAGACCAAAAAATGCACCTCTTCGGTCTGGAGTTATTTTTATCCAAATCCAGACAACCAATGTATGGCAATATGTAGCTTATGTAAAGCTCAAATAAGCAGGGGTAAGGATCTTGCCCACCTAGGAACATCCTCCCTTATACGTCACCTGAATAACCTTCATAGTTCAGTGGTTAGTTCAGGAACTGGGGCTAGGACCCTCATCGGTACAGGGACACCTAAATCCCGTGGTCCAGTTGGATACACACCAGCAACACCCTCCTCGTCAACTTCCTCCACAATCTCCATCAGATTCAGTCCTGCAGCCCAAGTCACCAGCCAGACTGAGTCCTCCTCAATACGGGATTCATCCGAGGAATCCTGCAGCGGTACGCCTACTACTGCCACTGCTGCTGTTGCTGCTGTTAGTCGGTCATCTTCCCAGAGGGGAAGTCGTAAGACCGCTAAGTCTTTCACCAAACAATTGACCGTCCAACAGTCGTTTGCCATGACCACCAAATACGATAGTAGTCACCCTATTGCAAAGCGTATAACTGCGGCTGTAACTGCAATGTTGGTGTTAGACGTGCGCCCGGTGTCCGCCATCAGTGGAGTGGGATTTAGAGGGTTGATGGAGGTATTGTGTCCCCGGTACCAAATCCCCTCGAGATTCCACTTCACTAGGCAGGCGATACCAAAAATGTACAGAGAAGTACGATCAAGTGTCCTCAGTGCTCTTAAAAATGCGGTTGTACCCACTGTCCACTTAACCACGGACATGTGGACAAGTGGTTCTGGGCAAACGAAGGACTATATGACTGTGACAGCCCACTGGGTAGATGCATCCCCTTCCGCAGCAACAGCAACAGCTGCATCAGTAGCAGCATCTACAAAATGGCTGCTCATGCAAAGGCAGGCAACATTGTGCATTACAGGCTTTAATAAGAGGTACAACGCTGACAACATATTAGAGAAAATGAGGGAAATTATCTCCCAGTGGCTTACCCCACTTAGACTCTCATGGGGATTTGTGGTGTCAGACAATGCCAGTAACATTGTGCGGGCATTAAATATGGGCAATTTCCAGCACGTCCCATGTTTTGCCCACACCATTAATTTGGTGGTGCAGCATTACCTCAAGAGTGACAGGGGTGTGCAGGAGATGCTTGCGGTGGCCCGCAAAATTGCTGGACACTTTCGGCATTCAGCCAGTGCCTACCGCAGACTAGAGGCACATCAAAAAAGCTTGAACCTGCCCTGCCATCACCTCAAACAAGAGGTTGTGACGCGCTGGAACTCCACCCTCTATATGCTGCAGAGGATGGAGGAGCAGCAAAAGGCCATTCAGGCCTACACAGCCACCTACGACATAGGCAAAGGAGTGGGGATGCGCCTGAGTCAAGCGCAGTGGAGACTGATTTCCGTGTTGTGCAAGGTTCTGCAGCCATTTGAACTTGCCACACGAGAAGTCAGTTCCGACACTGCCAGCTTGAGTCAGGTCATTCCCCTGATCAGGCTGTTGCAGAAGCAGCTGGAGAAAGTGAGGGAGGAGCTGGTAAGCCATTGCGATTACAGCAAGCATGTAGCTCTTGTGGATGTAGCCCTTCGTACGCTTTGCCAGGATCCGAGGGTGGTCACTCTTTTAAAGTCAGAGGAATACATTCTGGCCACCGTGCTCGATCCTCGGTTTAAAGCGTATGTTGTGTCTCTGTTTGCGGCGGACACAAATCTACAGCGGTGCAAAGACCTGCTGGTCAGGAGATTGTCCTCTGAAGAGGACCGTGACATGCCAACAGCTCCACCCTCATTTTCTTCCACATCTATGGCTGCGAGGAAAAAGCTCAGTTTTCCCAAAAGAGGCACTGGCGGGGATGCTGATAACATCTGGTCCGGACTGAAGGACCTGCCAACCATTGCAGACATGTCTACTCTCGCTGCATTGGATGCTGTGACAATAGAAAAAATTGTGGATGATTACTTTGCTGACACCATCCAAGTAGACATGTCAGACAGTCCATATTGTTACTGGCAGGAAAAAAAGGCAGTTTGGAAGCCCCTGTACAAACTGGCTCTATTTTACCTGAGTTGTCCCCCCTCCAGTGTGTACTCGGAAAGAGTTTTTAGTGCAGCGGGGAACCTGGTCAGTGAGCGGCGAAGGAGGTTGCTTCCTCACAACGTTGAAAAAATGATGTTTATAAAAATGAATAATCAATTCCTCAATGAAGTACAGCACTGCCCTCCAGATACTACAGAGGGACCTGTGGTTGTGGAGTCCAGCGGGGACGAATTTATAATGTGTGATGAGGAGGAAGTACACACTGTAGGGGGAGAGGAATCAGAGGTTGAGGATGAGGACGACATCTTGCCTCAGTAGAGCCTGTTTAGTCTGTACAGGGAGAGATGAATAGCTTTTTTGGTGTGGGGGCCCAAACAAACCAATCATTTCAGTCAAAGTTGTTTGGTAGGCCCTGTCGCTGAAATGATTGGTTTGTTAAAGTGTGCATGTCCTATTTCAACAACAGACCTCTCAACTGCAGCTCATCCCTCCTCTGCGGGGATAATGTCTCCTGTGCTCTGACACGTCACTCTGTGTACTCTCAGCCTCAGGATCTGACACTACAGCTACCATGCCTCTTGTAGCAGCCCTCACTCCAGGGCCTCTTCCATGTGCAGTGTCCCCCTCTCTCTTGGGTTCACTATAGTGGCATGGAGTTCTCCCCCTCATCCAGGGCACACATTCCTTGCCCTGGCTCAGTCACCACGCTCAGACTTCCAGGCAATGCTGGGGGAGCCTGGGAGCTTCCACCCCAGGTCCCCAGCTACAACTCTCCTCTCCTGTGTCTTCTCTCTCTTTCTGACACTTTAAAGATCGTGCCTTTAAATGAAAAAGTCAGTCTTCATTGCACGACTATGTGCAAGTGCAACAGGGACATTTTTTTGGGTTTACAAAGTCAAACAATAACACTACGACCCTGTCTGTCTGGGGTCTGTCAATGACGAATTGTCTGGAGCATGTTTTGAGGAGGTATTGTGGCCCCGGTATCAAATTGGGTACCGGGGCCACCCCACTATGCAGTCCAGATACTTGTTTGGTGGAATTCCGACACGTGGAGGGTTTTTTAATTATATTGTGGCCTCGGTACCAAATTGTGTACCGGGGCCACCACACTACGCAGTCAAGATACTTGTTTGGTGGAATTCAGACCAGTTGAGGGTTTTATTATTATATTGTGTGGACCACTCTATCTATACCACACTACAACTCTATACCACTCTATTTCCTACTTTAATTCTATTTAATTCTATTTCCTACTTTAATTCTATTACTAATTAATTACCATAAAGAGGAACAAAAAAAACCAATTTTACCAAAAGTATAATATGACTTAGACTTACAAACACTACACTTGAAAGATCGTGCCTTTAAATGAAAAAGTCAGTCTTCATTGCACGACTATGTGCAACAGGGACAGTTTTTTTCTTTACAAAGTCAACTAATAACACTTGGACCCTGTCTGTCTTTAACATACTTGATGGGATCTCAATGACGAATTGTCTGTAGCATGTTTGGAGGAGGTATTGTGGCCCCGGTATCAAGTTGGGTACCGGGGCCACCCCACTACGCAGTCCAGATACTTGTTTGGTGGAATTCTGACACGTGGAGGGTGTATTTATTTTATTGTGGCCCCGGTATCAAATTGGGTACCGGGGCCACCCCACTACGCAGTCCAGATACTTGTTTGGTGGAATTCTGACACGTGGAGGGTGTATTTATTTTATTGTGGCCCCGGTATCAAATTGGGTACCGGGGCCACCCCACTACGCAGTCAAGATAGATAGATGCGTATCATAGATAAAGTACATTCAGTGGTGTGGGGCAAATTGAAAAATATTAAAAATGCACTGACATTATCAAAAACAAGAGGTTGTCACACGCTAAAACTCCAACATGTATATGATGGAGAGGATGGAGGAGCAGCCGTATGTGTAGTGTAATGCAGACCTGTTGAAGGTTTTTTATATATTTTATTGTGGTGCCCAGTGCCCACTCCTCTAGGCAGTCCAGGTACATTTATTGGTGCGATTCATAAAAGTTCAGGGTTTTTAATATATTGTGGTGACCCACTCCTCTACGCAGTCCAGGTACAATTATTGGTGCGAATCATAAAAGTTCAGGGTTTTTAATATATTGTGGTGACCCACTCCTCTACGCAGTCCAGGTACATTTATTGGTGCGAATCATAAAAGTTCAGGGTTTTTAATATATCTTGTGGTGACCCACTCCTCTACGCAGTCCAGGTACATTTATTGGTGCGATTCATAAAAGTTCAGGGTTTTTAATATATTGTGGTGACCCACTCCTCTACGCAGTCCAGGTACATTTATTGGTGCGAATCAAACAAGTTGATGGTTTTCTTATTATATATATTGTGGTGACCCACTCCTCTACGCAGTCCAGGTACATTTATTGGTGCGATTCATAAAAGTTCAGGGTTTTTAATATATTGTGGTGACCCACTCCTCTACGCAGTCCAGGTACATTTATTGGTGCGAATCAAACAAGTTGATGGTTTTCTTATTATATATATTGTGGTGACCCACTCCTCTACGCAGTCCAGGTACATTTATTGGTGCGATTCATAAAAGTTCAGGGTTTTTAATATATTGTGGTGACCCACTCCTCTACGCAGTCCAGGTACAATTATTGGTGCGAATCATAAAAGTTCAGGGTTTTTAAGATATTGTGGTGACCCACTCCTCTACGCAGTCCAGGTACAATTATTGGTGCGAATCATAAAAGTTCAGGGTTTTTAAGATATTGTGGTGACCCACTCCTCTACGCAGTCCAGGTACAATTATTGGTGCGAATCATAAAAGTTCAGGGTTTTTAAGATATTGTGGTGACCCACTCCTCTACGCAGTCCAGGTACAATTATTGGTGCGAATCATAAAAGTTCAGGGTTTTTAATATATTGTGGTGACCCACTCCTCTACGCAGTCCAGGTACAATTATTGGTGCGAATCATAAAAGTTCAGGGTTTTTAAGATATTGTGGTGACCCACTCCTCTACGCAGTCCAGGTACAATTATTGGTGCGAATCATAAAAGTTCAGGGTTTTTAAGATATTGTGATGACCCACTCCTCTACGCAGTCCAGGTACAATTATTGGTGCGAATCATAAAAGTTCAGGGTTTTTAATATATATTGTGGTGACCCACTCCTCTACGCAGTCCAGAAAGATACCTTTTTGCAACGTTTTGGACTAATAACTATATTGTGAGGTGTTCAGAATACACTGTAAATTAGTGGAAATGCTTGTTATTGAATGTTATTGAGGTTAATAATAGCCTAGGAGTGAAAATAAGCCCAAAAACTTGATTTTTAAACTTTTTATGTTTTTTTCAAAAAAAATCCGAATCCAATACCTTAAATCCGAACCGAGACCTTTCGTCAAGTGTTTTGCGAGACAAATCCGAACCTCAAAAATAACGAAAATCCGGATCCAAAACACAAAACACGAGACCTCAAAAGTCGCCGGTGCACATCCCTAGTTTTATTTCATGTGGAGTGATTCATGAAAATTCTGCCATTACTATTTAATTAAGGGAAAAGTGTACCTGTTACTTATATGTGTGTAAGTACTCTGTTGTTGCTATTTTGTGGGAGATTTGAAAATAGCATTCCTCCAGTGGCGCCTGTATTGGTGGCATTGCTGTAGGTGGTGTGGTGGTGGCAATGTTGTACTGTGTTTGGGGCTTAGTATTGCTAGTAAAGAGGAGAGGGTATTGCTGTAATGTGGGGAGTGACAACGGTTGCTGTAATGTGAGAGTGATGCTGGTTGCTGTAATGTGGGTGGGTATTGATGTAGTATGAGTGTGTGTGGGGGGTTATTTACTGCTGTAATTTTGATACAAATAATGTATTGTTATGGTATTTATTGATGTAATTGGGGTACTAATAATGTAAGTTTGCGGGTCATTAGGAGAAATATATACGCCCCCCCACACATATACTCATACTACATCATGTTGTACTGCACCAGCAACGCGTACTACGCCAACATCAGTGTGCAACAATATAGTGCATGAAGCCCACAACACGTGGGCCAGTGTGCTCTAAATGCCAGGGCTGATTTTTAGTCCCAGTCCGGCCCTGGCTACCACACAGAGCCGCTACTCTCTCTGTGACTCATCAGCTGTTACTACGAGTTACCTCCACTACTCCAGTTTGCTCTCAGCCTGCTGCCGTGTTGAACTGTCGCTGTTCCAGTACCTCTATTACCGTCTCCAGTGTACTCTGTTGTGACAGCTCCAGTTCTCTCATCACTACCGTTCAGAGCTGCTATTTCATCTGGGACTCAACAGCTGTTGCTACGAGTTACCTCAACCACTCCAGTCAGCCTTCAGTCTCTGGCTGTGTTGAACTATTGCTGCTCCAGTACTTTCATTACCATCTTCAGAGTACTTCATAGTGACAGCCTCTGTCCTCTCGTTGTATACCACAGACAACCTATTCTCCTAGCGACTCATTGGCTGCTGACCATCAGCCTATATTATTGTTGTGCCTGTATTTATACCACTCGTCTGTGGACTCCATCATCTCCATCCACTTTACCTGGCTCCCCCACAGCGTTCTGCTGTACACTCACGGGACCGCGACCTGCAGATTTGGTGCAGCTAAGACCATACCTCCTTGCGGGGGTTCCTGGTGAGAACCACCTGTCTGTTAGACTCCGTGCTCGTGAGTGGGCTTAGCCATGTTCAGCAGAGCCTAGGGATCAATTAATTTCCTGTAAGCAAACCGTGACAAACTGGCGTGTAATTTCATTTTCACAGATGAAGTGCAGAAGGTCAAAGTACCACAGTTTTGACACATAAACATCATCTGCACCTGCCCCAGATTTTTTTGAGGCCTCAACCTTATTTAGTTCTTTCTTTTATACAGTCCGAAGATTCTTTATTATGCTCTTTGCCCATTCCAAATTTGCTCCAGGGTAATGTGGCAGGCATGCTTTCACAGGTTCTTGCATAGCCACATTACGTAACATTTGGTTACAATATTCCTTTGAATTTATCTTCCACAAACGGGTGCGCTCTATGGGGCATATTCAATTCCGATTCGCGGCTGCGCATATAAAGCGTCATTACGGTAGCGCAATATCACGGATTTCTGTGCCCACCCCTATGGGACCCATGCGGTCGCGCATAATCGCGGCCGCGAATCGGAATTGAATATGCCCCTATAAGTCTCAATGAAGTCCTTCTTGAGCTCCACATTTCGGTCATTTGACATTTTCAGGTTCTCTTTCAAAATATAGAGTCATGTTAATCTTTTGTCCACTGATGATATCAAAGAAACTACAATATATTGTAATATATTTATCATATATTTTTACTACTGTTTTAGGCCATTTGGGCATCATTAATAATATTAATAAGCATAACAAAAGTATTTTGCACATACACATATTAACATTTACAAAATATATAAATAAAACAAATGCCGACGCGTTCCTGGTGACAGATCCCAGGATCACCTGGGTGATGTCATGTGGATCTGTCACCAGGAACAGAGGATTCGGAGGAAGTCTATGATTGGTCCGGATGTAAGAATAAAGACTGTCATTTTGTTCACTCACCACGCCTTGATAAAGATTTACAATCGAAACGCGTCGGCAGACGGGGGTGAGTGACGTCATACGCACACAGCGGAGATTCCATCCGTCGTCCCTTCTCTTCAGAAAGCGTTGATCGCGGAAGTGTTACCCGGGACACAGCTGGCGATATTGGACTTAACATCAACTACGCTTGTTTTGAAAGGAAGGACGGTAAGAGTCCATCTATCTCCGTTGTAGCAGGGCTCAGTGCTACCAATTTTTAAGTGTTTTTTATATATGTGATGTTTTTATGTGTGGAAATTAAATGGGAAGATTTTACACTATGGAGACCTACTTTTTTTCCCTTCTTCGGTTCCTATTTTGATGGAGTGGATATTTGTATTTGAAGGAGTTTGTCACAGGAGGAGCATTTTCTGTTTGGTTCAATGCTTGAAATTTCACTACGTCTAGTAAGTGTACACCCTTAAGGGGTTAAGGAAATTTTTCCCCTATCACGTGGTGAATGTGTACTAGTATCTACACACGGGCATTATAGGGATAACTTCCTGTGTTACATCGGAATTTACAGGTTACGCTATGTATGTTTCTTCGTTTCTTTTTCATGTTCATCTATGAGATCAATATTGAAGGATTGGATCAAGCATAGAAGAATTACATCATTATCATTATTTCCGGAGTTTTGGTCGTTTGATGTTATTTCATTATTCCACTTTGAAGACTCTTTGATGTTACAATTAACTTTGTAGACTTTGAGTATTTATACCATCAGCGCCATTTTTTCCTTACATTTGTTTTATTTATATGTCTTTCTAGTACCATTGGGGATTGTGTACTGTAAGGTGAGAGGCTGCTTTTGGGTCTCATAGCGCAGATACACCTCATTTTTGTGATTGATTTACAAAATATATATTTATGCAGTCGTTACGGTAAACACAAGAAAACATTCATAATCCTTCCATAAACAACTTTCCTTGTATGGCAATGGATGTAAGGTGTAAAACACTCGTATTTCTCGGACCACTAGGGGTTAAATATATTGATATATTCGCCAAACACGAGATTATTATACACGAATGACCTTCACCCACAATGCTTCATTCTATACAGGTACCAATACTGATTAGTCCTCAATTGAAACAAGCTCCCATGTCTGAGTGTATAAAATTACAGAGGAGCCTGTCTCGCACCGACGGACGTGAGAAGATGGCGGATGAGGAGCAGGTGCAGGTGGGGGTGCGAGAAGTAGATGAAAAATTTGTAGAAGTAGTGGAGGGGGATGGAGAAGAAGACGAAATACAATTAACGGGAGTTATAAGAGAAAAGCAATGAGCCTGAGAGAGGTGGAGATGATGGTAAAAGTACTGGACCAGTACGACTACGACTGCCAAGAGAAAATACCGAAGAGTTAATACTAGAAAGCAACTAATAATGCAGAAATCAGAAATTACTAAAACAAATTAAGAAGAAACTTAAAGAAAATAAATAAATTTCAAGTGCAGAAGCGTTGATCAAACCTATAATAAAATAATTGAAGAAACATTAAAAAAGTGAGTTTGACATGTTGTGCAACTGTTTAAAGGACTTGATAGTGAATTTGTAGATAAACGACTTACAATAGTATATTGAAAATGTTTTATTTCCAGAAAGAAGAGTGCACGATGACATGTGCTGTGTAGATACCGAAAATTTTAAAGCTGAACACGTACTTGTTAAAGCAGAAAAAAGAGATACCGAATTAGAAGAAAAAAAGATATATTAAAACAAGGTATTTGAAGTCACATATGGAAACTAATTTTTTTTTGGAAGAAACGTATACCGTTATAATAAACCAAAATGGCGCCTGTTTTACAGAACCTTTGGAGGCAAAGGGTTACCTCGCTTGTAATCTCTCGCCTTGAGTACTGTAACCTCCTTCTCTGTTGCCTACGTGATTCTCGCCTTGATCCTCTTAAGTCTATCCTCAATGCTGCTGCCGCCTCATTTTTCTCTCCCGCCGCTCTATCTCTGCTGTCTCCCTCCAGCAGTCACTACATTGGCTCCCCATGGCCTACAGAATTAAATTTAAACTTCTCACCCTCACCTTTAAAGCTCTTAATCAATCCTCCCCTCCCTATAGCTCCAATCTCATCTCTACCTACACTCCTAGCCGCCCCCTCCGCTCTTCCACTGACCGCCGCCTCACTGCTTCACTGATCACCTCTTCTCACTCCCGTCTCCAGGACTTTGCCCGGGCTGCTCCCCAGCTGTGAAACAATCTTCCACGTTCCATCAGGTTAGCATCTACTCAAAGGCCTCAAACGTGCACTTAAGCAGGGCCCTCTTTCCTTGTGTGCTCCTTTTACTATTCCATCACCCTCTGTACCTCTTGGCCTGCTTCCCTGGCCCTATTTTCTTAAACTTCGGCCTACTTCTCGCTAATTTCTACCATCACTTTCACTCATTGTCCCAGTAATAATTTGATTGCATTACCATGTTACATGTGTCTGTGTATATATTTTTGTTCTTTCTGTATCATGTTGTGTCATAGCTCACTGTTATTGGTATGTTATGTACGGCGCTGCGGACCCTTTGTGGCACCTTATAAATTAAAGATAATAATAATAATAATAATAATAATAATAAGTAGGGGTGTGCACCGGGCACTTTTAGTGTTTTGTGTTTTGGGTTCTGATTTGTTTTGCCAAAACACCTGACGAAAGGTTTTGGTTCTGATTTAGGGTTTTGAGTTCTGATTTATTTTTAAAAAAGTATAAAAAGCGCTAAAATCCAGTTTTTTGTTTTTTTACACTCCTACGCTATTATTAACCTCAATAACATTCAATAACAATCATTTCCACTAATTTCCAGTCTATTCTGAACACCTCACAATATTGTTTTTAGTCCAAAACATTGCACCGAGGTAGCTTTCTGGACTGCGTAGTGGAGTGGCCCCGGTACCCAATTTGGTACCAGGGCCACAATACCTCCTCCAACTGGTCTCAATTCCACTGCATATATGGCTGCTCCTACCTCCTCTAACTGGTCTGAATTCCACTGCACAGATGGCGGACACCGGATGCACGTCTAACACCAACATAGCTGTTGAACGTAGTAATAGAAATGGCAGTTCCTCTTTTTTGGAACTACAGAAACAATGAATGTAGTAATAGAAATGGCAGTTTCTATTTTTTTGGACTGCACAAACAATGAACGTAGTAATAGAAATGGCAGTTCCTCTTTTTTGGAACTACAGAAACAATGAACGTAGTAATATAAATGGTAGTTTCTATTTTTTTGGACTGCACAAACAATGAACGTAGTAATAGAAATGGCAGTTCCTCTTTTTTGGGACTGCACAAACAATGAACGTAGTAATAGAAATGGCAGTTCCTCTTTTTTGGGACTGCAGAAACAATGAACGTAGTAATATAAATGGCAGTTCCTCTTTTTTGGGACTGCACAAACAATGAACATAGTAATACAAATGGCAGTTCCTCTTTTTTGGAACTACAGAAACAATGAACGTAGTAATAGAAATGGCAGTTCCTCTTTTTTGGGACTGCAAGAATATATTGCTCTATAATATTTTTTATATTTTTTCAATTTTTTTTTTTAAATGATTTTTGGCTAATTAACAAATTGCTATGGACTTATCAGAAACAAATACAGGACAAAAGCACCACTGGACTCAGCTGCACAGACACTGACCAAAGCACCACTGGAATCAGCAGGACAGAGCACTGGAAAAAGTACTACTGGACTCAGCAGGACAAAGCACCACTTGACTAAAGTAATCAGCAGGACAGAGCACTGGACAAAGTACTAATGGACTCAGCAGGACAAAGCACCACTTGACTAAAGTAATCAGCAGGACAGAGCACATCAACCTCCCTCTTCAGTAACCACAGGGAGAATGAAGATGGAGGCATTTATGAGATCCGAGTCTCGCGAGATCCAACACGAGACTGGGATGTCATAGCCTCGTTTTGCATTCCTTGGGTGGCTGGAAGTACCCGAACAGTGCTCGGATCCCGTCGGATCCGCGCTGTTCGGGTGGGCTCGGATTAGCGAAATCCGAGCCCGCTCATCTCTAATAATAAGTACCCCTTCAGAGATGCAAAAGAACTTAACTTTATTACAAACATCAAAGTTAAATGCTAAACTTTTTTTTTCCTTTTCTCGTAGATACCATTGTCATATTGGATGAAAGTTCTGAGGGAGAAAAGACTGTTGGTAGTCCTTTGCAGGGTGTGGTAGAGAAGATGGGAAAGCTTGACAAATATTTTAAAGAATTAAGGGCAAACATTAGTGATGTAAAAATAAAAACCTAGAAAAAAAACCATGGAGATGTTTCAGTTTTTTTCAGAAGGTTATGCCACAAAGCACTAGCCAGTTTAATCATATAAAAGTCCCATGTTATAGTACTAATATAAATATGTTGAAACTTGTTATTTTTAAACTGTTAATTTTTTATGCAGAATTCGACAATAAATCTTTTGGATTTACAATGTGTGGTTTAGTCTGTGTCTTTTACAAATATATGCATTAAGAAGTAAATAAAGGTTTGATTATAAAACATGTTGAATGTACATGAAAAGGGTTACAGAACACAGGTGCAAAATGCAGTACCATTTACACAGGTGTACTAATATGCAACCAGACATTTATAAAATACACAAATATAGGAAGACAAAAACGTGTTATATAAAGATATATATAATTATGCAGGCAGACAAATGTAATATATTATTTTGCCTTTTTATTAATGTGTATTGAGTGTATGATAAAGTGACACATAGCTATAATTAAGAAGGCAGACATAAGCAATACACATATAAATGAAACATTGTTTTTTAGAACACTACACCGACAAAGGTTACTAATTAAAATGGCAGACATATGCTGTACGCATTAATGCAATAGACACCTGCTATTGCTTTACCACTAGAAGCACCAAATGAGTGATGTGCGGACACCACACCACGTGGGACTGGTACAGGCATCAGAAATTAACATACACACGCCCCCAAACGAGTCGCAGCTCGAGGAACTATCAGCAATTGCTCGTGGATCAATTGGAAACCTATACACAGTACATGATCGTTAGGTGGATTGGTTGGAAAATAAAAAACAGTAAGACCAACCAAAGGAGCCAAAAATCAACACTTTGGAAGGACTTTCAACCATTGTGTCATTATACACACTAACCCGGCTTCTGACCAAACGGTCGTATGTCAGGTGATTTGCCTGATTTTCGGACGAAAACGCTCCAGTGTGTACCTAGCCTAAAATAGTGAATGGTGATCATTACAAGCCACCGAGCTTGTAACTATTAACTCCACTATTGTACTGGAATTCTATTATTATTACAAATTGAAAGAGCAGTACAGTGGAGTAAGTACTTGCTCTGATACACGTCCTGTCACGGCTATGGGTATTTATGGATCCCTTTTTCCACTACTTAGATGTTATAGCAGTGGATGGTGGAGGTTGAACAAAACACAGAAGATGTTAGTAGTGTTGCAATATAGTATATTGATAGATGGTATAACAGCAACAGTATAAGATATGTACAACTCAGCAAGCTGAGTACACGGCAGTTCACAAAATACAATGAAATCACGAAAGAAGTTCAGTTGGTAACCAATAACAAGGGCATGAAGATTGAACGCACACAACATGAATAACTGAACTGGCTACTAGCTTGGCAATATATTCTTAATAACAGTCCAGCAACTAATAATTAGCAGAGTAATAATAATAGCCGTGCCAAACATAGAACCACAGATGACAAGGTAACTTGATTGAAGTTCAGTAAAGAATACAGGCAGCCAAGCAGAGAGGTAGTTGAGCCAATCAATATGAATGCAGATGTAATAGGCAACTCACGAGCCAGTTCAGTGTGCAGATGTAGAAGTCCAGTACACAGGTAACAGCCGTAGGAGATTCAGTAAGCAGTGTGGAACTACAAGTACCAGGTATGGTGGTTTTAGATGTAGAAGGCCAGCACACAGGTAACAGCAGTAGGAGATTTAACCTAGACCAAGGTAGACTGAGTAACACGAAGACAAGGCAATGAGCCCATAACCTTGGTAGGTTCATATAGTGCTCCAGGACCAATGAGGTTTAGGGAGTGGTCCAGATCACAGTAGCTAGGAGCACCTGTGAAAGTAATGTCTCTGAAAGAGAAGCAAGCAGAATCATGGTTCTTAAAGTCACAGAGTCGGGACCTGACTATAGGACCGGCGTGTGACACGTCCCCAGAGCTGGATTAAGGCTTTAGGGGGCCTGGGACAATTCAAACAAGTTAGCTCCTATTGTCTAAAATCGTGTTCAAAGTATGTCACCATATTTGATAAAGTCTATTTATCTTTTTGGGAATGGGAGTGCATTGTGTACATACCCACTAGCAACAGCGGTTATAATAGCGCTGTGCTGTTTTTCCCCAATTATTTCAATGGCCCATTCATTCATTCATGGACTATCACAGCATCGTTAATTAGCTTTTTCCCCCATTAAAAGACTCAATTAGTCTATTGGTCTGTGATCAAAGCAGATAGTCCCTTGGACTCCCCTTATCCCCAGCCAATCACAAGCAGCCAGTGAGGGAAACTAATTGTGATTGGATAGCAGGGGAGGGAGTCCCAGGAATTCCCTGCTTTGATCGTATAATAGCAGGCAGCATAGTGTTTGGATGTTGTTCTGGGATCCTAAAGTAGTGAGTTAATCATCTTCAGTAAACAATTGTGTAGATAAGACTGGATACTTTTTTTACATTACTATCTAGAGTGGATGTACCCCTCATCCACTCTGGTGGTTCTCCCCCCTGGTCCCTTCTTCTTGCATCACTGCCTCCCTCCGTGCCTGTTTTGTCCACCCTCCCTTAGATTGTAAGCTCGCATGACCAGGGCCCCTCTCCCCTCCTGTCTCCACACCTACTCTTCTGCTCTGCCCTCACTCCATATGTCTGCCCGGAGTTTCTGAAGCATTGGTACTTTGTGTTTATTGTTCTGTAATGTTTTACCCTGTATGGTCTACTGTTTGTACTATGTAAGGCGCTGCGGAAACCTTGTGACACCTAACAAATAAATTATAATAATAATAATAATAATATTCATAATTAGCCAGTTGAATAGTGATATGATTTTTGATAGTAGTGGGCTTGATTATTCTATGGACATAAGTCCCTTTGCGTGTAGTATCTTGCGTCAAATTGCTCTGCTCTTGCTCAGAAATAGACTTTACGCCAATTAACACAGTTGCATCCAGTTCCCCCTTTGGTCTGTTGTGTTTTTGCAAATAATATAACGATAGTGTGATATGTCAGCTGAAATAAAAGTGTTAATACATATATATAGTTAAAAAAACTGAATATGGAATGGTGCTTCTAAACAAGTCTACTTCTTCTTTATTTGATATGGGAATCCTCAACCCCCCAACCCTTCCTCTGGTCCCTACATTCCTCCCCTTCTACTCATTACTCCCATCCCTTCCATACCCTATAGTTCTGAAATGTTAAAACAACATCTTTGCTGTTCTGGATAATTACACAATTATCTTCCGAATATGATAGAACTATGAGAGTGTTTTTGTGGTCAGCTGTATGTAAGCACGTGTTATTTGTTATTGATTAGCCTCTCGAGATTTTGTAATGCTTTTTATTGAAAAAAAAGATGTTCCTAATAAAAAGTTTATAAAAAAAACCTGAACCTTTACTGCAATTGTAAAAGTAATTTTCATAGTTAAAACATAAATTTACAAAAACTTTGTGTTGTTTCACACAGAATTTCCCAATAAATGAATAAAGATATCTTATAATAGCACACTTAAAGTTGTGTGTGCTTGTTAGTGGATAGCAACAGTTTATATCGTCTTTTACCACGTATCTTCCGTGTATAAAAAAGGGGTTTTAAATGTCACTTACTGTGAGGCAGAATTGGATCCTGAAAGCTCAAACTTTTTTAGTGTTCATTTCAAATCTTCTCTCTTGTAGTTATTTAAGAGTCTGTTTCACCCTTTCTTGGCGGGGCTTGTAGGACCTCCTTCTCATGCAGTGAGACAGCTTGTTGCAATGCCACTCGTCTAGCATGCTGATGTTACATGGCTACTGATAGTTGAAACTGAGCAAAACAGTGCTCTATCTATGCAGTGGTTCTTAGAATTCACATTGTTAATGTTTCACCCACCGCTCACCTGTAATGTTTTTGTATTATCCAAGTGCATCCTCCACCAGGTTTTATTTTACTTTTGACAGATGCACATTTTGCAAGTGGATTTGGGATATCCACAAATCATGAGCAGCACTCTTCACTGCTAAACATTCAGTACAAGGCAGCGCATATTCTCCGTAAAAAGCATTGCAATAAGTTACATGCTCTTAATGTCTGAATGCACTTATGAATGCTTACCACTTGCATGGTAGAATGGGGGAGGGAAGGGGCAGATGTACGTAGCCCGGGTACAGTAACAGAGTTCCCATGCAGATGCGGCCAAAGTATGCTTCTTTTCAAGCGTAAAATTTGCATCTGCTCCAGGCAGGTGTAACTGATGGATGATAGTGATGAATAAACACAGCATTCACGCTCAAAATCTAATGGGATGATTGACAATTCACCTGCACACCTGACACCACTCATTTCAGCAAACACTATAGAAAACCAATAGAGGGAGACTACTTTTGTGCCATTTCCTTCATACGAAGGACTGCATTCTGAGCTAAAAAGTAAGTGAAACTTTCACATATGCCTCTCAGTAGGAACAAAGAAATAAAATAATTTATTTTGAAAGCATTTCATTCGTTAGCATGTGTGGATGTTTGAAATTAGCTTTCTGACCCTTTCAAAGCATTTGCATTGCAAGATATTTTCAGTGGTAGTCATTAATACAACTACGAAAATTCTGACAAGAATTACAGCGACATAAAAATTAGAGATGGGCGGGCTCGGTTCCTCGGAAACCGAACCCACGCGGATCCGAGCACCAAGCCGAGAAGGCTCGGTACTTTCGCACTTTTTTGGATTCCAAAACGAGGCAAAACGTCATTGTGACATCGTTGGAACTCTCGAGTTTTGGAATCAATAAATACCGCCCTCCACGGCGATCTAGCGTCATTTGAAAGAAGGACAGAGAATGGGTAGGACAGAGTATAGAGCAGTTGGGCAGGCAAAGTGATAGAATTGAAGCAGGAGGTTGGTAGCAGTGTTAGAGAAAGCTCCATTGCTACCTGTCATTGCTGAAATTCAAATATACTAGTCCTTGCAGGCTTTTATTCTGAATTTGCACCTGTCAGGTGCCGTCCCCGCTGATCCTCTGTTAGACGGGGACGGACGCCTGACTTCTGCCGAGCACGCTGTTGCTTAGCAACAGATGCGCTGCGGCTTCCTGTTACCCTGCCTGTCGGGCGCATGCGCCCTGCCACCGTCCCATTGCCTAGCAACGGTACGCTACTTTCTCTCCTGCGTGCCGCCCCCCTGGCTCTCCCAATCAGCTGCTGTCTGTCTCTATTTAACCCTGGCTTTGGCGCCATTAGGGTGCCAGAGTACCAGGTCCTCGTACCTAGTATTGTATCCTGGTTCTCCCTGCTATTTCCAACTTCCTTGATTATTCCTCCTGTGTTCCTGCTCTCCCATTGTGACCCGGCTTTGGCGACCATTCCTGTTTCTGTGTGACCCATATTGTTTCTGCGACCTTGGCTTGTTACGTATTAGAGAATATCCCCCGCACAAGAAAGTTTTCTTTATTCTTATAGTATTTATAATATACACAAGGATGACACAGAGAGTATAGTGTCGTTTAACTAGGTGCTGCTTCCAGTAGTAATATATCACAGTAAAATAAAGAAAAAGAGCAGTACTACTTCAATGGAAGGCACACTAGAAACACAAATATTCAATCTAGTGGTAAGGAAATATTCCATATCATTGTAGGGGTTAATGGAGGTAGACAGTACATTAGCATAACATATAAAAACCAAAAGTTTTATTGATACACATTAAAAATAATAATTGTAAAAAGCGAAATATTAAAATATCGGAGTCTGGGACAGGTTACTGGAATGGCAATATATGCGGGAGTATAGTGATGATAGAATCACACATATATATATATATATATCTCCTTATCCAAGATATTCACAGTGAAAGTTTGTGATGATATGTCAGGTACGGTAAGGACTCAATATTTACTGTAGGTAATAAAATTTTTATCTAAGTATTGCCCGTTTTATGCTTATAATATAGACATTAATCAAAATTGAATAGTTCTTGTAAATAGTGCATAGTGGTCTATAGGGTTAATACAGATGAAGTTCCTAAATATTGGTTCTATTTCAGTATCTTGAAATGGTGGTAGATATCAGTTCAGTATTCAAATGATCCGTCAAATATCCGTGATATCGGTTTTGTTTTCTAAATCAATTTCGGAAACAAAACCGATATCACAGTTAAAATACTGACATTGTGATTGCCGACAGTGAAAATGCCGACATTAAAACGGCAATGCCATCGGGCCCAGCGGCTATACAACCACTGGAGACGGCAGTAGACAGTGATAAAAATAAATACATTTTAAAAAAAAATGTGGAGGAGGCGTGGCTGTGTCCCAACTTAGACAACCTCACAACTGAAATGGTTTGAGAAAATCGCTGAAGTATATAAAGTGTGCAACTGCACCTCGTTGCTAACTCTTGCTGGCTGTAATACATATGTACGACAGTTACATGATCGACATTTATATATTCAACAAGACACTATAGACAAGGTTGGAAAGTGGATAATAATGACATCGGCAGTATTATTAGGCCCGATAATTGAAGTGTAGACAATATTATTAGGTCGATAATTCAATTGTAGACAGTATTATTAGATCGACTATAAAATCCCTAACCACTGACTACATTTGAATTGTAGACTTAAAAATACTGTCGATATTCGAATTGTCGGCCTAATGTTACAGTAGAATTTGAACTGTCGTCCTAATAATACTGTCGTCATTTGAATTGCTGATCTCATATTGTCGACTTTCTGAATGTCGACCAAACGAATGTCTAGTCGTCGACCGCATGTCTCTGGAAATGTACGGATGAGTAGTAATGATGATGATTCAGACATAGAAATTGAGGATGCTACTTTGGAACTTGCTAATGTGCAACAGGATGAGGGGGATAAATGTGGACCTGGAAATGTTACAAACAAGATAATGAGGAGAATTATGTATGTGTAAAAGTAAGTCAGGCACCAGTGGTACCATAATTGCCCACGATAAGTGCATTATCATGGTTGGGGAAAAGACCAAAAAATCCACCTTTTACTTCTGGAAATATTTTTATCCCAACCCAGCCAACATTTGTCAAGACATCTGTAGCCTTTGTGACACCACAATTAGTAGAGATAGGAACCTCCTTCCCTCATCATCATCATCATCATCATCATCATCATCATCATTTATTTTTAGTGCAAATTCCAAACACAGCAAAAAACTAATACTAGGTAATACGGACAGACAAAGAGGTAAAAAGGCCCTGCGCCTAAGCTTACGTTATCTGCAGCAAGTTCATCCAAGTAGATTTACAAAAGATGGAAAATCATGTATGGTAACAAGCAGTCCAGCATCAGCTAGCAGCAGAATGAATAGACACTTCCTGCAATCTTCACCATTAACACCTTCATCATCAACCTCCTCATTATTAGCACGTAGTCCAGCATCAATTTTTAAAATGCAAACTGACTTCCCTAATGCAATCCATGATTTTCAAGAGGCTGCCTTGTGCACTACGAGTGCTGCTGCTGGGGGTGAATCTTCTAGACAGAAGTGGACCAAGAAGTGTAAGTATAGTTTTAAACAACAATTGTCTGTGAAGCAAGTGTTTGCAATTATGACAGCCAGCATCCTGTTGCACAGCGGATCACTAAAACCATGACAGCACGGTGGCTAAGTGGTTAGCACTTCTGCCTCACAGAGCTGAGATCATGAGTTCAATTCCCGACTATAGCCTTATCTGTGTGGAGTTTGTATGTTCTCCCTGTGTTTGCGTGGGTTTCCTCCGGGTGCTCCGGTTTCCTCCCACACTCCAAAAACATACTAGTAGCTTAATTGGCTGCTATCAAAAATTGACCCTAGTCTGTCTGTGTGTGTGTCTATGTTAGGGAATTTAGCCTGTAAGCTTCAATGGGGCAGGGACTGATGTGAATGAGTTCTCTGTACAGCACTGCGGAATCAGTGGCGCTATATAAATGATGATGATGATATTAGCAACGGATGATGCATCAGGTTTTAGCATATTAGTTGAGATCATGTTGAGATCATGTTGAGATCATGTGTCCAAGCTACCAAATTCCGTTAACCAGAGAGATGAACAACTGTTTACGTGTCTGGTTTACACTTACAATATTCACCTTTTAATTATTTTGCTAATTAAATTTGTTCGCAAATATACTAAAATAAATAAATATTGGTTCTGCGGACTTAGAGCAAAATAGTAATTGTAACCATTGGATTAAATCAGACACTACCTTTGCGAGGAGTTTGTTAATGATATTGGTAATAAGTTATTGAATGGATTTCGATCTGAGAGTGGAAGGAAACATAAGGGAGTGCTGTGGGAGCCTGGGGGGACGCCGCTGACAAAAATATTGCCTTTAATTGGGAAACCTATTTAACAAGTATTGTGGCAGTACTTCTACCACTGCAATACCTGTTCTGGTATCTCCATCATTGGCATTGGCCTAGTGTATCACAGTTGTGACTAGGTCTAATGGTGTGCTATCCACATAATTTGTGTTGGGCTTGTCTGCTGTGATTTTGTTCCCACCTACATGAGGCTATTTCAGAGATCTTCACAGGGCCACTTTAACTATTCTGACCCTTATTGGGACTAACAAGCTCAGCAGATGTGATACAAGCAAAGAACAGCTGACAGGATCCCTTTCCTATGTGGTAGGAGTGAAATGAGCAATATAACAAGTAAGGAATGAGATTAAAGGGTGAAGTCAGAGCAGAAAGGAAAGAAAACCAGCAGAGGGCGAAAGAGAATAGTTTAGGAAATGGATAAAAATTATGGTGAACTAAAGAGCATAATAGGATAAGAGAAAAAGCTGGAAGTAAAACAAGAGAGACGACCAAAGAAGAAGAGGGGCTGTAAGGGAACAAAGCAGTGAGAAGAATTAGGAAGAGAAGAGAGAAACAAGTAAGGGAGAGTGAAAGGCTACTCAGTTCTGATGGCATAAGGGTAATATTTTAGGAAAGGTTTGCACTACATAGGAGGATATAGAGACGAGAATAATAGATTAAGATAATTGTGTGGTAAATATTGATTTGTGAAAGACGAGGATCCTTTAGGGTAACATAAGAGAGGTAGTGAGAGAGTTAGTGTGGTAATCGTAGAAATTTAGTTTTATGAAATGTGCATTAGCATAAGCAATAGAACAATATAGTAGATCAGAGTAGTTGGCTGACCACTATGATGCCACAGAGACTGCAGCTGCAGAGACAACGCTTCAAAGACTACAAAGACTACGGCTGCTGATAAGAATATTTCTCAGCTATATTTGATATATATTTCAAGTCACATGGTTGAATCAGCCATGTCGTCATTGCTAAGCAATAGTTGTAGAACATGATTTGGCCTGAGAAGCTATCTAATGCTGTAGCTTCCTGCTCCACCCCTCAGGGATGTTTTACAATCTCACACACAGCGTCGGAAGCTTACGGACAAGTATTGATGGATTTTGTAAAGGAGTGTGAGGCATCAAAGGATTGCAGAATTGGTGTCTATGCATGGTTGAGATTACAGAGTTTACACGATGGCTAGAATGTAAAACTGGATTTCATAGAGTTTATTGAATGGAGTTTGATTGGAATTGGTTTAGTTTGTGATTGTTTGTCTTTGTGTGCAGATTGCTAGAATGTGTTTTGTAATGGAGTTGTAATAAGAAGCAACAATTTGGTTACTTTGTATTATTTTAGATTATGTGAGACAATGTTATGTCCATAATGAGAATTGTAATTTTGACAGTGGAGATTACTGTGATGTAATATGATATGAGACTATGTTCAAATTGTTTCATAAATAGACTTGCATGCAGTTTGTAGTCTGTGTGCTCTGTGAGAAGCAGGTGTACGGTAAAAGGGGCAGGTTGGGCGGGGGGCAAGGGGCATCTGCCCCCGGGCGGTTCCCATAGTGGACTACCTTGGGCTGGATCACTGGGCCACCTGCATTTTTTCCCTTTAAAATGTTCCTAATAGGCTGCTGAGTTAAGCCTTGCCCCCGGGCTAAAATTTGCCAGCCCTCCCCTGTATGGTAGATTTTTAGTGATACATATGGCGTTTGACTGTGCTTACAATAAAGCTTGTGTTTGATACAATATGGATGCTAAATACCGAAGATGAATGTGAGTAGTGTGGGGTATAAATGTTATTTGAGATTTATAGTGTTGCTAGTGCTGAAAAAATGGAGTTCATGAGAGGAGAGTTAAGATGATGTGAATGAGTTTTCTGTACAGCGCTGCGGAATCAGTGGCGCTATATAAATAAATTGTGATGATGATGAAGATGGCCGACAATATGCCATGCGGTTTGTTGATATACATGAGGTTATCTTCTATTTTGTTTTAATTATATTTTGCCAAATATTATATATGTGTATTATTATTTTAATTCCCATCAGTAAATATTATTTTTTTAAGAATATATATTACTGTGCCCCCAATGTATAAGAATCTTTTGTTTTCTTCTAATCTAATCCTGTTTTTTTATTCTCTAGGGAAAGCACCCCCTGCTCACATGAATACTGATGAATATTATATAATCTAATGTCAATAAGGATCAGAATATAATTAATTTTGAGCAGTCTATTTGTTACACTGTGTTTGTACATTGCACTTATAATTGTGGTAAACTACCTGTGCAGATATTCTTATTCCCATTTTTCCATTCTCCTCTCACATAGAAACACCAGGAAATACCAGTAGTACTTTGGCATGCAAAATGCAGCAAAAATTAAACCTGAGTATTTCCTTTGTCTTTGGTTTCTGGTAGTCCTAATGACTCTGCATTTCTTATTTATTGTATCCGTCCCAATATGCTTATATTAGAAGTTCAACCCCCAATTAACCCTCCAACCTATCAAAGACAAGGACTGTGTGAAAGTTAATAGTAATTCTATGATGACAAATACTAATATCAACTCATTAGCTGGTCAGTGCAGCACTTTTGAGTAAGTGGTGAATAAAGAAGTGTTCCACATGTTCACAGGAAGTCAATTATTCAATGAACTCTGGCAAAGAATCCACCAACATTCCATAAGTCTCATGCCAGATACTGAACACGCCCCCTCCGCAAAAGTACTTTGAACATAACAAACATAGAATCAGCTTAGTTCACAGCTAGACAACACAGTGTGTGCTTATTCCTGAACTCAGGAGAAACATGTCTGATTTTACAGATGCAAGTGAATATGAAAAACAGTTTGATCCACGTATATATCTGGAAACATATTTTCATTTAGGATCAGGCAGCTTGGCAGATAATTTCTTGAAGTTTGTTCTTGAAAATCTCCACAAGACTTTCAAATCAGGTATGTGTCGTCCCGTAGACAAAAAGGTGGGATTCTGCATCATTAATTTTACTCTGTTGTCCTGATGAAGCATTGTTTGTGATATATTAAATAACACTAACTTTCACTTCTAAATGTAAACATCTTTTGTGTCTCTATTTTCTCAGACCAAAATCTAGTTTCTGGATATGTGACAGATACTTTTACATCATACTGTGGTAGTGTGTCATGTATGAGTGCAGTGACTTTTTAACATTTGTAAAATAGCAATTGCTGGACTCCTATGTATGCTGAGATTCATTGAAGTTGTGATTTCATGACGGATGGAAATTTTCACATGCCTGTTACACATTAACCATACTTGCCAACTCTCCCGGAATGTCCGGGAGACTCCCGCATTTTGCGAGAGTCTCCCGGACTCCCGGGCGAGTGTGGCAATCTCCCGAATTCTGCCCACTTCACTAGGAAGTGCCCCACTTCCTAGTGAAGTGGGCAGAATTAGATCCCAAACGCCGCGATTCCCGATGAATCGCGGCGTTTAGCCCCGCCCCCCGCTGTCAAATGACGCAATTTGCGTCATGACGCCACAGGGGGCGGGGCCGAAATGACGCGATTTTGGCCGCCCCGCCCCCTCACGCCCCCCTCCACTGGCTGGCTCCCGGAAGAGAGCTGAAGAAAGTAGGTAAGTATGACATTAACAATGTTACAATAGTGAACTGGTGCAGTAGATCAGGTTCCATCCAGACTATAACTGTTGCTTTTAGAAAGATAAATGACTTTGGGCCACTTCATTGGCAGTGTATATAACATACTTGCCTACTATCCTGGAATTTCCGTGTGGTTCCAAAAATTCCTGCACTTGTCACATGACCTCCCCTCTAGGATCTTAAAACATTTTGCCATACTATACTTTAATTTTAAAAATTTTATATCACTCACACACAAGCCATTAATTTAGGCCTGGCCAACCTGTGGCTCCCCAGGTGCTTTGAAACTACATGTCCCAGCATGCCTGCCAGCTACTGGCTGGCTATCTAGTGACAAAGCATGCTGGGACTTACAGTTTGACAACACATTAAAAGCCACACGTTAGCCAGGCCTGCCCTAATTAAACTGCCGTGACTGCTTACTTTGTCCATATAGATATGAAAGTTGTTGTGTGACTTTCAGCTTTGGAGAGAGAAGAGGGGAGGAGCATGCAGCTGGGGAGATATCAAGAGAAGAAGTTGTTGTATATACTCTCCCGCAGGGCCGCTAACATGGATCCCCGTTAACACTATCCTGAGATGGTATTGTCATTTTACCACAAGTGGCGAAAAGATCAGCTTTTCACTGCTTGATTTATAGCCTGCATTCTCCATCTCCATGCAGCTCTATGAGGATGGCGATAATTATTGATAACTAGGTTAACGCCGGATAAATCACTGTTTTAACCCTTTTTGGGAGAGAAGTTTTCGCCAAACTTTGGATTCTTACCTGCTTCACAAATAGACCCCATAATCTGTAGTTCCTATCAGCATTATCATATATAAACATGTATTAAACACACATATAAAACAACCAGGTCATTTTCTACCCTGGATAAAATTGTAAACAGTAAGTATTCTGCAAGAGGTTCAAAATATATTAACAGCAAAACATATTCATCATCATCATCAACATTTATTTATATAAGCCAGCAGATTCCGTAGCGCTTTACAATTGGCAACAAACAGTAATAAACAATACTGGGTAATGCAACAAACAGTAATAAACAATACTGGGTAATGCATACACACAAAGAGGTAAGAGGGTCCTGCTAACAAGCTTACAATCTATGGGACAATGGTTTGATACACAATGTTAAGCGCTACATCATATTGAATATTTGCCCAGCTAGAATGCAAAGGTTGCAAAGTATATAGTGGCTGTATGATCAGTCACACATCTATGTTGGTCATAGGGTTGTTGTCTTGTGTTAGCTGTGTAGACGGTGGTAATAGGGTAACCTAGGGAGATTAAGAGGGTGGTAGAGGAATATTATAAGCTTGTCTAAAGAGGTGGGTTTTCAGAGAACGCTTGAAGTTTTGAACACTAGAGGAAAGTCTTGTGGGGCGAGGGAGTGAATTCCATAAAGTGGGTGCAGTCCGAAAAAAGTCCTGTAACTTAGAATGGGAGAAAGTGATGAGAGTGGAAGGGAGATGCAGATTAGTTCACATGCTTGACGCAATAAGTTCTGGCATTCAGCATGAATTTCAACACTTCAATAAGTTTCACACTTATGAACAACCGTATATAAATGTTTTTGCAGATAATAATCTGTAGTTTAATTTTTTTTCACTACTCTTTATTCCCATGAATATTCACAATCTGTTAATGTTTCTTTTAGGTGCTGTGACAGGAAACACACTTATGGACATTGGCACAGCTCCATCCATTTACCAGCTTCTCTCTGCCAGTGAATACTTTAATGAAATTACCATAACATGGTATACTCAAAGAGAGCTTCAAGAGCTTCAGAAGTGGCTGAATAATGAACCTGATGCATTTGATTGGTCTTCCATAGTGAAGCATGTTTGTGAAATAGAAGGATGCGGGTTTGTATTAAACAACATATTTCATTAATCTGGTTTTGGACACACACACACACACACACACACACACACACACACACACACACACACACACACACACACACACACACACACACACACACTATAGTTAAGTAAATACAATTGTACTTAAAATACCTTAATGTAGCAGAAGAAAAAAAAGTTAACTCTCAAAGATAGTATTTTAATGATTTTGCTTCTGCCAAATAAACACAAAAGTAATGTCACAACTCATAATATCAGACATGTACACTGCAGGGCATCTATCACTTCATTTGAATCAGAAAGCGTAGTATTCTATCCAGTGGCGCACGCAGGGGGGGTTTCTGAGTCTCCAGAAACCCCCCCCCTGCGCTAAGTGGCCACCATAGCGGCACTGTCCTATACAGCAGCCCTGGCGCTGTCAAAGAAGCTTCTTTGACAGCGCCGCGGCTGCTGTATAGGACAGCGCTGCCAAAACGGAGCTGCTGCGCGGGCGCATACGCAGCAGCTCACTCTTGTGGGGGGTTTTTTTTGGGTCGGGGGGGGGGGGGGATTAAGTGACTTGGTTTATTGGAATAGAGCCTGTGTTCATATAATTAGGAAGTAACCATATATACAATTTATTCTGGTTACGGATATATTCAACTTATGGAACCATTGAGAGTTCTTCTGATCTGATATCTGTTGGACATTATTTATCTATAGGCAGATATGAGTCTGTTTATAGTCATATGTGAGATTATTAGCATTATTGCATGACTGTTTTTATATATTTTTTATATCCATATATACAGTGAAGGATTAGATTCTTAGTTGAATCTTTGTCATATTCTTTCCTAAATCCATCTTTTTTGTGAAATTTATGTTAAGTGTTATGGATTCTATTCCTGACAGATTAAAGTGGAGGCTTAAGGGAGCTAAACTTGCATCTGAGGTGAATAGACACTGTTTTATTCAGTACTATATCTGCCCCACTCAGCTTAATATACGCTCATGACATCTACAAATGTCACAGGGGGCGCTCTTTTACTCATGATCGTCTGATTTAAAAAAAACAAGAGGGCTGAGATACAATTAGAGTCCTGTTCGCTCACTTCACAAATGATCTCAGATGATAAATCTATACATTATCATCATCATCAAGAAAGATCCAGAATCTGAAAGAATGCTATGCTCCATATTAGAATTCGAAAGTCAAGGTTTTCAATAGTATTTAAACCTTTATGAAATAACTCAATAAATTACAAACATTGGAGAGAATACAGCCCACCAGGAAACAAAATTTGTTCACTTTGTCAACTCCCGTAACTTTTTCATAGATGCTGACAGGGAAGGGCTGGCAAATGTTAGTCCAGGGGGCAAAACTCGACTCAGCAGCCTATTAAGTATATTTTAAAGGAAAAAAATGCAGGTGTCCCAATGACCCAGCCCAAGGTAGCCCACTATGTGACCGGCCCGAGGGGCAGGTGCCCCCCAGCCCAGCCTGCCCCTGAATGTTGATGAGAGAAAGAATCTAAAATTTACATAGCTGCATCTTAAGGTGACTGAATTAATGGACAGATCCAGAGGAAATAATATAAGAAACAGAGGTATTTGCTGAAACAGAAAGCTGAGCTCAGCTGTAACTACAGTACATGTTGGAACAATTTAGTACGCTTAGCTTCTGATATAGATTTGATGATAGGCAGAATCCATAAGCTCCCTAAATTTGGTTCTGGTATTGCCAGAGATTTAATTCTACATACACATATGCATTGTGTCCACATTGAATAAAAAACTAACTGCAGCAGCTAAATCCAGCCTTTGGATTCCAGCATTTGGATTACAACCCTGTCATATTGTTTCTGCAGTATTGCCAAGCTACATAAGCTTGGTTTTTGGTTGTGACCAATGGTGCTTAATCCAAAGATGCCAATTTAGGTTTGGTATATACATGGACATAGCCTGGTTCCTTGTTGACCGAGTTTACTGATATCAGGTTCCTTTACATTATAATTATGTGTGACCTGTATATTTATTTTTTTCTAGCTCTCTTAAACATAAATGTATATTGTGTTAAATTTGTTACTGCATGCTATATTATAGCATCTAGTACCAATATAGTGGTCAATATAGGTTACAGCAGAGTTGTCCAACCCGCGGGCCGCATGCGGCCCAGCACGCCTGTAAATGTGGCCCAGAAGGAGTTTTGGTTGTGGCAAGGGGGTAGCACTGTTAATGGAAAAAAAAATCCTGCAAAAAAAAAAATGAAAAGAAAATACTTACCTTGCGGTCACGCGGTCACGTCAGCTGGTACTCCGGCTCCCTCCCTTGTCTCCTCCTCCGTGCGGTGCTCGCAGTGAATTTCGGGCGTGATGTCATCACGCCCAATATCCATTGCGGAGCGCAGCACAGAGGAGTCATCCGTGCGAGAAGAACAATCAGCAGCACAGAATTGGAGAAGAGACGAGGACAGGTGAACAAGCCGATTAAAAGGTAAGTTAATGGGGATTTTTTTTATTATTTCAAGGGACGCTGACCAGTGAATAAAAGTCACCTGGTCCTGGAGCATCATGGACCTTATCTCCCTGCTACATACTTCTACTTGTATTACTAATGGGGCATTATATATTATTCTCTTTGGCCCATTATAAGTTGTTATCCCTTAACTAACATAGTGGTGTAATTAGCAAAACAGGTCACAATTTGGGGTCACAGTGATGTATATGTCAGGTACCGCAGGCCTGGTCAGGGCACCCTGATATACAATGCCTGGCTTAAATGCACTTTATTGATATTGCATCGAAACAATACAAAAAGTGATTATAGTATAATAACTAGAGAGGATTTTTTGAACAGAGCGATTGAAAGGTAAGTATAGGGGGATTTGAAAAAAAAGTGATATATATATATATATATATATATATCGTGGCAAGAACCCGCTACTGCAGAAGCACACGCGTACAACTTCTTCCTTTTTATGGTTCTTTATTTTCAGGATGGTAATGATGTTTTGACACCGTATACTTGCACAGCAATTATGGAGACCCTCAACGCTTACTATACATAGTCCAGCTCTCTGTCCAGATCAGCCAGCTAGCCCAGCGTTGATCTCCCTGAACAATGAAACAAGCAGGGTTTTATACCTGACACTCCTCCCACAGGCCTAGCTTGATGGACAGGTGACACACCCACCTTCTCTTTAAAAGGAAACGCCCATCCCTGGCTTCTCTGCATATTGCCAGCTAAATGCCTCCTTTTGTTACATATCCCTTCCCCTAGCGTCTCCAAGTAGGGGGACTCGGACTTCGCGAGGAGCGCATATTTTCGTGACAACGCATCTGCATTTTTGTGTAGAATCCCAGGCCTATGTTCTACTGAGAACTTGAAAGGTTGTAGTGCTAAGAACCAGCGGGTTACCTTGGCATTTACCTCCCAGTTGTTCTGCATCCATCTTAATGGTGCATGGTCTGTTATTAGGGTGAACTCTCTGCCTAGGAGATAATAGCGCAGAGATTCTGTAGCCCATTTTATGGCGAGACATTGTTTCTCCACAGTGGCATATTTTTGTTCCCTTGGAAGCAACTTACGACTTAGGTACAGGACAGGATTTTCTACTCCATTCTTCTCCTGTGACAAGACCTCACCTAAGCCAACACCAGAAGCATCAGTTTGGAGGAAGAACCTCCGGGTAAAATCTGGTGCTTGTAAAACTGGAGAGGAACAAAGAGCTAACCGAAGATCAGACCAGGCGGTTTCTGTAGAGTCTGTAATCTATCTGGACAACTTTTTTTTAACATGTCCGTAAGTGGAGCAACTCTAGTGGCGAAGTGGCTTACAAACTGCCTGTAGTAACCTATTAAGCCTAAAAAGGTTCTTAACTGTGACTTTTTCTCTGGTCTTGTCCAATTTTTGACTGCCTCCACTTTGTCTAGCTGGGGTTTTACATGCCCTCGACCAACAATGTACCCCAAATATTTGTCTTCTCTCATGGCTATGGCACATTTCTCTGGGTTAGCTGTTAACCCTGCGGACCATAATGAAGCTAAGACCGCCTCAACTTTGGCTAAATGTGATCCCCAGTCTGGGGTATAAATCACTATATCGGCCAAGTAAGCAGCTGCATAAACTATATGAGGTCATAGCAATTTATTCATAGCCCTTTGGAAGGTGGCAGGTGCCCCATGCAACCCAAAGGGTAGGACTTTATATTGATAGAGACCATCAGGGGTGGAAAATGCAGTCTTTGGCTTGGCCGTGGAAGTCAGGGGAACTTGCCAATAACCCTTTGTTAGATCAAGGGTTGTTAAATAATTGCTACCAGCAAGATTTTCCACTAGTTCATCCACACGTGGCATCGGATAGGCATCAAACTGCGACATACTGTTTAGGCGCCTAAAGTCATTGCAGAACCTAATTGTCCCATTGGGTTTCGGGACAAGCACAATGGGACAATTCCATTCACTAGTGGACTCTTCAATCACATCTCACTGGAGCATCTTCTCGACCTCCTTTCTCACGTCCATCCGTCTGGCTTCTGCTTGACAATGACTCCTGGCGCAGTGACAATGTCGTGTTCGATTAAGGTAGTGTGCCCAGGAATGGAAGAGACGACATCCCTGTTCCGGCGAATCATTTCTTCAGTCTGTTGTCTCTGCTGAATGGACAAGGCTGGCTCTATGGGCACTTCAGACTTTTCAATGGCAGTACTCAGTACCTGAGGAGAGGTTTCCTCATCATGCCAGGGTTTAAGGAGGTTCACATGATATATTTGCTCCTCCCTTCTGCTACCTAACTGGTGGACTCTGTAATTGACAGGACCGACAGCCTCTAGAACAGGGGTGTCCAACCTTTTAGCTTCCCTGGGCCACATTGGAAGACGACGAGTTGGTTTGGGCCGCACATAAGATACACTAACAATAACGATAGCTGATCATCCAAAAAACCATAGAAAACATAGTTAACATATATATATATGAGAAAAAAAGTTATATATATATATATATATATATATATATAAATATTGTAACAAAAGGAGGCATTTAGCTGGCAATATGCAGAGAAGCCAGGGATGGGCGTTTCCTTTTAAAGAGAAGGTGGGTGTGTCATCTGTCCATCAAGCTAGGCCTGTGGGAGGAGTGTCAGGTATAAAACCCTGCTTGTTTCATTGTTCAGGGAGATCAACGCTGGGCTAGCTGGCTGATCTGGACAGAGAGCTGGACTATGTATAGTAAGCGTTGAGGGTCTCCATAATTGCTGTGCAAGTATACGGTGTCAAAACATTATTACCATACTGACAATAAAGAACCATAAAAAGGAAGAAGTTGTACGCCTGTGCTTCTGCAGTACCGGGTTCTTGCTACAAGGGATGTCAGGAGTGGGATGCTCCGGGAAGAAAGTTTGCGCTCAGACGTCAACATGGAGGAAGTACTGAGAACCCTCGTGAATGTGGCCACTGCGCAGCAACAGCAGCAAGCTCAGATGCTACAAGTCGCCGAGGCACAGGTGGAAAACACAAGGCTCTTAAGAGAAGAGTAAAGCCTGGTCCTGTTCTCCAGAAAATGTCACCAGCTGATGACATAGAAGCATATCTGGTGTCTTTCGAGAGACTTGCAAAAAGTGCAAAATAGCCTCCTAAAGATTGGGCTGAGAGACTGATGCCATATCTGACTGGTGAAGCTCAGCGAGCTTATATGGATCTAGATGAGGAACAGGCCTCCGATTATCTGTGTCTAAAGTCTGAGATATTGGCTCGCATTGGAGTTTCCGGGCCAGGCCGTTCCCAGCGCTATCACCAATGGCGCTATGATAAAGAAAAACCGGTCAGAGCGCAAGTGGCTGTGCTTTCTAAAATTTTAAAGAAATGGCTGCAGCCTGAGGATAATTCACCTTCTCGGATTATTGAAGTTCTGGCGATAGATTACTGCATCCGGGGGCTGAACCGCGATTTGCAAAGGTGGGTTCTGCAATCAGACCCACAAACTTATGAAGAGCTTGACACCGTGGTAGAAAGGTTTTGTGCGCTACAGCAAATGACTAAAGCCAGGTTTGACAATCCTTGCCACTTGGCCCAATGGCAAAACTGTTACGGACAGAGGGCCAGGTGCAAAGCTGTCTAATCTGAAGTGTTTTGAATGTGGTGAGCCAGGCCACTTTAAGGCAGAGTGTCCTAAACTACAGGAACCCATGGACTGTTCTGTAGCACATATTGGACCTGCATTTCCAAGCTGTTTTACCATGAGTCCCACATCAGGAAGTCCTTGTTTGTTCCGGGTGACCGTGCTAATCAACCAAAACCTTGTTCTGGCCTTGGTTGACTCGGAGAGTGAACTCTCATTGGTTTCCAGCTCTGCTTTACCCGAAACCATAACTTCTCGGTTGCCCAAAGTGAAAGTTCTTTGCGTACATGGCACAACAGAGGAGTATGAAAGAACAATACTACCAGTCACACTCAAAGACAAAACTGGTATGGTGGTAGTTGTCATAGCACCTAAACTCCCATATCCACTCATTTTGGGCCGAGACTTCCCACTGTTTAATGATGTCCTCGGTGAGCGGATCGGTGAGCGGATGCGGCCGGACATGCCGGCAACTGATGCAACGGTCGGAAACCCGGTCTTAAAGGAACCGCCTAAGAATACACAACATCTGGACATCGATCTTTGGGAACTGCCAAACTGGTATGCCATCCTGGGAGTCACAGTAAGAGTTCCACAAAAGCATCCAACTGTGGGGAAACATGGACAGTCCAAACTAGCATTGGTCGGTGATGTCGCAGATGAGCCTACCCCGCCTGTCAGTGAGGATACGAACTGGTCCGCAATACCAATTTTGTTTCCTTTGCAGGACTTTGCTCGAGACCAACTTAATGATGCCACTTAGGAACATGCCTTTAAAAGTGTGACTGAGGTAAATGGGGTAGCGAAAGTTGCCCAGCCTGAGGAAGGTATACCATATTTTATTGTTAAAAATAATTTCCTGTATAGAGTTGCTAATGTACAGGGGGAAAAAGTAGGTTCCTCAGGTCCATGTAACCCTAGTGTTAAAAGCAGCACATACACATGCCTGTGGGGGACACCTAGGGGAGGATAAAGCACGGGAACGAGTTCTGCTTAGGTTTTACTGGCCCGGTGTACACATGGCAGTGAAAAAGTATTGCCGGTCCTGTCCCATTTGTCAGAGAACCTCTCCCAAACCCATGTACAGGGCACCTCTCATTCCAATACCAATAGTACAAGTTCCCTTTGAACGGATAGCTATGGACCTTGTGGGGCCCCTGGAAAAATCTGCACGTGGGCACCAATATATACTAGTGGTGCTTGACTATGCAACCAGGTATCCAGAGGCAATTCCCCTACGAAACATAAAGTCCAGCACCATAGCTAAAGAACTTGTGTTGATGTTTACACGCTTGGGAATACCCAAAGAAATTCTCACAGACCAGGGTACTCCATTCATGTCTAAACTGTTGAAGGACACGTGCCAGTTGCTAGGGGTTACTGCGCTTCACACCTCTGTATACCATCCACAAACAGATGGCTTGGTGGAACGCTTTAACTGCACATTAAAGCACATGCTCAGGAAAGCAGTGGCTCAAGAGAAAAAAGATTGGGACACTCTTATTCCCTATTTGATGTTTGCCATCCGTGAGGTACCTCAAGCTTCAACAGGGTTTAGTCCCTTTGAGTTATTGTTTGGGAGACAGCCCAGGGGTATCTTGGATATGTTAAAAGAAGGGTGGGAGCAGCAAGGTCCCAGGGAGCCAAATCTGGTACAATTTGTGTCCCAAATGTATGAGAGGCTAGGAAAGATATGACCCATTCTGCAGCAAGATGTAAAAGAGGCTCAGGAACGACAGAAGAAAAGTTATGACAAAAGTGCTGTTGTTCGATCTTTCAAGCCTGGGGACAAGGTCCTAGTCCTGGTTCCTACCGAGGAAAGCAAACTTTTCGCCCATTGGCAGGGTCCATATGAAGTTCTAGAGGCTGTCGGTCCTGTCAATTAAGGAGTCCACCAGTTAGGTAGGAGAAGGGAGGAGCAAATATATCATGTGAACCTCCTTAAACCCTGGCATGATGAGAAAACCTCTCCTCAGGTACTGAGTACTGCTATTGAAAAGTCTGAAGTGCCCATAGAGCCAGCCTTGTCCATTCAGCAGAGACAACAGACTGAAGAAATGATTCGCCGAAACAGGGATTTCTTCTCTTCCATTCCTGGGCACACTACCTTAATCAAACACGACATTGTCACTGCGCCAGGAGTCATTGTCAAGCAGAAGCCATATCGTATTCCAGAAGCCAGACGGGTGGACGTGAGAAAGGAGGTCGAGAAGATGCTCCAGTTAGATGTAATTGAAGAGTCCACTAGTGAATGGAATAGTCCCATTGTGCTTGTCCCGAAACCCAATGGGACAATTAGGTTCTGCAATGACTTTAGGCGCCTAAACAGTATGTCGCAGTTTGATGCCTATCCGATGCCACGTGTGGATGAACTAGTGGAAAATCTTGCTGGTAGCAATTATTTAACAACCCTTGATCTAACAAAGGGTTATTGGCAAGTTCCCCTGACTTCCACGGCCAAGCCAAAGACTGCATTTTCCACCCCTGATGGTCACTATCAATGAAAAATCCTACCCTTTGGGTTGCATGGGGCACCTGCCACCTTCCAAAGGGCTATGAATAAATTGCTACGACCTCACACAGCTTATGCAGCTGCTTACTTGGACGATATAGTGATTTATACCCCAGACTGGGGATCACATTTAGCCAAAGTTGAGGCGGTCTTAGCTTCATTACGGTCCGCAGGGTTAACAGCTAACCCAGAGAAATGTGCCATAGCCATGAGAGAAGCCAAATATTTGGGGTACATTGTTGGTCAAGGGCATGTAAAACCCCAGCTAGACAAAGTGGAGGCAGTCAAAAATTGGACAAGACCAGAGAAAAAGTTACAGTTAAGAACCTTTTTAGGCTTAGTAGGTTACTACAGGCGGTTTGTAAGCCACTTCGCCACTAGAGCTGCTCCACTTATGGACATGTTAAAAAAAAGTTGTCCAGATAGATTAACCTGGTCTGACTCTACAGAAACCGCCTGGTCTGATCTTCGGTTAGCTCTTTGTTCCTCTCCAGTTCTACAAGTACCAGATTTTACCCAGAGGTTCTTCCTCCAAACTGATGCTTCTGGTGTTGGCTTAGGTGCAGTCTTGTCACAGGAGAAGAATGGAGTAGAAAATCCTGTCCTGTACCTAAGTCGTAAGTTGCTTCCAAGGGAACAAAAATATGCCACTGTGGAGAAAGAATGTCTCGCTATAAAATGGGCTACAGAAGCTCTGCGCTATTATGTCCTAGGCAGAGAGTTCACCCTAATAACAGACCATGCACCATTAAGATGGATGCAGAACAACCGGGAGGTAAATGCCAAGGTAACCCGCTGGTTCTTAGCACTACAACCTTTCAAGTTCTCAGTAGAACATAGGCCTGGGATTCTACACAAAATGCAGATGCGTTGTCACGAAAATATGCGCTCCTCGCAAAGTCCGCGTCCCCCTACTTGGAGACGCTAGGGGGAGGGATATGTAACAAAAGGAGGCATTTAGCTGGCAATGTGCAGAGAAGCCAGGGATGGGCGTTTCCTTTTAAAGAGAAGGTGGGTGTGTCACCTGTCCATCAAGCTAGGCCTGTGGGAGGAGTGTCAGGTATAAAACCCTGCTTGTTTCATTGTTCAGGGAGATCAACGCTGGGCTAGCTGGCTGATCTGGACAGAGAGCTGGACTATGTATAGTAAGCGTTGAGGGTCTCCATAATTGCTGTGCAAGTATACCGTGTCAAAACATTATTAGCATCCTGACAATAAAGAACCATAAAAAGGAAGAAGTTGTACACGTATGCTTCAGCAGTACCGGGTTCTGGTCACAATATATATATATATATATCACTTTTTTTTCAAATCCCCCTATACTTACCTTTCAATCGCTCTGTTCAAAAAATCCTCTCTAGTTATTATACTATAATCACTTTTTGTATTGTTTCGATGCAATATCAATAAAGTGCATTTAAGCCAGGCATTGTATATCAGGGTGCCCTGACCAGGCCTGCGGTACCTGACATATACATCACTGTGACCCCAAATTGTGACCTGTTTTGCTAATTACACCACTATGTTAGTTAAGGGATAACAACTTATAATGGGCCAAAGAGAATAATATATAATGCCCCATTAGTAATACAAGTAGAAGTATGTAGTAGGGAGATAAGGTCCATGATGCTCCAGGACCAGGTGACTTTTATTCACTGGTCAGCGTCCCTTGAAATAATAAATCCCCCTTAACTTACCTTTTAATTGGCTTGTTCTCCTGTCCTCTTCTCTTCTCCAATTCTGTGCTGCTGATTGTTCTTCTCGCACGGGTGACTCCTCTGTGCTGCGCTCCGCAATGGATGTTGGGCGTGATGACATCACGCCCAAAATTCACTGCGAGCACCACACGGAGGAGGAGACAAGGGAGGGAGCCGGAGTACCAGCTGACGTGACCGCGTGACCGCAAGGTAAGTATTTCCTTTTCCTTTTTTTTTGCAGGTTTTTTTTTTCCATTAACAGTGCTACCCCCTTGCCACAACCAAAACTCCTTCTGGGCCACATTTACAGGCGTGCTGGGCCGCATGCGGGCCGCGGGTTGGACAACCCTGCTCTAGAACTTCATATCGACCCTGCCAATGGGCGAAAAGTTTGCTTTCCTGGGTAGGAACCAGGACTAGGACCTTGTCCCCAGGCTTGAAAGATCGAACAACAGCTCTTTTGTCATAACTTTACTTCTGTCGTTCTTGAGCCTCTTTTACATCTTGCTGCAGAATGGGTCATATCTTTCCTAGCCTCTCATACATTTGGGACACAAATTGTACCAGATTTGGCTCCCTGGGACCTTGCTGCTCCCACCCTTCTTTTAACATATCCAAGGTACCCCTGGGCTGTCTCCCAAACAATAACTCAAAGGGACTAAACCCTGTTGAAGCTTGAGGTACCTCACGGATGGCAAACATCAAATAGGGAATAAGAGTGTCCCAATCTTTTTTCTCTTGAGCCACTGCTTTCCTGAGCATGTGCTTTAATGTGCAGTTAAACCCTTCCACAAATCCATCTGTTTGTGGATGGTATACAGAGGTGTGAAGCGCCGTAACCCCTAGCAACTGGCACATGTCCTTCATCAGTTTAGACATGAATGGAGTACCCTGGTCTGTGAGAATTTCTTTGGGTATTCCCAAGCGTGTAAACATCAATACAAGTTCTTTAGCTATGGTGCTGGACTTTATGTTTCGTAGGGGAATTGCCTCTGGATACCTGGTTGCATAGTCAAGCACCACTAGTATATATTGGTGCCCACGTGCAGATTTTTCCAGGGGCCCAACAAGGTCCATAGCTGTCCGTTCAAAGGGAACTTGTACTATTGGTATTGGAATGAGAGGTGCCCTGTACATGGGTTTGGGAGAGGTTCTCTGACAAATGGGACAGGACCGGCAATACTTTTTCACTGCCATGTGTACACCGGGCTAGTAAAACCTAAGCAGAACTCGTTCCCGTGCTTTATCCTCCCCTAGGTGTCCCCCACAGACATGTGTATGTGCTGCTTTTAACACTAGGGTTACATGGACCTGAGGAACCATTAATTGTTCTACTTTTTCCCCCTGTACATTAGCAACTCTATACAGGAAATTATTTTTAACAATAAAATATGGTATACCTTTTGCAGGCTGGGCGGCTTTCGCTACCCCATTTACCTCAGTCACACTTTTAAAGGCATGTTCCAAAGTGGCATCATTAAGTTGGTCTCGAGCAAAGTCCTGCAAAGGAAACAAAATTGGTATTGCGGACCAGTTCGTATCCTCACTGAAAGGCGGGGTGGGCTCATCTGCGACATCACCGACCAATGCTAGATTGGACTGTCCATGTTTCCCCACAGTTGGATGCTTTTGTGGAACTCCTGCTGTGACTCCCAGGATGGCATTCCGGTTTTGCGGTTCCCAAAGATCGATGTCCAGATGTTGTGGATTCTTAGGCGGTTCCTTTAAGACCGGGTTTCCGACCGTTGCATCAGTTCCCGGCATGTCCGGCCGGATCCGCTCACCGAGGGCATCATTAAATAGTGGGAAGTCTCGCCCCAAAATGAGTGGATATGGGAGTTTAGGTGCTATGACAGCTACCACCATAACAGTTTTGTCTTTGAGTGTGACTGGTAGTATTGTTCTTTCATACTCCTCTGTTGTGCCATGTACGCAAAGAACTTTCACTTTGGGCAACCGAGAAGTTATGGTTTCGGGTAAAGCAGAGCAAGGATTGTCAAACCTGGCTTTTGGCGTGGCAGCGGCTTTGGCACAAATGCAGGTTCTTTAGTCATTTGCTGTAGCGCACAAAACCTTTCTACCATGGTGCCAAGCTCTTCATAAGTTTGTGGGTCTGATTGCAGAACCCACCTTTGCAAATCGCGGTTCAGCCCCTGGATGCAGTGATCTATCGCCAGAACTTCAATAACCCGAGAAGGCGAATTCTCCTCAGGCTGCAGCCATTTCTTTAAAATTTTAGAAAGCACAGCCACTTGCGCTCTGACCGGTTTTTCTTTATCATAGCGCCATTGGTGATAGCGCTGGGCTCGGCCTGGCCCGGAAACTCCAATGCGAGCCAATATCTCAGACTTTAGACACAGATAATCGGAGGCCCGTTCCTCATCTAGATCCATATAAGCTCGCTGAGCTTCACCAGTCAGATATGGCGCCAGTCTCTCAGCCCAATCTTTAGGAGGCCATTTTGCCCTTTTTGCAAGTCTCTCGAAAGACACCAGATATGCTTCTACGTCATCAGCTGGTGACATTTTCTGGAGAACAGGACCAGGTGGTTCATTTCTGTCATGCCTCACCTGGCTTAACTCTTCTCCTAAGAGCCTTGTGTTTTCCACCTGTGCCTCGGCGACTTGTAGCATCTGAGCTTGCTGCTGTTGCTGCGCAGCAGCCACATTCACGAGGGTTCTCAGTACTTCCTCCATGTTGACGTCTGAGCGGGTTGGGTAGCGGAAACTTGCTTCCCGGAGCATCCCACACCTGACACCACTTGTGGCAAGAACCCTCTACTGCAGAAGCACACGCGTACAACTTCTTCCTTTTTATGGTTCTTTATTGTCAGGATGGTAATAATGTTTTGACACCGTATACTTGCACAGCAATTATGGAGACCCTCAACGCTTACTATACATAGTCAAGCTCTCTGTCCAGATCAGCCAGCTAGCCCAGCGTTGATCTCCCTGAACAATGAAACAAGCAGGGTTTTATACCTGACACTCCTCCCACAGGCCTAGCTTGATGGACAGGTGACACACCCACCTTCTCTTTAAAAGGAAACGCCCACCCCTGGCTTCTCTGCATATTGCCAGCTAAATGCCTCCTTTTGTTACAATATATATATATATATATATATATATATATATATATATATATCACTTTTTTCTCATATATATATATATGTTAACTATGTTTTCTATGGTTTTTTGTATGATCAGCTATCGTTATTGTTAGTGTATCTTATGTGCGGCCCAAACCAACTCGTCGTCTTCCAATGTGGCCCAGGGAAGGTAAAAGGTTGGACACCCCTGGGTTACAGTAAAACCAAAAGAATGATTTAACACATATTTTTTATTGTCATTAGTGGCTTAATTGTTACATAGCCATTATTATTGTTATCATAGATTTGTAAGGCGCCACAGTGCTCCTCATTGCCTTACAGTAGGGAAGACAAAGACATACATCAGACAGGACATACGTAAAATAACAACAGACAAGGGAGACAAAATGAATGCAGACATGGATACAAAGGGTATGGAGGACCCTGCTGATTAGAGAGCTTACATTCTAAGGGGAAGAGGGCACAGTTGAAACAAGAGGACCGAGTGTTGCTTAGAGTGGAGATTGTGATAGTTGTGAGGGTGCATTAGTGTGAATAGAGTTATCGAGGATAAGGTCACCTATAAAAAAGAGATGGATTTTAAAAGAGCATCTAAAGATTTGAAGGCTGTGGGAAAGTCTGATTGAGCATAGTAGGAAATTCCATAAGTGGGGAGCAGCACAGGAGAAGTATTGTATGCGAGAGTGAGAGGTGGTTATCAGAGACGAGACAAAGCGCGGGTCAGAGGTAGATCTAAGGGGGTGGGAAGGAGAGTATTTTGATATGAGATTTGATATGAGTAATTTGAATTTGATTCTGGAGGACACAGGGAGCCAGTGTAGGGATTTGCAAAGTGGTGCAGCATATGTGGAGCGCTGAGAGAGGAAGATCAGTCTTGCAGCAGCATTTAGGATGGACCGAAGTATGGATATATGGGTGCCAGGAATGCCAGATAGCAGGAGGTTGCAGTAGTCAAGACGGGACATGATGAAAGAATCAATAAGAGTTTTGGTAGCATGTTAAGTAAGAAAAGGGCGTATTCTGGCAATGTTTTTAAGGTGGAGTCGACAGGACTGGGAAAGAGTCTGGATGTGAGATATAAAGCAGACAGTTGAGTCAAGTGTGAAACCAAGGCAGCGGGCTTGGGAGACTGAGGAAATTGTGGTGTTATTGACAGTGAGGGAGCTTTGAGGGCAGGTGGTGACTCTGGCAGAAGGGAAGATAATAAGCTCTGTTTTGGACATCTGAACCAGGAAAGAACTGTGTCACGAAGGCCAATGGAGTGAAGGGTGTGTAGTAGAACAGGATGATCAGCAGTATCAAAAGCAGCAGAGAGGTCTAGGAGAATGAGTATGGAGAAATTACCAATAGATTTTGCAGTAACGTTTGTGAGAGCAGTCTCAGTGGATTGTTGAGGGTGGAAGCCTAATTGCTTTTGCTCCCCTTTGCTCCATCACCTTCATCGATAGTAAGTATAGAGTGAAGTGTGTATCAGGTATCATTTACCTGGCTATGTATACAATATAATTGCTCCTTGTGTGAGCCTAAGCTCCTTGATATTGTTATTTGACTGTTCACCATTTTCTTCCCCAAAAGTATACCAACAAAAATGCACAATCTTATATCTGAAGTCAGTAACGTCATATGCTTATCAAAATGTAAAAATAAATACAATTTAGATGATTTAGAACTGTATTTACCCTTTGGCTTACTGTGCAATCAGTCCAAAGCATAACAAAATGTAGTGGCTATGTTGTTTCACAGATACAATGTAAAGTGCAAGTTGACAAGGAGATCAGAGATGCTGAAAATGCTCTCTAATTTTATTATGTTCTATAGATGAAACGGACTACACACTCTTAATATATATAATACCTAAAACTCACCAAATTCACAAAGTGTAAGCCATACTTACTACAGTAGTAATATTGTACTTAACCTACTTTTTGAAAAGTCCAGTTCTTTTTAAGCTAAATCATACCACTAAAACCCACTCAAGCACCTTCTTATTTTCAGAAATTCTCAAAGAATTTGATCTATTTGACATCTGGAAAGAGCTGCATGCAAATGAGAGACACTGCACTCTCTTTTCTAGTGCATACACCTCTTATAGATCTTATCCTAACAGTGATTCTTAGCAGAAATAGAATCTTCTAAAACACCACTGGAATTAGTATAAAAACAACTGTGTGAGCTTACAAAGTGGTCATCCAACAACACTTAATTCAAATGGCAGCATATTTAAAAAAATAAAAGAACTAGTTTTATAACAGAACTATAAAAGCAGTTGCACTAATTGGAAACAATAGTAAACTCTAAACCCTCAAAGACCAAATATAAAATGTTTACATTTCTTGAAGATAAACTGTCAGACCTCTGTTAATAGTACCTTAATGTCTAATGAGCGGTATATAATAGTAAAAACATTGAAGATGTCTTTGTGTATTATGCTCTCAAATTCATAATATTAAAGAAGACATTAGAATTCAGTACTTACATCCTCACAGATAATAGTTTCCTTTTTAAACCTAACTACACTTACAATCTATCAGTGAAAAAAACACAGAATTTCTTATCTCACCTTCAAGAAAACAATAAAATTAATCTACTAATATGCAAGCTCTGAACAGAATAGGCCCTTTCACCATATATTTTTTTCCCAATTTATAATACCATTTTTATAAAGATCACCTGAGGAAAATCATTTGTCTTTATTTAGCATTGTCCCTAGACCTTATTTCCTCCTTCTTAAAGTGATGCTTGTGGTCAGAATTATTACAATCCCAAAACCTGACAAAGATGCCTCATTATGCGCAATAGTGCTCTTGAGTAGAGAAACCCAGATCAATGTGGATTTATATTAGAAAGTAAAGCTTTGGATAATACATGTTTATAGTATAGTTAATATACTGTCACATATCAATGCTTTTAAAATTTCAGCAATCTGAGATTCACTAGACATAAGGGCGGGAATGTCTGGTCTTCTTTCAAGGCCTTTTTACAAATAGAAGGGAATTAGACATGAGTATGCAAATGTTGTTGTTGTGCATGTATATAGAGAAGGCATTTGACACTAAAATTGCTATTGTATTTTATTATCAAGTATAATTTTATTTTCAATCCTCTATTGTAGTACAAACCTGAAAGAGAAGGAAGAGAAGCTGAAAGGAAAAATAAAACAGGTCTTTAAGTGTGACGTTAGTAAGAGTAATCCACTGACACCTCTTGAAGCTCCCAAAGTCGACTGTCTTACTGCAACAGTTTGTCTGGAAGCCGCCTGCAAAAGTTATGATTCCTATGCTACAGCTCTAAAGAATCTCTCAAATCTTCTAAAGCCAAAGGGACACTTGCTTATGGCAGGAGACCTTGGTGCCAATTACTATGAGGTTGGTGCCAATAAAGTTTTCTCTCTTCCCGTGAATGAGAAGTTTCTGAAAAAAGTCATCAGTGAAAATGGCTATTCGATCAAACAGCTGGTGTCGTTTGGGAAGCCAGAAGGTTCAGATTCTGATCCCTCTGATTATGAAGGCTTTTATTTTGTTCATGCACAGAAAGTGTAAATGGAGCCTGTATAGCATTTTACCTATATACAGTGAAATAAAACTATATAGAGTCAAATACCCTATACCACAAGGGGTAAGCACTAACAAAAATGTATTAGTGCTTATTGTTTCAAGAAAAGGTTCCATTATTGAACATATTATAATCTTCTACACACCTAAAAAATGATATTACTTAAAAATTGCCTGAAAGTATAAAGTATTTACAATATTATACTAAACTTGTTTATTATTAAGAAAGCACAATTCTATAAGAGACATTTACTTTCTTGTCAGTGCTGATCAATTTCTGCACAATATACTTTATTTTTCATATTTTTGATATTTCGCACTAGGGGGTACATTATCTTGTTTAGAAGTCATCAATGATTTCTGTGACCATATAAAAATACAAGGCTTCAGACTGAGTACTTTAATATAGTTAGCAAAACTCCAATGTGCATCGTTTAGGACAAATGCAATGTTTGTGTTGGGTCTATTGGGTCCATCATAGTGGCTGGCTGAGGTAAGATTAGTATCAAACGACAGAGAGCAGAAGATCTACATGTTTTAGTGCACCAATAATATTTCAAAATATCCGTTTTTATTAATTACCAATAAAAATGTTTTTTTTCTGCATTTTACGTTTAAAGCACCAAAATAAAATTACGGATGTGTGTAGTAAGCAGAGAATAAGTGAAATAAAAAGAAGAAAAAGATGAGTAGCCTTATTGTTAATCTATAGTTACACATTTATATTGCAAATGCCCATTGCTCATAATAAAGCAATTCCACATGAAACTGAGTAAGTTCTTGATGATTTTATAGGAAATGGAGGTATTTATGGACACTTTTATCAAAGGTACATAACCCAGTTTATGTTATTGTTATGTTAATCTTCCACAATAAAGCTTATTTACATGATATTATTATTATTATTATTATTATTAATTTTTATTTATAGGGCGCCACTAGGTATTCGTAGCGCCGTACAGGGACAGACAGAAACACGATACAGGGTGAGACAGCACAGTACAGTTAACAGAAAGCACAGTAACTCAGAAGCTCAATGAACAGCTAGATTAGAGGTGAGAGCCCCCAGCGGGGTAGAGACAGGGGCCGGAGGACCTCACGGAGGAGACAAGGAGCTGGAGAGCAGAGTTAAGGTGGTGGAGAACAGAAGGAGAGGAGGTCCTGCTCGGAGGAGCGTACAATCTAAGGGGAGGGTAGAACGGACAGAGACACAATGGTAGGAGGAGGGAATGGGGAGAGCGGAGGCAGAGACGGAGAGGGGGGGGAGAGGAGAATGAAAAGGTGGGAAGTAGGAGGGGGACAGGAGAGGTAGGGGGGTAGGGGGAGACTGGGAGGAGGTCAATGGGTGGGGGACTGAAGGGCTTTAAGGAAGAGGTGGGTTTTTAAGGCCCGTTTGAAGCTGGACAAGTTGGGGGAAGTTCTGATGGAGAGGGGGAGCTGGTTCCAGTGGAGGGGGGCAGCGCGGGAGAAGTCTTGGATGCGAGCATGGGAGGAGGTAACCAGGGGGGAAGAGAGGCGGCGGTCGTTAGCCGAACGTAGAGGGCGGTATGGAGCATGAATGGAGATAAGGTTGGAGATGTAGGGAGCAGTGGAGTTGGAGAGGGCCTTGAAAGTAAGAGTGAGGAGCTTGAACACGATTCTGTAGGGGATGGGGAGCCAGTGGAGGGATTGGTAGAGGGGGAGACAGAAGAGGAGCGGCGAGAAAAGAAAATGAGCCGAGCGGCTGCATTGAGTACGGAGCGAGGGGGAGCGAGATGAGAGCGGGAGAGGCCAGTAAGGAGGAGGTTACAGTAGTCCAAGCGGGAGATAATAAGAGAGTGGACAAGGGCTTTAGTGGCATCTTGGGAGAGGAAGAGCCGAATGCGTGCGATGTTGCGCAGCTGGAAGCGGCAGGATTTGGTGAGAGAGAGGATGTGAGGGACAAAGGAGAGAGAGGAGTCCAGGGTGACGCCGAGGCAGCGAAGTTGAGAAACAGGGGAAGTAGAGGAGTTAAGAACGGTGATAGAAAGGTCGGAAGGGGAGGGGGAGTGAGTGAGGGGAAAGACAATAAGTTTGGTTTTTGTGAGATTGAGTTTGAGGAATCTAGAGGACATCCAGGAGGAGATGGCGGAGAGGCAGATGGACACCCTGGAGAGGAGGGAGGGAGAGAGATCGGGAGAGGAAAGGTAGAGTTGGGTGTCATCCGCATAGAGGTGGTACTTGAGACCAAAGGAGCTGATGAGTTCACCGAGGGAAGAGGTGTAAAGGGAGAACAGTAGGGGTCCGAGAACAGAGCCTTGGGGAACCCCTACTGGAAGGGAGGAGGGGGGGAGATAGATCCGGAGGTGGAGATGGAGAAGGTACGGTCAGCAAGGTAAGAGGTGAACCAGGACAGGGCGGAGCCGGAGAGGCCAAATGATTGAAGGGTGTGAAGCAAGAGCGGGTGGTCAATGGTGTCGAAGGCCGCTGAGAGATCCAAGAGAATGAGAAGGGAGAAGTGGCCCCTAGCTTTGGCAGAGAGGAGATCGTTAGTGACTATGGCCAGGGCAGTTTCGGTGGAGTGGAGGGGGCGGAAGCCAGATTGGAGAGGATCGAGGAAGGAGTGATCAGAGAGGTAGGTGGAGAGGTGGCTGCAGATGAGCCTCTCAAGTATTTTGGAGGCAAAAGGGAGAAGAGAGATGGGGCGATAGAAAGAGGTGGGGTCGAGATGAGGTTTCTTAAGAATGGGGGATACAAGAGTGTGTTTGAAGGAGGAGGGGAAGATGCCGGTGGAGAGGGAGAGGTTGAAGAGGTGGGCGAGGTGGGAGCAGGTGGCGGGGGAAAGGGAGCGAAGGAGGTGGGAGGGGATGGGGTCCAGGGGACAGGAAGACGGAGGAGAGGATGAGATGAGAGAGTGGACTTCTTCTCCCGTAGTGGGGCGGAAGGAGAAGAGGGAGTGGTGGCGAGAGGGAGAGGGAGGGATGGTATGTTGCGGGCGGGTGAGGGGAGGAGGAGATTTCGAGATGGATGGCCTAGATTTTAGAGGAGAAGAAGGAGGCAAAGTCAGTGGCGGTCAGGGAGGAGGGGAGAGGAGGGGCGGGGGGGAGAGGAGGGTGCTGAAGGTGGCGAAGAGGCGGCGAGGGTTGGAGGACTGGGAGGAGATAAGGGATTTAAAGAAAGATTGTTTGGCGAGAGAGAGAGCGGAGCTATAGGAAGAGAGGATGAACTTGAAGTGGAGAAAATCAGCCAGGGAGCGGGATTTTCTCCAGTGTCGTTCAGCCGTACGGGAGCATTTTTGGAGGAAGCGGGTGAATTACATTGTAACCAGAAGCATTGACATGTTGTAATGTTATAAGCCATCATTACACAGAAAGAGATAAGTGATCCACTGGTGCTCCATAAAAAGCACCAATGGATGCTACAGGCTCTGGTGTGGTGGAAACAGAAGGCAATATCTGTGTAAACCGATCCAGTATATGATTTACAATTTAAGGGATATTCTGCATAACAAATATTTTTTTTAATGTATTCTTTGGCTCTTTAATAATTTTGTGTCACTGTATATTTAGTGTATACCTTGTGTTGCTTGTCCTGAGTTCGGTCTGCTCTGCTGCAGAATTTGTTTTTCACTTTTCATCCCCTATGGGGTTTTTTCTTGTTTGCCACACTATGCCACTATGCTTGCTGTACTCATATCTCTTTCCTCCTCCTGAATGCAATATCAAATGAACATTCTTCACCATAAAAGTGAGAGATATTTTTTTATTAAAATGTGAATGGGAGGGTACCACATTTATATTTTGCCAAAGGTACAATACATCCTTGCTACTGCCATGCCGGAGATTGGTGTTGAGCAATAGGGGAAGCATGGAGAGAAACCTGAAATAGTTATTCTGGGCAAGACTAATGATCCGAGAGATCCCAGTAGAGACAAGGATGACATTGTGTGGCGGTCACAATAATGTTCTTTGCATTACATGTTGGTCACTAAGATGCTCTCTGTGTTGTATGGCTGTCACTAGGATGCTCTTTGTATTGTATGGCAGTCACACGGATGCCATCTGTATTGTATGGGAAGTACATGATTCTCTCTGTATTGTTTATCTATCACTAATACTGGCCAAAGTATAATACCGCTTTGTCTTATAACAGATTTTGGATGGCTCATTCATGGAAGTGTTACTTGAATTACTGCTGCTAGCATTTGCAAGTAAACACAGTTGTATTTAAATGTATGGATTTTTAGTTATCTTTGAAAGCCACCCCTGTCTCCAACAAGTGATACAGCGGGCACTGGGAGGATGGATACTGTTTTTGGGGGTAAGGACATACCCACCATCATGGTTGGGACATCCTAAAGTTTTGTGTACAGGTAGGCAGAAGCATTGTAATTTTATATTTTCTGCTGATAGGGAGACTTTAGTCTGAGATTTACAGTGGATGAGACCTCAGTTAGAATGATCTATCTTACAGTGACTGGGCTTCATGCAAAAGCAAAAAATTCCCAGACCCAACTATTGTCACATTTATAACCCTGGGAACTACCGGATGCTGGCTTTCCCAAAGCTATTTTCCAGAATGTTTCCATAGCCACTTTAAGTTTCTAATCTGTCCTGGATCTCAAGGTTACAAATCAATCTCGAGAGACCATGATGTTCCCATTTCCACTGTACGTAATATTATTAGGATGTCTAAGGCCCCATGGCACTATAGTCAACCTCCCTAGAAAGAGAAAACTTGATTGAACATTGCAGCATAGGATTGTTTAAATGGTGGAGAAAGCATCTTGATCAACTAGCAAACAGATTCAAGCTGACCTTCAGATACAAGGTATGACAGTTTCAACTTGCACCATCTGTCACCAACTCATTGAAAGAGGGTTGTATGGATGCTCCCACTACTGAGATAGAGTCATAAAGAAGTCGACAGAAGTTTGACAAAACACTTCTGAACAACCCAAATTCCATCTGGAAGAATATCCTGTGGACATATGAGACCAAATTAGATTTTTTTGGTAAAGTACATTATCCCTTATGTTTACAGAAGGCAAAATGAAAAGAACACCTACCCTCCGGTCAGACAGGTTCAATGATGTTTTGGGGTTACTGTGCTGCATCTGACACTAAGGGGTATATTTACTAAACTGCGAGTTTAAAAAAAGTGGAGATGTTGCCTATAGCAACCAATCAGATTCTAGCTGTCATTTTGTAGAATGTACTAAATAACTGATAACTAGAATCTGACTGGTTGCTTATGGCAACATCTCCACTTTTTCAAACCGCAGTTTAGTAAATAAACCCCTAAATGTTTTGAACATATGCATGGTATCTTTAAATCTGAAGTTTATGGGGCTATTTTGGAGCGCAATGTTGGACCCAGTGTTAGAAAGAAAGTCCCAATGGGTCTTCTAGGAGTACAATGACCTCAAGCACACTTCAAATGCATCCAGCAATGATTCAACACAAGACATTGGAATGCTCTGATGTGGCCAGCAATCTAAACCCATAGAACACATGTAGAGATATCTGAAAACAGCATTTGGGAGAAGGCACCATTCAAACCTGAGATAACTGGATCAGTTTACACAAGAAGAGTGGACCAAAGGTTGTGCTATCAAATATTAAGTATAGGATGTCAATAATTTTGTCAATGTCCTGTGTTTTCATTTTCTGATTTAAAAATATATATATTATTACATTTAATAATAATATTAACAGAGAAATAAATGTGAATAACAAATATTGTAGTTAATTTCACCTTATGTTTAGAGGAAATTGTGAGTTATTTGAAAATGTGCAAGGGTAACATTATTTTTGGCCACAAATGTGTGCATATGTTGCTAACATGTTGCTAACACTTGAGAAGAATAACACTAGCTGAAGCAACAGAGCTGCTATAATAATTCTCCTTGTGGTGCATACCCTTCTCTTTATTTAATGCATATTTCATCTGACTTATTAAGCATAATAAGTTTAGAAGGCTTGTGAAGTAAAAGTTAAACAATGATTAAAACCTCATCCAGAGACACGAAGTCTGGACAAGTTCACCAACTGGGTTTCTAGATTTGGCCATCCACTAAAATAAAGATTTTGAGTAAAGAGCGTACATTTATGTATCTTACCCATGGTCCGATGGACTTGGTATGAAATTTTAATAGTGTTTTTATTAAACAGAACACAGGTACATTCCACAGAATTATTACTCCTCATCCCAGACTTTATTGTCTTTACAATAAAGAGTCTCAATTACAAAGAAGACCTACATTTAACCTCCGTTGTTTAAGTGTCTGACTCTAATGGGGGAATTTAATTCCCCCCGAAGTACTGCTGCGCTAAAACTATTACCGTTATTATGGTAGTTTTAGCCCGGCTTTAGAACTACAGTAATAACGGTAATTATGCGCATTATAACCGTAATAACGGTAATAATGCACAGGCAGCGTTACTTTTAACAGTAACGCGGCCAATTGAATACCCCCCTAAGGGGTAAATGTATCAAGCTGTGAGTTTCTGCTGGGTTTGAAAAGTATAACTACCAATCAGATTCTAATTATCATTTATTTAGTACATTCTACATAATGAGAGCTATAATGTGATTGGTTGCTATAGGCAACATCTCCACTGCAAACTTTCCGGAAACTCACAACTTGATACATTTACCCCTAAGATTAATTTAGAAAATGGAAAAGCACAGAGGGAAGGTGTTGGGTGGCCCAGATGTGCACTTTGCTGAGTGAATAAATGTATCTACTTTTGCACCCACATGTAAAAACAAGATTTCATAATGCATCACAAGGTTATTTAAATGAGATCAAGTAGTGGCCTCCTGCCATCAGCTGCAAATGGTCTTGGATTTTCCACCACCATTGACCTTTTGTATTTTAAATGGGACCCATTTTGTAGTTCCCATTTACATGTTTGCATTTCTAGGCACATAATGCAATAAAACCATTCAAGTATTAAAGACAATCTTGTTGTTGCCTCACTCTCATGATTAATTTGAGATATTACTAAGGAAAATATTTACACAAAAAAAAATAGGCACATAATGTCTTTCCAAGGGGAATTCCAAGGACCAGGAAGTGGGCATGTATCTTGAAATGCACTTGGAGTGTGAATAGGCACCCCTGTGCAAATAGAGAAGCAGTGCAGGTCTGTATTGTTTGCAGTTCATAAATGAGCTTATTGACCTAACAAAAACCAAAGACCCATTAATAGATGCATTTAAATCCTGCCCCCAGAATATCCACATAAAATGAATCAAATATTTTATTGAAACTGTCACCAATTAAGACAAATTTATACAATTAAGAAAAAGAACATTTACCCCATTTTGTTGGTGGTGAGATGATTGATATGGCTATATACCCTCAGAAGCGACCTTCCAAAAGCTTATGTCTAACATGGTGGCTTCTAACATGGTGGCTGAAATATAACAAGGATCTGTTGCCGTGAATCCCATCTAACACCACAAATGGGGCTACAATGTGTGCCAGATTGGAGGACTACATTAACCTCCCAGAAAGATAGTCAATTTTTACGACATACATAAACATGGTTTCCAATCATATAACTGTGTCATTACTCATTCATAAAATAAAATAAACATGCAGCACATATGATGATAATGTCACCATTTTTTCCTGTAAAAACTCTGCAATGTCTTCCTCCTGGTGGCTCTAATCCTGATGATTGGATATGCTGAAAAAATAAAAATAGTGTATAGAAACACCATCTTCAAGCAGCACTGACCCAATGGGTGACTGGAGATTCAGCCTTTTGAGGTTAGAATTAGATTATGTACAAAACAAGAGATGCAGCGCTACAGACCTAACTGTCTCAATTGAAAAATTTGGTCTGGGTCACAAATATATTGGTATGGAATTAAAATTTATTGCATTAAAATATCAGAAAATAAAACCTATATGCTAAATGACATAAGTATAAACATCTCATACCCCACAGTAAATGTATCACAGTGCACTGTGATGTAAATAATGCATAGAGCTCATATGCAGTTAATAAGTAGCGCTACTATGTTGTAATGAGATAGGACAGCTGTCTAGGTGGTAACTATATTAACTTAATACATATGAGCATCCAGATAATCCTGTAAAGGGGGGATCAATATAGTCACAATCATCCGTGATATGATATGTTCGAAAAATCAATAGCATCCAAATGTCTGAGTACGCTGTTGCGGTTCTGCAATCCGCAGATGGATGGTATATAATAAATATGCAAATTAGTTCATCGGAACCTATATTTATGTGAGCAAACAACGTGTATATAGATATAATACACTGTAGGGATCTGCTCAGCTCTCACATCGGCAACAGTATAGCATATATCCTCTGACTCGGACGGTGTCAAATTAGCGAGATAACCAAACCAATTTCATGCTCTGTAGTCAATTGCGGATATGTAAGGAGATATACTCCTATCTCATTATTATTAGTATGGCAACACAGTGCTTAATGGCTGATGGATACGGCTACAACCTTATCCGAGTGTTCATAAAAAAACAGAGACAGACTTATCTGTGTATGTCCGGATGGTTGGAATCTGTAGAGCCAGCGTTATTTGCGGCTATCCACCGCGTGTGAGAACCGACCCCATGTGCAGCTCTGCGAAGCTCCGGGTCTGATAAGAGGTAAGCAGTCAGATGAATGAGTAGAAATGTACCGTGTGTATCCAAAATCCTCGCAGTTTAGACAATGAGCTGAGTCACCTGCAAGGGTTATTAATCATTCCACGGATCTAAAGTTGGTATTATGTGAAGATATCCGAATGGTCAATTTAGCAGATAAGATGTAGATAAAACAACTTGACTAGGTCATAGTACCCCTAACGCGTTTCATTACAGATTGTTACTTCATCAGAGGGAATGTTCAGAACATTCCCTCTGATGAAGTTACAATCTGTAATTTCAGGTGGGTGCAGCCACCTGTGTATTTGCAGCTGCTTATATCATCATATATCACACCTTATATCATCATATATTATCATATTATATCTTACCGGAACCATTTAGGGGTTTATTTGTTTTATAGAATTAGATTATAATCTATTATTTGCTCTCAGATTTTTTGGTTTGCATATCTAAATCTACTACTAAAGATTCCATTCACTACGTTTCTTTTAGAACATGAAATGTATTATATATAACTTGGTTTTCTAAAAACATTATCACATGTATTACATTTAAAAATATAGGTTTTTAATTTGATCTTTTTTTATTTCTTGGTCTGTATTTACAATTTTCTCAATAATCCGTGATCTTTAAATCACTCTTATAATGTAAATAATAAGTGTGGGAAATGACTCATTGACTAAAATTAAAACCACATTATGAAACTTTTCTTTTCAGTTTCATTTTCTGACCTATCACTATCAGCAGATTCTATTTCTTTTGTTTTTTTCTTTTTGTCCCTCTTTTTCACCATCTTCATGAACTTCTGAAAATTGAAGAATTGCACGGATTAATACAAGCTTGCCTTCTCTTTTATGTGTTTGTCATAAAAGATCTGTTTCTTTAACATGTTGCAGAAATGGAAGAATCTGAAGTATGTTACAAACAAGAGATAGCAGAGACTTACTCCCTCCTGAAGTTCATATTGCAGGAGGAATATGCTTGGCAGAGTCCCAGACTATATTCTTCAACTAAACACGCAAAAATGTTATGTATTCTGCAACATTTGAAATTACATTTTAAACATAAATTTGCTGCTTGTTTAGTAAAATGCTATTATCACTTATATTTATTCCTTTGACTCTTGGATCCAGTAGGTTTGTAGCAGCATGAATGATTTGGCTACTTCCCAACTTTTAATAGTCTTAAACTTTTCTTTCTTCTGTACGTAATAGAGAAGATGCACTTAGATTCTCAACAACTGATCTTGCCTGGGCTATATGATAAGAAAACAGTAGTTTGCAATATTAGGTTACTTGCAGAATATGATTGGTCATCCAAACCCCAGTCCTTGAAATTCCAAACTGATCCACCACTTGCAGGACACCCTACACTATTACTGCTGGTGTTAAGGGGGTACTGTAACTAGGAGAATGTACATGGATTAGTAAAAAGCATTCTCCAGCCAGTTCCTATTTACAGTGCCCCCTTAAGACCAGTAGTAATAGTGTTACATTGGCAAGTGACGTAATTCTGTGTGCCGGGCTCTGAATCTGTACAAATTGTTACAAGTCAGCTTTTTTAACAGTCGAGTACATCAACATGTCGCAGATCCCACTTTTGGAATAACTAGATCTGGGTAAGTAGTGTCGGTGTGTTACACACTGTTATTTAGTACTCAACCCTTAGTGGTAAGTAGTGTTCTCCGAATGCTGTCAGTAGAACTATGAAATTAAATAAATACTTTTTGGTCTTGGTGAATAAGCGATGGGAGTACTACATTTATCTGACTTTACCAGCTTTCAGATATAATTTTATTGTCTCTGTTAATCAGTGAAATTTTTGATAGTTTGAACTAGAAGCAGGACTAAGGAAGGCTAGTGAGTCCCGCACTACCTAAAGTTTTCATCTGATAATTTTAATAATCTCAAAAATATCCTTTAAAAAACATGGTACATGGTATCTAGTATTATCATTGAGTAGCTTTTAAAAATCTTCTGATTTGGGGTAAAAAACTTTATTTCAGTAATTGTCATGCGGCTGAGATTTAGAGGAGTGCCAGACAATAGCCATAGTATAGAAATGGAGGCTTGAAGAGCTTAGTTGGTATGGACCTTACCGGGAGAGCGTAAACCATGGAGGGTTAAGAGGGTGAGAAAGTGACTAGTAAGCTAAACGTGACCAAGGAAGGGAGGCAGGGAGAAAGCAAAGGGAAGACAGGACAAGAAGCAAGAAAGTTGAAACAAGAAAAGTTAAAAAAGAGGAAAGGGGTAAATGGAAAACTGAACTCCAGACCTATAATAAGTGGTCAGGCTCATTAGATTATACGTGGAGAGCAAAAGAAATAAGAAAAAATAAGTAATAAATAAGTAGCAGAGTAAAGGAGAAGTAAGCGGATTAGTGGGAAGGTTTCGCTGGGCTCAAAAAGCATGTCTGTCTCAAACTGAACCAGTTTAATTTATATCAGTGATAGGAAAGTTGAGTATAGTAACAATTGGTTAAAGAGAAGGACCTCTAAGAAAAGAAGGCCACAGCTAGATCCACCATACAAAGAATAGAAGCTTTATTAGCATAATGTGCTGCAAATATCAGATCACCATACTGTAAACCAATCATGGCCTATAAAAGGAGTTCAGAATAAATCTTTATAATTAATTGAATAAAGCTATTATAATATTTGCAAATGGAGACCTAGACACTTCATATCAAATAGTTTATTACAAATAAATGTTAAAGAGAGTTACATTGTAATAAATTTGTGGCAGTGAGTGTCATAAAAACATTACAATGCAAGAAAGAGAGCAAATAGGGAAGTGAGGGTAAAAAGTGAAAGGTAGCAAAGATAAGTTGGGATAATACAAATTTAAGATAGGAATAAAAAAGAGGAGATAATGAAAAAGATGGAGGGCTATGGTATAGTGAGGATAAGGAGTACAGATAATGAAATGTGTGAATGAATAGTTAAGAAAAGGATGGGGATGAAAAGAAGGGGTAGAAAAAACAAGAAGACAAGGCAAACTGAATGCATATAGTCTGAAACATGAGGCTAGAATGATAGTCATACCAGTAGTTTTAAACACAGAAGTGAAAAGGAATATTGAGCATGTATATAAAACAAAATTCTGTAGCAATAATGATGTGACATCAAGAAGTTACACTCATTAAATACCCTATAGCAAGGTGATAATCTTAATAGTAACAATCAGCAAAAAATATATTGCATATATTTTGAGTGGACAGAACTATAAACATAATGCAATAAATCTTGGATCAATAATCAGATGGAACAATCTTTATGTCCATTTGAAACATGCAGTTATTCAGTAAATATCAAATCAGTTCAATATCCAGAAACTCAAATATAGTAATCTAGCATTCCATATCAGCACCAAAAGATAATGCAGCTGCTTTCAGTAAATGCTCCTATAATTTTGATAAATTATGGACATCCAGTTGAGAAGGAAAACCTTTTGAACAGGGGTCATTCCAGGCATAGAAAAGTGGAAGAGGTCAACCCTGGTCCCTGCAACATGCGGCGGGCATCTTTTAATGGACTCTGGTGCCGGGATAGTTAATACCCGGTGCTGGAGGAGTTAAATGACCAGTATGGGGCGCCGTGTGTGTGCAATAGTACATGAATTAAACATGTGTATATATATTTAAAATAAAGATTGCGCCTAACTTCCCTGCTGGGGAGCTGGTTAAGGTCCTGATCTCTGGTGATCCAATGGGGTCAAATGAATCCAGGAGTTGCAGTGCCTTTTGGGAGTCCCAGTAGGCTAAGCTACATACTGGAGTTCAGAGAGCTCCAGGCAGCGGCAGCTGGGGATCTGGCTACTTTTTTCCTGGCACTTTTTTTGGCCAGGAGGGAGAGACAGATCCCAAGGCAGAGTTCTTGGAAGTATTTTAGGTGGGAGTTTTAAACAATATATCTCCCGCCTTAGACTCTTTGACACCAGAGAGGAGAAAAGGCTGACCCCCCCCTACCCCTGGCAGCACGTGGACAGGGAGAAAGCCACTAGCAGTAATGTAAAAAGGTGTTAAATCCATCCAAGCTGATTCACGTGCAGGCTTTATGAAAAGGTGCAGAAGGCTGGATTACCCTCTGCCAGTTTAGGGCTGCAAAACTGTGTAAAAAGATCCCTGTACCATCTGTAACTTCTGGAGATCACTAGTACCCCAAACTAGTGTGTAACTGTTTATTAGCTCAAGGACTACCTGAGCTAATAAAACATCACTGCTTTAAGTTCCTGTTTTGATGCCTGCTTACCAGCTGTAATTCCTGTGACCTAGAGATTAGACCAATCTATTCTGTTATCTAGCTGATCTGAGGTTGGGACCCAGCATTTAGTACCAATGCTCTGCCCGCTACCCTGCAGCTCTAGCCAGTGTGAGAGGCCAGGAGGAAACCATCCACAGCAACCCTGACCTAAAGGAAGAGGTCAGGTGTACCAGCCAGGTGTCCAGCAAGGAGCCTATCTGTGGCAGGAAAGCTCCTCCTACTGATTTTAGAGGGGCGCAATTGGGATAAAGAAAGGGAATGGTGGCGAAGCAAGCCCATTCGACCCCCAGCAACATAAGAGGTCCATCCTGTCACACATGGAATATGTTTTAATTTCAAAGTCAAGAGACCAAATAGATAGAAAAAATATATATTCATCTTTAAGGCCCCAAAGATAAGTTTGCTTATGTTTAGTGATAAGTTGGAATGAGAAGCCAAAGCTGCAATTGAGGGCAGTTGTCTAGGCAGACCAATTTTCTCCTATTGGTCTCTGCGGTTACACCACAGAGACCCGAGAAACCTCTATACCAGGGTTTGAAATAACTAAATTTCCTTTTCAATGGCCCTGTGTGGGGTTCTGTCATCTTGAAAGGACAATGACGTAGGTGTCTGAAGGAATCTGCAAAGGTATGTCTAGAGCTGTGTTTTTTGCGCTTTGGTGACAATGCTTAGAAGATTTGAGGGTATTTTGTAAAGTAAGTGTAAAGAATCTCATTTTAAAACCAATATAGTCATGATCTTAGCGGTATAAGTACAGCACAGGCCGGAGAGCTTTGTTCAAGATGACATGCTTCTCAGCTGCCAAGTCTTGCCATCCACTAATGTCTCCAGGTCACTGCTTACATCCAACAATGTATCTAGTCACCCTAGTAGCATCTGGAAAAATAATTTTTTTTAACTGTATATATGAAAATCTCAGTTCTTTTCAGAATTTGCACTGTGGAAATGATTCCATATTGTAGATGGTAGTTGTATCATTTTGCTGAGGGTGACAATGTAAAATATAATTGAATGTCTAATTTACATACATATATAAACACCAAGCTACAACATCTGCAAATGAAGCAATGGCTGCAGGGGAGTAACCGCCTCTGAGATACCTGTGAAGATTGACACTTACTGCAGATCTCACCTTACCACTGAGGTTGGATAGTTTCTCACATAATATCACATTTTTATCAATTTAACTATGAATTACATAGTTTATACAAATATTATAAGACAGATAAAAAATAGTTTATTGTAATGAACTTAAACAAAAGTAAACCCTTACCTTTATGTGAAGAAGTATACTTGCTTTCAGTTCCTTTGTTCTGTTTCTGTACTTTTGAAGTTCACGTTCAGAGGACTAGGAGATGCAGGTTCTAACTGCAAAACCTTTAGACTTATTCTGCCTCCTCTCTCCTAAGGCTCTAGAACACGCAGGGCAATAACACATTCCCATTTGTCCTGGTTTCAAACTGGACTGTCTCAGTTTTAGGATTCTGTCCTATTGTCCCATGCGCGGTAATGTTTGTCTCACGGGTGGGAACTTTGTGAGGTATCTTCCGTTCACTGCTTCTTTGCATAGCAGTGCAGTGGCGAACAAGTGCTGCACACCTGCTCCTGCTGCATATTGCTGTGTTAGGAGGTTTCTAAGAGGCAGCCTAGAGATGCCATGTCCCCATCATGATGTGGTCACATCATATAACCATGCCCCATCATGAGATGGACATACCCCTTGTCCCGAGGCTGGATACTAAAATGTTGGGAGGTATGCAATAAACAGTCAGTATTTAAGTTATGTGCAAAACAGAAAACTAGTTTGCACCCCTTTGTAATGTAACATGGTTTTGTCCAGGAGACTGAAATAAGATACCTCTTCATTTAAGATCCTTAATGAATCTGGCCCCTTGTTTCTAATCTTTACAGGAACAAAGTGGCTGTCAGATTAAACGACCATAGAAGGGCATTGCACTGAAGAAAGAAGGCACAAAATCTTATCCCACTTCCTGTGAAAGTTACAGTATCTCCTGGTGATATAATGAACCTCCAATTTCATAGTTGTTGTGTACTGTTTGTCTCCAGCATTCAGGAAGTTTAATCATTGTCGGAATTAATATTGTACAGTAAATAATTTTCTATTAATAGGTGCTACTTACAAAACATTTTGTGGGAAATACAGGGGTGCAATTTATGCACACCAAGGGGGAAATGTATTAAACTGCTGATTCAAATCACCAATTTTCGTCAATTTTGACGGCCATACTTAAAACAGCAACTTTATTAAAGGCAAAACCTAAACCAATTTGATGAATCCGGCATTTAATATATTTACCCCCTAGTCTTAAAAATATTGTGTATCATTTTAAAAAAATATAACAAGGTAAAGGTAGATATATGTATATATTTATTTAACACATATTTTTCAGGTTACATTTTCTCCTGAAAAAGGCAAACCGTAATTAGAATAAATGGAAAAAGAGAAATAAGTTAGGTAAAAGTGCAAAATATTGCATAAAAATAAAAAAATGTGTGACGATAATCTATGAGCATATGTCTGAATAACTGCTGAATGCTTATAGTTATATAAACATCCTGGCTCGATATACTGTGCAGTAGGATCACTGGAGTCATTGTAGATAATTCAAATGCAGATGAAACATCCTAGAAGATATTTGAAAGATCCTTACTAGATGCTTACCTGGATCACTGAACTTTTGGCACCAATACATAAGTAAGATCTGTGGACAAATAGGTCTAAAATTACCAGCAGAATTTTAGCATGTACTGGCACCAGAAGTTCTAGTAACAGCAGCAGCACAATGCTTCACAGTCAGTAGTGTACACTGATGATACAAACAGCACCTAGGGGAAGGAGTTATTGAACTATAATACATTTATTGTAAAATAAATTTTCTCCTCTACTTTGTTATCAACAGGCCTGATTGATTAAGAAAGGTAAAGCAGAAAAAAGGAGTAACTTTGCACCTTAGCAAAACCATGTTGCATTGGAGGGGAGGTAAAATTAAAATGTGGGGACAGATTTATGGTTGGGATAGGCCATGTTCTAGATCGATTTTAAATTTCAGTGCAAATTTAAGCTATCAAGTATTTGTGTGCTAATGAAAAAACAGACAGTATTTTCCTTACATGCAAAATAATAAACTATTATGCACCCCTTGCTTTGCAACATCGTTTGTTCAGGAGAAAATAAACTCCTTTTTTGCTTTACTTTCCTTAGTAAATCAGGCCCAACATGTTTTGTGGTTTTAAGATAGAGAATCATGTAATACATGCATCTTGAGGAAATGGTGATCCTCAATCCATGTCGATAGCATTATTTGTTCCCAATAAATGTATCATAAGCTAATTATTGGGATTTTTGGCAGCATTTAATTTATCTACAAACTCTCCTGTGATCATTGTGCACAGCATAAAGTCCAAGATCATATATAAAGTTTATCCGTTTACTTAATGTAATAGGTATAAAGGTCACCAGATAACAGTTAACACAACATTGCTTCATACAAACAGACCTGTTACTCAATGCTTTAGTTAAGTATTTTATTACCACATTTAATGCTACACAAAACTACAAAAAAAATATTTACAAATCATATTTGTTTTAATTGGAAATTTAAGTTAAAAGAAAATCAATGAAACAGACATGAATATTACAATGTTTTGCAAGAATTTTCAATGATATATGTTTTCAGTAAACATTAGGATACTTCTACTCTTTATTTTGTAACAATCTAACTGATTTGAGCAATGTACAACATAACAAGCACATTTTCAACCACATTATACCATTAACAGCTGTCTACAACAGAAAAGGAAGATTGTCCATTGTTTTCTGCTTGATGTTTATAAAGCAGAATATACACATAAGTGAGAAAGCATCATGTGTACTAAAGGAGTTTGAGAAAATCATAGATTAAGCAAATCATAAGGATCAATTACACAATCATATGGGATTCCTGTGTGCCTAAATAGCAATTGGAGAGGTAATTTTCATTAAGATAATTAAGACCCTTTTTAAAAAATAAATTCACAATGTATCCATCTGTAAAAGGTCCTTGGTAAAAGCTGATCCTTAGAGGTTGCTGATTGCTTTCTCCAAAATGTCAACAGAGGTCACACCTTGGTGATTATTATCTGTTTCATTTCTTTTTTACATAATAATCCATTAAAGGAATCATTGTTAAATTAATTTTATTACAATTTCCATAAGTATTTTGTGACCACTGCACCTCTCACTATCAAAGTCTCCATTGATGATCCTACTGCAAGTAGAATTTGAAATTTCTTGTACACCTGGAAATGTTGCTTATGTTACACAATGCTACTATTAAAATCACTATGCTACTATTACAATCTTCAAAAACTATTGGCATAGAACAAACACATCACCCCTTACCTGTACAGTACTTGTGAGAATTACAAAGTTCTATAAAAGATAAGGAAAAGGATAAAGACTAAAGATCAGCCATGAATATATTTGTTAAATAGTACAGAAGCAAAAGTGATTTGCAGCAGCTAAGCATCTTGTATAACACAAATTTTAATACTAAACTTACTGTGGGCCATTTATGAAATCCTCATGCAAAGCAAAAAAGTGGTATTTCTCATAGCAACCAATTAAATGTTTGTTTCCATTTTCTATACTGCACTACAAAAAAATCACATTATGGGGCAGATTTACTAAAACATCTAAATAAGAAAAATGGAGGTATTGCATCTTATCCATACTTTGTGATGTGATGTTGTTAACATCTAGAACAGGGGTTGGCAACCTTTCTCTATCAGTGTGCCGGCTAAAATCTAGTCAAGCCCAGATGTGCCAGAGAGGTTGTATAAATGCAGATCATTTTTTTAATTCATTGCGTACTAATTTTAGATAAAAACTTAAAACACTCTTAGAATTCTTAACTGCCAGTAGTATTATTTGAGACTGTAGGTTATAGCAATTGTTGAATAGGTATTATACACTGGTGAACAATATGAGCAATCTCTGGCTCTCCAGCAGGGGCAGGCTGAGCTGGGGGGCAGGGGGGCATATGCCCCCTGGGCCAGTCCCATAGTGGGCTACCTTGGGCTTGGTCCCTGGGCCACCTGCATTGTTTTTCCTGTAAAATGTTCCTAAAAGGCTGCTGAATCGGGTCTTGCCCCCAGGCAAAAACTTGACAGCCCTGGTCTCCAGGAATCATAAAGATACTGTTGTTCCATGCCCTCCACGCCCTAATTCGTTATTATCTTCCACCTTTTCATTGTCTTCCTGCCTTTGTTCTTACCTGTTTTTCACTGTCCCCACTATTTCACTGTTCTGTTACTCTCTCTCCCTACTATGCCTCCCCGCTCTCACTCCATACCCATACTCTCCCCCCGCCCTACCTCTCCCGTTCCTCCCCGCCATCCCCCGCGCGCTGCTCATCTTGCTAACCTCATGCCCATTTCCCCCCTCTTCTCTCCCCCTTTCTTCTGTGCCCTCTGGAATGCCAGATCTGTCCGCAACAAGCTGACTGCTATCCACGACCTCTTTCTATCCAACTCCTTTAACCTTCTTGCCGTTACTGAAACCTGGCTCTCCGATTCTGATACTACTTCCCCCGCTGCCCTCTCCTATCGTGGCCTCTCCTTCACCCACTCCGCCAGGCCTGGTGCCCACCCTGGCGGTGGAGTTGGCCTCCTCCTCTCCTCCACCTGTACTTTTCGTGTCATTCCCCCTGAACCCTCCCTCTCCTTCTCCTCTTTTGAAGCTCACTCCATCCGCCTCTTCTACCCCATCCATCTCCGCGTCACTGTCATCTACCGCCCCCCTGGCCCCACCTCCCTCTTCCTTGACAACTTTGCAAGCTGGCTTCCTCACTACCTCTCCTCCGATCTCCCCTCGATCATTCTCAGTGACTTTAATATCCCCATCGACAACCCCACCTACCCTGCTTCCAGCAAACTGCTCACCCTCTCTTCCTCCCTTGGTCTCACCCAATGGACCTCCTCCTCTACCCACTGCCTTGGTCACTCCCTTGATCTTGTCTTCTCCTACCTATGTAATCTCTCCGACTTCTCCATCTCTCCCTTTCCTCTATCCGACCACCATCTTCTCTCCTTCTCTCTCTCCTCTTCTCCTGCTCCCCTCCCCCTGCCCAAACCTACTCTGTCCATACGCAACCTCGATGCTCTTGACCCTGCCTCTCTGTCCTCCTCTCTCAATACCCTCCTTTCTCCCCTTTCCTCCCTAGCCTGCCCCAACCAGGCGGTCTCCCTCTACAATCACACCCTCACCTCCGCTCTGGACGCGGTCGCCCCCTCCCCTCCCCCCACCCCCTCCTCCCTGACTGCCTCTGATTTCGCCTCCTTCTTCTCCTCTAAAATCGAAGCCATCCGACTTGAAATCTCCTCCTTCACTCTCTCTTCCACCCCTCCCACTCTTCTGTCCTCCCCCCCCAACCACCTTCCCCTCCACTCCTTCCGTCCCACCACCGGCGAGGAAGTCCACTCTCTCATTTTATCCTCCCCCCCACTACCTGCCCCCTGGATCCCATCCCCTCCCACCTTCTTCGCTCCCTTTCCCCACCACCTGCTCCCACCTCGCTCACCTCTTTAATCTCTCCCTCTCCACTGGCATCTTCCCCTCCTCCTTCAAACATGCTCTCGTATCCCTCATTCTTAAGAAACCTAATCTCGACCCCACTTCTCTCTCGAACTATCGCCCCATATCTCTTCTCCATTTTGCCTCCAAAATTCTCGAGAGGCTCGTCTGCAGCCGTCTCACCTCCTACCTTTCTGAATACTCCCTCCTTGATCCTCTCCAGTCTGGTTTCCGCCCCCTCCACTCCACTGAAACTGCCCTGGCTAAAGTCACCAATGACCTCCTCTCTGCAAAAGCCAGGGGCCACTTCTCCCTTCTCATCCTCCTTGACCTCTCTGCAGCCTTTGACACCGTTGACCACCCCCTCCTCCTTCACACCCTCCAGTCTTTCGGCCTCTCCGGCCCAGTCCTGTCCTGGTTCACCTCTTACCTTACTCACCATTCCTTCTCTGTCACCACCTCTGGGTCTCTCTCCCCCCCATCCACCCTTCCAGTCGGGGTCCCTCAGGGCTCTGTTCTGGGACCCTTACTCTTCTCTCTATACACCTCCTCCCTGGGTGAACTCATCAGCTCCTTCGGCTTCAGCTACCACCTTTACGCTGACGACACTCAACTATACCTCTCCTCTCCTGATCTCTCTCCCTCCCTCCTCTCTAGGGTTTCTGCCTGCCTCTCTGCCATCTCCTCCTGGATGTCCTCTCGATTCCTCAAACTTAACCTTGCCAAAACTGAGCTCATAGTTTTTCCTCCCACTCATACCCCATCCCCTTCTGACCTCTCCATCACTGACGACAACACCTCTATCTCCCCTGTCCCCCAACTTCGCTGCCTTGGTGTCATCCTCGACTCCTCTCTCTCCTTTGGCCCCCACAACCTCTCTCTTGCTAAATCCTGCCGCTTCCAGCTGCGCAACATCGCTCGCATCCGGCCCTTCCTCTCCCAAGATGCCACCAAATGCCTTATCCACTCTCTGATCATCTCCCGCCTGGACTACTGCAACCTCCTCCTCACTGGCCTCCCCCACTCTCATCTCGATCCCCTTCGATTCGTCCTTAACGCTGCAGCTGGGCTTATTTTCCTCTCTCGCCGCTCCTCTTTTGTCTCCCCCCTCTACCTAGCCCTTCACTGGCTCCCATTCCCCTTCAGAATCCTCTTTAAGCTCCTCACACTCACCTACAAGGCCCTCATCAACTCCACTGCGCCCTACATCTCCACCCTCCTCTCTATTCATGCTCCATCCCGCCCTCTCCGTTCTGCCTCTGACCGTCGCCTCTCTTCCCCCCTTATAACCTCCTCCCACGCGCGTATCCAAAACTTCGCCCGCGCTGCCCCCCTCCACTGGAACAAGCTCCCTCCCTCCATCAGAACTTCCCCTAATCTGTCCAGCTTCAAACGGGCCCTAAAAACCCACCTTTTTCTTAAAGCCTTTCTGTCTCCCACTTAACTTCCTACCTTATCTTCTGCCTCTGTCCCCCTACTCTCCCTCTCTCCCCTGCATCTCTCTGTCTGTCCACCCCTCCCCTTAGATTGTACGCTCCTCTGAGCAGGGCCATCTCTCCTCCTGTTTCCACCACTTCTAACTCTGCTCTCCAGCTACTTAGCCCTCCTCCTCGAGGGTCCTCCACCCCACGTCCACTCTCGCTCCCTCATCCCCCTGGGAGTCTCCCTGTCTTCCGTGCCCTCCTTCTTGGGCCCCGTCGTTTGCGGATCCTCCATCCCCCTTCCCCGCCCTCTCTAGCTGTGCATTGAGCGTACTGAGTTGCTGTGTTTACTGTGCTGTGCTGTCTCCCATTGTATTGTGATTTTGTTTGTCTCTGTGCGGCGCTGCGGATGCCTTGTGGCGCCTTATAAATAGATATTAATAATAATAATAATAATAATAATGGAATTTCAGAAGTCTTGGAGGGCTTTGTAGTATTGGTTCCCCTTTCTATCCAGCAAGGGTCCCAGAAAGGTTTACCTATCCAGACCAGCTTTAAGAACAATATTGAGTCTCCTTTTCGAACCTGGGATAGGAACTAGCAGGGACTGATGTGAATGAGTTCTCTGTACAGCACTGCGGAATCAGTGGCACTATATAAATAAATGATGATGATGATGATGATGATGATGAACTAGCCATTTTTAATTTTTTTATTTTTTAAAATTATTTTTTTAATTTATGATCTTGGTTAGAGTCATAGATATTGACTAACATAATAGGAGGTTATTGAACCTACCCACCAAAATGACATTTTTACCCTTCTTATTTCTGTGGATTTCCATGGAATAAAAGGTAAGGTGACGTGTCATTGATATAGCCACCCCATGTTTCTTCTGCTTAGTAACAAACACAAAGTTTGTGGGTGTTTTTTGGAGCGGAGTTTTGCGGATGTTTAACTGAGTGTGTTTCCTGAACTTTTCATGGTTAGGAGTAATGCAAAGAGTTTTGTATGCTTTTGAGGTAGATTCAATCCTTTGACATTATAAGAGATTTTTCTTAGGGTCATGCGATAATGAGAAATGCATTTTGGTGTACATTTTTATAGGAAGTCAAGAGACTTTGAATGTTTATAGAGCAATACTCAGGTGAAGTTTTAGGAGGTGACCAAGAAAATAAATGGTAAATATAGGGATGGGATTGAGAGGAATGAATTAGACAGACAGGTGATACATTTATCAGCAGCCTAAATTGCTGGTAGTAGGGATGTAACGGGGCTGAAAGCAACATGGGGCAAGCTTTGAGGCTGAGCCTCTGGAAGAAAAGTGGTAGAACCATGCTGAGCACCCAATGCTTTTTCAAATTACGGGTGAATGAGAAAGGGATGGAGTTTTAGGAGGAGTTAATTGTTTCTGTTGATGTACTTTGAAATAGTATTAGGCTATGTGTAAGTACTACATACAGTTATCAGGTGGGAGAGTTTCTTACTGGTTTCCAGAAAACAGCCCAAAGAGCCAGAGCAGTGTTTACAGTGGTCCAATTGTGTTAGGACCGTGATGGCGAACCTATGACAAGCGTTTAATATATAGAATCACACTTCCTAAAAGCGCTGATGTCAACTTATTCGGATAAACAGTAGGATTATAAAAAATGATTGATATAAAAGGGATTCATATAGACATAGAGAATCCACACTTAAACACCACAAATTCAAACAAAAGTGAGGAAGAAAAAAATAAACGAATGATTGTCAACCATATTAGTCCATGTGTCCACTTATAATGTCCCACATATAGTTGTGAATAAGATCATATAAATCATCTATGGTCAGTTCACATCGACTTGGAATTTCTCTCTCATGGATTACTCGTGAAGTACTGGTATTTTTGTTTATTGTTTTGTGCTGTTTCACCCTGTATAGTGTACTGTTTGTATGGTGTATGGTGCCGCAGAAACCTTGTGGCGCCTAACAAATAAAAGATAATAATAATAATAATAATAATGAATTATCTTCTTCACATTCATATCCTTAAGGTCCTCATATCATCATATAACACGGACCATATGAAAAGAGAAATAAGATTCTCATAGTGTATTAACCTTTAAAGGATTTTTATTAAAATATAACAATATAAAAACAGAAGCCTATAAAAACATAAATCCTAAACAGGTGTATTGGCTGCTTACCAAAGCAGGCTGAAGAACAGTGCACGTAACAAGACCTTTCATCTGAAACAGGACATGACCAACCGCATGTAATAATGGCAGTCAGGATCCAATACAACCAATCACCACCGACGTGTTTTGACCCTCTAGGGGTCTTTTTCAAGGTATATATTGAAAAGAAGGGTTGGTCCCCTTTATATAATGCCATAAATAGGGGCCTCTACCAATCGATTAACCGCGGTATTATGTATAGCTGAAATCAGCTTAACAAGGGATATACATGTATCTTACCTCTTATAGGTTGCTGTAAGCCATCGATATTGAAAAAATATAAAAAAAATACCTTATCACGATGTATGTGGGTAAAGGAGAGTGTTCCGGGATTTCGTAATCTAATACCACGTGACTCATACTCTACTTTCATAGGTCAGAGACTCGCACGTGATAGGATTCAGTGCGATCATGTGCACAATCCTAGACTTGTAGTAAATATAAAGTCATGTGACCTCTTTCATTCATTGAAAGCTTCACAGATGTTTATTATGTAGAAGTGGAGCCATACTGTCTATACTGGCGTTTATGTAATGCCTACAAAAAAAACAGACAAAAGGATATGTGATCACTTCTAGGTCCCTTCTTAATACATTTTCGAAATTTGAAAAGATATTTACATAAAACATGCTCCTATATATATCAAAGGAGCATACCGATCTATATCACATCTTTGGTACACCGAAACGTACCTCACTATAGTGGTGCCAATTGAAGTCTAATACTACATGTATCCCTTCTCTTTCGTGGGATAAATGTAAAATTATAAAAAATATAACACAATTTAATTTCTAGTATAAAATTTACATATAAAATAAGTTGGATAATCCCATAACAAGGCCCATATGGATCAAAAAGTCACAGGGAATGTATAAGTATATATACAGTGAGGAACAATAATGAATCTATAGCCCATATTGATTGTTCACAAAATAACATGGACTGGAAAACTCTGATTTATAAAGTAATATGAAAGCTTATCACTGTTGTACATAAGCAAATGATAAAATATAGATCTTTTTCCATGAAAATAATGGATAAAAGAGAAACGTATGTATCTCCATTTGTAGAGAACAAACTGACATATTAAGATAACTACTATAAACACCAGATAAATATTACTCATAGCGGACTATATATAGACTAAACATGTTTAGTGACACGCCGAGGCAGTTTGACTCACACGCCTGGTGGTGCGGAAAAACCTCCAGTTTCAGAGGCTGTCCTTTGATTAGTTAAGCTCTGCTCTAATCCCTGGTTGTTGCATGGAGGCATGGTGTCACCGCTGGCGTGAGAGTTCTGCAGATAACCAGTTTAAACCGCCATAAACTGCGGTTTTGTTGTTTGTCATTGCCTTAGGAAGGCCCCTAACAGGAGCAAAGGAGCGCACCAGCCGTCTACAATCGAGCAAGGGAGATCAGTGAGGTTCACAGCCCTGCAAGACCCTCCAGCTCTGATCGACAGTCAAGTGAAGTGACCTTCCAACCCCCACATCCTGCACCCACAGGACTGAAACGTGAGACATACAGCAGCGCATCAAGACTGCAAATATCACCAAATTATGGATATTTCTTGAAATGACATGCGACCCAAGGAAGGCTACACCTTTTTCACATTTTCGAGACACCAAACTGAAAAGGTTAGCCATCACTGTATTAGGATATATATATTAATTTTGGGGATAGACTGGAAAACTGTGAGGTGTAGAGGAAAGAATAACTGTGGGCTTAATCTCTAGAGTGTCTTAAATCATTCATATTAAAGGTGATAGCAACAAACATAAGTAACAAACATTTGAACATTTCAAGATCACCAGAATGTGAACATATGGACAGTTTAGAGGTTAAGGAACCAAAATAATCAGAGTATCAAAAAACAAGAGATCAATCTTGGAACATTATGATTAAAATATAAATAAATGGGAAATGTGTTCCTGGTAGGGTAGAAAGCACCATCTTAGAAAGTTAGAGACTTATAAAGAGATACTAAAATAACAATAATCCAATAGAATCACAAAATTGCATAGTGAGGTAGACAATCAACAGAGTTATTCAGTGCAGTGCTATGGTGGCTTGTGCTCAACAGATACGTTTCTTGATCTAATCACATGTAGGGATTATAGGCCTGATCCAGAGTGGAATGCAAGCATAAGCATAACTTGCATTTGAAGAAGTCGCAATGCAAATGTATGTGTATGCATGCTGTATTTAGGGTTGAAGATATGCCCAGGTCTGAATGATTAGCCGATTTGTCCGTTTTACAATAGTCACATCCCTTAGACACTTACGTTCAACTTGCAAACATACAACAACCTTTTAATTTATATGTTGTGAATGCAATTGCTATGAATCATTATTTACAGTTGAATAACCTAGCTAATAACAAGTTCTCAACACACGTACAAAAAAAAGGCCATTTTTACATTTGCCACAACATGCTGTACAAGTTCTGATTTATAGCCGAATAACTGCTAAAGGCTAAATAAGTATCTGCGAATCATAATTCACAGACCTCTCATAACAAGCGAATCACTAGTTCAGTTGTTCCTCCTCCTCATCCGCTACTTACTGTACACCTGCCCCTGACCAACTACAAATAAAACTGCTTTTATAGCTGTGAATATGTCCCAGTCTGAATCCATACACAATTGCTTGAGCACACCCTTACTGTACACTAATAAGAAGAGATTGACAGTGCTTATTGGTTATGTGGAAAACAAAATATACATATTTTCTTTATACTAAGCAGAAACCAGTATCTAAAATATAATTGATTAAATTCTCAAATGTTCAAAACAATCAATTCAATACATATATGGGACTGACATAAATAATAACAAGCCTAGTGCTAGTGTAAGTCTAGTGCAAGTCTAGTGCTATCAGTCTTTAGGAGACGGTAAATTTTATAGTGGCTATGATGTATATAGATCCGAACACAGTCCCTCTGGATAGTAACTTGAATATAAAGCAATCTTAAGTCCTGATGTGTATCAATCGCACCACTTGAAGATAAACTTGAATCTGGCTAATAGGTCAGTCAGTGCAGAGATTTAGTGATGTCAACAAATGGCTGTATTGTGCAGTTCCCATAAGAGCGATATAGTAGTAATAAATTCTTCTTTAGAGAGTCTTGGATATCCTTAACGCATTTCTCTGTCTATTCTGACAGTTTTATCAAAAGATAAATTCACACTGACATTGTGAGAGCTGAACAATACAGTGTTATTGCACTGCAAATAGTATTTCAAAGTGATGTCATATTGGTAGGATCCTTACAAGACTACTGTCACTCACCGGACTGTGAGTGCTTCTTCCCGGACATTTAGGAACCGTGGCCGTCCGCCATCCTGAGGGTCTGCGCATGCGCAGCCCTTTCTAACCCTTCAGTGTATGTTCCTTTAACTTAATTGGCAGATCAGGCAACACTCCCTATATTAAGCACCTGTGGTCAATACCACGTTGCCTGATCTTGGAGTCTCATTCCCCATGAGCCTCTGAAGGTGTTCCTGTGTTTCCTCGTGTATTCAGCGCTGCTGATTCCTGTGGTTTCCAAACCACTTCTACCTACTGTGGTTTCCAAGCCACTTCTACTACTGTGGTTCCCGTACCACTTCTACCTTCCTGTGTATCATCGTGACTGTTAGCTGATTCCTATCCGCTGCCTCCGTGCACTACAGTCTTCAAGCCACTTCAACTCTATCATATATCATCGTGACTGTTAGCTGATTCCTATCCGCTGCCTCCGTGCACTACAGTCTTCAACCTGCAACTCGTCTGTGTTCCATCATGACTGTTAGCTGATTCCTATCCGTTGCCTCCGTGCACTACAGTCTGCAACCTGCAACTCGTCTGTGTTTCATCGTGACTGTTGGCTGATTCCTATCCGCTGCCTCTGTGCGCTTCAGTCTTCAGCTCATCTCAACTCTCCCGTGTTTCCTCGAGACTGCCACTACTATTGCTATCCGCTACTCTCCGTGATCATCAGTACCAGCTCAACTCTGCTCTCCCGTGTGCCATCGTTACTGCACCTGCTGGTTGCTATTGGCTACCTCCGTGTGTCCGCAGAGTCCTGCTGCCGCTTCTCCTCATCTCTACTCGTCCTTCAACTGCTGATCCACTCTCCATGCTTTCCTGTGTTCCCGCTGGTCTCTACCCGCCTGTCAGCATTGGATTCGTGTCTCACTACTTACCTCCCCGCTAGACCATCGCTATTCTTCAGGGTCCTCCAGGAGTCCAGTTCCACACTCTACTGATTCCTGTGTATACGTTTCCCTGCTGGTCTACCTACCTGTGCGCTGCACCTACTTGACTACCGCTTCACCCATCCAGGGACTTCGCTTCCTGCCGGCCTCCTGCCGTTCAGGTATCTCTGCACTCCTGTCTGACAGCCTGCTTCTGAACCACGGTATGCATACTTCTCATTGACTGTGCTGGTGTATTGCATATCTTGCTGGACTGTGTTGGTTCTTCTCTGGAGTTTGCTATCCGCTGAGTCTACTGCCATCATTGACTGTGTTATCTTGTGCCGGATTACCTCAAGAGACTTTCTATTATTACAGTGCTGTTCAGTCATTTATATATTGTGCATATTATTGTGGATCAAGTTTAAGGTGCCCGTGTATCTCCTGTGTTGCAGTCTCTCCCCGTGCTCCTCCTCACATATATATTCAGTGGTACAACTTGCTAGAGGCAGACCACTGATCCCTGTTCCCTGTGTCACTTGTTTCAGTATCCTTTCACATAGCAGTGGTACAACTTGCTAACGCAGACCACTGACTCCCCGGATACCTCCACTTGGATTCCATTCCTTCACTCAAGACAGCGGTACAACTTGCTATCCGCAGACCGCTGACTTTCATCACCTCCTCGTTTCTGTTGGACATTCCTCCTCACTATAGCAGTGGTACAACTTGCTACCGCAGACCACTGACTACCTTCACGTGTCCTTTGTCCATACAGTTCCTCGTGTATTATTACCTCCATATTACCAGTGCTGCTAGTCATAGACTTTCCTGAGCATCTCATCATCTGCTATTTCCTGTTCCGTGATCACCCTGCTACCAGAGTACCATAATACCACCTATATTGCTCTGGTAAGCCTATCACCTGGTGATCCCTGGGTAAAGACTCCTAGTGCCCGTGACAACTACAAACAATAGTTTCTTACTATAATGCATTATTATGCTTATTTTCTTCCATACCTCGTCAACTAAAGGATAGACATATTTCTCTTCTTCAACCTTCTGTTTTTGATCCAGTTTTTATGGAGTTTTTCCAATCTCTCTGGCTGCTGGCAGGATTTTCATCAAATTGCATGAGATACTTATTGAGTCTTCATAAAATATTCACCAGAATAGACCATATTTTTGTACCTCAAAACTGTATCCTAGTGGTAACATTGTTTTCAATATTGACAGTCCTGTGGCCTGATCATCACCATGTTACAATGTCTTGCTCTGCCTGGATAGTGAGTCTTCTAGCCATGCTTGCTAAACTCAATGACTCGTTTACTGAAACTCTTATACAATATTACAGTTTTGCCTGTGCCAGTCCCAGGACATGTCTTGAAAACTTTCCAAAACAAAATTAAGCTAATTATTTGGAGTGTTATGTGGCACATTCACCAGCCGACAGAGTACAGATATAGATCAAACTGTGGTTGGGCGTAGCTAATCTCCAAGTAGCTTTGTTTGCCCCATAAAAAGAATACTATGACTAAGTTTGAAAGTCCCATATGACCACCTAGTAATGGTGGATTTCCTAGTGAGGATTCCTCAGACTCTTCATCTCTGAGCCCCCTCATGAAACGTTCAACTCATGAAAATATGCAGTGGAGAATAGTATTCTGGCAAATTGACCGTAATCCACATATCTTAGACACCCTATTCTTATATTTCCTTCCTGCATTTAGTTGATGGCTTGCAAATGGCTTGGACTGTATTATCTATTTACTATGCTAAGCTTTGTTACTTAATTATATATTATAATGCCTGCTCTCAATCCAGTACATACATGATCTATATATCTAAGTGGTTGTTGGACCTTAGGGTAATGTTGGAGGAGGTCGACTGGGAACAAATATGGACAAATTAAGCAAAAATGTAAATGTTTGCATTGGAGTCGATTTGTAAAGTTGTCACCATTGATAGTGTGCCTTGCATAAAATGGCATTTTGTCCCGATCTACATCTTGGCATGTTTAGTATTGGGTTCGGTAGTCCCATAAGTTGAACTTCTGTAGTGAAAAAATAAATGGATGCTGGTTAATGATAAGTGTATAGCAATTGTAAGCGGCTTGCACAATGATTTCCAGCACATGTGCACATTGTGGATTAATTACCTTTTGATTCTGCTACCCTTTTTGTGTTCTTGTCTTGATTGCAGTGTAGCTATTGTTTAATTTGATTGTGTTATGATTATTTTTCTGAATCATTCCTGAGTTGTCTCATTGTCTACCATACAGGGGAAAGCTAGGACAGTAGAGTACAGACATTAGAGTTGAGTGGTTTGGATTACTTGAAACCGAGTGAAATCGAGTCTTGACTCGGTTTCTCCCGCCAAACTCGGATCTGAAAACGTAATTTACGTGATTTTTTTTTTTGCAAAACTCATGTGAGTTTTGTATTGATATCTTTTGTACATATAGTCCACACTTGTTCTCTCAAGTGCCTTTTTTGAACAGAAAGCGTATAGGGAGGAGGTTAGCTGCGGGGCTCTGCTCCTGCTCATAAAATAGCGTTAAGGGTGAACCAGGGACATAGAAAAGCAGTAGAATCCTATCATTATTGTAAAGCAATTCTGTAGAGAATAGTCAGCTACAATAGTTTGCTGATCAATTGCGTTTAATTTCAAGTTGCATTGCATATATCTAATAGTAATAGACAGTATATGCAGACTGAGTTATATAGATATCATTCTGAACAAACTGGGTATATTCTTTGAGAAAAACAGTGTACTTTCGCTGTCAGACTATTAGCAGCAGAATCCAAAAAACAGTTTTCTTTCTTATAAAATTAAAGTTTTTCTAGTGAAAGTAATCTTGGGTGGGGCAGTGACAAATGAAATAATTTAGAAAAAACTGGGTGTTTGCGTGTGAGAGCCAGCAGCAGTTGCAAACCCTCAAAAAAGGTTATATATAAGCGTTCATGTTTAGCTAAGTCTACTTATTTGGGAGGCCTTGGGCTTCCGCTCTTTGACCGTTACTACCACGCAGTTAACCTTAGTCATGTCAATTCCTGGCAGTCCGCCCCGGGGACTAAGAGGTGGGTCGACCTGGAGAATGCACTCACTCCAGATTATGTTTTGAATGCTCTTCCTTGGCTCCCTCGGAGTCAGAGACCGGCCTCAGTCTATTCCCACCCCTCTATTCAGTTCACCCTTAACATATGGGACAAGCTGCACAGTAAGTGGCAGCTCACCTCGTTCCCTTCCCCTCTCACCCCACTGTGGCATCAACCAAACTTCCCGGCAGGGAACCACAAGGCGTTCGCGCGTCCTTGGCAGGAGGCAGGTATCACCCAGTTCACTCATATTCTAGGAGTTTACACTCCCCAGACTTTTTCAGATTTGAGAGAAAAAAGGGTCTTCCCTCATCCTTGCACTTTGCGTATATCCAAATACGAGGTTTTATACAATCTCTTTGTAGGTCTTCCAAGTTACGTTTGCCCACACCATTTGAGAGGAATTGTATGGTCCGTGCCGGAGCCCCCGGATTGATATCTCTGATTTACCACGCCTACCTGAACCCAGGAACTGATATCGTGGAACCATTTGAGATGGCCTGGGAGTGGGATACTGGCAAATCCTTGGGACAGGAGAGATGGTCCCAGCTCAGGCTTAGGATCGCCAAGATATCCATCAACACATCAATAAGGGAAAACACATTCAAAGTGTACACGAGATGGTACCTTGTGCCTTCGAGACTACATATAATCTACCCAGGCACCTCTGATCTCTGTTGGAGGGGATGTGGGGAAGTTGGTTCATTCTATCACATTTGGTGGACGTGCCCCAGCATCTCTAATCTTTGGTCCCAGGTTGCTGACCTTATCACAAAAATACTTGAGATTGAGGTGTTGCCAGACCCTCTGGTTATGCTGCTGTGTTCTCGGGTTCGGTCCCTTAACAAACATGGAGACAAGCTTGTGCAGCATATTTGTGCAGCAACCCATCTGCAAATTGCCAAGGAGTGGAAATCCCTTTCCCCTCCAAGTCTCCACAGCATAGTCTCCCGGGTCTGGTATATGGCCTCAATGGAATACATCACTAGCCTTCTTCACGACAAAATACCAAATTTTCATAAGGTGTGGGACTTCTGGTATTCTTTCCATCAGACTTCAATGCCCGCCACCCAGTGAATTTCATTTTCTATTCATTTTATAGTGTGGGCTCTGTTTTCCCTCGTGGGGGTGCCGGATTAGCTTCTTCCCCCCTCGGAAGGTATATGTCGAGTTATCCCTCTGTCCCTTTCCCCTCTTAACCTCTTTCTCTCCTCCCCCATCTCCCCCCTCTCTCCTTTTTCTTTTCAATAAAACTTAGGAAAATAACAACAGCATAGGGTTTCCTATTTACGGGCCTTTCCAAGGCTTACAGTTGGATCATTCCAGTTATGATTAATGTTCTGTTTTGTATTCAGTAACTCTGTATTCTTACTTTGGATTATTTGTAACTCATGTTGTTGTTGAAAATAAAGAGTTAAAAAAAAAAAAAAAGGTTATAAATAATTATTTTCTAATATTGTCTATTTTTCAATGTTTGTGTATTTTGATAGGTTTATTCAGTGAAATCTATATTTAAAGAAGGCTGATTGTGAGGGTCAGCACGTGGCTGAATCCCCACAAAAAATGCTATATATTCTATTTTTTTCTATTTTTCAATAATTGTCTATTTTGGAAGGGCCGTTCAGGGAAATCTATATTTAAACAAGGGTGTTTGTGAGAGTAGCAAGCAGCAGCTCACCCCCCAAAAAACTTTATATTCTAATATTTTTGATTTTTCATTGCTTGTCTATTTTGGAAGGGTCATTCAGTGAAATCTATATTTAAAGAAGGCTGTTTGTGTGTGAGGGTCAGCAGCAGATACACATCTCAAAAAAGTAAACAGTAAAAGTAACTCAGAGCAGCACAAGGCCCCCAATAAAATATAAAACTTGTTTGTTAAAAGTATATTGTTGAGCATTATAAGAATTGTAAGATAACATTCCTTCCTTTCCCTATCTCATTGGGCGTTCCCGTGGTGTGGTGGTGGCAAGCATTTTCAAGTAGCTCTAATCTGTTCAAGTAGTATTACTCCTCTTGGCAACCATGTATCACTGTACAGATCAGGAGCAGCCCAGTACCAGTACTGGCAGTAGAACTACTGTTACGACCTCTACTAGTAAAAAAGATAATGCGGGAAGAAAATAGACAAAAGCGTCCTTGAATTCCAAACACTATTTGCCAAATTCAATGTCAAAGAAAACATCAGATCTTGATGTAAGGAGGAGGATTAAGAGGGAATTTTCTTATGAATGTGGTGATTTGTCCAAAAAAAGGAAACTAGCTAACATTTCATAAACCGCCTGTGGCAAGACACATTTTGGTAGTAGGGGTCCTGCTACTAATAGTACTGGTATACACACTAGAATGGCCAATACAAAACAGAGTGTTAAACGTGGTTGTGCATCATCTTCAACTTCACATGCAACACCTTGTTGCTCAGAGTGTACGTCTGGTACTGACACCTCCAAAGCAGACAAATAATTGCCTAAGGATAACACTAAGGTTGAAGAACAACTTGGGCACTCACAGAATCCTGAGGAGAGTTTAAGGAGGGTATCCACTGACAATCTCAACTGTATTGCTGCTGACCTTCTCAAATGTAACTAACTGGAATGTAATGCTTAGCTGTTTTCTGTATGTTACTAGTGCTGCAAACTGCCAGCTGTCAACTAAATGCTGGTTGGGTGACCAATATGCCAAATTCTGATTCTTAATTTCTCAGAATGGGGACTTTTAAATTCAATTGCATTGTCTTGTCAAGACAGAGGTTTAGCAACCAAATCTGCATCAATGTGAGTTATACATACTTACTTGTGTGGGAAGGTCAACTATGCCCAATCTGAACTGTCTGATTTACATATTTATTGCACTTCACTAATATAACATATATGCATTATTTATACATTTCACATTTTTGAATACAGTTCAGATTGATATACATGCAATATATTATAACTGATATATTTATATATTTGCAAATATATACAATATATACATATATATATATATATAAACCGAAACACGAGTGTAAATGCACATCTCTAACACACACTAGCTGAGATACATAGGCTTGGCTGTGTTCTTTTCTTCTTTTTGTTGCTGAGTTATTTTTTTTTATTTTCTACTCTTTTCTCTGTATAATTTAAAAATATCACTAATTTCAGTATTTAATCCACATTGCACACAGTTTGTTTTTCTGGTTTCAAAATGGAGGCAAATCTCTGAAAATTTTGCCAATGGATTGGTCTCCAGTTAATTTTTTCTGAATGTTGACTATGCATTATCATCTGATTGTCACAAATATTACTACTATTGCTGTCCTTTTTTATACTCCAACCTCCAAGGCAATATTTCTTATTTAATACTTCTTACCATTATTTCTTTGAGAGATCCTAGACACCTGTAGCCCCTTCCCTACCACATACACTGCAAAATCACCTATAGCTCCAGTAGTATGCAATTGAAGACTAGACTTTCATTTGGTCGACATTCAAAAAGTCGACAACTTTAGGTCGATAATTGAAATGTCAACAGTATTATCAGACTGACAATTTGAATATCGACAGTATTATTAGGTCGACAATTAAAATGTAGACAGTTTTATATGGTTAGGGTTAGGCTTAGGGATATGGATATTATTGCCGTCCTTATAATACTGTTTATATTTCAATTGTTGACGCAATAGTTCTGTCTACATTAGAAATGTCGACCTACTAATACTGTTGATGTGATTATTGTCGACTTTCCAACCCTGTTTATAATATGATCTCAACCATCTAAATATTGATCATGTAACTGTTGAACATATGTATCACACCCAGTTTCTGTAGTATAAGAAATGATTATGCTTTATGGAATATATGATAAATTCATGCTGCTCTGTCTTTGTATTTATAGAAAGTTTGTGCACAGCAAAATGTTTAGACACATGAATAATTTGTGAAAAGAAACACATGCAAAAAGTGTTTTTTGCTTTCTTTTTATTAATTTAATACTTTAAATCGGGATTATGGCATTTTTGCATCACATTTTCTTTAGTTTTAAGCATAAACTTGTGGAGTTAAGAGGGATTTTTGCCAGAATAAAGAAACTGCACACAATAGCAATAAATATCAGATGTAATATTGATATTTACACATTATGGCACAATATACAGGTCAGGTGCCTAGATACAAATATTTTAACATTTTTTCCCCCTGACCCCCTCTGCAATAAGGCTATTCTAAAACAAATGTACCTTAATCTAGACCTGTCTCTATAAACATTTGATTAAATAGTGTGCCCAACCCCCAACATGTTTCCTGCTAGTTATTTGTTTTAGAAATTCTTACTTTTTAGTTTTATATTTTAATTTGTCACCTCTTCTTCTGCTGGTAGTGTTTGATAATAGTGTTTAATAGTTTAGTTGCCTGCAAGGGAGTGTCACTGTTGGCAATTTACATAACAATTATTTCTATAATGTTTAAAATCAGTGTACATGTTAATGGGGTATAATTTCACTTTAAACCAAGCTAGAAGCTATCCATTCATTAAAGGAAAATAATGGTTAAAATACACTTTGCTGCATAAAAGAATATCTTGTACCATTCTCACAAATATACACAAAAGTAAGCAATGACTGTAAATTGAAACCATTACTATGAATCATCTAGATCTGAGATAGGCAAGTCCCAGTGTTGCCTATCAACCAAAGACAAATTGCACATACTGGAATTTAGTACCACTACAAATTTGATCTAGAGTAACAAAAATTGGGATTTCAATGGTGTAAGGCATATGAGTCCCGAACCCACCCAATATAATCGTACCAAACACAGCAGGGATTACATTCAGAGATGGAGATTATGGCGAACAGGAACTAAGGTCTCCTAAGAGTAGATGCATAAGAGGATCTTCTGGGAAGAGAGGGTAGCTGCTCTTCATGATGCAAATTAAAGCTCCACAGTAGGTATTAGTGTGTAGCCCCTTTACTCCATCTGGTGCTGAAGCCCGTGCCTTACTGACAATCTACCAGTTTGGGCACTGTAGTAGAGGTTCCTCATGCCAGGAAGCTGATATGATAACTGAATAACAGTCATCTCACTGTATCATCAGTGACTGTTGATATTCTAGGATAGAGTAGTTTGCTGTGACCTCTCCTATGGTGCCTGTTTTAGTCTGTGTTGCAAACTACAAACTTATGGGTATTCTTATGACCTCAGGGGCTAATAAGAGTGTTGTATAATTGGAGTGATTGAGTTTGTATGCATTGTGGGCAACTGGTGGACAATGGATGCTTTAATTGTGGACAATTGCAGGGGAAATATGTATATGGTAGATAAATTCAGGGGTGTATATCTTGGACAATTGTTGAATGATATATACAGTGGATGTTTGTATAATATGCCATTAAGAGTTGCAGTGGTCATGGCTTGATATAAATGTTGTAACTGTGTAAAGGAGCATCTAGCTACACTACTTCTGGAGATACACACCAAGTATATCGTCTGTCACTGGAATACATACTGTCTTTAGCTGATTTAGGTAATAAATATGCTTACAATTGCATTTATAAACACAAGCGGAAGCAATTTTCCTGATTTATAGAGTAATCAGAGCTACATCTTTCATAATATGTGAACGAATTTGCATTTCAAAACATGATTAGATATGAAGTGCGGGTTTGTCAGGAATGCATACAAAAATGGATTCCCTTTTTTAGAAAAGTAGAAAACACGTAAAACATGTATGTTCTATGTAATCTTCAACCAATAGTTGTGCTTATTACAGTATGTTATTACAGTGCTTTAGTTACCCTCATGTTCTCTATTGTAGCCTACTGTAATTGCTTTTGGTGCATTTTTATTTTGCTAATAGCCTTTCAATATCTAAAAAATTGAATTGGTGTCGTTCATATAGAAGTTGATGGGGGACTACTTTCATAATTAATGTATCCTATAGATTGTAAGCTTCCATAGATTGTAAGCTTGTGACCAGAGCCTTCAAACCTCTCTGTCTGTCTGTATTGCGCAGTCTTGTTTTATTACTGTGTTTGTTCCCATTTGTAAAGAGCTATGGAATTTGCTGGTGCTTTATAAATAAATGATGATGATGATGATGATGATGTGCCTCTTGTATTGGCTAAATTGCAAAACCTCAATGGTGTCAGTTCATGCTTTTCCTGAGATTCCTTATAGTCACAAGCATTTATATTTGTGAGCACAACTTTGGACTCTTTCTTTAAAAAACAACTTAGTAATTTAGTTATAATTTTTCTTTAACCCACAAACTCAAACCTCATCACTCACTTCTATGTACTTCTGAAATTGGCAAATAGCCTCCATAAATTGCAGATGAAAATAATGTGTTATTTGGTACTGTAGGTCTGTCTATGGGAAATACACAGTTATAAAGTGCTTATAATATTTTTACAAGCTGTGAGCAATTCCATAAGGTTATTCTACAATGCTTTACATTTTAGATTACTAAAAGGTTTTATGCACCATTTCATGGATAAATCTGAGATGGCTAAAGGAGAATATAATTTAATTGTACCTAACAGCAAATAGGAATAAAAACTAAAGTAATGTGAGAGCAATGCAAAGTATAGATATATAGTTGATCTTTAAAATTTATCAGAGCAACCAGAAACACCCGAGTTGGCCAAATCTTCCATAAATTTGTTAAACGTGTTAAACATACAGTCATTTATTGCTTGAAAAATCACACAAACTGCATTTAATTAAATATCTGAGTATACATTTTTAGAACGTCTTTTTTTTTCTCCCTTTCATCTTGCAAAATGTTGTTCCCAAGGCTACATATTCCCAAAGTCTTGGATTATTTCAGCAGAAGAAAATCTTGAGCTTCTTTTTCTTCTTTTCTTCTTTTTTGATCAGTTTTATAAAAAAAATCCAACCACAGACATCTGATGTATAAGCATATAGAACAGCCAGGCATGATGCTCGGGTGAAGAACTTGACACTAAAACAAAATAAAGAATTATCTGAAAGTAAGCAGTAGATTAAAAATTTAAAGTTTCTTTCATTTCTACTAAGATTACAGTAACATTAATGTGTCTATTTCAGTACACAGCTAAAATTATCTGGGATGTCTGATACTTAGGTTTTTCTGGATAATATTTATTTTCCATAATTTGAAGTACCATGCTTAAATCATACTAAATTATATTAAAACATTTACCCTATCATATCACTCATCTAAATGACTCAACTGTTTATAACGGCCTCTTGGTTCTACAGAGTGGCAATGGGGAACACATGAATGCAAAACAGGAATCAGACACTAGACTCAGGTCAAATATATGAGAAGAGGTCTTACAAGTCCTCCATAAACATACACAATAAAGATAATAGGTATAAGTTACTCTTTAGATGTCAACTCTTGTAGACAAAGATCAGAAGTCTGACCTACTACTTAGTCGGTATTCTTGTTCTGCTAGACCCCAATCAAATGTTGCTACTTCCATCACCAAAGACCTGTGAGATTGTTATGTCTTTAAAAAAACTGTGCACCTACTTTGCTTACAACAGTTAAACGTGTGTGGCGCATATGCATTACCAGTATTTTTTTTATTTTTTTTTACTTCAATAGTATTTTTATTATTAATTTTTCAGAAATAATGGGGTACAGAAAGTAGAAGGGGATGGGGGGGGGGGGGGTAAGGAAAGGACATAAAAGTAAAAAGGGGAAGGACATTACCAGTATTTTGATTGATGATATCTCCAATCTGTCTTACATGGCTTCTGACAGAGTGAACCCCCACCCTACTCCTGTTATCTTATAAACTACCTTTGTATTCTTTTGTACTTGCTTAAACTGAATTTGTCTATATGCCAACCCACATACTTTATTGGATACCACTGTTAGCACATCATTGCTCATTTTCCAATAAGCCCTCTTTTATGCCTGCACCCAGGTACTTACCTGAAGCCAGTTGTCAAACTTCCAAATCAAATTTAAAATCCTAACCCTACAAGATTGGATCTACAACAGTTCTTCTTCACATCACTTGCTTCATTGGCAAGTATTCTCCAAACTTCCCTAATCAATCCTTAATCTTCATCACCCTTGTCCGCTTGTAAGGACTTCTCACTTTAGTTTTAAGAATTCCCCCATATCATAGAACTTCTAACGAATGCATTACCTTTAAAAATCAGACTAGTAGCCTCAAACTCTCAAAAAGGTCCTCAAAATTCACTTCTTCAATAGAGATAACAATGAAACTTTCTTGTTCAGAATTAATATCATATAATCCTCTATCTTTTCTCTGCCCATCATTTGTATGTGTAAATCCCCTCACCCTTTACATTGTAATCTGTCAGAAAAAAATATTTAGGGCACCGGAAAGGTGATGTTTCTTTTAATAATCTCTACGATTGTTAAAAAGGGTAATCTTACTTTGTCAATATTTGCAAATGGTAGAAACAAAGATTTTTTTACAACAATCCTTAGGCGTTAATGACCAGGTCACTTTTGATAGCATTCCATTGAATGCCCGCATCTGCTCAAGGATTCCAGTATTGCATTGTGTTGCACTAAAGCAATAATAGTTTTGGAGCAATCATTTTTCCTTTTATTATGTTAGTGACTCAATGTTCAAAAAGTCAGTACAAATGCCTAACTATTAGATGTCATCATAGTGGGCTTGATCAATGTAGTTACCACTTGCCAGTTTGGTGCCATGCTAGCAGGACTGGAATTATAGATGGAACACAATTTTGTTGCTAAACTGTGTTAACTATCACTTGTCACACATTGCAATAGTGTCTTCTTTGAGTGTCTGGTTTTATAAAGCTTTTTTAGTAAGACTTTAGTAAAGAAGTTCTGGAGTGCCTTCTGCAGCTTGGGATTGTGTCAACTAGCAAGAAATATCATGCTCCATCTGTACATCATTATAACCTATTGCAACCCTACAAGGGTCACTAGATAACTACTCTACCTGAGTTTTACTGAGTTTTAAAAGAGAATTTTGTCCCTGCTTCTCTATATATTCTCCCATGACTTCCACATTCTTTTTCAATTTTTTTTTTTTTTGCTTTTAAATACTGAAAAAAGCACACTTCCTTTAATTAATGCTTGAAAGTCAATAACTATGCATTATTTTTATTTAGGTTTTACAAGAGAAAGTAATCACTTGGGAGCCAGGTCTGAATAGTATGGTTGGTGGTTCAATGCTTTCAAACCATAGTCCATCGCTGCAATAACTGATTTTTGTGACTTGTGAAGCCCTAATTTCCAGTATCCTTTATAACCTGCAGAGAAGCAGCATGTGAGTATATAATTTTTTTTTCTTGGGTCCCATGTAATTTATCAACAGAACTCTCTTTGAATCCTTAAAAAGAATGACCATTCTGACCACAATCTTCTTAGAACACTGTTTAACGGCAATGGGAGAACCTTTGAGTGTCCTTTGACATAGATAATTTTTGGGTCAAAATCCCAATGACAGACCCATGACTTATCACCAATAACATTTCTAGAGAGAAATGTTTCAGAATTTGCTTCTTAAAGTCTCAAATTATTCTTTGAACGTAGTGTTTTCTGACATTCCAAGGTGATATAGAGGATGTGTTACACTGTTGGTTCAGACTCACATCTAATGTGCATACGTTAATATGCCTCTACTGCATGACAAAGTCTAACATTCTTTAACCTGTTCCATAGGACATCCGGAACAAAAACCATCGTTGATTAATTTTATACCCCACTTAAACTATTTAGACCAATATTACATCTGGAAGATAGCCTATCTTTTGTAAAGAAAATTATGAGAATGCTAAAATGTGTGAGATCCATGCTTATCCATGAGCATCCATGAGTAAGTTTAAGATATTTGTGTATGGGTGGGGGGTCCAGAAAAGAATACCACGCAAAGTGTGATGCTGTACAAAATAGGTCCTGCCTCTTCTAACTAAGCCATACCATTTTTAGCCCTGGCACCCCACCAAGCCTCCACTGGTGTGCCCAGTGGTACACAGCTTCCCCTGTTTTGCCCAGCAGAACACAGCTTCCACTGCTGTTCCCAGTAGTACACAACTTCCCCTAACTCTTTAGAAACCAGTGTGTGAAGGGTTAACTGTTTAGCTACCAGAGCACAGAGTGTGCGCAATTGGGTGATTAAGTCAGAGGTTTGCTACGGGCCTTATACGTAGCTGGTGGCAGTTGCTGAGAGGTGTGAAGCATGCGTCTGTGTTGGGAAAAGGGACCAGCAAAATTTGTAGCCTTAGAGAGAGGTGAGTGTGAGATTTGGGGCTGCAATCCTGTGTGTTCCCTTACAGTAAGCTTCCAAGTCACAAGTGCGCAGAGGGCGGTTTGTGACAGATAAAAGGGTTCAGGAGCAGTTTCCTGACAAAATAGAGGTGATATATTGTATGACTGTTGGAAAATATGATAAGATATCTAATCAGGTAGAAGCTAGAGGGGTTTATCCCTGACATTGTGAATAAGTCATCAGGCTATTTACAGAGCAAAAAGCTCATCAGTTAACTATCGATTGTTTTGTTGCCACATTGCTAGCTTTGCTTGATCTATTATTGGCTATTCACCATTGTGTACTGAGTTTGATATCACCTTAACCAGCCTGTTCCTCATTACTCACAAAATGTGTAGTATAGCAACATGTACATTGTATAGCCTTGTTAGTGTTCCCCAGCTCACCAGAGTGCAAGTGCAGTGTCTCACTACATTGGGGTAAGGGGACATTGTAGCCATGCCTATAAAGAAGATTTTTTCATTCTATGCTACCCATTGTAAAAATGTGTTTGTTGCTGTTGCAGTGATACTGTTATGTATTGTTCTTAAATTGAAATCAAGTCGGTTATGGGTAAGGATTGGGTAGGGTACAGTTACAGGATTAAAGTGAGTTGGCTGTAGCTACATTCATTCTTCCCCCTCCTTTCTCTGCAGAAAGTCCTGATCAGCTGGAAGCTAGTTCTGGCTGAAAAGGTTGTAAGTGGTTAATACTGGGAGTGTCACTTAATTATCTTGGTCTTGCCCTTTAATTAACCTGAGTATGTCCCCACTGTCTCAGGTTTTATTCTGCCAGACACTTTGTAGTCAGCCCGGCTGGGGACCAAGGGATGTATTGGGATGAGAAGGGACAGCCCTGTAGCAGCCCCTTTTAACAGATAGCCACTCTTAGAGGAACCCATTATCTAAGACTGCACCCTAATCCGGGTGGGGTGCGTTATAAGTACAGTGATTATTCTGACAACACTTAACCCAACATGATGACTCCGAAGGGCTCCTTTCTGATGAGGATGGATGTTGACTGCGACTGCAACCAATCCCAATGCCTGAAGAATAAGGCGCGACTTGATGACGTCACTTACATCCGCGACACAGTTATCGCTGCTGTTAAGGGGGTAATGTAAGTATGCGGACATGGACAATATACAATGCTTTGTAAAGTACATTGTCCATGGGCGCATACTTACATTACCCCCTTACCAGCAGCAAAAACAATGTCGCGCATGTATGTGAAGTCATCAAGTTGCGCCAGATTCTTCAGGCATCAGGATTGGTTGCAGTCACTTCCCACAACAGTCGTCACCCATCCTCGTCAGAAAGGAGCCCTTCGGAGTCATCATGTCGGGGTAAGTGTTGTTGTGGTAGTCAGCATCGATATGCTGACTACCACTGCCTGACCCAGTCCCTGGAGTGTGGGAAAACTACAGGGTATAGAGGATAGAGTGAGACACAGGGGAGGTTGTTGTTTTTTTTTTGCTTTCACCCTGGGAAGAACTCCAGCATTGAAGTCTAGGCTTCTGCTGGACTGAACATCCTGTTAGTGCATCCAAGTGGCTATAGCTCCTTAAGCGAGTGGGATAAGGAACAGATAATGTGATAAACCTGCCTGGCATTTATTTACTGTTTGTATATAGTATTCTAGTGATTGTTTTTATTACAATAAATATATTGTTGTACTTTTGTAACTGCATTTGCCTGAATAACTATAAGAACCCTATAAGGTATTGGAAATGCCTCCCTGGCATAGTAAGGCACCCCGGGCCTGATCAACCACTAGGCTGATCAGGCTGCAGCCTGGGGCGCGGCGCTGCGGGTATTTATTTATTTTATTTTTGTTCATTCATTTTTTTTTTCGGGGGTGGAGTGGGTCGTCGCGCAGGCGGGTGGGGGGGTGGAGGTGGCGACGATCAAAAGCATTGGTGGTCAGTGGTCAGCAACAGGCAGCCAATCGCTAGGCTGCCTGTTGCTGTGCAGCAGACAGGAAGCAGTCTTCACTTCCTGTCTGCTGATCTGAGGAGCGAGTTGTGACGCTGGCCAGGACAACTACAGGTAAGTGAAGGGGAGGACTGCCATGTATATCTATAGGGAGGGAAAGGGGGGGACTGCCATGCATATCTATAGGGAGGGAAAGGGGGGGACTGCCATGCATACCTATAGGGAGGGAAAGGGTGGGATTGCCATGTATATCTATAGGGAGGGAGGGGGGACGATGACTGCCATGTATATCTATTGGGATGGAGGGGGGGGACTGCCATGCATATCTATAGGGAGGGAGAGGGTTGGACTGCCATGCATATCTATAGGACGGGAGAGGGTTGGACTTCTATGCATTTGTATAGGTAGGGAGAGGGGGGGGACTGACATGCATACCTATAGGGTGGGAGAGGGGGGACTGTCATACAAATCTATAGGGTAGGGGGGGGCTGCCATGAAAATCTATAGGGAGGGAGAGAGGTTGATATGTGTGAAGGAAGGCATAGGAGGGGGGCTGATATATGTGACTGGGGGAGTTTTGATGTGACGGGGGGGATAGCTACAAAGTGGAGTTAGGGAAAATAGCTGCAGGGGGGATGGATGCAGGGTGGGAGGTAAGGAAAATGGCTGCGGGGGGGGGGGTAAAGAAAATGGCTGCAGCAGGGGTTAAGGAAAATGGCTGTGGGTGGGTGGGGTGGTTAAGGAAAAATGACTGCAGGAGGTATTTAGAAAATCCAGCAGCTTTGGGGGGCATAATCTCATGATTGTGTGGCGGTTACATGGATGCTCTCTGTGGTCTCAGTAATCACTAGAATACTATATATTAGTGAGATGGGGCTGGTAGAGGTTTGTATTTGATTGACCACAAATATTCAGATATTGCTTATATATGCCTGTACAAAGGGGTACTTTCAGCTGGCCATAATGGAGTGTTTTGTTTTAACTAAAGAGCCTAATCAATCAGGGTTTGTTAACATTTTGCATTATAATACATTTTTGCATTTTCAAAACATAACGCCAACTTTCCAGAAGCCAGCGAGAGGATAACAAAGTTGCAAGAGAGAAGAGCAAGAACAGGTAAGAGACAATGGCACAATCTGTCTAAATTTGAATGCTGGAGAATACACCTGAACATTCATATTCAGGAGTGTTCCTTTACACTTATATATTCGGGGGGGGGGGGGGGGAGGGGGGGAGGGGGGAGGGTGCTGCAGCCGTAATAGCCTACGGCGGCCAAAACCCTTAATCAGGCCCTGAAGGCACCCCTGGTTGGCCAGCCAGAATGAGGTAGATATAATTGGCCAGATAAACCCAGTATCTTCACATATACATGTTCCAATTTCCACATATCATGTTGCTTATACAAAGTTCACATTTTTGCCTCTGGATCCGCTACTGTAGGATAGTGGGGCTTCTAAGTTTTGTAGTCTAGTACAAATTTTGAGGCCATTTGGGTGCCTAAGCCATGGAATTTTTTTTTGTGCTGAGAAATATTGTTGCACTCCAAGGAGCAGAAAGTGACAAAATTCAAGGCATCACACAGGTTTTATGCAACCTAAAAAGCCCCAAAAAATAAATGAAATTGATAACATAATATCAAGTAATATGACTATTTAAGTGAAGGCAGCCTTTGGGGCAAACAAGCAGTACACTGGAAGAAATCTGCAACATTTCAAAGTAATGGGCATTGCTATGATGGGAATTCTTAGCTTAGCATAAGAACTGGTCTGTATGATTATTAGTGAAATTATCTGTTTAGAATACATCCTAGTACTCACAAATGGACTCATCCCTTCTCATTACTTCACATCCTTTGACTGTGTTGGTTATATGACTCATTTAGGTATTGTAATGTATGACTCATAGCAGCTGGCATCAATTTGTGCATTGTACCAGCATTTTAAACACTAGTGCAATGCAGGAAAACAGATCTGAAACCGAAACGCATACCCGCTTGTGATGTTACTCATGTTTGGGAGGGTTGCAGCAGTGTTGCAGTTTTCCTGACACTTCCTACTTTTTTATGGATCATTCTTCATTTCAGTTACATGCAGTTTCAAGTTTCAAATACATCATACTTGCCCACTCTCCCGGAATGTCCGCGAGACTTTCGAATTCTGGGTAGGTCTCCCGGACTCATGGGAGAGCAGGAAATTCTCCTACAACCTGCCCATCGGGAGTGTAAATTATGAGAATTTGATGGCGAATTGTGTCATCCCCCCTCATTTTTGCCCATTATGATATACATTGGTCCCTGAAAACCCATCTGTCCAGACAAGCTTATCACATTTCTCAACTATTCAGTTTGTTTCATATTTCCCCTCTCTATATTACTAAACATTAAAAGCACTTGTGTGGCTGGTCACTCAGTACTCCCAAGCATTTTCCAACCTTTCATCCCTATATTTGAAGATATTATGCTATACTGCTTGTGTGGTTTTTTTTTTTTTTAGTTTATTACCTTTTTGTGTCAACTCCATTATGCTCTTCTCTTGTTTCATGTTATTTAATGAAGTATAACCAATGTTTATTTTTTTCTCAGTATACAGCACTGTGGAACATGTTTTTTTTATAAATAAGAGAATAACCATGCTAATGGGTTTAAGTGTGCAACCAGAAACCCACTAGACTAGTGCACAAGTCATGTATAATGCCACTTTCAGTGTGGTTTGTAAAATGAATAAAAAGCTTTTTGAGAGTTTGTGGGCTTTTTACGCCTTCACATTTAGGTCTCTGGTCCCCAAAACAAAATCTCATTTGAATAGTGATTTTTTTTTCAACATGGCTAAAAAATTTGCAATTATCTTACATACAGGATGAAAGTTAAACACAATGGGCCTGATTCATTAAGGAAAGTAAGGCAAAAATATGAGTAAGTTTTCTCCTGGACAAAACCATGCAAGGGGTGCATTTTAGTTTATTATTTTGCACATAAGTTAAATACTGGCTATTTTTTCATACAGCATACAAATACGTGATAGCTTTATGTTTACTTTGAAATTTAAAGTTGATCTAGGACATGCCCTTCCCCCAACTATAAATCTGTCCCCACATTTTCAATTTATCTCCCCCTCCGGTGCAACATAGTCTTGCCAAGGTGCAAAGTTACTCATTTTTTTTTGCTTTACTCTCCTTAATGAATCAGGCCTAATGTGATTGCACAAAACCATGTTGTAAAACCAGACTAAAAGTAGGCAGAATATCTGCAAAGGCCTACATTGACACAAAGTGTTTTTACAACATGTTCTCTGCATGGAGATTTGTACATTAACAAGTAACAAGAGTAAACTAAATTTAAGCTTTTAAGTTATAAAAAATTTTTCCTGGAAAATGATTACTTAGGGTGTTAGGTTAATATTTCATGAAACATAATTTAGATTGCAGACAATAAACTGCAATTGCTCACAATGTAAATAAATAATTGAAAAGGCTCCATGTTTGCAGAATGCCACTGCATAAATCATATGCCATTGTATATAGTGGTCTGTTTAACAGAACAAGGTCACTTTATTGGTCATATATACTATATAGAGCTCCATAGTCCACACAGTCATTAAGAAACTCTACGAGCCAAAGTAGAAACATTAATAAAGGTTAGGTGATGATAAACGGCTTTTTGGGTGGAGCTAACTTAAAGGATTAAAGAGCAGTAAGAGTAATTTACAAAATGTGGTTGGTTGTACCATGAGGACTCATGAATATGTTCTGATAAATAGCACCCTTTTCCTGGTGCTGTTGTTGCTGGGATGGGCATAGCAGAGCTCACAGATAGCTGCTAGTTAGCTTAGGTTCATGCCAGGGCCGGACTGGGACTAAAAATCAGCCCTGGCATTTAAAGTACACAGGCCCACCTCAGTTCAAGTATGAAAGAAACAGTGTGCCGAAAAGGGCGTGACCACATTGTGTTGTGGCCAACATGGGGCATTGATACATACATTTTAATAAAACATTACATTTATCACGCCCTCCAAGCCACATCACGCCATCCCCAGCCCACTGTACTTATCTATGCTTCTGGTGCTGCTGACATCCATAAGGGTGGGAACTTCCTGCAGAGTGAGCAGGGAAGCTCTTTGTCTCACGAGATTACCAAATCTTGTGATACTTAGAGCTCCTTGGCTTGCTCTGCAGGCTGTGTCCTGGCCCTAACCAGAGCTGAATTAAGGCTCAGGGGGCCTTGGGTATTTAATACAGCAGGGCCCCTATTATGTAACATGGTTATCATTTTAGACAAATACACAGGCAATACTGTGTGCACTACTGTTAGAAGCACACAGCTCTGCCTTCACAAGCAGTACGTTGTGAAGCGGGACATACCTCCCAACTGTCCTTGCAGTCGGACCAAATCCTGACTAAGTGGGACAGTCACCCAAATTCAAGACTGCCCCACGAGATTCAGGACAGTTGGCAGACTGTCCTGCTCTCTCCTACCTGTCTTGGTCACTTTCACCACTTGTAGCAGCTGGTTTGTTTAGCTCAGTACTTTCTTATCTTGATCCTAGAATATTGAATGTCCTATTTTGAAAAAAATGGGGTACATGAGATTTAGATAACTCCAACCAGCCCTGGTGTTAAAACAATAGCACTCACGTTTTATAATTAGGCCTCCCTCCAGTCTTTACAATAATAATATTCACATTTAATAAGTAGACCTATTTCCCTACGACCAGCCCCAACATTAAATTAACAATATACCCATTTACTCAAAACATATTTCCCTCCCTCCAAACAGTCCCAGCAATAAATTAAATAGCATTAAAGTTTAATAAATATAGCCATTTTCCACAACCATCCCCAGCAATAAATAATTCATACTCACATTAAATAAATAGCCCTCCTCCTCCAAATCAGCCCCATATTCAATTGATAGCCCTAAACCACCCCAGTATGAAATTAAAAATTCCTTCAGGTTCAGGTTCCTTGTCCAGACTCCACACTATGTACAGATACACACACATTTACCAGCCAGACAGACACACAGCCCCCCCCACCCCCCCCAGAGACACACAGCCCCCCAGAGAGAGAGAGACACACACAGCCCCCCCCCTCCCAGTCAGTGAAACACAGCCCCCCCAGTCAGTGAAACACAGGCCCCTCAGTGAAACACCCCCCCCCATGAAACACAGCCCCACCAGTCAGTGAAACACAGCCCCCCAGTCAGTAAAACACAGCCCCCCCAGTCAGTGAAACACAGCACCTCCATCAGTGAAACACAGCCCACCCAGTGAAACACATCCCCCCAGTGAAACACAGCCCCCCCAGTGAAACACAGCCCCCCCAGTGAAACACAGCTCCCCCCCCAGTGAAACACAGCAGCCCCTTCCCTAGTGAAACAAAGCAGCCCCTTCCCTAGTGAAACACAGCCAGCCCGTCCCCGATACACACTTATACTTACCTTGTTGCTCGGCGGAGGGAGTGTCAATGTGATGTGCAGCCGATGTCAGTAATCACATGGGACTTGCACCATGTGACAGGTGCCGTCACATGTGATTAAACATGGCCGCACATCACATTGAAACCTCCTCCACCGAGCAGTGAGCTGTGCTACTCGGGCGGGCATGTTGCCGCGCCGGATCGGCCCAACTAGCCATCGGCCTTTCTGGCATTTGCCAGAAGTGCCCGATGGCCAGTCCGACCCTGCTTCATGCTAAGTAACAAAATCACTATAGTTTATCTATATTCCTTTAACACTTAACAACTATCCTTCCTCAGGAAATTATTAGAAAAATAAGATTCATGATCACACACAGAAGGGGCAGTGGTTAAGTAAACTTTAACTGCATTTATTTTGGACAAGTTGTGAAGAGGTGTCCAGCAACAGAGATACACTCATCGGATCATTGATGTCAGGATGCAGGAAAGCTTCCTCCATTTTCTGGCCCTGGACCAAGAGAATTTGTAAAGTTTCGCTTTGGTCCAATTAGCAGCTGCCCTGGCGAGCCAATCAGAGCTCGACACAGCCAGTTTAAATGGCTTTTATTTAGCCTCTGTGAGTGGCAATCAGAGTCCGATAGCGGAGAGTGACTATTCTGTGCCTTGTTGTTCTAAAGTCTGCAATCAGGCCCCCATTAAAGGAAGACTGAGGAGATTATCCTTGATTGTTTGTTGCTTTCTTGTTACCCCTACCTGCACCGTGTAACATATTGTTTTGTTTGTACTGCACTGTATTTTATTGCATCATGTTGCCTATTATTTCTTGAGGATTGTTAGATCAGAACACTAGACATATCAGTTTGCCTAGGCAAAGGGCAGTAGGGTGGACAAACTGCTAGCTCATAAACTTAGACGTTAGTAGACCAGTAGTATGACTGATGAGCTAATAAATGGTGCAGGGCAGTATTGATTTCATTTAGATATTGTGAACATATCTGTGCTAAGCAATAAGCAATTACAGCTTCCAACCCTGCCTGAAAACACAATTTACTGTTTAAATTTCCCTTTGTCAGAGTATTAGGGTAAGGCAAATGCATATCCAGGGCGAAAGCCACCGGACTCCTCTTTCCGTCAAAAGTTACTACTCAGATGTAAGCTGATTTCCACCAGAATCTATGAGACCACAAATGATCACAATTCCAGCCAGATGAGGTTCATTACCAACTGATGTTTAAATGATGACTTGCATTTTTAATACATGTGCAATGCATACAATCACACCCATTTGTCTTCATGCTTATGTCTATATGCATCTACATTACATTGCAGCAAGGTTTGTTAGCCACCACTCGTCCTTTATGATGTATTCAAATTGTGTCACTACACTTGAAGGAATCCATTGGGAGTGCATTCTGTACATACCTAGCAACTAGAGGTTAATACATGTTGTTTACCCAGCATTGTACTTTATTTTTCCAATTGATTTCATTTAGCCTTCTCCTTTCAATGGAGTTGCTACATGTAGAAAACCACTTAGTGATTTGCATAGTGGCTAAGGGGCATAGTGGCTAAAGGGCATTAATTAAGGTTGCTCCAATTCTGCAGTATGCCTCAGAGATAAGTAGATTGTGCTGTCAGATATGTTCTTTTAAATTTCCGGATTGAAAGAATGACATATGGTTTAGCTTTCCCTTTTGGATTACAAGTTAATACATTTCCATTGAAAAATTAAGATTTTTTTTTCATTTATTTGTAGTAACATTCTTAGATTTCACACTCTGTAATAAAGCAATAAACACTGGTATCAGGGAGTGTTTCGTTTGATTATACTTTATAGTAACAAATTTGTGTGTTTATTTACTTACCTTTTTATATTGTATTTGTATGTTGGTCATGGGTCTTAATGAGAATGAGTTATAGGTCTTAATGAGGGATGAGCAAATATGCCATTCCAGTGGTCCTGATTTTTTAATCCATTACCTCAGTACCCACAGCCCTAGAGTGTGATGAGAGTCCTATATCTTTTCAGCACAGGAGTGGTAGTCTATGGGAGGGCTGTCCTGCTTGTTGTTAAAGTGGGACTCTAAGTTAGTGATTCTCAGGATCCACTTCCCTCCCCTTCTGCCCAAAGTCTATCTCAATTTAAGATCCCTCACAATACTTAATTATCTGCATCATATTTCATATCAATATACTCTTCGAGGTAACAGCATCCAACCTTCCCAAACACCCCTACATTAACTCTACTACCAGCAAATAAATGTTCAGGGAACATAATTGTTTTTGTATCTTAGTTTAATAGCTCCACCATCCCTAGATAAATGTCCTGTGACAGCACAATGGCAAACAATTTTGGTAAATACCCTTACGGAGAATGACCAGTAGAATATCTTTAATAAATCCTTTTACATATTAATATGCTTAACCATGTGGAAGAGCTACATAAACTAGGCCACTATCCATCCACTACAGATTACTCAAAATGCTCCCTCAGGTGTCTAAGATGTGTTGGTAGAATTGTGGTTAGGTAGAGGACATTTTCCACATTTCCTGGTCCTGCCCTAAGCTCTCCTCCCTTTAGTCCAAAGCGTTCTCATTCATCTACCAAACAACAATAAGTACTGCTTAGCCCAGCGACTGCGCTATTACATAACCCCCCACCCCTTTATAGCATTTAGAGAAGCTGTAGTAGTTCCATTACCCTCCCCTCGCTATGAATAATATAAATTCCAAGACACCTGCCTCGCACCTCCTCCCCTTTAATATTTTGAGATAAATGGCAGAGGTTCCTTTGATATTACATCATCTGCAGAACTTGTATTTTTATTTAAGCTTATGTAATGTAAAGATTATATATATATTACATTATTGAGTGTACTATATACATTCTGTATGTTATTACTATTATATTGATATATTTTACCCTCTCCCATCTTTGTTCTGCATGACCATGTCCTACAAAGCCCAATAAAAATGAATGAGAAAACATATTTGCTGTGTCTTACCTCTGCAGCTTCGTCCATCGTCCTGCAGGGTCCCAGTCACACAGCTACATAGTGGTCCATCTAGTCTGCTTGTGCAGATTTGCTCACAGCCACCATTTTCCTCACACCAGTCCAAACCTACAAGGTAATCACAATTAAATACCATTAAGCTCCTAGATATAGTGTGCATTTCAATACTAGCTGGCCTAGCACCGCACTAGGGGTGTTCTTCAAAGTATGCTTCTTTTTCTAAATTAAGCCTGTTCATATTACACATTAACTGTCCTCTGTAGTATTACTGGAAGGAAGATAGCAAGTTCATTGTTAGCTCTATCACATCCAGATGGCTCAGTTTAGAGAGAATAGCTGTCTTTTATTTAATTGGTCAATTTTGACATTCTGGTTACTAGAAGCTGCCTATAATAAAATTGTGCTCCAGGCATTTATATGCTGCAGTAGTGGACATTGGTGACACATTTTCACTAGGAGAATTCAATACCTCAATGATCAGACCAAACATATATTATTCCATGAAGAATAGTTTTTCTTCAGTAGCACACAGGAATAAATACATTTTTAATTAATGCTTATTATATGTGGAACACCATGTAAAATGGGGAACCATACAGTTTTTCATGGTTCTGTTCTTGGCTATATTCATGTAGATAGTGCAAACATTCTCAAGTGTCTCTCTTTTGGAGAAACTTTCCCTCTTGTAGACCTTTGCACCTGTTTGCTTCCAAATTGTCCCTCTTTTATCCCGAAGAATGCAGTTATTGCTGGGCAGTAATGATTTCCCATGGACAAACGGGTATTGGGAGCATAATTACATGTATTAGGGGTATGACTGGATTCCCCAAAGCATGGTCTGAAAGGTTTTACTGTGTTTTAGGATAATCCAAAATAGGAAATCTGCAAAGCTGCAAGGAACAGACGCCATTGCAATATGAAATCAACTTGCTCTGCAATACCAGCAGTAATTTGTCAATTTCAATGTGATATATACAGTAGTCTTTAGAATAGGAAGGAAACCTGTTTGCTTGGCTTTTACTATTGTGAAAGCTGTCATGCCATATTGCTTCCAGCATGGTAAGGTGCTGTCCAATTCCTGGTAACAAGCAGTGGGAATTATCTGCATATATGATTACAGTGATTTAATTGCATTCTAATAACAATCTATTTAATGTAAAGATTAGCAGTAGTAACTATCTTTAAAAAAAGCAATTGAATTGCAATGTGTCCCGCGTACGAGCACTGAAGAAGGGGAATGTTCTATAAGTGGTCTGTCCAGCTGTTGACTCTCTAAGTGAAACATTTATCAAACCTTCTAAAGAGGAAAGTCAGGTTATGCACTTAGCACCACTCACATTGTAGCTATTTTTTACCTGGTACATTCTAAAAAATTATAGCTAAAATCTGATTGGTTGCTGTAGACAACACATCCACTTTTTCTTTTTAGAAAGTTTGATAAATCTATCCCTAAATCTTTTTGTGGCCCCAGCATTCCTCCTAGACGTTTAACAACATCTCTCTTTTATAACAGGATTTGGCCCATAAACATATAGTTAAAACAGAAATGTGGCAGTCATAACAGCATTACTTGGACAGTACTTGTCTATACCATCAGCAGAGAGTAAAATTGAAATGTAGTAAATACTAACGTTTCCTTCTAATCGGACCAACAGAAATAATTTGCTCCTTGGAATCCTGCACATGATCACTGGCACTTCTGGAATTCTGTGGACAGTTCTGTCAAGTGGAAAAATTATGGAAAAAAATTAAGAATGGTATGTTTTCTTTGTTTATTTTCAAGCAGAAAATGATTTTATTAGCAACAACTTTTCTCCATTTCTCTCCCTGTTCTTTCTTTATCAAATGCCATAATGATTACAACCTAATATATCTGTAACCAGGACTTTACTTATCTCTTAACTGTTCTCCAATTGTACTTATCACATACCTAAAAACGTATCTCCTTTTCACATTGCGACATTTGCCTGTTTCTGCTCTCCATGCTTGTTTGTGCTTTAACCTGTACTGAATTAACTAACTGAAGTTAAAGGCATTTTTGAAACATTAATTTGCCAATTCAGTCCATAGTATTGCAATACAAAACAAATGAACAAATCTAAAACAGACTATTTTCACACTGTGAATAGTGGTCCGATTGTTACATAGGGGTATATTTACTAAACTATGGGTATGAAAAAGATGGAGATGTTGCCTATAGCAACCAATCAGATTCTAACTGTCATTTTGTAGAATGCACTAAATAAATGAAAGTTACAATCTGATTGGTTGCTATAGGCAACATCTCCACTTTTTCAAACCCACAGTTTAGTAAATATACCCCATAGACTAATAATTTAATCAACGTCTAGCCCTTATCATCAGCCTTATATTCTACAAGCATTTTCTTTCTAAATTTCCATCTGTAATTTACAGCTATTTACTAATGCAAACACTTTCATTATTATTGATTCACAATGTGCCAACATCTTCTGCAGAGCTGCACAAAGTAAGTAGTACATACTGGGAATCATACCATCATAACCTTACTTATCTGCCTTCAGAACAACTGTAATTAAATAGGCAATTCTTACTGACTCAGTACAAAAAAAAACATTGGTCTGGAGTCAGATCTCAATTGGTGATTTATATTGTTCTGTTCAATGACACACCCTATGTATATATTTATGTGTATGGTTTTTTGGCTGGTAAATACATGGAACATGGTAACACAAATTGTTCCAACAAAAATCAAAGAGGAACATAAAAGAAATGTGTGTACAGAAAAAGCTGCTGAAAGCTGCAAAAAATGGCTACAAATGTCCAAAGTGTATCCTGAAATAGCATTATGCAATTATTATATGCCAGGTCTGACCTGGCATAGGACAAGTGCAAGTGTTAATCACATTTTATAAATGTGACTGTGGTTCCTGCTGATAAGCTCTGCCCTCTTCTGGTGAAGATGACTCCCTGCCCCTTTTTCACAGGAGTGCAGGAAATGAAAACTTACTGCACACTCTTCATTATAGATATGGCATTCTACTGAGCACCGTTACTTTGCAAATCACTTTAATAAATGCCCCTTATTGTGTCAGATAGAGTTGATTATTTCTAACTTACAGTACATCTCATTATTTCATCTGGTCATAATCAGCAAAGAACAAGGACTGTATGAATTATATGTGTTCCCATTTTAAAGGAATCAGTTGGCAACCAAAGTTTCAGTACACATTGTTGATTGTGTGTATCACATGAAACCTATTGAAAGTGCATTCCAAACACACGTAAAAGTATTCAATAACCAAGTGCTTCAATATATTAAAAAAAAACATTGACTCTCATATCTCTATATCTAAGCTGGGTCTAGACCTATGCATTTATCGTGAAGATCACAAGATTCACAATCGTTTGGTCAGAAACTGCAATAGTGTGTACATGATCGTGTTTTATCGCACCAAAGCACATTGTATCTGTTGATTTGGTTTTCTAAACTTCCTAAAAATCACGATCAACAATGGAACAATGTGTGTACAGAGTAGAGATGGTCACTGACCCCCGTGTTTTGGTTTTGGATTCGGTTTTGGATCTGGATTACCGTCGTGTTTTGGTTTTGGTTTTGGTTTTGCAAAACCGCCATTGCGTGTTTTGGTTTTGGTTTTGGTTTTGTTTGGTTTTGTTTTGCTATTTTGTTGGAAAATACATGTTTTTGTGCCTAAAATAACCCAATTTAGTGCTACAACTGTTTTAGAGATAAGAAATCTAATTGTTGAGGTAATAAATCATCCAAAAAAACTGTTTACTTCTTCGTTGGTAGGCCTTCATTTATTCTACACACAAAACAGATTGTCTTCCTCTCCATCTATGCATATTGGCAATGCAGCCATCGTCTTTGGATGTATATTACACCCTACACTTATAGTTAAATATATAAAGAAATAAAAAAAGACAGTTTGCTTTCTGTCTCTATAGGCCCCCCTCCACTTTTTTAAAAAAACAAAAAATTCAGCCATTATAGACTGTACAATATTAATTGACATGGAGAAAGCCAGTTTGGTTTCTGTCTCTCTAGGCCCCCCTCCACTTGTATAAAATACCAAAAAATCCAGCCGTTATAGACTGTACAATATTAATTGACATGGAGAAAGCCAGTTTGGTTTCTGTCTCTCTAGGCCCCCCTCCACTTGTATAAAATACTAATAAATTCAGCCGTTATATACTGTATAATATAAATTGAAATGGACAAAGGCAGTTTGGTATCTGTCTGCATCAGATCCTCTCTCCACTAGGAGTAAAATAGAAAACTATTCAGCCGTTATATAATCTAGAATATAAATAGAAATTGAGAAAGGCAATTTGGTATCTGTCTGCATCATAATCATCAACATCATCATTAGCGCCCTCGTCGCCTACACAAATCTCCCCCTCATCCTCTTCTAATTCCAAAGTGGCATCCTCAATTTGGGTATCACCGGCTACACTCGGGCTATTAAGGCCCACATCAGCAGAATGCTCACGATTAGACATCCCACTGTTGGATGGACTCTCCACAGGGATTGTTGTCATTTGTGAATCAGAGCAAATATTCTCCTGTAATGCCTCACTGTTATCTTGCAGCTCGGCTTTGACGCGTAACAGTAGTTGTGCACCAATTGTAGGCTGGGTAACTTTTTGGGATCTGCCACTAATAGCCAAAGGTGAAGGCCTCATTTTCTCTTTGCCACTGCGTGTGTAGAATGGCATGCTTGCAATTTTTTTTTTATCGTCACTTAACTTTTGCTCAGTTACACTTCTTTTTCGCTTCAATACAGTAAAATTTTTTTTGGTTTTTGTTTTTTGCACTAATTTGAAAACACTCTGTTGTTTGACATCGCCTTGGCCAGATGACGTACTGGGAACACTAACATCAGGACTGGTGACAGAACCTGGTTGCTCATTTAGATCATATGTGGACTGCTTTGAATCCATTCTGAGCGCAAACCACTGGGGAGTGCTAAAAATTATTTAGTAGATTCTGCTGACAGTTATGACTTTTGACAGCCAGAAATATTAATGCACAATTAGGGAGGACACCCCAAAAACACTGAGGAGTGCTAAAAATTATTTAGTAGATACTGCTGACAGATATGACTTTTGACAGCCAGAAATATTAATGCACAAATAGGGAGGACACCCCAAAAACACTGAGGAGTGCTAAAAATTATTTAGTAGATACTGCTGACAGATATGACTTTTGACAGCCAGAAATATTAATGCACAATTAGGGAGGACACCCCAAAAACACTGAGGAGTGCTAAAAATTATTTAGTAGATACTGCTGACAGATATGACTTTTGACAGCCAGAAATATTAATGCACAATTAGGGAGGACACCCCAAAAACACTGAGGAGTGCTAAAAATTATTTAGTAGATACTGCTGACAGATATGACTTTTGACAGCCAGAAATATTAATGCACAATTAGGGAGGACACCCCAAAAGCACTGAGGTGTGCTACAAATTATTTAGTAGATACTGCTGACAGATATGACTTTTGACAGCCAGAAATATTAATGCACAATTAGGGAGGACACCCCAAAAGCACTGAGGAGTGCTACAAATTATTTAGTAGATACTGCTGACAGATATGACTTTTGACAGCCAGAAATATTAATGCACAATTAGGGAGGACACCCCAAAAGCACTGAGGTGTGCTACAAATTATTTAGTAGATACTGCTGACAGATATGACTTTTGACAGCCAGAAATATTAATGCACAATTAGGGAGGACACCCCAAAAGCACTGAGGTGTGCTACAAATTATTTAGTAGATACTGCTGACAGATATGACTTTTGACAGCCAGAAATATTAATGCACAATTAGGGAGGACACCCCAAAAGCACTGAGGAGTGCTACAAATTATTTAGTAGATACTGCTGACAGATATGACTTTTGACAGCCAGAAATATTAATGCACAATTAGGGAGGACACCCCAAAAGCACTGAGGTGTGCTACAAATTATTTAGTAGATACTGCTGACAGATATGACTTTTGACAGCCAGAAATATTAATGCACAATTATGGGGGACACCCCAAAAGCGCTGGGGAGTGCCAAATATGAAGAAAAAATAATAAACCTCTATCCTCCTCTCTGCACTAGCGATTTTGGTTAGAGCAATTGCAAGAACAATATTGTATTCTCTGTCCCTGCTCTAATTAGCCTATGACTACACCCTGCTCTCTCCCTCTGTCAAATGGCGATGGATTGCTGTGGAGGCGTGTATTTATAAAGTTGAGTATCGCGAGAACCGAGTCCCGAGATCCGACAACGTCACAATGACGTTCGGCCTCGATTTGGATTCGGAATGGGCGGGAGAGTACCGAGCTGCTCAGCTCGGTACTCGGATACCCAAAGTTCGGGTGGGTTCGGTTCTCGGAGAACCGGACCCGCCCATCTCTAGTACAGAGTCATTATCTTTTCAGCAGATGACTATGAGAGATGAAATCACAGATCTGAAGGCATAAATTAGCACGCTCATCGAGACTTTCAATCGTTGGGGAAATCATTACAGAAATGAACTGAAGTAATGTTGCATAGGTGTGTACCCAGCTTAACCCTTACAAGATATGCAGAGCCTTAGTCCTTAAGGCTGTTTTGAGCATATCGTACGCAAAATCTGTCTGTGCATGTGTAGAACTGGGAAATACATCAGTCAACGAAGCCAAGACCGCAAAGGACACTTACTACAGTCAACCATTTTGGAGAGTGAACAGGGAGGAGAAGGGGGCATGTGGTCTCAGTCAATGTACAATGAGGACGTTCAAAACAGGTTCAGGCGTACGCAGCACCAAGTGGTTTTCCAGGCATACAGTCTGCACATGCTAGGGGTCTAGTTTAAATCTCTGCTGTCAATGATAAACACACACAGCTGCACAGCGCTCATCATCGTATGGAATTATGAACTGTGCTGCCTACACCTGCATACACTACTATATTAAGACCCATTGAAGGATGGTCATTATGGTGACATTTTGTCAAAGTGGATTTTTTCAGAGATCAAGGAAGCTGCTTTGAATTAGCTAGGCATTTTTTGTCTTCTAGCACTACATATTAATAATTTTGTTCTTTTTTGGGGTTAATTATTACTCATACATTTAACCCCTAGTAATGTGCCACATTGTTTCTTTTTCATTTTATATGGTTATGTGCCTGTTTAATAGTAGTTTAACATTTCATTTTTTGTTGTTGTTGATTTTACTCCTTACGGTTTCTCAAAGTTTGCCCATTTATATTTTTGTGTGTTTTTTTTGGTTTCATTATTTTATTCTTTTGTTTTACAGTTACATAATTAGTCTGGGAAATCCACTGGCAGGTGTAAGTACATTTGCAGTCTTTAATGTCCAAACAGACACAAAAGTTTACAAGTCATGAGGTAATGTAATTTTTGGACCCCTTCATCCTTCTCTCTCAAATATAGCATTTCTTTGAAATGGCCGAGGCCCAGGTGGCAGCACAGGAGGGCAACAGACATTAACTCCTCCAAAACCAGCAACTGGTCCATTGTCGCCGGCCTTGTGAGCGTGTCTTCAGGCCATGTTTCAGCCTCTTTGGGATGTCTGATGCTGAGGCGGTCCCGCCTCATGTCATCATGGACACCCTGGGAATTGTGCAGAGTGATCTAGAGCCAATACACAACATCATCATCATCATCAACATCTATTTATATAGCAGATTATGTAGAGCTTTACAATTGGGAACAAACAGTAATAAACCAATACTGGATAATACATACATACGTAGAGGTAAGAAGGCCTTGCTCGCAAGCTTACAATCTATGGGACAATGGTTTGATACACAAGGGTAAGTGCTACATCATACTGAATATTTGTCCAGCTGGAATGCAAAGGTTATAAAGTATTTAGTGGGCTGTATGCTCTGTCACACAACTATGTTAATCAGAGGGTTGTTGTCCTGTGTTAGCTGTGTAGAGGGTTGTAATAGGGTAACCTAGGGAGATTAAGAGGGTGGTAGAGGAATATTATAAGCTTGTCTGAAGAGGTGGGTTTTCAGAGAACGCTTGAAGGTTTGAAGACTAGAGGAGTGCGAGGGAGTGAATTCCATAAAGTGGGTGCAGCTCGAAAAAAGTCCTGTAACCAAGAATGGGAGGAAGTGATGAGAGTAGAAGAGAGACGCAGATCTTGTGTTTAATGGAGGTATCGATTTGGGAGATATCTTGAGACAAATGAGGAGATGTATGTCAGTGCACTTTTGTTGATGGCCTTGTATGTTATTAGAATAATTTTATATTGGATTTGTTGAAAAACAGGCAACCAATGTAGAGACTTACAGAGTGACTCAGCAGATGTAAAACGATTTGCAAGGAAAATCAATCTAGCCGCTGCGTGCAAAATAGATTGTAGGGGCTCGAGTCTGATTTTGGGAAAACCAGTAAGGAGGGAATTACAAAAGTCGATGCAGAAGATGATGAGTGCATTAATTAAAATTTTTGCAGTGTCTTGTGTGAGATGTGTACATATTCTGGAAATGTTTTTTAGATGTATGAAGCATGATGTAAATATAGAGTTGATGTGGGGAACAAAGGATAGTTGCGAGTCAAGGATTACGCTTAGGCAGCGAGCTTGCGGGGTAGGATGTATCTTCATGTTGTCAACAGAAATAGAAATGTCATGCAGTAAGCTTCTATTGTTGGGTGGGAATATTATTAATTCTGTTTTTGAAAAGATTGAGTTTGAGTTGGCTAGAGGACATCCAAGATGAAATGGTAGAAAGACAGTCAGTAATGCGAGACAACACAAATGGTGAGAGATCAGGAAAGAATAGATAAATGTGTTTATCATCCGCATAGAGATGATACTGAAATCGAAATGAGCGTATTAGTTTTCCTAGGGGAGTGATGTCGATAGAGAATAGCAGAGAACCTAGGACAGAGCCTTGTGGAACTCCAACTGATAAAGGAAATGAAAGGAAGTGCAGTGGAGGTTGTTCCAGAGAAAGTAACACTGAAAGAGCAATTAGATAGGTAGGAAAAGAACCAGGATAGGACAGTGTCGAATGCAGCAGAAAGATCCAGGAGAATTAGAAGAGAGTAATCACCTTCATTTTTAGCTGTGATCAGATCATTGACAACCTTGAGCAGTGCAGTCTCTGTGGAGTGTTGAGGGCGAAAGCCTGATTGAAGAGGATCCAATAGGTTGTTTGCAGAAAGGAAACATAACATCCAACAGCAATACCGCCATTGACCAAACTGTTGGCGGTATTGCAGCTTTGTGTCACTGGCTTGTTCCAGACGACAGAGGGGGTTGCGGCAGGAATGTCCCAGAAGTCCTTCAGTGGTGTGTTGAAGGATGTTCTGCAGGCGTTCTTGTCGCAGCTCAAGCAATTCATCCATCTGTCACTTGATAAGTTATTGTGCCAATAACAAACTACTAGCCAACTTTCCACACGTCTTAGGGGCAAAAGACGGAACAGATGTAGCCCTGGTTCTGTCTGGTGAGAATGCTTTGATTTATTTAAATTGGAAGCATTTCCACTTGATAAATATCCAGGCTGTATGTGATCCCTCTCTCCACATTCGAGACCTGGTGTGTGACGAGGGAGTACAGATGACTCCTTTGCTTTCCAGCAATCAGGGATGTGGCAAGTATTGCAACAGAGGCAAGGTGGTGCAAGAACACATGGTGACGCATGGCTATTACCTACTATTTCCATTTTATACATTATTATATAAATAAGTATTTCTTGTGAGAAAGCCTTTGCTATATGATGTACTTCAACCTGGGAGCTAGACCATAATTTGTTAATATGTACACCATTGCCAATAGATAGTATGTAACAATGGTAGATTACCATGGATCAGTCAAATATGTTTGTCCTTTATTTTTAAGTGTGATGTTTCGCTAGATATACTACATGGCTAGCTTCCCCTTCTCAACATTTAAAAAGAACCTCCCTTCTTTGTTCTTTTTAATTTGGTCTTTGCTTCTCTGAATGAATCAGGCCACTATCCGGACATAGCAAATATGGTACCATTCGTCATTCAAATTGTTATGTTTACTCTTTTTTGGGCCTAGTAGTTTGTTATAAATATTTTGCCCTTTGTCTTTCTTGTTACCCCTTATAGTAGACAACGCATACCCTTTACGCCCTTGGCTCCTCACTCCTATTTTGAACCCACACATGGAGTAGGAAGTTGCATACAACTCGGTGCAAATGGCCACCAAATCAGTTGTTGAGAAGACACTTGTCCTTTCAAAGGCCAAATTTAGGTGCTTCGACAGGTCTGGCTGGCTCTCTTATATGTGCGCCGAGGACAGTATGAGACATTATTGCTCTGTGTGAGATGTTCCATAGCATCGCTATCAGGAGTGCAATTCCTTGGGTGGAAGAGGCAAAGATTGCTGGCCAGGAGATTGAAGATGTGGACCCAAGCCCTCCTGAATCTGGTGATGCAGCCACATTTAAAGAATATGTCATGGCCACATACTTTGCCTGTAAGTAGTTATTGGTTTTTGTAAAGCAAAAAATACAAACTTAAATGTTAAATATATCATCAATTAGTTTTTTAGTTACAATGTTGAACCAAATTTTATAAAAACATAATGGCCATGTGCCCTAATTCGGGGGATATAATAAAATTATATAGATTTCCGTGGCCTCTTCGCCCTTGTTGCCAATTTTTTAGGCGGTTTTGGATGCATCTGGCTACCTGTGATGTTGAAGGCAACAGTGGGGAAGAAGCAAAGGTCAGTGGACCAGCAGAGAGTGGGGGTGCAGCAGAGAGCAGGGTTGCAACAGACGTCGATTGAGTGGCAGGGAGGTCAAAGATGGCAGAGATAACAGGGGGCAGGATGACAGGGGGGGCAGAGGGGCAGACATGGCAGGAGGGAAGAGATGGCAAACTAATTTGCACCCCTTACATTGTAACATGGTTTGTCCAGCATCAAATTTACTCTTTTTTTTACCTTGCTCTCTTTAATGACTCAGGCCCAATGTGCAGGCCTTAATGACTCAGGCCCAATGTGCGTGCCTTAATGACTCAGGCCCAATGTGCAGGGCTTAATGACGCAGGCCCGATGTGCAGGGCTTAATGACCCAGGCCCAATGTGCAGGGCTTAATGACTCAGGCCCAATGTGCGTGCCTTAATGACTCAGGCCCAATGTGCGTGCCTTAATGACTCAGGCACAATGTGCGTGCCTTAATGACTCAGGCACAATGTGCGTGCTTTAATGACTCAGGCCCAATGTGCATGCCTTAATGACTCAGGCACAATGTGCGTGCCTTAATGACTCAGGCCCAATGTGCGTGCCTTAATGACTCAGGTCCGCACAGTCTAAAAATAAAATAATTGTCAGAATGGGGAGAGGAGTAAAAGGTGAAGATAAATCTGAAAAAGGTAAAGGTAATTAATGCTAAATAATTAATGTGTATTTAGAGACTACTGTTTTATATCATTTCATTAGGGTGAAGCATTGCCCTCATATCAGAAATAATAACATAGGTTTTGGTGCTTGAACACTAGAGTGTACACACCTCTCCGTGAATGGAATAATTCCAGATACAGTTGCGGCTTGGTTAATGTAATTTACAAACAGCAACATATATGGGCAAACAGTGCATTTTATTTATGCAAACATGCCTAATTTCCCACCTTGCTCATAACATGGAGTTCACCCAAATTAAACTTTTTGAAACTCCCCCTGTACAAATGTTTGTGGGATTCTGGGTCTGGTTGAAAATGGTCATGGTGGTCCAGCCTTAAATTACTTTAGAAGCACTTTCAGACCAATTTTTAATTTCAACTTTTCCTTTTTTCTGCTAAAATACTGCTCTATGGCTTCCCACAAACCAGTGAATGCCTTAGTAAATGCATCCTTTCCACCTCTTCAATATTTTCTAAATATATTGTCCGTCAAAATGAAATCTCATTTTTGCATATAAATGCCTCAATCCACTTCCTCCGTAAACAACATTTTGCACCCCTACGGACTTCCCAATCTAGACTGCAGATCCATCCATTTGTCAGTATAAATGGGCACATTTACACATATATAGTAGCATTACATTACAAAACAGCATTTACACTGCAAGACCCATAGTTTTGCACTGACGTAATTGACCCTTTCTGAGTATGTGAATCCTTTCTATCAGTCTTGCAAGATAAGACTTACAGAAGCTTTTAAACATAAAGCAGCAACTGCTTATCACTTCAATCAAGATTGGGTTCTGCCATCATTCTTTTTGAACAGCCAGTGTCAACAGGAGAAACACTGACACTCTCTGGATTTAGTGAGAGCACTCAGTCTTTGTTGATTCCACAAAAGATTTCAGGATGACCTACAGACATTTCGTTATTCCATTAGGCTCTAAAAGAAGGTAAGCAGCCCCTTTCAGGACCAATGTGCATTGAATTTTCAAGGTGATCCAAACAGCTTATTGTTTAAAAGGAAAGAACATTCCTAAAGGGATTTGATACATAAAAGTGAAAAAAAAAAGTCTGAGAATCACAGTAGCAGACAATGGTAGCTGCTAATTAGCAACATCAATTGCTATCTTTTTATTTGCAGTGAAAAGTGACCAGACTTTGGTAGGGAGACATTTTATCTACTAACAAACTAACTACAAACTACTATAGCTTTTGCAAATAGTGACATGTAGAGTCTTCTGCATTTTGTATTCTATGCAAATAATGCAATAATAATAAAAGAGAGGGCAAATTATGCTGCACAGACACCACCAGAAAATAAAACAATTCCACCAAATGAATCTAAACCACAAACACATTTCAACTCATCCTGGGTCTTTATCAAGGCTGCTTTGAAATATACAGTTGAGGGTGTTTGGATATAGTAGCTTTGAGAGAAGATAACTCCAGGCAGGGGCGGATTGGGAACTTAAAGTGGCCCTGGAAAAAGTCTGAAAGTGGCCTCATGTGGGCGGGGCCAAATAAATGGTAGGCGGGGCCCAGTATGCGTGTGTACCCACTGTGTCTGTCCCCGTATGTGTGTGCGCTCACTGTGTCTGTGCGCCTACTGTATGTACCAGAGTATGTGTGTCCTGTTCTTGTCGCTTTCCCTACCTGTGGCTACTGGTGTCTTTAGCTTAGTTGTTGCTCGTCTGGATCCTGGAATGTTGAGAGTAATATCTGGAAAAAAAATGGGTACATTAAATTAAGAAAACTCCAATGAGCCCTGGCGTTAAATCAATAGCACACATGTTTAATAATTAGGCCTCCCTCTAGCTCCATTAAAATAAAAGTATTCACATTTGATCAATAGATCTATTTCCCTCCAACCAACCCAAACATTAAATTAATAATATCCGCATTTAATAAATTAACCTATTTCCCTACGTCCAAACAGGACCAGCAATAAATAGCATTTATGTTTAATAAATATAACCATTTCCCAAAATCATCCCTTGCCTTAATTTATTCATATTCACATTTAATAAATAGCCCTCCTCCCCAAAATCAGCCCCACATTGAATTAATAGCCCCAAACTAGCATTAAATTAAAAGTCCTGCCTCCTCATCTTAAATTGTTAGGCCCCCCACTATTAAACTAAATTGCCCCACCATCACCCATTAGTCACCACCTAACTCACACCCCCATTTTATTGCCATAAGTCCCCCTGCCCTCACCCCCATTTCATTGTCATATGCCCTCCTGCCCTCAGCCCCATTTCATTGTCATATGCCCTCCTGCCTGCCCTCACCCCCATTTCATTGTCATATACCCTCCTGCCCTCACCCCTTTTCATTGTCATATGCCCGCACCCCCATTTCATTGTCATATACCCTCATGCCTTCACCCCTTTTCATTGTCATATGCCCTCCTGCCCTCACCCCCATTTCATTGTCATATGCCCTCCTGCCCTCACCCCCATTTCATTGTCATATGCCCTCCTGCCCTCACCCCTTTTCATTGTCGTATGACCCCAGTCCTCACCCCCATTTCACTGCCATAAGAAGCCCTGCCCAGACACTACACTGACATAAGCCCCCTCCCCTCACCCCCATTACAGTGACATAAGCCCCCCTGCCCACACACACACTATACTGACATTAGCCCCCCTGCCCACACACAATATACTGACATTAGCCCCCTGCCCACACACAATATACTGACATTAGCCCCCTGCCCACACACAATATACTGACATTAGCCCCCTGCCCACACACAATATACTGACATTAGCCCCCTGCCCACACACAATATACTGACATTAGCCCCCCTGCCCACACACAATAAACTGACATTAGCCCCCTGCCCACACACAATATACTGACATTAGCCCCCCTGCCCACACACAATATACTGACATTAGCCCCCTGCCCACACACAATATACTGACATTAGCCCCCCTGCCGACACACAATATACTGACATTAGCCCCCCTGCCCACACACAATATACTGACTATAGCCCCCCTGCCCACACACAATATACTGACATTAGCCCCCTGCCCACACACACTACATTAACACACACTACATTGACATAAGGTCTCCTGTCCTGACCCTCATTACATTGCAATAACACTAGCACACGTTACATTGACATAAAACACCCTCACACTTACCTTATTCCAGCGGCGCTTCCTGCACAGTACACATGGGACAGCACCAGTCACATGGTGCGCGTCCCATGTGACCTTTGTTTATTACTGGATAGGACAAGGACGCGGCCACGCATGGGGGCGTGGGTTTATGATGAGTTCCGCGGCCACAACGATGCTGCCCTGCTGGCACCTCTGATTCAGGGGGCCTCTGCTGCCCCCTTTCTCCCCCCCAATCCGTCCCCATATTAGGCTGGCCCTGATTGTCAGCCGGCATCCATGATAAAAATAAAAAAAAAACAGATTAAAAAATAAGATGTAATAAAACAAAACTTCAAGCAGACGACCGTCGGCCTCATCAGATCCCCGGCCTACCGGTAAAATTCCAATGGCCAATCCGCCCCTGACTCCAGGTACATATTTTATCCCTATATCACATGCTGAATACAAGCTATTGTTTATAGTAATGACAATTGCTTCAACAGATGTTATCTGATACAAAGTAGTACAAATCTGAGTGTAATTTTGCTGTTTTTGATTTTTAATTTTAATAAAGGATCAAACACAAGAACAGCTTTCTTGTTATTTCCTTTACAGAGGTATATTGAAAAGATGGAGGAAAAATTATACCACAAAAAAGGGAAAAATGTAAATATTGTTCAGCTGAAAGAAATTTAACACATTAAGAGCCTGTAAATTTGTGTAGCATATATTTCCGTTTTGTGTAGCATATATTTCCGTTTTGTGCTCAGAAAGTGAATGTGAGCAACCAATGCTATCCAGACCTCCATCTTTTTGGCACTTATGACTCTTTACACCTAAAGAGACGGTACAGAGGAGGGAAGGGGTGGTCTAAAGTAGGCAATTTACAGTAAGGGCGTACACATTCAGACTGGAATGTAGTCACAGATACAGCTGAAAAAGTGTTTTTAGTTGCAGGTGGTCAGGGACAGGTCTAAGTAGCAGATGACGATGATGTTGATAAACACTGAAACTAATCTAATTGTAATTAGTGATTTGCAAATGATTCTCAGACACTTATCAAGAATATAGTAGTCACTACTCGGATTTGTGTGTTATAGCAATTTTTTTTTTCTGTCAGGAAGTTGTTCTATTAGCTAAGTTATTCAAATTTAAATTATGCTTCATAGCAATGGCATTTGTAACATATAAAATTAAAGGTTCTTGGACATCTTCATAAGTTGGACATACGTGTTTGAGGGGTGTGTCATTGTCAATCAGACACATCTGCTACTCATTGAGACTTGGATGCATCTTCAACTCTGAACACGGCATACATACACATACACTTGTGTGCGACTTTTTGAAGCGCAAATTATGTTTATGCTGGCTTGGATATGACATGTCGACATTCATAATCTCAGTGCAATGAGGTTTGAATGAGTCACCCTTGTAAATGTTTTTGAAGAGATTTCTTCCATAACAAATAAATTACTCCGTCATAGACTGAGAGCTTGTTTTTGTAAAACTGGCATTAGAAGAATTTAGGCATTTACTAGAAGGAACACTGCAATCACAAAGAGATGGACGAACACAATGAAGGTCACAGCCTGTCAATTAGTCTTGACGAGAGGAGCAGTTTCCGCGCACTAGAAATTCACTAGAAGTGCACGCCTGGTAGTCCCCTATCCTCTTTCTCAGATTTCCCTCTCTCAGCTCCATCCATTCCTCCCTCCTATTTATCTGACCTTTTGTCCCCCTGGCCATTTTCCCCCATGTAATTCTTTATCTTACCTCTGTGCCCCTAGATATTTCATGTAGAGTTTGCATGAAAACATACTCGTAAAAATGATTGCTGAAAAAATGGCGCATTTACTTGGTTATGTTGAGATACAACTCAGCACTCATAGTGTGTTTTATGCGTCTCCATGAAGATATGTTTAAGTAGTTCTACAATCGCCAGCATATCCAAGCAGTTGCAAGGGCTTGCAGAGATCAATAGTGCCATACATGAAATACTTTTTATTTTTTGACTTTTACACATTAGGTCAGGGGTGTTCGGAGGAGACCCAGTATTTCAGCGCGCAACTGTTTTTTCCCAAGAGGGGCCAGCATTTATTTTTACATATATGATTTCCCTAGGGTATTCAGCCCCTTGCTGAACAGGCTGGGACTGTTCCCTACTATGTCAGGGGGACCACACACTGTTGGTTTTCTTGTTATAGTATGACCAGCCCAGCCTGTCTTAGCTTGGTGCTAGCTGCGGCTTGTGTGCTGACCCCACACTCTTCGTCCCCCACATCAGAGGCAACCAGCCCAAGCTATTAGCTCTGGTGCTTGGTTCACTTTGGATGGGAGACAATAATTTTAAAACTTGTTTATTAATTAGCCCTATCCGTAGGAAAGTTTCTGGCCAATAATTCGAATTGAATTGCACACTGATTCACGAATCCTCTACATGACTTGGGGTTCCCATGGTACATAGGAGGATTAGGAATTCGTGGGTACACGGTAGTTGTGTTAGCAGATGACTCAGCAGATGTCTTAGATTTATGGGAGGATGCCATAGTGGCCTGAAAAGAATCCAGACGAGAGGATACATCATGTAAGAACTGCATGAGACGATCTTGATTGGTCTCTTGCTTTTCCACTCTCCCTATTAGGTGTTGAAATAGGTCCTTGGGAGAGGGATCGTCCATGGTGTTCATTTCCTTTTAGGTCAGTGCAAACTGTTACGGTGCTGGTAGTTACAGGTCTGATAGTCAGAGCAGGCCTGTACACGACCTGATGCTGAGTCTAACTAGGTTCAGAATAAGGAGGCAAGACACAATGTACTTCTTCAATACTTCAATGAGTGGTAAAAACATATATATATATAAATATGCAGATGATGATATGCAGATGCCAATTTAGCCGCGACGAAGCATGGCAAGGGGATAAACACAATAGAAGTCTATTCACAGCACAGATGATAATAGTGCAGGTGTCAATGAGCCACGATGGAGCGTGACAAGGATAAACACAATAGCAGTCTATTCACAGCACAGATGATAATATGCAGGTGTCAATTAGGCGCGGCGGAGCCTGACAAGGATAAACACGATAACAGTCTTGTTATATGCACATAAAGAGACTTGCAGCAGGCTGTGAATCACAGTAGAGGCACAATTGAGAGAAAACAAAGTCTTGTAGTATGCACAAGATGATACTTGCAGCAGGGGAGTCCCAGGAGAAGTGCTCCAGCACTTGGTAGAGAAATGGAACTCTTACACAGGAAAGACACATTGTCAGGATACACAAGAGTCCAAGGAATCAGGCAGGCAACAAGTTGCACTGACAGTGAGCAGATGTCAGTGCTGGGTTTAAATAGAGCAGGTTAGAGTGATCATGTGATCCACAGAAAAACAGAGCAGACAGGGAAAGTAACAAAACCTGGTCAGGATTGTTACATTACAGACGACTATGTGGCCGCCTTACACAGCTGTTCAGATGAAGCACCATGGCGGGCCGCCCAGGAAGCACTGACAGACCTTGTAGAGTGCGCCCAAAGATTTTCAGGGACAGGCTCCCCAGCCCCACTATAAGCCTGACGGAAAACAGCTGTAATCCACCTAGCAATAGTCACTTTAGAAGCTGGCCAGCCTCTTTTGTGATCATCATAGAGAATCAAAAGATTCTCAGTTTTGTGCAGTTTTTGAGACCTTTGCACCACATGTTCGGAAAAACCCTTAGCTATTACGATTATGGCTTCAACAGCCATGCCGTTAAAGCCAGACATTGTAAACCTAGATGACAAAAGGGACCTTGAGTTAATAGGTCTGGGCGTAGCCTCAACCGCCACATCCGAGCTCCTGCCATGGAGAGCACATCGGTGTACCAGGCCCTTCGCGGCCAATCCGGCGCTATCAGAAGAACTGGAACACCCTATCTCTTTACCTTTTTTAACACCCTTGGGTGCATGACTACAGGTGGAAAAAGGTACACTAAGCGGTACCTCAAAGAGACAGACATGGCATCTACTGCGACCGCCATAGGATCTCTTGCACGGGAGCATAAGAGGGGAACCTTGTGGTTCATCCGAGATGCCATCATGTCGACATCCGACTGACCCCACCATTCCACCAACTGACAAAACAGATATTTCACCATCTTCCGCAAGGCTAGAATCTTGTCCTGGGGCAAGAAAACCTGTCATAGTCAGGTGTCAAATAAAAGACCCAAAAAGATCATCCGCTGGGATGGGATCAACTTGGACTTTTTGAAGTTGAGAATCCAACAGTGAGACTGTAGGGTGTGGATTACAACCTGGATATGCGAATTAAGCACCTTTGGAGAATCTGCTTTTAATAGAAGATCGTCTAGGTAAGGGATGATTGTAATCCCCTTGGACCTTAGCAGAGCAGCCATGACTGCCATGATCTTGGTGAAGATACGTGGGGCCGTGGCCAGACCAAAAGAAAGAGCCTGAAATTGGAAATGCTCTGATTGAACCGCAAACCTCAAAAGGGACTGATAACCCGTCCATATAGGCACATGGAGATAGGCATCTTTGATGTCTATAGCCACCATGAATTCTCCTTGTTCCATGCCGTGAATGACCGAGCTCAAAGACTCCATCTTGAAACTGGGCACTCTGACCTGGGTGTTCAAAGATTTCCGATTCAGAATTGGTCTGAATGAGCCATCTGGTTTGGGCACGAGAAAAAGGTTGGAATAAAAACCCAAACCTCTTTGAGAATCTGGCACCAGAATAATTACTCCGGAAGAAAGGAGGTATTGAATTGCTTCTTGTAAAGCCAGTCGTTTTCCTGGACAAGTGGGAAGACCTGTGGTGAATAACCGTCTGGAAGGAAGACCGAGCAAATCGATCTTGTATCCCTGGTCCACCACCCCCCGAGCCCAGACATCAGTGGTAGACTGAAACCACCAATCCCTGAACGAGAGAAGACGGGCTCCTACCCCACTGGCGACAGCGGAGGAGCAAAATGCCCGTCATGCAGACTGCTTGTCTGCAAGTTTCGCTGCTGGACGTCGAGCAGACCAGGCCTGGCATCCCCGTTGCAAACCACCCCTGGGGAAGGATAACTGGCCTCTAGAAGATTGGCCTGAGGAATATTGACCCCGAAACCTTCCTGAGGATCGAAAGGAACAGAATCTGGACATTCTTTGTTTGGGAGCATTCACAGAGAGAAAAGTGCTCTTTCCTCCTGTTGCTTGACTGATAAAGGAGTCAAGCAGAGGAACAAACAAAACTCCCCCAGAAAAAGGTATGTTTTCAAGAGCCTTTTTAGACTCCACATCAGCCTCCCAGGACTTAAGTCAGACAGTACGACAAGCCGAAACTGCAGAGGCAGAAATGCGTGCCCCAATAATCCCGCATCCATAGCTGCCTTTCCTAAATAATCTGTCGCCCTCTGAATTTGCTGCACTAATGGAAGCAATTTGAAGGATGGCCTGCCTGCCAACAAACCTTCAGACAGCTGTTCTGACCAGCGTTCTACAGCTTTGTTAACCCACGCAGATGTTAAAGCAGGCCTCAAAGAGGCACCTGCTGCCACAAAAATGGACTTAAGGATGGCCTCAACCTTTGGTCTGTACCATCCTTAAGAGTGGCTGTGTTAGGAAGAGGAATAGTTGTTACATTGGCTAACCTTGCAACAGCAGCATCCACACGTGGAAGCGTCTCCTATTTAGCAAGATCTTCAGGAGGAAAAGGATAACACGGCTGCAGTCGCCGAGATACTTGGAAATTCCTATCTGGGGAAGCCCAAGGCTCTGACAACAAATCCTCAGACTGGAAAGAAGCTGGGAAAGAGAAAGATTTATTTTTCCGGCGTACAAAAAGAGAAGTGTCTGCAGCATCAGGAACCACTTCCTTAGGAAAATCAAGTAGCTGAAGCACAGCTTGAATTAATTGTAACACACTCTGATGATCAGAATGAACCTCATCCACCACCGATGAAGCCTCAATATCCGAATCCACTACTAAGTCCCCCTCCTCTTGGGAACCACAGTCAGAATCTGACTCCTGTTCCTGAAGAGGTGCCGACACCCTCTTACGCTTACGTGAGGACGACGGTGCGGCAGAATGCAAAATCCTTTCTAAAGAGGAAGAAACCAAAACCAAACCCTGTGCAGAGGATGCAAGTCCTTGTACCCAAGCTGGTTCTACAGGCTCTGCCAGGGTAGAAACAATCAAACAACTAGAACCCATGTAATTAGCTACAGAAGAAGCAGATTCAGAAGATGCTATGGCCACATCCTGTGACCGCACAAACTGAGCAAGTTCGGCCACCGTATTGGAGAGAGACCTAGCCCAGGCAGATTCTGCCGTTCTGAGCAAGCAGCTGCTGTATCACTCTGTATGCTCTCTGAGGGCCGAGCATGCGCGTCTGACTGAGCAGATGGTAATTTAATGTGACATACAGAACAGGTGAAACTCAACATAGATGTAACACCAGCCTTACCACGCATGGATCCTCCCCTATCTGACATGTTAACAGATGGGACAAAACACACACAAAACAGTGTAATAAACAGTGTAACAAAACACAATATAAATAACAAGCAGCACACAAAACTGAACAGAAAGTGAGCCTGCAATACAGCCAATAAAGCCCCACAGAGAAAAAGACAAACTTTTGAAATAACAACCCCCAACCCTTTACCTTACAGGACTCAGGACAGAAAAGGGGAAAAGCTGGAACTATAAAATGGCTGTCCACTCTGGTGTTTGCACACAATGGAGTGAGAGACCACCACGGACGACTGCAAAACAGGAAAACACCACTCCCCCAGGGCCCAGCACTGGATTGGCAAGTATCCAACAGGACAACCCCCTCAACCAATCCAGTGTCTAGAAGGGCTCACTATCTTAGTGACCCTAGCCTGACCCAGTCTCCTGAGCTAAAAATATGACTGCTTCCAGTATGAAGCAGCCTGCTCGGGGCCACTGCGATTTTCTACCCTCCCTCTCCCAGCACTGTGCTGGGAGAGGGTTTCACTTACCTGCTGCCATCCCTCCTCACTGCAGTCTATCTGGCTGTCAGATCAGGAGGACGGAAGTCATAAAAGTGAGAGTCGTGAAGGCCAGAGAGAAGGAGGTTGCAATGAGATGAGAAATGAGTAAATGGATCAAGATTTTGGTTGCTTCCTGAGAGAGAAAGCATTTTTAATGATGTTACGGAGGAGCAAGTGGCAGAATTTGGTGATGGACTGGATATGAGGGGCAAAGCTGAAGGCAGAGTCGAGGGTGACTCCAAGGCAGCAGGCTTGAGTGACTGGAGAGAGAGTTATACTGAAAACCCAAACAATGCAGCTAGAGTTTTACATACTTTCCATTAATTAATCAAATGAAAATCTCACTACAATAAAATAGGTGTGAATAAACTTGGATCTGATATGTAATAACAAATCATATTAGAGTCCAGAGTTCATATAGTGAATATAGCAATATAAACCAATAATATTTCCACTTATTAATGTCTGAAAATAAACAGTTCATTCATTTATCCGATCAAAAACTTTTACAATGGGCACATCTCCCATGTGATCTCTTCTAACAACAGCCCCTCAAGGAAATACACTTATGAGATCCCCGTGGTTAATCAGCATTTCATCTCCACTAAGAACTTGGTCATCTCGATCATAAAGAGTCGATGTCTGCCAGTGTGTCGCCTCATTGTCAGCCCCATAGATTGTAGAGCTTCTGAGAATAACTTACACCTGCTGCAATGTTAAATGAGCTGACTATGTTTGCTCTGAGAGTTATGTTGTCAACCAAGAGTGAGATATTGGGAGAGACAGTAACATTGGCGAGAGGAAAGATGATGAGCTCGGATTTGGAGATTTTGAGTTTGAGGAAGTACTGTGACATCCAGGTATTAACAGCCAAGAGACAGCTAGATACTTGGGTTAGGAAGTTGGGAGAGAGGTCAGGTAAAGAAAGATAGATTTGTGTGTCATCAGCATAGAGGTGGTATTGGAGGCCAAATGATTGAATGAGTTCTCTGAGAGAGGTGGCGTAGAGAGAAAAGAGCAGACGGCCAAGGACAGAGCCTTGGGGACTCCAATAAAAAGTAGAATGGGGGGGTTGGTAGTAGGGATGCTAAAAGAGCAGCAGTTTGTTAAAGAAATGTATGAAGATGTAATCAATATCTTCCACATTGTAGTCAGTGCTGTATTTATCATAAAGGTAAAACTTAGCATATCTCTAGAACAACACAAGAATGGATTCATGTTACATTTTTCCCATTCACTTACAAATCCTAGCTCAGATCCAACTATAAATATAGCCTTGCTTTGTAAGTAAATCTAATAAGGATGAAATTTACATTATCTGTTATTTTCTGTACATTACACCAATTTGTATTAATTGATGTGTCTAAGCATTGAGATAATTGTCATTTCAGTTGCTCTTGGGAAGTATGAATGTGTTTAAAGAAGAAGACCTAGCACTTCATAAAATTAAAGTGAATATATATTTGGGCTTTTCAGGTGTTTCTGATTATTCCAAATGTTATTATGTATGCCAATGTGTATTCATACATGATCAAAGGACATGTATTTCAAGATACATGTACCAATATCTTACAAATATTGTTTCATTTACATTCCCTCCACTAACCTCATCTGATTCCAAAAATATTACAGTAGTACATTTTATTTACTGGTACAAAAATATGTAAATAAAACATTATTTATGGTGATCATAAGATGACTGCTGCTGCATTATAAAACACCTTGGGCCTCATTCATTAAGCAAAGTAAACAAAAAAAAGAGCAACTTTGCACCTTGGCAAAACCATGTTGCATTGGAGGGGGAGGTAAATTTAAAATGTGATTGGAGATTTATAGTTGGGGTGGGAAATGTCCTAGATCAACTTAAATTTCAGTGTACAAATAAAGCTATCAAGTATTTGTGTGCTACATGAAAAAGCAGCCAGTATTTATCTTATATGTAAAATAATAAACTAATTTGCACCCCTTGCATTGTATTTGTAACATGGTCTGTCCAGGAGAAAACTTCCTTCTTTTGCCTTACTTTCCTTAATGAATCAGGGTATTTATCTCTAACTACACAAACATGTTGATGGCTCTCTAATTCAGTTTTAAGGTGATAATTGGTGGCCCTATACCAATGTTGTTTAGTATCAGGTCTCAAGAGCTGTAGTAGGCCAGCTTATATGAATATACTCAATGACAGGTGTGGCAGTTAAAATTACTTTCTCAGTGATTAATCCTTGAAGATCATTTTAAAAGTCTTGCCTCCCACCTTCTATTACTGCTTACTCTTAAGCCATTTTCATTAGCAGTATAATTATTTACACAGCGCTGGGGTCATGAGTTCAATTCCCGACCATGGCCTTATCTGTGTGGAGTTTGTATGTTAACTATCAAAGAGAAAAGGAAAGAGAAAATGGTACTGACGGAGCACTCTTTTAAACAGATAATTAAATTGTAGTACACATCTGTGATATAAAATCAATAATTTTTATTGGTATGTATTAAAATAATCGAAGCGAAATATTAAAAAGTGATATATTGTGATAAACCAAATGTTTAGCTGTTAAGAGGTAGATATACTACCACGCTGGCTTGCTGTCTTAAGGGAATTAATTAAGGCTGATAGAGAACATTGTTATAATCTAACTTCTTTTTAGATGGCTATGTGTTGTTGGATGGGGACCTATTGTTATGTCCCATTTCCTAAATAGGAATGGTTATACTTTGTATATAGTAAACCATAAAATATTCCAATAGTCTATCCTTATATATGATAGGTCACTGCTAATGAGTCTATTGGACTCCTATGGTAATCTCTTGATACTTTGGTAATGTTATGTTGGATAACATTACCCTTCCTGTAGGTTAATATTATATAATTGTTCTTCTTGGTTATTAAATAACTTAATATCAGTTAACAATTCAGTACTCCTCAATAATATCAAGGATTGTTGGTAAGAGACAAGGTCTTATGTAGTCTAAGCAGCAGGTTTAATATTATTGTGTTAACCTGTGCAATCTCATTTATAGCCTTGATTGTTACTGATGAATAAGTCCTAAACTAGACCCATATGTATAGCAGTATAGGCGCTACTAGGAAGATTTCTATAATGACAGCCCTAGAGCTGCTACTTTATAGGATAGAGCATGAAATAGCACAACCTCTAATATATTTGAAAGTTTCTCATCAGCCTGTTATTCCATATTATAAACCCCTGACATGCAGCTCAGCGTTACGCCGACGCGCGTTTCGCTTATGCGCATTTCTTCCCACACTCCAAAAACATACTAGTAGGTTAATTGGCTTCTATCAAAATTGACCCTAGTCTCTCTCTCTCTCTCTGTCTGTCTGTGTGTGTATCTTAGGGAATTTAGACTGTAAGCTCCAATGGGGGAGGGACTGATGTGAATGAGTTCTCTGTACAGCACTGCGGAATCAGTGGCGCTATATAAATAGATGATGATGATTATTTAGTGTTTAGGAAACATGTTGCCTTTTGCTGTGCAATATGACAAAGTGTAACACAACAATAACCTCTGAAACAAGGGGGGTAGAAGCCCTCACTCATACTACCTAGCAATCTAATGAAAGAGGGAATGTAATGTTGGGTATAAATATCAATGCACAGATCATGTTATTTGGTCTGCTAACACATCCATGATTAGCAAATTGACTAATTCAACTCCTGTGTCAAAATGCAATCGATATCAGTGCCATGATTTCTCTAGTTACTAATTTCTGAAAAAGACTTACCGAAAAATGTTTCTTCAGAAACAGCAAAACCCAATTTGACTCCAAAGAACAGTTGCAAACCCTTTATTCCCTATTGAGTCAATAGTTTATATAGGCTTATTGCTGTGTAACATGATAGCTAATTCAAAGTACAGTTTCTTCAAAATCACCAGTACCGGGGGGCGTGGCTTGGTGGCCATATTGGCTAGTCGCAAGTTTAATGTGCTCCGCTTTGAAAGTGGAAAAATTCAAACTTTAACGGAGGTTCTGAGCAACTTGAATACCTTCTGAGCCTGGCTGATGCGGATGGGTGTACTCCCGCTCCCTCCGAGTGTGTTTGTGGTGCCCGGGGAGACCGTACACAGCACCTTCTGGCTTGGGGCCTACTGGGACTGATAGAAACAACTGTGCCTGACTCGGCACTGAGCGGTTGCGCTGAGGCCCATCGGAGCACCAGATAGGTCACGGGAGGCCATTGGGGATCGCCTCTACACTTGAGACCCCTGGATATTGATAGTGACCAGCTCCATCTCATCGCCCCAGCAAACGTCCTTCTGCTACAGGGAGGAAGACCATCACTTCGCACTTACCTGTCTCCGGGAAAGAGTGCATCTCACGGCGGGTAAGCTGACTACAGGCGGCGGCGCTGCTGGTGTGGAAGTTGCTCCGGCTGCGAAACCGGAAGTCACCGGCTCCCGCACTTACGGTCACGGGTCCTGGTGTCCCCGCTGAGGATAGAGAACATCGATGCAGTGGGATCTATCAGGGCGCTCTGCCTATATGTGAGACTTGTGCCTGTTGAGACCCAGTAGTTGGCGATCTGGTTGGTCTGCTTGTGGTTCCTGGCCCTGAGGGCTGCTGGTGAGTGAGGAGTGACAGGTCATTATAAGTCATCAATACTCCGCTGGAATCACCTTTTGGGCAGCTGGCTCCCCTGGTCAGTGTACGTCTATGTGCTTTATTTACCCACTAAGGCAGACATTACAGTGCCACTGATTCTTACAGCTTTAAAAGTGTGTCTCTGTCGCCACCTTGTGGTGAATCTCATCTGGTGCAGGCTCTGCTATTGTAGATCATAAAACTCTCTTCCAGTATACATCACGCTGACGGATTCAAGAGTGCAGAGTGCCTCATTGGGTTATATCTATGGCCGGGCACCCTTCGCACACTGGGGGGAGTTGGCTCATATGGTTTCGACCATGTTTCTAAAAATGGTGCATTGCCTTTCCACAAGGGCTATCAATACTGTATTGCGACTTGGCTAAATGGCTGAGTGATCCATCCACTGGGGGGAAGTAACATGTGACAAAGCAGATCACCGGTTAATAATGAATCTAAGCTTAATCTCTGTATCTCCACTTTCCACTTGTTGACCGTGGTGCATCTATCTAATGGGCAAAGATAAGAAAAGCCAGTCTAAGCGGAAACCCAGAACATCTGCGGAAACTCCTAGACGTCAAGATCTACAGCAATATCTACATCCTACAGTCGCTCCTTCAGAACAAGATAATAGCCCACCATCTTCGCCTGAAGCACCTAAGGTTGCAGAAATGGCTTCCCCAACTGACTCCTCATCTAGTGAATGCCCTTTGAGCACCAGTCAAGAGATTGGGGCGATTCTACAATTAGTCAAATCTCTACCAACAAAGGCTGAGCTTCCCTCTAAGAAAGACTTTGAGTTACTGGAATCCAGTCTTAAAGATACTGTTAAAAAAGAGGTCGCCACTCTACAAGTGGAGTTATCTCGTCTCTCGTCTAAAATTTCCACATTAGAGGACTTTAAAGATGAGTCTACGGCTCGGCATGATCTTCTCAGTGACACTGTAGCTCGACAGGCTCAAGATTTTCTTTGGATTTTCTTTGGATGACCTGGATAACAGAGGCCGTAGGAATAACCTGCGTATTCGTGGAATCCCTGAAGAAATACCCACACAAGATCTAATTGCCTTTCTTTCTAAAGTCTTTAATGGGATTCTTGAGCAGGATCTCTCTACAAGTATTGAATTTGATAGAGCTCACAGGGCCCTGAAACCAAGAGGCTCCCCATCTAAGCGACCAAGAGACGTGATCTGTCGCTTGCACTATTACATACAGAAGGAAGCGATTCTCCAAAAATCGAGAAAGCTGGACGGAAACAGGCTTCAAATATTTCAGGATCTCTCCTGGAATACCTTGCAGATGCGTCGTATGATTAAACCTTTAACTGATGCACTTCGGGCCAAGAACATTAAATATCGATGGGGTTTTCCCTTTAACTTACAAGTGTCCAATAATGAAAAGACCAAGTTTCTGAGATCTCCTCAAGATATCAATCCATTTTGTTCGCAACTGGGAATACAGGCGATGCCGCTGCCGGAATGGCAACAACATTTCGCCCGACTGCAGCCGACAGGTCCAGATTCCTGGCAAACGGTGGGAAATTCCAGGAGAAGAAGGCGGGATTCTCCGGAGTCTTTGGGCACATAATTTGATGCTTTAGATGGAGATGCCTCTTTCCTGTACTCAATGTGATCAGGGAATCTCTGGGTCAACTAGCCACTCAGCTAGCCGGGGACGGCACAATACTGATACCTTTATTGTTGTTGGGCAGCACGGCCTTTCTTTAACCTACTTATACTAGTCTCCTTCTGGTAGCCGAGATACTGGAGGAATGGGCCACCATACCTGCCTTGTTGTCTGACTTATCTTCTATCTGAGGATGTGCGCAGAAACGGCTACCAAAGTATATGTACCCAGCTTTTGTCCTGACACTGCGCAAAGAAAAGTGTTTGGTTTCTCAAGTTTCTTCTCTGGTTTGATGAAATTTTTGGGCGATTCCTACTGGAGGTACCCTCAACCATAAAACTTGTGGTAAAGCCTCCCCTTTCTGCACGAGATTGCCCATCTCAGTTTACCTGTGTGGATCTCTATCTGGTGACCAGGACATGGGAATGAGGAACTCCTACGCTTTACCTTTTCTCTCCATGTCTTTACATAGGCTTGTAGACGATCACCTAAATTGCTATAGTCAGATGTGTACCCGGATCGTTATTAGGCACAGAAGCTTTGTGCTTCAAGCATTTCTTTCGCAAGTTGGAGCTCAGGACTTGTCTGGGTCGGAGGATATTTTAACCACAAGATTTACGGTGCTTTATTTACTAATATTGGTATTGATACCGATTCTGTTTTGAAAGTTCTTATAATGTTTGCTACTTTATAGGATGTTCTGCTAGTTACTGTTGCTAACCCCGCTTTTCTCCCCACACCGCAACAAGAATTCCAAGAGATGGGAGTGGCTCCTCCTCTCCCGTTTCCCTGGAGCGGTTTAATTGTGTGTTTTCTGTTATGTCTTTATATGTCATTAGGTTTGTCTGTGTCTGTATTGTGTTTTTTCCCTCATGTGGCTTTCCTTCCCTAGTCCTCCTGGTAATGTCAACTCTTACAATCCTCTCATTACTCTCTAAGCTCAGGTTTACCTGGTATTTACAACTGCTGATTCAATATGCTTGTTTGTTTGACATCAGAGGTGCTCTTCCAATATATGTAGATTCCCCATGACAGCTCAACTCAAATTGGTCTCAATTAATGCTAAGGGTCTTAATCTCCCTGAGAAAAGATCACGGGCATTAAAAGAAATGAGAAATATGGGAGCGGATGTAGTTTTCATCCAAGAGACACATTTTAAGCAAGGAATGGCCCCTCGGCTCTCAGATGGCTTGTATACTAATTCGTATTTCAGTAATAATAGTGAGGGTAAGACTCTGGGTGTCGCTACTTTGTTCTCTAAGAGACTCCCTTTTATGAACATCCAAAAATTTCGGCTTGTTGAAGGAAGAGCACTCCTGATTAAATGCAGCTTGTTTGATGTAATGTATACCTTTGTCAATTTATACTTGCCTAATCAGGGTCAACCACTGTTTATATCTCAGGTTTTCGAAAAAGTTGCAGAGCTAGCAGAGGGAACTCTGATTGTAGGAGGAGATCTCAATTGGACCCTGCAACCAGAACTTGACACCTCTAATGGTCGGTCGACATTGTGTAGATCTCAACACTGTAAGGTCAGACGAGCACTTCATGAACACCAACTAGTCGACACATGGCGCCTTCAACACCCTGGAGAAAGAGATTACTCTTTCTTCTTCCATCCACATAATGTTTACTCACGAATTGACTATCTGTTTCTTTCACATAGGGCCCTTCCTTACCTCTTAGCATCATCCATTGACCAAATAACTTGGTCAGACCACGCTCCGATATCAATAACTATCCAACTCACTCAATCCATGACCAAAAAGTGCACCTGGCGCCTTAATGAGTCTCTCCTGCAAAACACAACTTATAGAGATCAATTGGCCGCAGCATTAGATGACTATATCACAGATAATGATACTCCGGATGTATCCAAAATTACTATCTGGGAGGCACATAAGTGTGTCATGAGGGGGAAACTCATCGAATTGGGCTCCCGTGTTAAGAGAGAACGTACGGCTCGACGGGATTAATTATTACAGCAGATTAGAGACTTAGAGACGGCACATAAATCCTATGCGACCAACGACCTGTTAAATAAGCTGACTGAGACTAGGTCGGCACTTTACAAACTATTAAATGATAAAGCCAAATTAGACTTTAGTAGGTGCAGACATCGTTTCTTCCGGTGGGGTAATAGGCCGGGCTCTATGTTAGCGAGGGCCTTGCGCAAACAACGAGCAAGGGCCTATATTGCATCAATTAAAGATGGTAAAGACCGAGACTGTAAGCTGACCTCAGACATAGCCAGTGTTTTTCACACTTACTATACCAAATTATATAATCTTGAGACCCAGGTGGGTTGTGCAGACAGCTCCATATTCAGCTCGGAACTTGACATATCTAAAGGAGGTGGGTTTTCCTACTCATTCCAGACACTGACATACTAGAGCAACCCTTCACCGAGGGGGAACTAAGGGAGGCTTTCAAATCTACACCTGGGGGTAAAAGTCCGGGCCCTGATGGCTTTTCCATTGCTTACTACAAGTCCTTTAAAGACAAGTTGATACCCCTGATGGTGTCGGCCTTCAGTGCGATTTCCAGAGATACTTTTTTCTCCTCCCAGAGCTTGGGAGCACACATAACTGTGATCCCTAAAGAGGGAAAAGACCCCTCCCAATACGTGAGCTATAGGCCTATCTCCTTGCTTAATGTGGATATCAAGCTGTATGCAAAACTTATTGCAAATAGATTAAAAGTGCTACTCCCAGAAATTGTTCACGCAGATCAAGTGGGCTTTGTCCCAGGTCGAGAGGCTCGGGACAACACTACCAAGGTGATAGACCTGATTCACATGGATTCTCGTTCAGCAACATCGTCAATGCTTTTGTCCACTGATACAGAAATCAGAAATTGAGTCGTTTTCTCTGGAATCCCCGGCTGACACATTACTCTGGCTATCCAGTATTCCTAAGATTGCTCATCCTACTTTAGGTCCCACGTTAGCGAAATGGTCTAAGCTTAGAGCCCTCCCATGTATCTCCTCTCCAATTTCCCCACTAACCCCATTATGTAATAACCCAATGTTCCCTCCGGGGATTACCCCGTTAGCTTTCAAACAGTGGTCCCAGGCAGGGATCCATCGTGTCGGCCAGTTGGTGGGTGCAATGGGGGTTCTCTCATTCACAGAGATCCAATCCAAATGGGATTTACCTAATGCAGAGATCTGGAGATACCTACAGATTAAACACCTGCTGTCACAGGGTCTTCCGAAACAACACACTTTTAGGAATTTAACGGTGTTTGAATCTCTTTGTTTCAGGTCATCAGGTCCCTCACATTCCCTTTCAATCATATATAAGCTTCTGGTAGAACATCTATTCATATCCCCTCAAAAATTTACCAAGGAGGGAGAGATTTAGGGGTTGAGTTACAAGAGGCAGATTGGTCTAAAATATTTCAGGCAGCTCACGCGTGCTCTCCCAATGTTTCAATCCTAGAAACCCACTATAAGGTAATTACCAGGTGGTACAGATGCCCGGCGCAGCTGGCGAAGGCCTTCCGCGGGGTGCCCGATACTTGTTGGAGATGTAATCAGGGTTCTGGTTCTCTTTTGCACATCTGGTGGGACTGCCCCGTGTTGCAAACGTTTTGGTCCCGGGTGGTGAGCACCACGCGGAAGTTGCTAGGTCAAAACATACCCAACACCTCGGTGTTCTGGCTGTTAAATAAAGTTGATATGCCTCTATCAAGTTTTAAAAAAATCTCTTTTAAAATGTATTATCTCGGCAGCGAAGGCAGTAATCCCAGTGAAATGGAGATCAACCACGCTTAGGGACTGGGTATTAGGGACTGGTCTAATAGATTGGAACACTATAGGATCATGGATGAGATGCACCTGTCAACCAAAGACTCGTTTGAATTGTATTATGCTACATGGGTTCCATGGTTAAAACTTCTGGACTCTCCAGAGTTCCCGATTTCAAATTTGACTGATTGACTAGTTGGATCCCCCCCATTTTTGCACCCGAGGGCTGGCTTGGTTATATGGACCATTTGGGCGCGTCGTGTGCCTGGCTGATACATAACCTACTAGGTATACAGAGCTTTAAACTAAACTGTAACTTAATTGAGGAATTTTGCTAGACCCCCCCCCCCCCCTAATGTGGTTCCCCCTTCCCTTCTTTTCCTTTGTCTTTGCCTATATGTTATTGTTTTATAAGGTTATTTAGCAGGTAGGTGTAAGGGTTTGACATATCTCTTTTATAGTTTTCGGAGTACATTTTGGACTGGTGCCAGGATGTCATTTTTTTAGTGTCAATAACGTACCATGCCATTTTGTTGGATGTACATGAATAACCTGTATATGTGTGTAAAACTCAATAAAACTTAAATTTAAAAAAAAAAAAAAAAAAATCACCAGTACCCATGGAATTAATTTCCCTAAACCTATTATAGACATGCTGTTAGAGCTACTGTGATTAGAAACAGTCATTATGAGCAATGAGTCACAGTCTGCAGTGCTAGTCAATAGCAAAGGTAGGACTAGGGTGTTTTAGAAACGACTGTTAGGTCACATATCACATTAGTGTGTACTCTCCCATGATCATGTTTTATTGTACCAAAGCACATTGTATCATTTAATATGAGTTTGTAAACTGATAAAAAATCACTATCAATGATGGAACGATGTCAGGCAAATTCTGAAGTGTGTATGTACTCAGCAGTGTAGACTCATCTCTATACAGTGTGCAGAACCACAATCTTACAATCTTTTCAGCAGATGGTTATGACAGATGATGAGCAGAGATCTGAAGGTAAATCGCTTAGGTATCTACACATGAATCTGCATGCTCATCGGGACTTTCAGTACTTGGTAAAATCATTACAGAAATTACATCTGCAGTAATTTTCTGTAGTGGGAACCCAGCTTAACAAGAAAAAGTGTCCATAACAATGCCAAATACAGAGGGTGCATAGTTATCCTATATGAGAACAGATAACATTGATAATCTAATAAACAGCTAGGAATACAATTTAGAAAATGTCTTTTGAGATAAGTAAAGTAAAATCAATATAATACAACTTTTGCTCCATCTTCAATTTCTTAGATGGATAACAGAGCCTCAAATGACAAATACTGTGTGTTTTGCACATTGGCATGGAGCGTGGAGCATGATTTGTATATATGTATGACGCGATTTAGCACCTTTCACACAGCACATTGGATTGCACCTCCTCCAACCACAACACACTGTCATTATTGTACAAATGAGTGAATGGGGTTAGTTTGCACAATCTGGCGCCTGGATGTGCCAGATTGTGGTAATCTAACTCCAGTACAGGCACTACTAACCCTGCAGTATAGACACCGTTCAATTATGCCAAAATCTCCATCAATACACACTCCATCTGTAAATGTTCAGATTTAACAAGTGCAAAACCTGGCAACTATAAGTCTTGAGACTGTGGTTGCTGTCACAGTCGCCTCTAGAATGTTGGTGTGGGTTCAGCTCAGCTTCTCTGTATAATATTTTCTGTAAGACATTACCGCAGGACAACAAAAATAACCAAACAAAAGAGCCAGCATCAACCCCTTATTACAAAGAATACTCTCTTTGCTACTTTTGTATCTCTTACCCATTGTACAAGAGCTTAGTAAAAATTTTTAAAGTACTGTATACATATGAATTTATAGACAGTAGAATGTTTGATGATTCATAATAGATAGAATGCAGTACTTGTGGTAGATTGCTTAAAAGCCTCAGGGTAAAAAACGAAGATTGGGACAAGGTATATCAAGTTAACTCATTTGAAATCCAAGGGAAAATGCACAACAAACTTACATTGGTACTCACAATTTTACATGAGTATTTTTCAGCGTCACACAAAGATACAGCACAGTGGAGATGTACTTCATCATAATCCCCTATGAATTTAAAAACTGTCACATGAAAGCGACAAGTTAGAGAAATCCCATTCTCTTCAATACCAATGGTGTTGTCTTTGATGTTTGGACAACTAGTTAAGAAAGAACAAAATGTTAAAAATAAATTATTAACTTATACAAAGAGTACAATCAAAGAATAATCTTTTAGAAAATGTACTAATTAAATAGAGGAAATAACGTTTTTTTAATAATCAAGTTATTAAACTGTTGATAGCAATGCAGTCTTAAGAATTGCTAGACAAAGAAATACCCCTCTCTGGCTGGGGATGAATAATTATTTTTCCAAATAATAAGTAATAAGAGTGAAACTAATAAGAAATTTACTCAGACAAACAAAGATGGTGAATCTAACCACAACTGGAAATTTTCCAAAAGATAAAATGTTTGGGGCAGTTACATGGTTGACAAGTTCAAAAAATCCTGGCTTTGTTTTACTAAAAGAAAATCTGAGAATATGATGAAGGAATGCAATATAAGGATTCAAATATGCTATTTGTAAAGAAGGTTAACAACTTTGTGACATCCCTTAAATTAAGAGGGTTCCCTGAGAAGTATGTTGGTCCACAGTCCAAAGACCCTGTTGAAGTTGCCAAAGACAGGGACTTTTATAAAAGGACTCTAACAATGTCACTAGCAAATCACTCAACCACTAGAGAGATGTACATGAGCATCTAAATACAGACACAGTCAGATATGTGTATGTAAGTATCCAAATGGGCAGGGTCCTGGCATCCAAGATATTTAAGCTGAAAAACAGTAGACTGATATTTTTTCTTTGTTCTAATTACTTTATTTAACAATTGCTTGATTTTGTAACATGAGGCATCAGGTACTTTCTATTTACACACATGAATGCAGAAAATGGATAATGTGGGTGCTATTTTCTGAAATGTTAAACTTCTTTTGAATTTATGCACAAAAAGTGCATAAAGTCAAAAGTGATGTCCAAGAAGAAAATAATCGTCAGCACCAAAATATAAGTCACTTTATTAATCATGCAAGTCACTATATCACTGGATGTGGGGTAAGGTTCCATCTATACATGGTAGCTTGCATTAAGGCTATTTGTAGTCACCCTGGTGTTCTCTGCTGACTTATGGTTCTATATGGTGATGCTGCTCCATGGTGACATCTAATAACCTTATAATTTACACTAAAGAATACATTTCCATATATATATATATATATATATATATATATATATATATATATATATATATGCAGTATATATATCAGTGTTCTATTGTGGGTATTGTACTAACCCTCCTTCAATGATGAAGTATCGAAGTTTGTCGTTACTGTCTCTTGATGGAGTTGCATAGCATTTATTTAAGGTTAAGATCAAGTGAGTAGAGTCTGCTCCGACCACAAAAACACCAACGAAGAGCACGTCCCGGGTGGTGAGTACTACTTCTCCTTGTCGGTATGGATGCTTATACGATGCATTTTTATAGAGAGCCATCTTGGTGGTGAAACTTCCTTCTTGAGTGGGGACTGTCAGATTGATTACACTGCAAATGTAAAGTAAAACAGTTGTATGCTCCATGCATGTTGAAATCTTCAGTAATATAATTATTGCAAAGGTTAAACTAGGAACTTTACAAATTAATTCATTAATTTTTGTATTGTATACAACATTATATAGAATGTGACATCATTTAATTTGTTTTCTAGGCACATTACAGATGCCTGAACAGGCATTTTATAAAATAAAGCTGCCTACCTGGATTTTTTCCTTATTGTTTGCTGGAGGCAGTTGGTTTTCCCTGGTAAATAGGTGAGACATTTTACCATTTCTAGTTATAGTTACCAGAAGGTAGCTTTAACTAGAAAAGGAAACAATACAGGTAAACAGATCACTATGAGAAAATTACAGCTAATTGATTTGTGTTGTGCCTACAAAAATTACAATAAGTAACATTTCTTTTAAAGTGATGTTCTCTTTAAAACCATTAGGCTAAGGTATCACCCCTTCAGGTTCCCACCACTTTAGGACTGCAATCAAGCAACAGTAACTACTGACAGCCAATGAAATGAGAACTGTCAGTATTGTCATTAAATAAATACTAGGAAAGAGATTCAAACTCCTGCTCAGTCTATATATCATTAGTGTGCTCCTGATTGAACAGAAGCTGTAGCCATTCCTATCAGGAGTGCCATTCATTAGACATCTATGTCCTAGTTGCACAGGATGGGTTGGGTCAGCTCTTTTTTCTCCCTGCAGTCACCTCTGCTCGTGGGGTAGCAAAGGTTGTCCAAACGTGTCTGACCCTTTAAGGTGCTAAAACAGCAATACTCATATGTGGCATGCAGTTCCATGTCCTGGTACTTGTGCCATATCATAATAAATTAGCTTCCAATAACAATACAAACATTTGCAGCCTTTTCTCTTGCATGGTTCACTGTTTAAAATTGATATAAGAAAATATATTTTCATATGACAGACAAAGTGTTTATTGATGAGGTATAGGTTCTTACCTAAGCATGGGTCTTATAACAGAATCCAGAGAGATTTTGATGTCTAATTCATATGCACATGAGAACTCCACATTTATAGTTCGATCTCGTGTAATGATGTTACCTGTGTTGTTTGCACTCTCTATCCAAACTGTGTTTTTGTACATGATGTGAGTGCCATTAGACTATAAGACAGAAAAAATGTCAAAGTTAAGACCTAATTTAAATGACTAGGCCAACAGGTCAAACTGAAACCAGAAGGGTGTGCCAAGTTTATGACATAAGCACAAAGGGGAGGTCATTTATCACTGGATAGCATATCATTAAGCCAGATTTCCCCTGCTGCAAGTCATGCAACGTATACACCTTTTACCTCTCTTACGTCACTGCACACAGCTTTGTGCGACAAAATGGCATATAATGCAAACGGGTTAATTGTTAATTGAGGAAATTCTGTATGTAATCTGTAATCTAATACCAATTGTGTGGCTGCCTAAGCTCCAAAATTTAGAACAAGCTTGAAGGAGTTCCGCATTGTGCAGGTTGTCGTAGGGTTTTTCACCACAAAACAAGGAAGAAACGACTGCTTTGAGTTGACATTTTTATCTTTGTACCCCATGAAGAAGGGAGTGGAGCAAACAAAAGGACAAACCATGCTGCAATGCATGAGGTGTAGATTTATTTATCGTCCTTGCAGACAGGGAAAATACTGGCTGCTTTTGCATGTAGCATACAAATATTGGTCAGCTTTACTTTACACTGCAATTCAGAATTTATTTAAACCCCTCTAAAACTTCAACACATTTAAAGCCCCCCTCGTGAGCAAAAATCTGCGTTAAAACAACGGTAATGATGCACGCCCCGCGATGCTCTTTAGAATTGAATCTGTCCCTAAGAAAGCATAAAAGTGCCTGAATATATGGACAAGTTAATTGCACATTGTGATGTCAACAAAAGGGACACTAGTGCAAAATATGGCTTTCTAGTTTGTGCTCACATGCAATGACCACTTGTGTTACATAACGTGAATGTACCACATACATATTTGAGCTTTCTGTAATGTGCTGAAATACAGGCTGTTATTGAATGCATTTCCACATGTTTACAATCCAATTTGATGCCATCAGTGCAATCAAAACTGCATACTGACAAACTGATTACTATTGGAACTATTTTTATGAATCAGGATTCATGCATTTACCATAAAAGGTCAACTGGGAAACAACATTAATTGACTTTATAGTTGAGACAAATGTGCAGTGAAGTCTTTTTATAATATAGCGATCAGTACTGAGTATTCCTATACCTGTACAATATTTCCACAGTTTCCTTTTGTATTGTTTATTTGAAAAGATATGAAATCTTCTCCCTCAATGCCAGGGCAGTGTCTGTCATTAATCCGGACTCCTTCTCTTTCAAATCCAAGCTGAAAGAGTTTGCATTTTGATATTGATACTTCCATCTGAGCAGCTTTGCAGGTCACTTCTGCATCAATGATGTCATGTGTATCTGTACAAACACAAAATAAAACATATAGTGTAAAAAGATAAAAGAGCTTTAAAGCTTTAGGACAAAAATAAGAAACTGCCCTCTCAACGCCGACATGATATCATAGACTATTATAGTTGAACAGATAATCACACCCATTATCATCATTTATTTATATCTGCATATTAAGAAGAGCTTTCCTTTGAGGGGATCATAATACAAACACATTACATACAAGGACATGAAACAAAAGGAAAAGTTTGTCTTGTCCAAAGGAGCTTACCATCTAAGAAGTGTGGGGAACAAATGATACATAAGGTAGCAGAATAACAATTGCAGTTGGTTAGTTGATTGTGGGGACAGTGTGTGACTGCTGTAAAGTAGAAGCATTGACTGCCACCAATATTTAAGTAACCATTGGCGATTGGCATTTCTGTGAAGCTGCCAATAGTGTGGTATAGATGGAATGAGGAGAGACAGTGGAAGATGGAGACATGATAAATCAGTCATTTTAGAAATCTGAAGACAGTCCGCAGCTGGGAACCACAATGACCTTCACCAGTTATATTAACTGACACTTTTTGTTCGTCTGGTTCTGTATAAAGCTTTTGCTTTTGTGCTGCATAGGCACTCTTGTGGTTATCCTTCTGCTCAGCATAGTTGTATGCCCTGTAGATTTGTTTGGCATCATACTTACTCAGAGCCATCTTAACAACATTATGGGCCCCCGGGCAAAGCAGTGCACTGGGGCCCCTAGATATAGATATAGTTTTATAGATGTATACAGATTGTCAGGTGCCGTCTCCGCGCTCTCCACAGGCGCCGGAGATGGGCACCTTCTCTCCGCAATCCACGTCCTGTTGCCTAGCAGCAGAACTCTATCTCTATTCACCTGTCTGCAGCCAGCATGTCTAAACTGCCTAAATCTCCCTAACCCAATCAGGAGGCACCTTAGAGTACTTAAAGCAGCCTCTGACACATGTCTAGTGCCAGAGTATTGGTTCTAATTGCAAAAGAAAATACCACTGCACTAGGTATCGCTATTCCAGTGTCATATTCTTGTCAATTATAAATATTTAGGTAACATGATTACTGGATGGTGCACTTCAACACAGATAGCTAATCAGGTAAAAAAAGAGGATAGGAAGAAATTGTGTATTCGAAGGCACTCCGCGATATCAATAATAAATTAAAATAACTATATCTTTATTTGTATGCTTTAAGAAAATCCCTCTTAATTGGATAGCGAAATATTAAAACCAAAGTGATTAAAGTGAATTAAAATAGCAAAATAAATTGCTATGCCCCGCTACTTTATATATATCTATATAAGTATTCAGTATATAATATAATAATCACTCCTATATTAGACCACTCTCACAGTTGGATACTACTCCAAATCAAAATAATTAAAGTATGTGTGGTATAAATGAGACTAATTTGGCAGTTATTACTTCAATCCAATATCCCAGTAATCCTTTATAGTAACTGTAACTTTATAGTAAATGTAACTTATCGATAATGGGGTATCCTGATATAATAGGAACTCCATATGATTTAAAAACACACTCTCAGTGTAATAACCCTGATCCATATAATTGCTTGCATATAGAGCCCAATAAGGGCTTAAGCTATTGTTATATTAATAATGGGATTACTAGTGCTTAAAATAGGGTCTCTGCCTGACGGTTGTTTGGCTTGGTTATATACCCTAGCAATATATTGCTCTAGTAATTATACATGTGTGTTGAATTGATCAGTCATTCTGGTATCAAACAGACATCTGATGTATCTATTGGAGCTCTTTCTAAATTGGAAGCCTGCCATTTTTTAGTCATATACACACACACACACACACACACACTCTCATGCTGTTATATAACCCATACAAGGTTTGGTTATCTGAGAATGCTAAATAGAGACAAATAATGAGGAGTAATTGAGCACAGTAGAAACTCCATATGAATCAAAAACACACTCTCAGTGTAATAACCCTGATCCACATAATTGCTTGCATATAAAGCCCAATAAGGGCTTAAGCTATTGTTATATTAGTAATGGGATTACTAGTGCTTAAAATAGAGTCTCTGCCTGACGGTTGTTTGGCTTGGTTATATACCCTAGCAATATATTGCTCTAGTAATTACACATGTGTGTTGAATTGATCAGTCATTCTGGTATCAAACAGACATCTGATGTCTCTATTGGAGCTCCTTCTAAATTGGAAGCCTGCCGTTTTTTAGTCATATACACACACACACACACACACACACACACACTCATGCTGTTATATAACCCATACAAGGTTTAGTTATCTGAGAATGCTAAATAGAGACAAATAATGAGGAGTGATTGAGCACAGTAGCGGGGTAAACGCCAACGCGCGTTTCGCTACATGCTTTTTCAAGCATCCTTAGGAAATCATCCTGACGGACTGCGCATGCGCAGCACCCAAGAACTCTTGTGACTGTTGCTTTTAATCTAATTGGTTGATCAGGCAACTCTCCCTATTTAAGGCACCTGTGCTCATTACCTCATTGCCTGATCTTGAGTCTCATTCCCTGTGAGTCTCTGAAGGTGTCTCCTGTGTTCTACTAGTGTCTTCAGTTTCCTGCTGATTCCTGTTCTACTCATCGCTGGTCTCCATACCCGCTACTGTCTCCTGTGTACTACTAGTGTCTTCAGTTCCTGTGGATTCCCTGTGCTACTCATCGCTGGTTTCCATAACTGCTACAGTCTCCTGTTTCCTGCCTGTGTCTTCAGCTGGACTCTGATTACTGGATCTACTCACCTGTGGTTCCTACACTTGTCTCTGCCGTTCAGCGTCTCTGCAGTCCCTGCATCTTCCTGTGGACAGACTGTTCTACTGAATAGCGGTATGCCTATCTGTTATTGACTTTCTACGTTTACTCTGCATATCCGCTAGGACAAGTTTCCACTCTCAGCAGCGGTATCCATACCCGCTATAGACTGTTATTGTTACGCTGCATATCTGTTTGGAATTAACTGTACTACTCAGTCGTTATATGCATAATTGTGATTGACTATCCTTTATTGGTCTGCATATCTGTGCTGAGCAAGTCTCTACCAAGCAGCGCCACATACCGTTATAGACTTTGCTGGATACGCTGCATATCTACTGGGATCAAGTTCCTCTGTGCTCTCAGTGTCTGCATCCTATTATCCTTTGTATGCCTCCACTCATCGATACCTGTACACATCCTCACCTATTAAGCAGTGGTACAACTTGCTGTACGCAGACCACTGACTTCCCCGCTACCTACCTGCACCTGGAAAAGTCTTCTCATCATAAGCAGTGGTACAACTTGCTGTACGCAGACCAATGACTTCCCCGCTACCTACCTGCAACTGGACAAGTCTTCTCACCATAGCAGTGGTACAACTTGCTGTACGCAGACGACTGACTTCCCTACTACCTACCGCATCTGCTCACGTCCATCCTGATCTCCGTGTTCAAATCTGCCTTTCCACTATATCAGCTAGTCGCTGACTCATTGACCAAGATTCCTGCAAGTCACTGACTTTCCTATTTTTTATTGGCATTCTCTCTCCATCTGCTGTGATATATGTTCCGCTAGTCACCCTGCTACCAGAGGACCGTTGTGTTACACTTCACTACTCTGGTAATCCCAGTCATCTGGTGAATTCCTGGGCAAGACTCCTAGTGTCCGTGACATCATGCATGTCAAAGAGGTGTTTTCTCGTTTACGTGCTAATCTCCTATTCTGCAAGCTCGAGAAATGTCTCTTCAATTGCTCTCAAGTACCCTTCCTAGGATATATTGTATCAGGCTCCGACCTTCAGATGGATCCAAGCAAATTGGAGGCTATTCATAATTGGCCGCAACCTTCCGGTCTCAAGGCTACCCAGCGTTTTATTGGCTTTACGAATTATTATCGCCAATTCAGTAAGGGGTTTTCTACGTTAATCTCTCCTATTACTCTCCTCACTCGGAGGGGTGGCCAATCCAAGTCTTGGCCCCCAGAGGCTGTACGAGCATTTCTAGCCATTAAAGAGGCCTTCTTGTCTGCACCCATCTTATCTCAACCCGATCAAAATAAACCGTTTTTCCTAGAGGTGGACGCATCCTCTGTTGGGATTGGAGCAGTACTGTCTCAAAAGAATTCTGTAGGCCTTCCTCTTCCTTGTGGTTTTCTCTCCAAAAGATTTTCGGCCAGTGAAGCCAACTACGGGATTGGGGACAAGGAACTTCTCGCCATCAAGACCGCCCTGGATGAATGGCGCTATCTGTTGAAGGGGGCGCGCTTTCCCATCACAGTGTATACAGATCATAAAAATCTCACCTACTTGCAGTCTGCACAATGTCTGAACCCTCGACAGGCCCGCTGGTCGCTATTTTTTAACAGATTCCAGCTGATACTAACTTTCCGGCCCGGTACCAAGAATTTGCGTGCTGACGCATTATCTCGATCTTTTGACTTCTCCGATGTCTCGTCATCTATGGTTGCCAAACCCATCCTCAATCCTTCCACAATTGTAGCCTTGACCAATTCCTTTTTCAAGATTCCTCCTCCTGGTCGTTCTTTTGTACAGGAACATCTACGCATTAAACTCCTTAGATGGGCTCATAACGCCAAATTCACTGCTCATGCTGTGGTTAAGAAGATAGTTGCTCTTGCTATGTCGCCTTTATTGGTGGCCCTCTTTGCCCTCAGATGTCCTGAAATTCATCTGTGCTTGTGAGGTCTGCGCCCAACACAAGATCCCGAGGAGACCCCCTGCCGGTCTTCTCCATCCTCTGCCCATTCCGGACCTTCCATGGCTTAGTATCAGCATGGATTTCATTACAGACCTTCCTGCCAGTCATGGCCTTAACACCATCTGGGTGGGGGTGGACCGCTTTTCGAAATTAGCCCATTTCATTCCCCTCAAGGGATTACCTTCTGCCACCCAGCTGGCTCTCCTGTTCATCCGAGAGATTTTTCGCCTTCACGGCTGCCCGAGGGACATCATTTCTGATCGTGGAGTCCAATTTGTCTCCCAATTCTGGAGATCCTTTTGCAAACAGCTTGGGCTCAGCCTAAAATTCTCCTCCGGGTACCACCCGCAAACTAATGGACAGACTGAACGGACCAATCAGGACCTGGAGGCATTTCTGAGGTGCTACTGTTCGGATCAACAGTCGTCCTGGAGTGAACTTTTACCCTGGGCAGAGTTTACCCATAATAACCACCAACACGAGTCCACGGGTAACTCTCCCTTCTTTACCATCTACGGGAGACATCCCATTCTCCCCACCTTCTCTGATCTTTCGGATTCCTCGGTACCTGCTGCGCAGAATATGGTACACAATTTTTCTCAAATTTGGTCCCAAGTACATTCCAGATTACTACAAACTTCTGACCATTATAAACACTTTTCAGATCGGCATAGAAGGAATCTCCCTGTACTTCAGGTAGGAGACAAAGTCTGGTTAGCTACCCGCAACCTTAGACTCAAGGTTCCCACTATGAAATTAGCTCCACGCTATATTGGACCCTTATCCATCTCTCATGTGATCAACCCTGTCACCTACAGACTTCATCTACCAGCTTCCCTGCGGATTCATAATACCTTTCATATATCTCTGCTTAAGCCACTCATTCTCAACGAATTTTCCAGCAAAACCTCTCCACCTCCTCCTGTCAAGACTATTCGTGGTGAAGAATTTCTGGTAGAACGCATTCTGGAATCTCGTATCTCTAGAGGAAAACGCCAATTTCTCATCCATTGGAAGGGCTACGGCCCAGATGAGAGATCTTGGGTCTATGTAGAGGATATTCATGCTCCACGTCTGTTGGCAAGATTTCTGCGTGATTCCTGCACCACCCGTAAGAAAGAAGGGGAGGATACTGTCAGGTGCCGTCTCCACGCTCTCCACAGGCGCCGGAGATTGGCACCTCCTCTCCGCAATCCACGTCCTGTTGCCTAGCAGCAGAACTCTAACTCTACTCACCTGTCTGCAGCCAGAATGTCTAAACCACCTAAATCTCCCTAACCCAATCAGGAGGCACCTTAGAGTACTTAAAGCAGCCTCTGACACATGTCTAGTGCCAGAGTATTGGTTCTACCCTGCTCCAGCATTTAGTTTGCATTCCTGTTCCTGAACTCCTGTGTATAGACTCCTTGGCTTGTTTGACCTCTCTTCTGAATTTCCCTTGTACTTCGCTGCCCGCTCTGGTATTGACCTTTGGACCGTCCCTGACTACTCTTGCCTACTCTCCGTGGTACCTCGCTTCCTTGGTCTCGACTCGGCCTGTCTGACTACCCTATTCTGCACTGGTGACTTCCTGGGAGAACCGCGACCTGCACATCGCATGCAGCCAAGCCCAAACCTCCTTGCGGGGGTCCCTGGTGAACACCGGTGGTGTGTTAGACTCCGCGCCTCTCAGGTTAGTAGCACTAATACCAGTCGGTGATATTCTCTGTGTAAAAGTGTGACACAGATACAGATATAGATATAGATATATAGAGATAGATAGATGTACTTGCTCAGTGACCCTTGTAAGTTATTTTTCTTTTTTTTTTTCTTTTGCAGGATTATTTATTCTCATTAAGAGCCATGCCTATGGGATTCCCTTGCCCGTGGGGCCCCCGGGCAGCTGCCCATCGTGCCCAATGGAAAAAATGGCCCTGTACTTACTGCTGGACACAGAGCCAGCACAGTTGTCTACTGTGAGCAAACTTCCTTTTAGCTGGGATGGTGTAAGCCCTCTGTGGGATTCAACTCACTCGGGTATCCCAGAATATATCCAAAATAAGGCTTGGTAGTGGTAATGTGTTCATTCCAGTAGCCTCTTGCAGTCAGCACTCCAAGGTAACAATCTCTGTATCCTTCAGAGTCATATCCTCCCACAGTATTGCTGCTACCATATATAAAGACAGCTTTATATGTTGCCCAGCCTGGGATACTGGCCAGCACAGACCCTGCCCTAGTAAGGTTTCCTCTGGCTGCACTGCAATCATTCCAAAGCACATTGTATCGTTTGATTTGATTTTATAAAAGGACTAAAAATCTCTATAAGCAATGGAACAATGTTGTGCCAATTCTGAAGTGTGTATACACTCAGGACCAGCAATGTAAGCAGATCTCCATAGAGTTTACAGAGTCACAATCTTTTCAGACAATGGTTATGACAGATGAAAAGCACAGATCTGAAGGTAAATCTTGTAAAACGTGTATAGTGTGTGCACATGAATCTACATGGGGATCAGGACTTTCGCCGTTGGTAAAATCGTTAACGATATCGCAGTGGGAGAGATTTTCTGTGGTGTGTACCCAGCCCAACTGCGATCCACAATATGATTATTTCAATGTATTTAAAAAATAGGGAAAATGTATGTCATTTGCCATCAGTAACATAAACATGGGTATACAGTTTGTATACATACCACTGATGAAAATACATCCTGCCTCAGTAAACTATTAGACTTTATAAAGGCAAATTTGTTTTGATTGCAATTTGCAGAAATGTCCAATGTGACCAAATGTTTAAATTACTAAGTCAATATTCATTAAAGGCGAAGGTCACTGCTGCTTCATACGTTGGTATAGGACACAACAACTTGCTAACTGTATTCTGTCTGTGGAATTATTTCTATGAATTTATTTAATCAACATTATCCTTTAACCCTGTACTAAATGTTCTGCTTATATTGCAATTAACTGTGGTGAATCAGTTAATTGATGAGCATGGTGTTTTTAAATGAATTCAGTTAATTAATTCAGTCCAGGTAACTCCAATAGAAAATAATAGGAAAGTTTGGGAGTTGATCATTTTGTATTGTAGGGTATGTCCCCTGCCCTTTTTTACACTGTTATGATGTCTGGTCATACCATTCCCGTAGACTGGTGGATCCATGCAACCACAAAGCTCTCCTCCATTGTCTACTTCACAGCTTCTGTTTGGACAGTCTGCATCTACACAAGGATCTTCAATCACTCCTGCTATAAATGAAAAAATAGGAAAGAATAATATTAGACTCCTATACAATGACAGAAAAATACATAATCGTATATTTAAGAGCTAGTGTTTTATTAGCACATGCTGAAGGACATTGCCATTTTGAGAAGGTTAAAACATGACTGCCTGTGTAAGCAATGGTCTTGAGATGCAGCATTATTACTGCCACTACTACTAGTACACAATATTATTTGGTCACTATAGTTTCTGATGCAATACTCTGCTAGTGATGAGCCAAAAAGATGCTTATTTTTAGAATTAATTGGATTTCAGCCATTTTGGGGGACTCTTAGCAACTTATTACTGCACCTGGTTTGGAGTAAGGTATATCTATAAAGACCAGTGGCAGTTTTTATTTAAGGACCAGTGCATTGTAGTTAGTTGCTGAGCAAACTTTTATTTACTGCAATGATGACTGTGACATATTGTTATTATTAATTCATGTATTTAAGAGAATGATCCTTACACCCAGACTAAAACAGCAAGGATTGGGCAGGGATTGACATATAAGCTGGATATACTGTATATCTGATTTCAGCAGTTATTACATTTTCCTGACTAGTCAGCTTGTCACCACAATGATCATAAAATATCATTAACCTTGTTGGCAGTCAGTAAAACATAAATTGACAGAAAACACAAACTTACAGCAATTCTCCTTTTCAATCCACTCTGTGCTGAGAATTCCAAATGATCTGCATGCTTCTCCATAGGCAGCTAAAGAGCCGCACAACTGAATCTTCTTATTGTTATAACATCCATCCAGAAAACAAGACTCATAAAAGGGTACAGGATCCAGAAGTCCATAACACGGCTGAAAGAAGCCCTTCATATCTGTCAGTTTGAGGCAGTATCCATCACTCTGAAGCTTCTGGATTTGGACATTGTCACAAGTAGAGGCATACTGAGAGTACTGCAGCTCATTGCAGCTGAAAAGTTATATATTATTGACACTTTTTTAGCAACCACTAATCACAAATAATATCCACTTTTAAAATGAATAATACATGCATGCTCTTTTATTCCCTTCAGCTGTACCCAAAACTAGTTTGTGGGACAGCTTATTATTGCATCAAACTAACCCATTGGGATGGGTTAATGGGGTTAAAAATCAAGAGGTAAAAAAATATTATTACATTTGTGCCATATGAACAATGGTTCTATACAGAGGTTCTGGTAAAGAAGAGTTGGTTTAAACAAGGCTTTAACTTTAAATAACCTCTGTACTAAATCCTCTCCCTTCACAATAATAGTCAGTTGTTGGTGGTTCCTCTTTTAAGATACTAGCTATGCGGTCTATTTATTATGCACTCACATATAATTGCTAAAGATCAGGAATGGTGGGTGTAGGTACACACCACTGTTCTGTTCAGCTTTCTATCACCCACTTGGTTACTATAAGCACTTCCGAGCAGCCAGGTAGTTTAAAGTGCAGTCACATGACTGCAAATGAGCAAATCGGCTGCACAGGGCTCATATCCTACGCAGTGGTTTCATTTGCTGCCTGCACCTTTTTAGTGCAGGCTGCTGTTACCTCTCTGGCTGTCAGGGGCAAATGCAAGATTTCTAGAGGGGTGTTTCTACAGCACTCTCTTGAAAAAAAGAGTATAAAAAAATGAGGCATAGAAACACATTAATATTGATTTGATTTAAATCAATTATTCTTGACCACCTTGCCAAAATAATTGAATTTAATGCATTGTAAAGAAATACAACAAACTTAATACTAATCTCCCACTGAAATCCCATTATAGATAAAAAAAAATATAATAATTTTGTTACAGCTATTCACATATTGCTTCACATCTCTCTCAGCAGCCAAGAAACTTTCTTTTTTTCTAAAGTTACAGAAACACTAAGGCCAAATATGAGAACAATCCACCAATTTGTTGAATACAAAGTTAATTAAAACATAGTCAGGTCTGCACAAGATTGGGCCTTGGACTGCAGACTGCTAAAGTTTTATTCAATGCAGACAGGAAAAGGAGGTTCCTAGAAACCGTTTCTTCCTACTAGGCCACAGCACTATCCTTAGTCAAGTGTAAAGTTGTTTCTGGGTAAAACCCTCTTAGCTGTCTGATTCTTGGTATGGTTTCTGTTTCTGACATTGCCTGCATACTGACTTTTCTTCATCTGCCATGAACTTTGTCTGACTCTTACCATTCTCTGGGTTGCCACCTAACCTGACTTTTTGCCTGGATTTGACCATTCTCTGGATTCCTACATGCCTTGAACTGCTGTTTCGATATTGGCCTCTCTTGGATTATGCCTACTCTAGACTTCTGCTTGGACTCTGCACACCACTCTGACCTGTGAGAGCATGTGCATTCTCCTTTTTTTTGGGTCTCAGTACCATTTGATTAGTCTCTACAATATTTCTGGTACAAGCCCTTATCCCAGAATAAACCACTTCTATTGCGTGCATAAGACCTGGGGGCACCTGAGTACCGGTGAGCACGTTCAGCTCTAAAGAAAAGGGAGTTGCTTTAGGAAAAGACCATGACTAGCCTGGTTCTAGAGATTTCTGGTGTCTGTTGTCACACTTTGTTAGCAGTATGAATTGACAGAAATCCATAGGACCATAACATTGCTGTAGTATTGGTGCTTAATAAGGACCTTTTTTTCATTTAGTGAATGTTGCTGTTTTCCTTAACTTGTTCCCTTTTGGTTTTGACATATCCTAAAATTATAGCTGGTTTCACATGAAAATTTCCTTCTCTAAGCATAACAGTAGCCATACCACTCAGCAAATCTTTACACTGGCTACCTTTACCTCTAAGGATAAAAGTCAAAGTACTATCAACCTAAAAGCTCCAACAATTCTGTGCGACTTCACATATTCAACTTCATCGTATAGTATTCTCCCCAACCTGCAGCTCCCCATTAAACACTTTAGGACAAACCTTTTTTGCATTCCATTTGTTTTCCAGCTTTGTGCCAATACCACACTGCTAACTACAGGTTTCCCTCTTAGAGTGACATAATCATCGGTTAGATCTCCATTGAAGTTGCCGCAAAGCCCACAGACTTTGTTTTGAAGTCGCTCACTGATGGTAATTTTAATGATGTTGAATCCATTGTAATGAATCTGAATGTCAGGGCTTGTGTCAATGACCAAAAATCCCTCACTGCTGTATATTTTAGTTGATAATCCAGTTACAAATGGGACAGATACTTGTGTTCCATTTACCTATAATAAAAACAAACTTTAAATGAGCATTATTGAAACCTAAAAGTAACCAAGTTGGTAATAAAATATTAGCATGCACATCACAAATATTTAAAATTGCACAACCCTTCACTAACCAAACTGCAATACAATACTGATAGCTGCTCTCTTCCAGTCTGTTCAGCAATTTCTCCAATTTCAGTGAACGTTCATGTGTAGTCTAAGCACTGTTCTATACATTGCAATGAATTTGTAGCTTTGTTTGAGCAGCGTTCACTAAGTGGAAAACACAGCTCAGACCAAATTTACTGCAGTCTCACTAAAAGTGGCTGTTTGTATGAGCCCTTAAATAGGGAGATGACACATTTTTCAATGCATGTCTACCAGTTGACAATAGGATGGTGTAAAAATAAGTATAAATATATATTTAAGCAATTTCTAATCTGTCTACTTGTGAGTTGGATGGCATATATAAACTTAGATTGAGTTCCTTTCCTATGTACTACAATAGCATTGGGACAACTGCCTAGAACTATACTAGAGATTTTTAATTTGGAAAATGTAATGACCTCTAAGTCTTAAAGTTACATGTCCCCTAGATATCCACTATTTACAGATCATACAATTAACCCCACATTATCATGTGACTACAAATTTGTAGTGTAGCTTGAGCCTCTGTTTTCTTTGATGCAACAATATTGAAATCCATAATACTGTGGAGCAGCTTATAAACTTAAGCACCTATGTTTTTTAACCATATAGACTGACTGAAATTTGTGCAGAAAACCATTTTTGCAGAAGTTGCTTATACTGTGTAACATAAAATATACAACAGTATCAAACTGTTCTGAAAATAGTGCAGGCATCGGTATCATTGATCCAGTACCTGTAGGCCTCTGTTTTTCATACGAGTGGAAGTGCAAATTGCAGGTCAGAGCAAAATGCTGGTGTAAATGTATGACCTGCCAGAACCTGGCAGGAAGTGAGGCTGTTGGCTATGCATGCTGGGAAGTTCCTGTTATCTGTTCTGCATCCTTGTTATGTAGGTTATATTGAGTAAATACATTATGTTTCACTCGTTAGAATTGTCACTCCAGTCTTTCTGCACCCAAATCACCAGCTGGAAAATCATGTGAACTACAGTGGTGCCCAGGTACCAAGATCAATGATTCCAATGTCTACATGATCAATTCTTGCCAACTTTGGCAAGGATTGCTCCGTGAGATTGGGGGGGGGGGGGAGGTTGGCATGTGGGGGTCAGGGATCAGCGGATTGTGTCATTTTTTCCCCCTATACAATCATCACATTTTATTACGGGGCCACGATGATGTGCGATTCACGTCCTAAACCCGCCCCCACCACTTTACTATTGATTACTATGGAACTGGAAGAAAAATTCGGGAGTCTCCCGGACATTCCGGGAGAGTAGGCAACTATGGCATGAAGTACTTAGTCATTGTGCTCCTTAGAAACTTTACGTGAGCAACTTCTGCAAAAACGCTCGTCTGACCTAGCAGGCAGCATACAAATTATTTAAAATGTTTGCACATCATCCTATCAACTGGGCAAATCTAGGTGATGAAAAGATGCTGATTTCATTTCCACAAAGTACTCCCTCACAACAGAGTCAGTGGAAAGATTCAAAGCATGAACCTAAGAAGTGTATTCTGGGTCCTATGCATGTAGCCTTCAAGTATATAATAAATAATGCTGCAATAGAAGAGATGTGCAAATTATTTCAAAATCAAGCATGTCATATACATGGCTGTCAGGATGCTGGAGCTTTGACTGTCCATTGAATAGTAAGGCTGTAAGGTTGTCTCTCCTGTCCTATACCAAGCTTCAACGTTAGTAAAATAAATAATTAAAACTACTGACACCTATATTTTAATTTTTTTTTGCACCACACTATAGTTGCTTCAGCTGCTGACTTTGAGCCTCATATTGCAGCCTCATCATCATTGCAGTGAATATGCCTGTCAATCTGTTACTACTAGGCATCTCCTGGTACAGAATTTCTATACTGAGCTCAGGATTTCTAACCATTTTTCTTTATAGAGTACTTCTTCAATTTTTATTGCATGCCAAATACACTTATGGATATGTCCATTGCAAAAAATGCCCGTCTGGCAAAAATCATTAAATCGTTTTGTTGGTTTGTCCTTACTGTGACATAGAAATAGCTTAGTGAAACATGACCTCACTGTGCAGGTAAGATAACTATGGGGTAAGAACAGTTCCAAACTCCAAGGGTGCAGAGCTCCAAAACTTTCAGGTAGTATTTATAGCGTAATTACACAGTGCTGTGTAGATTCCGAAGTAGAACAGAGAAAGAACAGTTGGAGAGATAGGAGGGGAATCAGGACAGGACAGTGTCAGAAAGGCCTTTAGTCTGAGGGTGGACTATGTTTTCAAAAGCCTCAGTCAAGTCCAGGAGGATAATCAGGGAGAAGTGGTCTTTGGGCTTGACAGACAGAAGATCATTGAAGTTTCGATGGAGTGGAGGGGATGAAAGCCAGATTGGAGAGGCTCAGGGGCAGATTGGCCATTGGGCTTACCGGGAATTTTCCCAGTAGGCCGGGGGCCTAATGAGGCCAACCATAGGCTGCTTGATGGTTTATTTTTTTCATTACATCTTTTTTGGTCTGATTTTTTTTTTCCATCAGTGGGTGCTGGCCGCAATCAGGGCCAGCCTAACATTAGGACGGATTGCAGGGGAGAGAGAGGGGGGCAGCGGAGGCCCCCAGGAACAGGGGTGCCAGCAGGAGAGCATCATTGTGGCCGCGGAACTTATCTAAAACCCAGCCCCCCTTGCGTGGCCTCGTCCTTGTTCTGTCCAGTAATAAAGAGAGGTCACATGGGACGCGCACCATGTGACAGGTGTCGTCCCATGAGTACAGTGCAGGAAGTGCGGCTAGGATAAGGTGTGTGAGGGTGTTTTATGTCAATGTAACGTGTGTTAATGTAGTGTGTGTGTGTGTGTGTGTGTGCAGGGGGGCTTATGTCAGTATAGTGTGTGAGTGTGTGCAGGGGTGCTTATGTCACTGTAATGGGGGTGAGGGCAGGGGGGCTTATGTCAATGTAATGGGGGTGAGGGCAGGGGGACTTATGTCACTGTAATGGGGGTGAGGGCAGGAGGACTTTTGTCACTGTAATGGGGTGAGGGCAGGGGGCTTTTGTGACTGTAATGGGGATGAGGGCAGGGGGCTTATGTCACTGTAATGGGGGTGAGGGCAGGAGGACTTTTGTCACTGTAATGGGGTGATGGCAGGGGGCTTTTGTGACTGTAATGGGGATGAGGGCAGGGGGCTTATGTCACTGTAATGGGGGTGTGGGCAGGGGGCTTATGGCAATGACATGGGAGTGAGGGCAGGGGGGCTTATGGCAATGAAATGGGGGTGAGTGCAGGGGGGCTTATGGCAATGAAATGGGGGTGAGTGCAGGGGGGCTTATGGCAAAGAAATGGGGGTGAGTGCAGTGGGGCATATGGCAATGAAATGGGGGTGAGGGCAGGGGGGCTTTGGGCAATGAAATGGGGTTGAGGGCAGGGGGCTTAGGGCAATGAAATGGGGGTATGATGTAGGTGGTGACTAATGGGTGATGGTGGGGCAATTTAGTTCAATAGTGAGGGCCTATTAATTTAAGATGAGGAGGCAGGACTTTTCATTTAATGCTGGTTTGGGGCTATTAACTGAATGTGGGGCTGAGTTTGGGGATGAGGGCATTTAAGTAAATGTGAATATGTATAATTTAATGTCAGGGGTAGTTTTGGGCCTGTTTGGAGGTAGGGAAATAGATTAATTTATTAAATGGGAATACTATTAATTTAATAGGGCTGGAGGGAGGCCTAATTATTAAACGTGTGTGCTATTGATTTAACGCTGCGGCTGGTTGGAGTTTTCTTAATTTAATGTACCCATTTTTTTTCAGATAGGACTCTCAACATTCCAGGATACAGACAAGCAGCAACTGAGCTAAAGACACCAGCAGTCACAGGTAGGGATAGCGACAAGAACAGGACACACATACTCAGGTACATACAGTGAGCACACAGACACAGTAAGCGCACACACATACGGGGACAGACACAGTGAGTACACACACATACTGTGCCCCGCCTACCATTTATTTGGCCCCGCCCACATGAGGCCACTTTCAGACTTTTTTCCAGGGCCACTTTAAGTTCCCAATCCGCCCCTGGGGAAGCACAAACATAAAATAACAAACTGCTTTTCTCTAATCTCTACTAATAACTCACACAGAGTTTACTTATCTCATTCCCCGCTTACCTTGCTTATCTCTCCACTAAAATGTTTCTTTGTACTTCCCCAGCTTCTGCAGCTGTTTAGATATGATATATTGTACTCAATGTTTCATTTGGAAACCAAACAAGTTTCTTTTTAAATATGAAAATAATCACTTGTGAAAGTTAAGTTCTTTATGCCTATAAACAGCACAGTGCAGGAATAAACTAAGCATTACGGGCCTGATTCACCAAGTAATGCAAATGAACGTAATGTGCATTTTCGGCATATGCACGTCCATATTCAATGTCGAGCGCATATAGGTAAAAAGTTTCTTGATGAATATGGTAGTAACCAAGTTACGCAGCGTGAAAACTGACGCACGTAGCAGTGCCTTTTTATTTGTTCCTTTATCTAATTCATCGGCAGATGTACGTTTGTGTACAACATACATTTGTATTGCCGATTCACACAGGAACGTACAGGCATGTCTTCCTTCCTTACATTCATGTTTTATTACATAATTTTCATACTAAACCTGCGTTTTAAACCTTTGTCTGAGGCAGTATGTATGCTGCTTTTATGATATTGCCTTATATTAAAAAGCATATGCAACATGCCTCAAATGTGCATTAGTACACATTTTCTTTACAAAAATGAAACACACACACACAATTTCTTAAAAAAAATAACTTTTTTTTTAAACAAATTTTTATAACAAATTTTTAAAACACAAAATAAAATGTAACTGTTAATAAGGTGTAAAATAATAACATTTTCAATTTTTTTATTTTTTTTATTTGTTGATTTTGTACTCAACAGATGGACGGGTGGTATTTGCTCGCCACCTGCAAAAAAAAGAAAAACAATATTTTACAATCCCAATTTTATAGCATTTTGCAAATATTTCTTCACTCTATGACAGTAGTTTGCTTGCACATTCTTCAAGCTCAGCAGATTTCAGAGGTGGTACATTAAGTGAAAATCTCTGCAAAGGTTCATTGTATTCTAAACACAGTAGTAGCCAGAGGACTGCATTTTGGAGGCACATGTAGATATATAAGGGGGCAACAAACACTTATTAGGCCCATGATGTTGAATGGCAAACTTTGCCTAGGCCTAGGCACAACACATTTAGTAAAGAAAGGCTTTCTGAGGATTACACTTTTATGCTGCAAAAAAAAATAATTGATATTGGACTAGATTATTCATTACTTGCATTCTTATGCAGGGGCCTGGGATTGCCTTCTGGGGCTCCTCCGATTATACCTTCTGGGCCTCCTCCACTTGGGCCTCCTGAAGGCTCTGGTTATGGCTCTGGTGGTTTGGTGTGGAAAGGGAATCCTCGGGAGTTGGGAAAATGAACACTGGGGAAAGGAAAAATTATTGGCCCTCATCCAGTGCCTGCTGCTGGCCCTCATCCAAGGGTTCTTCAGTGGTGTACTATTCATTGTACTATATGTGGGACATATAGTACAGTTAAAATATAATGAAAAGCTTTTTAACAATAGAAAATAGTACCTAGGAGCCATGCGTCAGAATATGGCCCTGCTCCTCCTTGCCTCTATTGCAATTTGTGCCACATGCATGATTGTCTGAATGCAAAGGAGTCATGGGTGCTCCTTGGCCATCTAGCAACCAGGCATTGAATGTGAAGAGATGCATTACATATAGCCTGGACATTGATCGAGTGGAAATGCTTTCTATTTTGAATAAATAGAAACATTTCCATCCAACAGGACCAGGGCTACATGTGTACCACCTACTGCCCCTATAATGTATGGAAAGCCCGGCTATTGTGGAAAACTGATGCTTTATGGGCACAAGGGACTTCTCATTGAGTGGCAGGTGGATGAAGTGCTGGATGCGCGACAGTAAAGCCCGCTGCACAACCTTCAGCACACGAATGAAGGTGGCTTGGGACATTCCTGCCATGACACTCACTGTGGTCTATTCAGATGCACAGAGGTGCAATACTGCAAAAGTTTGGTCAGCGGTAGTATTGCTGTTAGGCTGTTGCGCAAATGCTCTAAGTCACTCTGCACAATGCGCAGGGTGTCCATGATGAAATGACGTGGTAGCCGATAGCGACGGACCTCCTCCACATCAGACATCCCAAAGAAGCTGACATGTGCCCTGAAGACACACTCCTTGGGCCGATAACAGTGTAGCAGTTGCTGGTTTTGGAGGGGATGATGCTTGATGTCTTCCAGATTTCGAGCTTTCACCATGCCCATGATTGGCTCTATGTGAGATGGATGAGTGAAAAATAAATAAAATAAAATTACCAAATACCTTGCAGATTTTGGAGTCTCCATATACATTATAGACATACTTAATATTAGCATGGTTCTTTTCAGGGTCATCACAATTTCTGTAAAATACCCCCCTAATAAAAAAGTAAGCATGACCTGAAATCTATGAAGCATGACACATGCATAACATTTTAAAACAGAGAAGCATTGGTAATGACTACAGTAATAATGTATGAAAATTTTTTAAAAAGCAGAGACAAATTTCAAACATTCACACAAGTATGCAGTGCTTATAAAATATAAAACAATGCACCTACCTCTGTGGTTGAATATATTATTCAACTGACATAACAAGATCAGTGATGTCTGGTGTGCAGGTGAATGGTCAATTCTCCCATTAGATGAGGAGGATGTTAATGCTGTGTTTGGTCATCACCATCATCCATGAGTTACAATTGACCCTGAGCATGTGCAAATCTTACATCTGAAAAACAGCGTACTTCTGCGTGCACTGGAGCTTGAATTGCACGTATCTGCCGGGGAACGCCTTTACTGTACATTACCTATGTGCATATGCTCATTCCCCTTTCCGTTCCTCCCCTGAATTCGCAGGCTGTCATAAGGGTCCTTTGCGCTCTAAGATGATTTGGACGTTGCTGCCTTCACTGGCGTATGCTCCGGTTCTAAGCATGTGCAGTACGATGTTGCACAAAATACATCATATATCAGCATTTGCATTTGTTACTGAATCAGGCCCTGCATGTTTTATAGTTCTATATTAGTATAGTATGTACAGAATGTATATTTAGAAAAAAACTAACATTTGTGCAGGAGTATTGGTAATTATATTCACTGTCTTCTTTTATTTTTCTTGCCCTACATCAGTGTCCTATTCTGTGAACAATACCAATATTCTTCACTACAGGCTTCCTGAGGGAAAGTCATAAAAGACACACATGCTGAAGTGCACTTTTCTTGCACATATTATGAATAAAGCATAGCACACATTGAGAATGTGACATTTGCAAATGTGATTTCATTTTAAGTTTGTGGCTAGGTAGCATGACATGTATACCAGACATGTAATACCAAATTTATATTTAAGAAGATAATTGTATGATTTTTGTTTTATGTATTGGTGTTTTTGACACCACAGTCTTACCACATCAGCTTATGAGGTTCCTCAAATTACTACTTCTGTTCTGTTGGAGGACCCTGCTCTTATCAAATGCTCAGTCTGTGGCTTCCTACTTGCCTACATTCCTCACCTCATAGCATGACACTGCCTCTATCATCCAGATATGGCTTTACTTACATATTCCTATGAGTGAGCAAGTCATTACCCCCCCCCCAAGATCAGCAAAGGTATCTCCTGAAATACTTTGTGCTGATGGCAGAATTTTGATGATCTGATTAGTTACAGTTTGTTTTATCCCCTTCTTTAAATTTGTATACATGCATGAGCAGGAGGTGAAAATTAAATACAAAAGTTGACCTGACCCTAGTTCCTTAAAAACAGAAATATGTAAGGGTTTATATCTAACATAGCAAAGACAAATGAACAATTGCAAACTACAACATTTCCAAATAATGAGAAGAGCTATGAGAGGCAACACCAAAAAATAAATAGCCTCTAGCCACAGAAAGATGAATATGGGAGCCCACAGTTGTAGAGAATGTACTTAGGAATCCTATCTTCTGTCTACATGAATGTACGCCTTAACTGCATCAAATACACTGACCTTGTTATTATTCTGTGAAGCCATGGGTCTGTTGTGGTGATAAGTGTGGATAGAGGATAACCAACTTCAGTTGATACAGTGCCTTATAAATGTCTTCGTACCTTGGTGCATTTCTTACAGTCTGCTGCCTAAAATTGAAAATGCATAACAGAAGTAATTTGTTTCCCTGATCTAAACAACACATTCTACACTTTCAATGTGAAAGGGCATTTATACAAATAACTAAAATGTTTTCAAGGATATAAATGTCTTGTTACTTATGAAAATCCTTTCTGAAAAAAATTACAGTAATGAGCCATTTAGAGGTAAATTCCACCATCTTTAAATGACGTTATGGAGCATTGTTGGTCCATTCTTTTTTTTCTACTCAGAAGGGGATTGACAATGATCTCCAACATTCATACAGTGGATAGAATTCTTATTGTTTTAGGGCCTTGACTTTAATTGAACCTCATTCCATTTACTCTGCACCCTCCTAGTCTCTCTGCTCTCACTTTTCCTGTGTGCTCAGGATCTTTCATTGTCTTTTATGAAACTGACCAGGTTTTCATCCATGATATGCAGTCCTTCTTTTAGCCATCATTATCACATTGCCATATTTCCGTACAGCTTCCCCAAAACATTATGCTCCAACAACTATGTTTAATAAAAAAGGTTGTCACAGAAAGTTGATCTATTTTGTTTTTGCCATATTGTCTAGCACTGACACTGATAATTTCCATTGGGCCTTCTCCAGTATGTGTGCAGTTTTCTGTATGTATTTTTTGGATACATGGCATGTAATCTGATTGTTCTTCCACAGTGGCTTCTTGTAACTCCCTCATACAACCAATGTCTATGAAGTAGCCTAATTGGTTTAAAAATCAATATTTTCCCAATTCATTCACTTCATTGAAAGTAATCCAGGCCATGTCTCAGCATTTCCCTTATCCCATGGATACTGAAACTGGGAATGGGAGCATGATGAAGGCATCTTGTTGAGAATGCCAAAACATTTACACTTTATGACGGTGAATCAGACACTACTTGAGTCACTTCCTTCCTTCACTCATATGAACTTTCCAATAGGTTTATCCTGAAGATCTTCCAGTATGTCTTACTTGGCATGTTTCGTCCATTCTTTCTTTCAAATTAATTTCATACAACAGGTAAGCTGGCTTTCTATCCAGTAATTTTGAACCAGTGGAATTTTGACTGATTGGACATAGATGGGTTCAAAGTAATTAATTAACTGCCTTGTAATAGAAATGTGTATTGCCTGAGCTAACTACAGTTAGCAATGACAAGAAGACATGTACATTCAATTTTCTTAGCTACTGATTAAATAGTTATATAATTTTTATTTCACTTTGAAAGTGTAGAGTATGTAGCACAGATCAGCAAAACAAAATCCTGCTTTCATGCATTATTAAAACCCTTACCTTTTCCCTTTAAATATATACATGTTTTTTTTTATTAGACAGTTTATTGAAGACAAAATGGAAAATAAAAGTCTAATATATAAATTTCTAGCTCAAAGTTTTGAATCTTGTATTTTCTGAAGTAGGAATTTTACATCCTGTGTTACTGAAACAAAATGAGGCAAGGAAAGAGGGGGATGATGTGTCCTTATGCAGAGTTAATGATGACAAAGAATGTGTAGAGCTGTATATATTTATATTTGAGCACTGTGCATGCACAATAGAGAATATCAATGAGAATTAATTTTTGTTCCTATGACACTTTATAGCCAAATCCAGTATTAGACATGGTAAATGCTGTGGACATCTAATGTTATACGATAACTAGATTTTGTATTTGAAATCAAATGTATTCTACAGCACGTGATTATTTAGTAAATATTGTGACAAAGACACTGAAATAATGTTTTCAGGAAGGTATTCAGTCTCTCACTACCTGGGGAAAGGGACTGTAGTGTCTTTGTGAGAGGAAGCCTGATCATTGCTGTGAAAAATACTGTGTTGGAACTTCTTATGTTTTTATTTAGTTTGTTAATCAGGAGTGATTTGTATTTAGTTAGTGTTGGACAGGCAAGGTGTTTATTTTGAACTGTATTTTTTTGTTTAATAACACTGGCTGAGGCCAGCTATACCCAAAACCCTGGACTTGTGTGATGTCTCGGCTGCTACACACTACCATATACCCCAGGAGATGACACCTGTTATACCTACCCTGGTCACAATATGTAAATGACAACAATAGTGTCAACAGAAAACATAAAATCAGTAATCATTTGTTTATAATGTAGCCTTATAAAATATAGTTATAAGCTACATTACCCACCAAGAGTAGGCAAATATTACATTTAGAGAATTACTGGCAATATAGTTATTCATACAAAGTGAGTGATATGAGCACTTTACCTTAACTGTGTTGCGATCGCTAATAAGGATTTGTTCTTCATTGATGTAAAAGTAAACAGGCGATATAACAGTTAAGTTTGGGGAGGACCATTTGTCAAAGTTGATAATTAGCTGGAAAGATATATCTGGCAGCTTTTGGCAAATTGTAGATAATACAAAAGCACAGTTTGCTGGAAAGCGGAGAAAAGCCCCATCAAAAGTCCTAAAGACACCTCCTCCTGCTGCAATGCAGTAAGAGCTCTTCTTGCTGAAACAGCCACGTACTCCGTTCCTTAGTGCACACTCTTCATCAGACTTACAATGCCTTGGATCACACTGGATGAGATTCCTGCCAAAGCAACGGCAACGCCTGGTACAGTCACTGTTCCAAAAGAGTTGTTTGGGCTGCAGACATAAAAGAACAAAAAATATATCTGAAATAAAATTAAATACTCTCTTTTTAACTAAATTAGAGGTGTAACCTAACATTACTATTGTATGCTGCTGTTAATGTTTAGTTTACACAATTGCAAATTTGTGCTGCTGCTAGTATTCTAATGTAAATATATGAGTTAAATAGCTGGCTACAAACACCAATAAATATAAAGTCTGCAGTGAGATACATACCCAACACTGTTGGTTATAATTTGTGAATGACTAGGGCTCAGAGGAAGAAGGCCACAAAGCAGCTACATTGCCTATGGTCCCATGTGACCAGTGCAGCTCAGCTGAGTCCTGGCACAAGAGCACCAAAATATGAGCCTCAAGAAACATTTCCCATGGTTCATATGTAAACCATGTTCACCCACAGCACCTATGGCAACATCCGTTTTAAATACAGCCCTGAACTGAATAGTCTGTTATGACAGTGGAGCCTACAATAGACTGGTGTAGCCACTACATCTTGTGGCTAAGCATATTAAAGGTATAGGTAAATAAAATTTCCCATGTCTATTAAACATTTTTATGGTCTTAAAGCAATCCTTAATCTACAATTAGACCTACTTTCAAACTGCCACAGACTAAATATTGCGATTCAGTGAACAACAAATAGTATCTTACCTCATAGTATTTACCATCAGCATAACATCCACAGTTATGAGGAATTATGCAGCTCTTTCCATTCAACACATACCCTGGATCACATTGACAACCCTCCACACAGTAATGGTTACAATCACTCTTCAGTCGGATAGCAGCACAGCGGGGTTGGCATACACTAACACAGCTCTCATAGTGACTGTAAGGAGGACATGTGACATCTGCAAGTTACACAGACAACAAATTACACAATGATTGTAAGTCGGAAAAAGGTCACTTGTGAAGGTGTTTTAATACAATAGCACTTTCTCAAATTAATTAATAGCTAAAGTGGGTTAGATCAAAAGTTCTTTACAAGAAAAGTTAACTGTAATGAGAGGACAAGTCTAAACAGGAAAGTTGAAAGTGTTTTGATCTGACTTACCTTACCGAGGGTACTACACTACATAATGTACAAAAACATGAGTCAATTGGGGTAAAAGCTGATACAATAGTGCTAAAGTATGCACTGTGTTTCTTTGTCATTTTATAAATGATCTGTTCTGTTGACATTATGCTATACAATTGCATATTAAATAAATATATATATTCAAAAACTGCATTTTTCTAACACAATCAAAGTTAAATGCTTTTTATATAACATAATAACCAATGTATTTTAATTATAGATTTCCTTCATACATAATTACATAATAAATCTAAATAACTGTACGGTACACCTTATGAGAAAGTAACATGATAATCCTTAAAAAAAAAAAAAAAACACATGATTAACATGGTAAACAACTAAATTATTTTGATGCAGATAATTACCATGGTAAACAATTAACCTCTATAAAATCCATATTAATTTTGAGATTTACCATTGTTCTTTGTACAATGTAAGATATAGTTATCTATAAATCCATAAAAAACAATGGCAATTCAAAAAACAATTTTTATTGATTGCTATAAAAATATTTAATACTGTAAACAAACTGCTGCATGGTCCCAACATCATTTTAATTTTGACTTTTGCCTTGCATTTATAATTTTTTCTTGTAGCTTAATACTGGTTACTTGTACATGGTATACGGTGTGAATGTGGCAAGCTTAGTTGTAGGCTGGTCTCTGTGTTTTTTGAGAATTTTTCTCTACCCCCATTTAATTAACCGCTTATGTATTTTGCATCTCAGCCAAATGTTCTTGTGAGTATATTACTACCGGGTGCATTGGGCATGAACAATAATACTTACTTATTAATATTTTATTTAACAAAAAGATGAAATACGGTAAATATAATTTATATTAACCACCTAAGGGAGATTTATAAAAAAAACACCATAAAGGGAAGTATCTTCATATGTGACGTGTCTTCAGTACTCACTAATGGTTAATTACAAAGCGAACATAAATGACCAAAATGACAAAATGAACATTAGTGACATTGCAACTGATGCACTTAGATTTCAGACAAAATGCATGAGTCTGCCGAGCAAGATGGCATATTTTACAGATCTGATCCAGCTAATTATAGCAAGTACACGTCCTGTTAAATACAGTGTAGCACACTAATACATTTCAATTTGTGGACTGGGATTTTTAAAATGAGGTAAAGTGGAAGAATGGACTAATTTTTAGGGGTGTTCATTGCTCTAAACTGGCAGGTCGCATACTATACTTTTAATGGGATGCAGTTTGCACTTTTCACTAGCACTTTAGCAGTGTAGTGCTTTTCAAAGGTGTATGTTGCTCAGTGTAATAAAAATGACAACACAAAAAAGTCATTTGTAACAATATCCCATCACTCATTATTAATTATTATGAATAAACAGAAACGTTTAATTTAATGAAAATGGTGGCGGCCATTATTCCAACACCGTAAATGTCGGCACTTTACCTGCTGACATTCACAATGTCGTCAATTAAATGCCGACATTTAAAGACCAATGCCGCCGCCTGCTAAACCAAGTTGCAGTGCATATCCAGTGCTATACGTAAATGTCGCCTAAAGTTGTAATTAACATATTAAAAGTAGCTTTTCTTTCTTAAAAATTTTCTTTTTGAAAATATTAATATTCAAGCGATGTCATAATTGTAATTAGTGATGCCATAAAGTTGAGACTTACAGCAAGATGTGTGGTTTCTCCAGCCAGTGACAGCAATTCCTTGAGTTTGGCAAGTACTTGCATAGTTCTGTAGCCAGCTACAAGCAGTCTGCACAGCTCCTCCATCAATGCATGAGTCAAACAGGCAATTTTTGAAGAAAAATCTGGGGTTAACTTTACTATGGCACTTGGCAAACACACTACTTCTGTTGGGAATAAAGCTGCAAAGCTGCTGGGCTTTCCAGAAACCATCCACTTTTGTACAGGTTGGGCATCTGTCTCCACAACCAACTTGGCAAAATGTATCTCTTTTCACCCAGCTATGGCCAAACTCATTGACATTCATACTTATGAAGCCACTAGAGGTCTGTAGATCATCCTCCATATTTCCATTGTACCTCCCACAAAGGCCGTATGTGCTGTTTTGCATGTAGCGTGGAATTGTGACAGAGAGGAATGTCTTCCAGTCATATACAACTTTTAGGCCAAACTCTGTTTCAATAACAATGTGAAAACCAAAGGCAAAAATATTCACTTTCCCATGGCCCAGCTTCAGAGGCAAGTACAATCTTTCATTATTCACCTGACAAAGGAAGAAAATATAATAGATTTGATGGCATTACAATAGGGTATAACTTGAAAGGTATATACAATATGCATAGTCTAATTACCATGACTTGTGACTAGGGAGGATGTATATTTTAGGGTGCAAAAAATAAATATTTTGTGGGTGCAAATTTTAAGCAACTGTTTTTTTAGCCTTTTGCAAAACAGCTATTATTTATTTTTCAATTGAATAATATAGTCAGCAAAGTTTTTAAAGCACAGTGTGTTCAAAACATAGTAAAATTGTGTCATATATAAGAAAAGAATATTCAAGGAGATTTTGTGATTCCTTTCAACCAGTTTGTTTGCACAAAAACATCACAGGCTTATACAATGTATACTTTGCTTAAACCACTTGCCAAAACTGATTGTATATCATGTACGGTGTTATAAAGAGAGTGACATATATGTGTATATATATATATATATATATATATATATACATATAGCTAAGCTAAGGTACTTTGATATTGTTTTGGTGTAAATCTGTCATAACGAAGTATCACTGTACTATGTACATACAAACGTACACTCATATCCATATAGTAAGGTTCAGAGCCGTAACTAGGGTGGTGCGGGCGGTGCTGTCGCCCAGGGCATATGGCGGTCATAGGAATGCTCTCTGTATAGTATGGCGGTCACAGGTATGCTCTCTGTATAGTATGGCGGTCATAGGAATGCTCTCTGTATAGTATGGTGGTCATAGGAATGCTCTCTGTATGGTATGGAGGTCACAGGAATGCTCTCTGTATAGTATGGTGGTCATAGGAATGCTCTCTGTATGGTATGGCGGACACTAGGAGGCTCTTTATATTCTATGCGTGTGTGTGTGTGTGTATGTATATATATATATATATATATATATATATATATAATTCATTTAGTGTGATGGTGATAAGGGGGCACAGTGTAATAAAGATGGCTCCATGGCACAATGTGATGAAGGGGCAGTGTGATACAGATGGTAACGTTACAATTATGTTTTAATTTGTTTCAGTGAGTTTTATTTAAAAAAAAAATTTTTTTTTATACAGCTAGCATGTGTTAGCTGCATTTAAAGTACTTTGATTCTATGGAGGCTTATTACATAAAGATCCTTACAAAGCCAGACCGTGAAGAATGGGGAGGGAGGGGGTTTCAGTGCGGTCTAGAACTTGTAAAGTGCTAGCCACGCCCCCATAGTAGGTTGACCACGCCCACTCGACTATTGACACTCCCACTTAGATGGGGGCGCCGGTGCCCTGTCTCGCCCAGGGCACTAAAATGTCTAGTTACGGCACTGGTAAAGTTTCCTGAAGGCTCACATTATAACTAGATATTATTAGTTAACATTAACAGGGAGAAGGATAAAAAGATTATTTCAATTCACACAAATATTGTAGAAATAGAGGGTCTAACTAGGGAAATTTCCCAGGGTCCCCACAGATTGAATGTATAGCCTAACCATCACTCTCTTCATAGAGGCAGTGCAGAGTGTATTCAGAAACTCATGAGTCCAGAATTGCCTCAGGTAAAGAACTTCTACTGGCATCTCAGCTTTTTAGCTGCCCTCGCATTGAAAAATAGTACATTGTTAATCAATTTGAAGATTTAGGCATTATGGTGTATTGTGATTCCAGGGTTCCTAGGTAGTCAGTGGATTATGATCTACTTAATGCAACACGTATTCATTACTTATTATATCTGCAATTTAGCCATAGTTTTGCTCAGAGGCAACATGGAGGTATGCCTGCAAGACACAATGGTTCACTTCATCACAGAGAGAATGTATGTGATTAATTTAAATGTAGGGTTACAGAGCCACTTGACCAGCTCATTGAGGAGGGTGGACCAAGGTTTTAAGGGGTACATTTATGTGGCTTATTGTAAATGAATGTGTGACAGGATGGACCGCCTATGCCATCCTGTTTGTTGTTGCTGGGAACCGACTGGGCTTTCTTTGCCACCGTTCCCTTTCTTTGTCCCAAATGCGCCCTCTAACCGCAGTAGTACGGGCTGCTGCCACTTCTGGACTCCATAATGGCATCCAGAACCGTGTTCCTTCTGGGTAACTGTCACTACTAGTGTACCCATTTGCTGGTGCACCTGCGCTGGTACCCCTGACCTTTCCTATAGATCAGGGTTGCTGTGGATGGATCCCCCCTGGCCTATCACACTGGCCAGAGCTGCTGGGTAGCGGGCAGTGTGGTGGTACAGGAAAGCTGGGTCCAACTACCGGAAACGGATTAGAGTTGGGTTCAAACTGTAGGTCATAGGAAATTATAGAATGGAAGATGTTGTCAAGCAGGTCTTGAAGCAAGTGATGTTTATTTAGCTTAAGTATCCTGACAAGGACAGTTCACACTGGTTTAAAGTACCAGTGATCAAAAGGTCAGAAGAAACAATAATATATTTCAATGCAAACCAGTGCTCTTTTTATAAAGGTTTTGGAGACTAGCTTAATATTGCTTAATAAGGCAGACAGGTTTTAAGTCACCTATTCGCTAAAATTATGAATCTTGGTTGGGGTATAATATCAGAGTACTGAGAAACTCCTTTGGTGACAAACTATTTTGATCCAGGAGAGGGATAATGGAGCAAGTCAAAGTTAGATTCCCACGCTCATGTAAGTGTGGTTGTCGCTCGGCCACTTATAATACAGAAAGGAAAGCAAAGCCTTGCTCCTAAGCGTTCTCTTACATTTAAGTTTGAATAGTGATTTTGGGGTGGATGGCAGACCCCAAGGAGAGGTGCTCAGACAATATTTTAATTGGAGATAGAGAAAAAAATGTGCAAGAAGGAATATTTTTTGTAATTGTGACAGCTGGGAAACCAGCTCCCATCCACAGATTCCCCAGAGTATTATATTTCTGCCTTTTCCATCAAATTAAATTATTGTTATTTGGGGCAGGTCAAGGTTAGGAAAATTGAAAACTGGTTGAAAAAGATTATTAGAAGATATGAGTTTATATTTATTTTTGAACTTATGCCATATCTGTAGTGCGATAAGGTTTACAGAGTTAGCATTGTGGACAATGCGCCTTCGACATGATAGTGTCCGTAGAATAGATGCTCAGGTTATTAGAAAGACCAAAGTCTGCTCCAGTATTCTCCTTTTTCAGAGAAAATAATTCAATCACCATGATACTAATGGGGCAGTACTGGAGGACACTAGATGAAGATTAAGAATGAGTAGACCTAGGCCACTTTTGAGAGGATGTCTGTTGGACAAGTCAATGCCTCTCTAGAAGAAAGTCATTTCATCATGGAGAGCTAAGGTTTTACACTATTTTATTATTATATGCTCCATGTGATAATGAGATGGTTTGCAAACATTTTTCTGCTGCTTTCTATTTGAAAACATCAGTTACATTTTCAGCTTCTTTGCTGCACAAAGGGGGGATCTACTGAAGGTCTATTTGCAGAAACAATATAATTTTAAAAAATCACAAATTTTTCATGATTTACAGGTCAATCCTTTAATCGTAATCACTCATTCAATGTTTTTGAATGAGTGTTTGGCACCTCTCAGTGTGTGCCAAGCACTGACACGGAGGTACAGCAGCCAGCACCTTTTTAACTGTGAAGCTCCCAGATGTTGAACCTCCTTGATGGTAATGGTCAAGTAGTGTGGTGCTGGGCTATGACAATGCAGTCACACACTCCCAGTCTGACAGAAGGAGAGGATGCAGCAGAAACTTTCCATACAAGGTAAGAAGCTCAGGGAACTTGTTTCAGCCGCTCAAGGGTCCCAATGGCCATCACGGAGGCAAACAAGTGTGTTTTTGGGCTTAATCTGAGACAAATTTTCAGGTATCAAGTCCTAAGTGAAGGGCAAGCGATTCATATGAGCAGGTCAGCCAGTCTGAGGCAATCAACCTGTGAATTGAACAAGTGAGTACTACTCTGCATGCAACCAGTACTCGGATGCTAAGTCCTACTGTAAACTGGAACTGACCTGGATCCAGCAATGTCAAGGCCGAAGCACTCTCCCAGCAGGTCAAAATGGCAATACTCTCCAAGGTACCAAAGGCACCTGAAAACAAGAGGTTGGTATCCCTGGCTGACAGCTGCAGATCCTGCAATGGGGACACAACTGGACTGGCATGGCATCCCACCATCAGGAAAATTATAGATTTGGTCCATCAGGAATTATAGTGGCTTACTGTAAGACAGGATGTTGCATTCTTTGTCCTGTGAAAACAGCAAGTTGCCATGGACGCTGTCCTCCACCTACTAATGCCTCTGACCATTCTACAGAGGTCACAGACCCATGTCTCCATAGATTTCATCACTGACATCTCTAACTCCATCAATGCAATATCCTAATGGTAGTGGATAGCTGTTGTAAGCAAGTTCGCTTCACAGCCCTGAAAAAACTACCATTGACACTCCAACTAACCCAGTGGATAAACAACAATAATAGAAAATGGTCTGTGCTGGTTTTCAACATGTTTGACAATCCTTCAAGTTTACCATGTTTAAACTTAAACTGAGCCACAAAAAAGATGGCTAATAAGTCATCTATAGCATTTCAAATGAGGGTGCCCTGAGGTTATTGAAACTATGAGGGAGGTAATTCTCCCCCATGGACTTCTTAATGTAATTGTAACTGTAGTGTAGGGGGTTGTTTTTGGTGATCATACTAAAAAAATATAAAAGGAAGAAAACTATTTAGGAGGAACATATTTTTAAAGATGGAGCTCTTTCAAGCAAAGTTACCCTCAATTCTGTGGGTGGCAGGATGGGGGAGAACCTTGGTATCATTTGGGTACAGCATAAACAAATTACAGGGGTAAGAAAAGCCTCTGCGGAAAAGAGGTTAAGTATAATTGTAGCTTGTAAACAGAAGCTAAAATTTTTCTGAGCATGTTAGTGTTGAAAGGTCAAAGCTCTTATAACCATCAAAGTCACTTACCAGAACAGTGTGTTTGTATGCACGGTAGATGACAATATTATAATTGTAAACTTCTACCTCGACTTGCTTCACCCAAAGTGCAAGAGAAGCATCTCTGTCCTCATTCTTAGCAGTAACTGTAAATTTTGGGACAGTATCTGCTTTAGCATTAGTAACCGTAGTGCAAAGGATTAAGGAACAGCTGCTCTGGAAATCAAACGGGAGTCCATCAAATGTAAGATAATGTCCATATCCTGAGACAATACATGATGCATCTGTACGTGGCTGGCAATAATACAGCCCATTGTCCTCCATACAGTATTCTTCATCCTTACATGGTGTAGTCTCACAGTACACACTGTTGTCTGACCCATTACAGTAACAAAGGGATTTACAATCCAGGTCAATCCAGAAAGTCTCATTAGTTGAAACTTGGTGGCCCTCAAAATTACAGCCACACTCGCTCTTTGGAACACAGCGACTACCCTGCAAAGCAAATCCTTCATCACATTGACATCCTTCTGTGCAGGTATCAGAACAGACTCTGCCTGAGGCGAGAGACTCACAAGTTTCTAAACATGTGATACATTCTTCAAAGTGGCTGTTTTCTGGACACATCAGAGCTAAAACAGTGTAAACAAAATAATTATTATTACAACAGTTTCCTATAACAAACTTAAAAACATCTATTTGAGAATACTTCCACAACACTCTACCTCATTTCATATACGCTCTGTGAATGCTTACTATACAAACGTCTATGTTGTTATATAAGCAAACAAGCAAAAATAATTTTGTAATTTAAAACAACAAATTGTATTGACTTGAAATACATTTATGTGTCCTCTTGCTTAGTATCTGTAAACTAAAATGTTATTGCAACTTGCTGCTGATTTCATTGGACATTTACAAAGTGTCCAAACAATCAAAAGCAATTTTAACAAACGTAATATTTAGCCATGAGTGATGGAAAAAACCTACAACATCTCTTTAACCAAGCTGCAAAGTACACTGTGCGGCTGCTGAAGCTTGATCACATGGTATTGTCCACCTTTATTTTTTCATAATTAAATGTAATAGACCTATAGGGTCTATTTTGCAAATATAACTCATTATGTGAATCTGTGAACAATGCAAAGATTTCCCTTTTAACAAGATACATGCCTACCCCCAGTGGTCTATCATATTCTAGTGTGAGTGTGTCTGAATTGTACAGTGCAAGATGCTATTTGCCCTCCTGAATTTACACCTGCTGATTTACACCGGTTAATGTCAGCCTATGTGATCCAAAATCTACTTGTTATACCCGGATTGAGTCAATGCACTTTCACATACCCACTTCACTGGCCGGCTTATTTTGTATTTCCTGATTTTTCCCCTTGTTGTTTTTTGTCAAACTTGCCTCTTCATATTCAACTGAAGTTTTGTGCTTCTATATCACTTCATTATCTTATAAGAGTATTATTACATAACAAAACATTGTATGTTTACTTTTTACTTGATTCGTATGTTAAAGTTTTCCCAGTCTCTATTTATTTCATGCATTATTACTATAAATAAAATTGATGTGAGATTTTATATTTTATATGGACTGAGATCAAGTGTCAGTTAAATATCTGACATTTCTCTCCTTAGACCAGTGTGTTATGTGTGCAGAACATAGTATTTTATAGCAAAGTGTGAATTATATATTTATATTTGTGTTCAACTGAATTTATTTTTATTTTATGATACTGTATAGTTCTGCCTTATTGGATAACAAGTCCCTAATCGATCTAACTGTCTCTCAGCACACTCCACTATACTTTACCTGTTTGAAATCAGCTGAGGTGGGCCGGGAAGGGCTGGTAAATTTTAGCAGACTGGACTCAGCAGCCTATTAGGAACATTTTAAAAGAAAAATGATGATGGTGCCCCAGTGATCCATCCCAAGGTAGCCCACTATGGGACAGGCCCGGGGGGCTGATGCCCCCCTGCCCCCCAGCCCAGCCTGCCCCTGGAGGTGGGTGTTCATGCCCCTCTCTCACATTAAGGTGGAGAGAGGGTGTTCTTTTAAGGTGTGTTCTTTACAGCAAGCAGGGACCCAGGCACACATGGTGACTGGTGCATGGAATTTAAATTACAAAAATAATTTTTCATTCAAAATTAATTTTCTAGCTATTTATCTCCCCTAACATGCCACAAAGGTCAGAGTACTGAATATTTTAAATGTTGAGTGTACATTGAGCTTGTAAAGTCATTTTGGTATTGCACAGGCCTATCATAGGTCTGAAAGACATTGTGATAATAGTGATAATACTCATTATTCGTAATATTATCTATATTTATATAAAATGCATACACTTACGACAGAAATTCCTGCTCCTCCACTGACCAACATCTACTGCAGCATTTTGGCAGGCCATGGCATAACGGCTGACCGAGTCACAAAGTTCTGTTTGGTTACCTCCACTTTGGCACAAACGAAATAAGCAAGTCCTGTAGTAAGCAGACACATTAACAACAGCATGGCAGTCCAGAAACGAGCTATTACTGGGATCATTAATAATTCCACATTTGGTACGACTTCTATAATACTTCAATAGTTCAGAGTCATTGTTGCAAGCCTTAAGTAAGTCTCCACATTCTCCATTGCAAATTTCATCAAAAGTGGTCCAGCTCTCTAAAAATACAGCCACATTGTCCGTACATTTACCATTTGGGAAGCAGAATTCATCGTCACCATTTCCATTGAAGTAACCACATAGTCCTCCTGTGCAATTATAGTAAAAGGTAGAAAGAGTGATGTGAAGCAGACCTTGGTCTGAATATTGTATTCTAACAAGTCCTTCAGATTCGATGACTGTTCCATTTCGGTTACGGTACATTTCCAGTTCACCAGATGGTAAGTAGTATGGCAGTTCAACTTGAAAACCATTAACCTAGAAAATGAAGCAGCACTTATTAGCATGTGTCAAAGCAATGTATACTCACACAAGACTCTTTTCCAAAGTAGATAAAATTACATTTGTACAATATGCCACTTATGTATGGACTTAATTATTGGATGCAACATACCTTAATCTGACAATGCTTTAACGTGCTACCAGACACTGTTGTAAAACAGGACCATTATTTTTTCAAGCTTTGTCTGCAACTGATTGGCACATATTCATAACTGCCATCATTTAAGTATACTTTCTCTGCCCATTTTCCAACTTGGCAGATGCATTTAAGTACTTAAACAACAATGCAGTCTGTGGGCCTAATTCATTAAGGAAAGTAAAGCAAAAAAATTGAGTAACTTTGCACCTTGGCAAAGCCATGTTGCATTGGAGTGGAGGTAAATTTAAAATGTGCGGACAGATATATAGTTGGGATAGGGCATGTCCTAGATCAACTTTTAATTTCAGTGTACAAATACAGCGATCAAGTGTTTGTGTGCTACATGAAAAAACAGCCAGTATTTAACTTATGTGCAAAATAATAAACTAATATGCACCCCTTACATTGAAACATGGCTTTGTCCAGGAGAAACCTTAATAATTGTTTGCCTTACTTTCCTTAATGAATCAGGCCCTATGTGTATTACAATCATGTCAAGTGTATTATACTTTCTTTTTAAAAGTTTATTTCGACTTCATTAAATAGTTTCTAGCAAAGCCCAAATAAAAAGAACATATAGCTAGAATTGCATCTTATGGATGGAAACTGTGCTGTGCTGTTTGTCACACTGAAAATTAGGGACGTTCCCAGGAACAAAAAAGGTAAAACTTGGAAAAGTGTCTGGAAAATAAGGACATTTGGCAACTGTGGTTTACTATTACTCTTAAATCTCTAAATTAGTGTGTTAATTAAAACAAACTATGGAGCAGCCACAACCACACTCCTTGTACCCACATGATTAACCACTAAAAATCATCCAGCAGTGAAACAGCCACTGGGAATAGTCTAACACCTCCGACAGCATATTACTAATGCAAATGTCTGTGCTTTGAGTTATTTGGCAGTAAACCTTTTTTATACACTTGGAAGTGTGGAATTCTCTTGATTGAGACAGGTAAACAAAATCTGTATTTTATTGTATCAAAGTTTCTATAAAACAACATCTATAGTTTTTAGTGGAGCTCGCCTTTAAGTAACTTAGGAAACTGCAAGCCAATCAGATTTATTGCACTTTAGACCTCTAGCATTTCTAGTGTCATTAATGACACTTTCGTTTTCAATGGGAAAGCAGTTTCTCTGTCACAAAGGCTTCAGACTAGGATGGCACCAACCTTAGATCCATTTATACAGATCTTCAATATCTTATTTGTTATTTCTCAGTAATTACTAATCATGTATATAAATCAATCTGTGATGCCTCTATACAGTATGGGGAAACAGAACAAGAATTACTTGGTTAAGGTTATAGTTCCTTACCTTAATCTCAGATGTGCTGCCCCCACCTATTCTTATCTCTTGTTTGGCCACTTGGATCCTTAGAGGTCTCAACCAATTGGCACCTGAATCTGGTTTCTTCTTGCTGATGTCAATTTCAATAAACTCTGCCTTGTCAGGGCACGTCTTTAGCAAAGTGTAAGAATATTCCATAGGGTATGGAAAGCTTACTGAGTCAAATGTATGTATCACTTGGTTCTGGCTAACCAGGCACACACTTTCCCTTCTTGGGTAACAACCTTGATATCCATTCTCCACAGAGCATATCTCACCATCACGGCAGGTGGTGTTAAAGCATACTATATCTCCCCCATCTTCACACCAACATTGTACAGTGCAGTCTGCAGTTGTCCAAAAGGAATCACCAATAACATAATATTTACCATTCATCTCACAGCCACACTTGTTTATGGGAACACATAAATCTGCGCTAAGCACATACCCATTATCACACTCACAACCTTCTGTACAGGGGCTATTGCAGAATTGTGGAGCTGTGAGGTCAGAACAAGTAGCTGGACAACTGCTTGTACAAACTGAGTAATGGCTGAAGTCGGTGCATTGTAGTGCAGAGGCTAATAAAGGAACAAAGAAAAATAAAGACAATTGAATTATAAATCCACTTTCAAACAAGTACTGTTTTTATAATATTTCAGCCCAAGCATGCATATTTGGCAATACAGCATGGTATCATTGAACTTTAGTTTAGAATATGCAACACAATCTGTCTGCCGGTGGAGTAATCCTGTTTAGTTTAGCTACTCTGGGGAACAGGCACTTGCTATTGTTCTTGAAATAAGTCTGGCCATACCCTCTCCTACTTTAAATTACATTCTATCTTATCTTCTCTGCAACTCTCAGTTTAATGCAGGCATTATTTAACCCCACATAGTCCAATCAGGGTGTCTTGCTGACCCATTTTGGCTGTGAGGACTATTAAAATGAACATAATTAGGAATGTATCAAGCTGCTTTTTTTCAGTGGTTTAAAAATCACAGCAAATCGCAAGGGATAGCTTTCAAGTGCAAAATCGCCATATGTATTAACCTGCGATATGGACTTTCCAAAATCCAGTCTCTGGCAATTTGTGTTCATTTTGAACCCCATATCCCTCCCATGTTGTAGTCAAATTCGCCGGAGACTAAACACAAAATCACCAGAAACTGAAACTCACCCGAGATGGAACAGAAATAAAAGCAGTCTGTTTGAGCTATCTGGTCAATGTTAATACAATAGGAAGCACAATGGAAGTTTACCTAAAGCATGTTTCTTGTTGTAGAGGGGCAAAAATGATTAATAATTTACTTAGGGGGGAACAAAATATTTTATGAATAATTTAGCGGGCCAAATTTAATTAATGATTATATGTAAGGGATTTTTATTTTATTTTATTTTAACTATATTACAGTGGCTTTATATTTCATCAACAGTGGGACTATATTTATATTGTTATGATGTGCAACACTTAATATTTCCTCATGAGGACAACATTAAAAGTACATACTTGTGGCACTACAATTGTCAGCATGCACATGAGCACTTGTAGTGTCACAAGTATATAGTTTAAATGGTGTCCCCATCAGGAAATATTAACATCATGTTAAAAAAAATATTGCCCCACTGGTAATTAGATAGTAAGCCAATATAAAAAAAACCCCAAAAAACAATGCATATATTCATTACAGAAATTTGCACCCACCATGTGTAGGCGTTGAATTTGGGGGAAATGGAAATATTCCAATATATTTTTAGCACAGGGCTGGTAGCCTCTGAGAGTTGTGGCCCACCGCATACTGTTTCTTTTCACACCTCCATAGGCAAACAGAGAGGGGGGGGGGGTTTGCTAGTGCCTGGAAACCCCCTTCCAAACCTGTGGCACTGTATAAATAAGGTGGCTCTACACTGCCCCCGATTCACACAGCTCTGCTTGAAAAGAGAGCTGCGTGCACCTAACAGTAGTGCACGCAGCATTGCCCATGTATATTATGGGGATAGGAAGAGTTGGAGAGCAGCCAAGCACTGTCTAAAATTAAAGCCATGCCCCCATGCATGGTTGTCAGGCTCACTGGCTGCATGGTGTGGAAACCCCCCTCTACAAATCCTGCGTTTGCCCCTGACCTCCTTCCAAGAGAGGCACTAGTCGTTACCACCCTGGGCAGGTTTTTAAAATAGTATTAGGGACACAACGCTCGTGGTCTCCCTCTTATATTAGGAACCAGACTTTACTGTCTAGCAGTGGGGCTGGCTGATGGTTTGAGAAGTGCAGGTACTCTCTCAGAGAGGCTCCCAGTGAACATGTAATCTGTGATAGTGATCTGTGTGATGAACTGGCGATACTACCTGTGTGTGGACTAATGAGACAACTGCTATGAAGATCTGAACTGATTCAACTTTAACTGAAACTAACTTGCTGCACCTAAGATTCTGTTGAGAGGAGAAAGATGAAAGACTGTATTTGAACAAAAGTTACTCTGTTGTTTGCTCAATGACCTATCACTTATTTATTCCAACACTGCTAACTGTTCACTGCTTCACTAGATGTGTCTGTACGTTACACAGTTTTATGTTAAACCTGCATGTACAGAAACACATCTTTGCTGTTCATGTACAAGGACCTGAGGTGAGAAAGTCTGAGCTACAGGAAATGGTTGACCCAAGGGTTAGAAAGAGATAGTTGTAAAGTTGAATACACCCCCACCACTCACCACGCAAACAGGGGATTAAAGCTAATTCTGAGCATTTAATTCAGTATCATAAATATCTTCAAAGTACAAATTATTTATTGTGCACTGGGAAAAATATATGAATTACATAAAGGTACATTAAGGTAATTTGCACAACATTGTGCCCTAAGGATAAATGCTGTATTGTGCCCCGATTGGCATTTTTTTTGTGGGTAAAGAATTAGCACTGGGGTGCAAAATCTTGTTTCCTCTGGTGGGATATTCTGAACAGATGTATTTGTGGAATGTGGGTTAGGCGCTGGAAAGAGCGCACTCTTCACACATATAAAAACAAGATTTTATGATATGAGATATAGGGCCCAATTCATTACGGAGCACAAAACGAACGTATCGTGCGTTTTATTAAAACGCACGTGAATCGGGCATATTCACTCTGCTCTAGGAGACAATACACTACAGGAAACGTTCAATACATATGGGGAATATATAGTCACAAAAGAATGCACAGAAAATAGAAATCAATTTACATCACTTGTTAATATTAATTCAAGCTTTATTTTCTCTTTTTCTTTTATTATGATATTATGAATGTCTACTGTACATAAAATGCATTTTTACAGTTGGTCCTTGATGCAAACACATGTTCTAGGTTGCATATGCAACTGTCATTACTATCACTCACCACTTTCACAAGCCCTGCAGCTGGTGCAAGTGATACGACAGAAAAACACATACCCTGAGAAGCCCAAAGCTTGGCATGCCCTTACTGTACTACGTGCATATACCCATTCCCCTCTATGTTCCACCTATAAAATCGTAGGCTGTAGTAAGGGTCCTTTGCGCTCGAAGATGAATTGGACGTTGCTATGTTCTCTGGTGCATGGTTCGTTTCTGGACAGGTGCTGAACCATTTTAGGCAAAATATGGCACTTATTGTCATTTGCATTGCTTAATGAATCAGGCCCATATTGTGTACAATTAGTATAGAAGTGCACGAACCCTGTTTTGATTTTGGTTTTAGTTGTAAAAGCTCTACATGTTTTGGTTTTGCACAAAAATCCTCAAAGGTTTTGGTTTTGGATCTGGATTTAATTAAAAATTGTAGAAAATAGGTAGAAATCATGCGGTTTGAGCTGTTTTTGGTCCTACATTGCTATTTATAGCATTGACAGTAATTTACATTAATTTACAGACTATTTTCTAAAGATCTCTCTGCAACTGTCAAAATTTTCACCAATTTTGGCCAAAGGCTGCAAACTGGCTAGCTAAAATTAGTGGCAGAGCAGCGGAACAAATACATGACAGTTTAATGACAGATATAATCCCTATGAAACATAGTAGCACAGCAGTAAGCATACATTATCTACATGCAGTCCATGAATATTGAAAATGACATTCCTGAGTTTTTCCAACAGATTGATACCAGTAGTAAGAATAAGATGTCATAAGACAGACAGTAGAATCAGTATACATGTAGACAAGTAGCTAGATGAAGGTGGGCTGCACCCAGAAAAAAATGTTGAAAGACTAGGCATACAATACATTTTGAATATTAGAGGGCATCCATAATTGATAATAAAGTGGTCATTGAAGGTGGGCTGCACTCATAATAATAAGTTGAAAGACTATGCACACAATACATTTTGAAAGAGATAAAGGGATTATTTGGGTACATAGAGTGTACATCCATATAACAGTAAGGAAATTTTATTCCTAGTTTATATTACACCTGCTCAGTTAATACATTCTATATTATTATTTGAAGCAACAGGGACCTTGCACATACTACTTGAAAGTGTCATAGATGGTGGGGAACACCACATTACTCCATAGAAACAGGTAATTTCTGACACTTTGTAATTGAAACAATAGGGACAGGGCTGAGGCTATTTATGCTTCCAATAAATTGTGAACATTAGAGGGCATCCATAATTGTCAATTAAGCTACAAGAGAGAAGAAGAGGTCATTGAAGGTGGGTTGCACACATACTAAAAAAGTTGAAAGGCTATGCACACAATACATTTTGAACATTAGAGGGCATCTCTTATTGACAGTCATTCTACAAGTCAGAAGAAGAGGTCATTAAACTGACGACAGGATCATTAGACATTTAGACAAGTAGATAGACGAAGGTGGACATTACCCATAATAAAAATGTTGAAAGACTATGCACATAATACATTTTGAATGATAGAAAGCATCCATAATTGATAGTGAAGCTACAAGACATCATTGAAGATGGGCTGCACCCATAATAAAAAAGTTGAAAGACTATGCACACAATAAATTTTGAACATCAGTGGGTATTCATCATTGACAGTCAAGCAATAATAAGAAGCAGAGTTCATTAGATAAACAGCATGGCATCGACATGCAATTGATGCAGATTTGGTTGCCAAAAACATCTTTCTTGACAATGAAACTCCACATTCTGAGAATTTAAGAGGACAGAATTTGGGACTGGCTGACGATTTACGTGATGGAGTTAGAGAACCATATAGATTGGTTAAGTATTTTGGACAAGAATTGGAGAAAGCAATTGTAACTATTACAGAGTTACAAATTCCTACATTAAGACGAGAGAGAGCCAGGTGGCATGAGGATCTTTCCTGTTATAAACTTTCATTATGTGTGGGTAGAAGACACTCAGTTGTGTTGGCAATTTAGTTGGAGAAATTAATCCATGCATGGGAGTCAAAGAAGACCTAAATAAAAATTTTCAAAGAACAGATTATGGCTCAGAAATGCAGATTGCACCAGCAAATTTTGTAAAACATCCATTAAATATAACTCTAAACCGCTTTCTACTTGTATCCTCGAAAAGGGATGTTATTTTGTGGCACTACTATTTTTAACAGAAGCTGAAGCAGGAAGATTTGTCATGTGCTACTGAAGCTGACAGCTTGCTTAAGAGGAGCTGTTATAATCTGTGAAGATTTGTGTCAGTTGGAAAGAAATACATTACATATGACTATCTTTTTGTCCACATATTTGTAGTTAAGTGGACAGTCGATACAATGACATTTTCTAGGAACTGAATTACTTTATATTTATCCTCCCAGTACAGCTGAGAAATTGCTATTTTGGTCGAAATGGAATTGATTTGGAATTTCATACCACGGACACATGACATCAACTACAGACAGTGACATCAGCAGACATTTCACACATGATGATATACCAAGGCCATAATGATAAATATTGCAAGGTGGATTTGTCCTTGTGTCCACCCACCATCCCACATGTTAAATAGGACATGCACATAGTTTAACAAATCTTCAATGACAGAGGCTGCCACTTTGTGGCTGAAGTGCTTGATTTGTTTGTACTTCCACAAAAGCCGACATTTTGTTTATTTGTTGTTGAACTGGAGTATAGATAGGGATTTCAACAATTTACTAATGGGCATTTGGCTAACAGTGGTCGTCTTCCTCAATGATGACAGTGTTATCACCCTCATCAACATCCTCATCACAGATGTCTAGATAAATTACATTGCCATTTTAGTACAGGAACTTGATTTAGTAAACTGGCTGACCCAGTTTCAATTGGTCACAGAGGATCTGAAGATTTGGCACTCAGAAAACTTAAGCTGCTTTGTCTCACTGTTCCACATTTTGGGCAAGAGGGGGGCTGCGGAAGTGTTCCAGACTGTTCTTTCTGTTTACTTGTGGGCTGCGACCAGTCCACTCCACACTTAAGGGACAGTCATACAGCAACTGTGTTTCACAGAAAGATTTTATGGCTATGGCGGTTGCTATGTGTGAGCTGTACTTGTGATTATGATCATGGCTACATTTTTCAGATCTGATATACTGATGGCATACTAGATTAATTACATTTTCATTTTACAAAAGAATACACACATTACACAATGTGTAGTCTTTTGTCTAACCAGTACTGATTGTCCAAATATCCGTAGTTAAGTGGACAGTCGGGTCAATGATATTTTCTAGTGACTGAATGACCTTTTGTTTAACTGGTACAATTGAGGAATTGTTATTCGGGAGAAATAGAAATAGAATCAAGATGGAATTGGGTAGCGTAGACTCCTGACCTCAACTAACTATCTGAATCCTGATGCATTGATGGCAGAAATTGGACACTGATCTACTGTGCAACAGGATGCTGATTATCATACTTGGCTCCTCTTCATCATTATCAGCTACATTTATCTATATAGCGCCAACATATTCCGTAGTTCTTTACAATTGGGGACAAACAAAGTAATAAACAAACTGGGTAAAACAGACAAAGAGGTGAGAGGGCCTTGCATGCAAGCTTACAATCTATGGGACAATGGGAATGGATACATAAGGTTAAGTCTACATATTGCATTTCGGTCCAGCCAGATGGCAAAAGTAAAAAAAAACTAAAAAACAAAAAGCGATTAGTATGCTATATGATCCAGTCACACAGCAATGTTTGTCAGAGGGTTATTGTCTTGTGTGAATTGTGTAACATGTGGTAAAAGAAAGGGTAATCTAGTGAGGTTAAGAGGGTGGTTGAGGAATATTATTTGTCTGCAGTGGTGGCTTTCAGAGAATGCTTGAAAGTTTGGAGACCAGAGGAAAGTCTTATTGTGCGAGTGAGGGAATTCCATAGAGTGGGTTCAGCCCAAAAAAAGTCCTGTAACCAGAAATGGGACGGATGTCATGAGAGTGGATGAGAGACGCAGATCTTGTGCAGAACGGAGTTACTGAGTTGGGAGGTATTTTGAGACAAGTGAGGAGATGTATGTTGGTGCAGCTTTGTTGATGGCCTTGTAGGTTAGAAAAAGTATTTTATACTGGATTCGGTAAAAAAACAGGCAAACAGTGTAGAGACAGACAGAGTGATTCAGCAAAGGAATAACGATTTAGAAGGAAAATCGTTATAGCCGCTGCATGTAAAATAGATTGCAGGGGTTTGAGTCTGTTTTGGGGAAAACCAGTAAGAAGGGAACTGCAACAGTCAATGTGGGAGATGATAGGTGCATGAATTAAGGTTATTGTAGTGTCTTGTGTAAGATATGTGCATATTCTGGAAATGTTTTTTAGATGTATGTAACATGATCTAGATATAGAGCCGATCTGGAGATTCAAAGGATAGTTCTGGGTCAAGGATCACACCTAGACAGCGAGCTTGAGGAGTGGGGTTTAAGGTCATATTGTCAACAGAAATAGAAATATTAGGTATGCTTTTGTTGGTAGAGATGATATTGAAATCTAAAGGAACTTGTTAGTTTTCCAAGAGAAGTGGTGTAGATAGAGAACAGAAGAAGACATAGCACTGAGCCTTGTGGTACTCCAACTGATAAAGGAAGCGGAGCAGAGGTGGATCCAGAGAAATTAACACTGAATGAGCAATTAGAAAGGTAGGATGAGAACCAGGATAGGACAGTGTCTTGAAGACCTAGGGATTGTAGTGTTTGTATGAGAAGAGAGTGATTAACAGTGTCGAATGCAGCAGAGAGATCCAGGAGAATTAGAAGAGAGTAATGGCCTTTAGTTTTAGCAGTGATCAAATCATTGACAACCATTGTCTACGCAGTCTCTGTGGAGTGTTGAGAACGAAAGACAGATTGAAGAGGATCCAATAGGTTGTTTGCGTAAAAGAAACGTGTGAGAAGAGTGTAGACAAGTCTCTCTAGAAGCTTGGAGGGGCATGGGAGCTAAGAGATGGGATGGAAACTTGAAAGAGAGTTTGGGCCATAATTTTTTGTTTTCAGAATAGGAGTAATCACTGCGTGCTTGTATAGTGATGGAAAGATACCAGTAGAGAGCGAGAGATTACAGATTTTAGTTAGAGGTGGAATGAGCACAGGAGACAGGGATCTATCAATTTTTGAGGGAATAGGATCAAGAGGACAGGATGTAGAGTAAGAAGATATGAAGACAGTAGATACTCCATCTTCATTTGTGGGGTCAAATGAAGAGAGGGTGTCAGAGGGTGCTGGGAAGGAATTAAGCTGATTGTTTGTCAAGGAAGATGATACCATTTCTAGTTCGATCTTATCAATCTTGTCCTTGAAGTAGGAAGCAAGATCCTGGCCACTGAGAGTAGACGTAGGGTTTGTGTGGGAGGATTGAAAAGAGATTGAAATGTGTTAAAAAGGTATTTCGGGTTAGATGCCTGAGCATAGATGAGAGATTGAAAGTATGTTTGTTTTGCAGTGTCCAGAGCATTTTGATAGGAGTGATAGATAGAAGCATATGTGAAGAAATCATTAGAGGTACGAGATTTACACCAGTGATGTTCTGCTTTACGGAAAAGTATTTGAAGATTTTGTGTTACTTTAGTGTGTCATGGCTGACATTGAAGTCGACGTGTAATATGAAGACTCACTGGAGCCATTTGTTCAAGTGCTGTTGCTATGGTTTGGTGAAAATGAGGTACTGCCATCTCAGGGTAAGAGAATGTAGAGATAGGGGAGAGAACACCTTCAAGTGAGGTGAAAAACTGTTGAAGATTAATAGAGTTAAGATTTCTACGGGTATGAGGAGGCTTGGTGGAATTTGACAGCAGAGAGGTTACAGCAGCATGTAGCTGATACGGTGATGATCCGAGAGGGGGAAAGATGTGTTAAGGAAATCAGAAACTGAGCATAGTGTACAGAAAACCAGATCAAGGCAATGGCCATCCCAATGAGTAGAGGTCGAGGGAGGAGGTTAGAGAGAGTAGTTTGAAAGCAACTTTGGAAGGTGGATTATCAATGGGGATGTTGAAATCACCAAGGATGATGGTGGGGATGTATGAAGATAAGAAGTGAGGGAGCCATGCAGAGAAATCCTCAAAAAATTGTTGGTGTGCTCCAGGGGGGTGATTGATCACTGCAACATGCATAGAGTAGCATGTACTTCAATAGATGTGATCGTGAGTGATGAGACATTTGGTAGAGATGTGAATGTGCATTGTGGGGAGAGAAGTAGTCCAACCCCATCCCCTTGTCTGCCTCCATGTCTGGGGGTGTGAGTGAAATGGAGGCTACCATATGCAAAAGGGCTGCAGGTGAGGCAGTGTCTGATTGCGTAAGCCATGTTTCTGTTATTGCCACAAGGTTGAGGTTGTTTGAGAGGAAGAGGTCATGTATGAAGGTAAGTTTGTTACAAACAGAGTGTGCATTCCAAAGAGCACATTTAAAGGACTTTGGAAGAGAGGGGAAACAGGTGATGTGTTTGAGGTTTGCTGTGTTACAGTAGTGTTCTGATATATGTGTGTGAGAGGAATGTGGGGGACCTGGATTAGGTGATATATCACCAGCTAATAGAAGCAGAGAAACATAGGTAAGAGGATTGTAAAGTATGTGACCTAGCATTTTCTGGTGAAAGGGGGAGGCTGTTCCAGTTAGAGAAAATAAATAGGACAAAAGATCATGGGTGTTAACTAAACATTAGTGGAGTAATGACGGTGCATTCTGGAGAAATATTTGTGCTGGAGGAAGGGTGAAAGATGAATGAGTAGTCTTTTGTCTGACCACTACAGATTGTCCACATATCCTCTTTCAAATACTTGCTTCACAGCCAATTGTGTAAAATGCTTATTCTTCTTGGTTGACATATTCTGTATAGATGTATCACCCCCAGCAGCAGCAGCTGTAGCGTGCAACGATGCCTCTTGCGAATCATGGATTTGACTACGGAAATCAGTTGGAATTGGAAAATTGAATGCTGGAAAACATGCTGGAGTAGGTTGATGATGAAGGTGTTGACACCGGTGACGATTGCATGAGATGTTTATCCATTTGTCTGCTACCTGTTGATGGACTATTAGCTACTATACACAATTTGCCACATTTTGACAAATGACTTGAATGCACTCGTTGTGAATGACGTAATCATCATCATCATCATCATCATCATCAACATTTATTTATATAGCGCCAGCAAATTCCGTAGCACTTTACAATTGGGAACAAACATTAATAAGACAATACTGGGTAATACATACAGACAGAGAGGTAAGAGAACCCTGCTCGAAAGCTTACAATCTATAGGACAATGGGAGTTAGAAATACAAGGGCATGTGCTACATCATATTGCACAATGGACCAGCCAGACTGCAAAGGTAAAAGTACTGAGAGGGCTATGTGTGTTGCAATGTTGGTCAGAAGGTTGTTGGCTTGCGTTAGCAGTGTAGAGGATGGTAATAGGGTAATCTAGGGAAATTAAGATGATGGTTGAGGAATATCATAACCTTGCCTGAAGAGGTGGGTTTTCAGTGAGCGCTTGAAGGTTTGAAGACTAGAGGAAAGTCTTACTGTGCGTGGGAGGGAATTCCACAAAGTAGGTGCAGCCCGGAAAAAATCCTGTAACCGAGAATGGGAGGATGTGATGAGAGTGGAGGAGAGACTTAGATCTTGTGCAGAACGGAGGTGTCGAGTAGGGAGATATTTCAAGACAAGTGAGGAAATGTATGTCGGTGCAATTTTGCTGATGGCCTTGAATGTTAGTAGAAGAATTTTATATTGGATTCGTTGAAATACAGGCAGCCAATGTAGAGACTGACAGAGTGGCTCAGCAGAGGAATAACGGTTTGTAAGGAAAATCAGTCTAGCCGCTGCGTGCAAAATAGATTGTAGGAGTTCAAGTCTGACTTTGGGAAGACCAGTAAGGAGGGAATTGCAATAGTCGATGCGGGAGATGATGAGTGCATGAATTAATGTTTTTGCGGTGTCTTGTGTCAGATATGTGCGTATTCTGGAAATGTTCTTTAGGTATATGTAACATGATTTAGATATAGAGTTGATGTGGGGAATAAACGACAGTTGTGAATCAAGGATTACACCTAGACAATGAGCTTGCGGGGTGGGATTTAAGGTCATGTTATCGACAGAAATAGAAATGTCAGGCAGGAATCTTCTGTTTTTGGGTGGGAATATTATTAATTTAGTTTTTGAAAGATTGAGTTTAAGTTGGCGAGAAGACATCCAAGATGAAATGGCAGAAAGACAGTCAGTAACGCGAGACAACACAGATGGTGAAAGATCAGGAGAGGATAGATAAATTTGTGTATCATCCGCATAGAGATGATACTGAAATCCAAAGGAGCTTATTAGTTTTCCAAGAGAAGTGGTGAAGATAGAGAATAGCAGAGGACCTAGGACTGAGCCTTGTGGAACTCCAACTGATAAAGGAAGCGGAGCAGAGGTGGATCCAGGGAAATTAACACTGAAAGAGCGATTAGATAGGTAGGATGAGAACCAGGATAGGACAGTGCCTTCAACGTAATGGGAAGAGATGCCTAGATGATCTACATCCCTACTTATATTTATGTTGGCCTTACAAAGGCAACAGATGCCTTGACAAATGTTGTCTGGGTTGAGATAAAAATATTTTCAAACAGAAGGGGTACTTATTTTGCCTTATGTCCTGCCATGATTATATCCTTATCATGGGCATGAGGTGGTACCACTTGTGGCTACCTTAGTTCAACACAATCATCATCCTTCTCCTCATTATCTCATTACTACATTACTTATGTATCATGTTTTCATAACCATAGTTTGCTTAAATAATATTTTTATATATATATTAGTAACAGCTATATAAGTAATCTTTATGTTAATGCACTGTATTAATTTAATGTTTATGTAACTTCATTTAGACAAAGAGTTTTAATCCTCAAATGTGTATACTATTCTGGCAACTAGACAAAAGACAGTTTCACAATCCTTTAATAAAGTTGCTGCAGCTCTTTGCACATGAAATGGTTATTGTTCAAGGATGTGTTGTTCAGGATGTGTACGTGACAGAAGACACATCTAAAACCTACATGACTAATGACACGGTTGGCTTATGGAAAATAGATCCCTAGGCTCTGCTGAACATGACTTGGCCCACCCACAGGCGCGGAGTCTAAGAGGCAGGTGGTTTTCACCAGGAACCCCCGCAAGGAGGTATGGTCTGTTGCGGCACCAAACCTGCAGGTCGTGGTCCTGTGAGTGGGTGAACAGCAGAATGGTGTGGAGGAGCCAGGCGAAGCGGGTAGAGAGTAGAACCCACAGTTATATGGTATGAGAACAGGAACACACGAGGCGCTAGGAGAATGGATGTCCTGTGGTATAACAGGGAAAGAGCAGAAGCTGTCACAATGGTGTATCCAGGAGTGATTGGTAGAGATACTGGAACAACGGGAGTACAGCACTGGAGTTATGCTGTGGACGCACAGGAGAGCAGAGGTAGCTTAGGGAAACAGCCGACGAGTCACCAAGGCAGTTGCGGCTCACAGTGATAGCGGTTAGAGAACTGGAGCTGTCACGATGAAGTACATCAGAGATGGTATAGTAGTACTGAAGCAGCAATAGTTCAGTACAGCAGAAGACTGAGAGTAAACTGACGTGGTGAAGGTAACTCATTGTAACAGCTGATGAGTCACAATGGTAGTAGCGGCTCTGAGTGGTGGCGGTGAGAGAACTGGAGCTGTCACGATGAAGTACAGTTGAAATGGTAATAACAGTACTGGAGCAGCGATAGTTCAACACAGCCAGAGACTGAGAGCAGACTGAAGTAACGGAGGTAACTCATAGTAACAGCTGATGAGTCACAGGTGTAGTAGCGGCTCTGAGTGGTGGTGATGAGAGAACTGAAGCTGTCGCGATGAAATACACTGGAGATGGTAGTAGCAGTGCTGGAGCAGCAATAGTTTAACACAGCAGGGGCTGAGAGCAAACTGAAGTAATGGAGGTAACTTGTAGTAACAGCTGATGAGTCACAGGAGTAGAAGCGGCACTGAGTGGTAGTGATGAGATTACTGAAGCTGTCGCAATGAAGTACACTGGAGATGGTAGTAGCAGTGCTGGAGCAGCAATAGTTCAACATAGCAGGAGACTGAGAGCAAACTGAAGTAACGGAGGTAAATCGTAGTAACAGCTGATGAGTCACAGGTGTAGTAGCGGCTCTGAGTGGTAGCGATGAGAGAACCGGAGCTGTCACGATGAAGTGCACTGGAGAGGGTAAGATAGGTACTGGAGCAGCGATGGTTCAGCACAGGCCATGAACAGAGAGCAGGCTGGAAAAGCAGAGAACCACAAGGAGAACAGGAACCAGAACCACAGGCTACAGGAAGTGAGCTTGAAGAACAGGCATTAGAGAGGTGAATCCAGGAGGTTTAAATAGTGCTCCAGGAATGCTCAGCCAATGACAAGAGGAGGGAGGTCCAGAAGTGCAATAGACTTGCACCTGTGCAGAACTGAATGTAGCTGAATGAATGGATGGAGTTTGTCTGATGCTGGAACATGACGGTTTCCAGATGAATGAAATGCGGGTAACGAGACAGGTACTATTTGCGGGACCGAAGCGTTACAACTAACAGCAATTCAACTCTTGCATTACAATATATGGACTTGTTTTTATCTCTACAGAACACTCTAATTGCAAATTGTAAAGCGCTACGGCATTTGCTGGCGCTATCATCATCAACATTGGATAGTTATATAGCGCCACTAATTCCACAGCCCTGTACAGAGAACTCACTCACATCAGTCAATGCTCTTTTGGAGCTTAAAGTCTAAATTCCCTAACATACACATGCACAGACCAAGAGCAGCCAATTAACCTACTAGTATGTTTTTGGAGTATATATATAAATGTTGATGTTGATGATTCTAGCAAGAGAACATATACAGAATTTATATTTAGTGTAACGCAAATATATCCTGTTATGATAAGAAAGCCCAAGTTAAAGCATTTTAGGTGTGGCAAGTTATTGTTGTGCTTACCAACCCTGAGCTGCATTACAGATAAGGGCTCTGGCTTCTGCTGAATAAAACTTCACATTATTTGAACAAGAACTTTTCCTAGAAACTTCATTTTACCGTTCGTTCGTTTTACCAATTAGATTCTAGTTATCATTTATTTAGTACATTCGATTAATTGACAGCTAGAATCTGGTATAGGCAACATCTCCACTTTTTCAAACCCGCAGTTAAATATACCCCTTGGAATTTTAAAGAAACAAATTAAGAAATATTTGTGTTTCTTGTGGGCTGTGGCTGCTCACTTTCAACCAGCAACCTTTAATAAAGAATATGTCATTGACTGCCCTTTACAAAAATTGCTTTCACTGGTAGAAAAACACTTGGAATTTTAAAAGAAGAAATTAATAAATATATTTGCTTTTTAGGGGCTGATGCTGCTGCTCACTCTCCGCTAACACCCTGTTTTGTGCCCCCTTCATAAAGAAGATGTCAATGATTGTCCCTCACAACAATAGTTTTGACTGGTAGAAAAACCTTTGGAATTTCAAAAGAAGATATTAGGAAATATATGTGTTTTTTTGGGGGTACTGCTGGTCACACTCAAACAACACACTGGTTTTTGCCCAATTAATAAAGAAATAAAGAAGATGTCTCTGACTGCCCTTCACAACAATAGCTTTGACTGGTAGAAAAACACTTAAAAGAAAGCAATTATTAAATATATCTGTGGTTAAGGGTACTGCTCACAGTTATACAGAACCCTATTTTCTCTCTGTTAAATACTTCAGATGTCACACTCATTGATACTGCCCCAAATAAAATTGATTTTAGTTTCACCCACTTTGATTTTTAAAAGCAATAAATCTAATTAGTATTTGTTTTTTGGTGTGTGCTGCTTAGTCATACAGCAACAGCACCCTGTTTTTATCCACCAAACACTAGTTTAGAAGTCTATACCAGTATATATATAATAGTATACAATGATATTATTAATAATAACCAGAAGCCATCAGTCTAAATTCTCTGACACCCTATTGATCATCAGAGCACAATTCTAGCAGACTACATAAATAAACTGCAGTTTAATGACAGGTTACTTGCTATCTATATTGCCTATCTCACCCTGTCTAACCCTTTCTACATGTGATTTTCAGAGCAGAGCACTACAGCTACCTTTCTCTCTACATGCTAGCTCTTCTAAAATGGCAGATGAAAACAGGAGGGACAACTACAATACAAAAGATTTCAATCCAGAACTCTCGAGATCCGACATTTTCCCAGAAATAATGTTTTGGCACGTTTTGAGATCCGAAATTGGCTCGCGAACAGCCTCTGATCCCCAAAACTCGTATCTGTTGGATTAGACAGAATCCAAACCACTCATCTCTAACAAGTAGAACAAACACTATGCACTGTGTAACAATACTGGTGGTATTATCTGAAGCCCATCAGCCAGGTAGATATCCAGTGAGTAGCCAGACATTTGCTGGTTCGGTACTCAAGCAGGGTAGACAGTCGTTTGCCGGGTTTGTACACATGCAGGGTTGTCAGACGTTTGCCGGGTCAGTACACAAGAGGGTAGTCACGAATAGAAGGAAGTGCATCAAGTAGCAAGAGCTGATCAGGCAGAGTACTCAAGCAAATGTCTAAAAGAGGAAGTGCCTATTATAAGTCCAAACATGAAACGGGATCCAAGAAAGTTTCTCCTTGATGCCATTCTGGCCATCTTGGATAAGGGCAAATCTGAGGGCAAGTTTACAAATGCAGAGACCTCTAGTAGTCGGAGGTGTAAATATCAAAGTAACTGTAACTTTACACACTATCTACTTCTACTGCATTAGAGCATACTTGCCAACCTTTCCTCGTTGGCTTCAGGGAGATCCTGGGGGAGGTGGGCGTGCGGGGGCAGGGCTTGATGAATCGCATCATTTGGGCCCCACCCCTAAACGGTTGTCACAATTTTGGCCAATTACAACAGGGGGTGGGGCTACGATGATGCAATATTTGTGTCATTAAGCCCCCCCCACCACTTATCTATTGACGAGATCCGGGAGGTTGCCCTGCTCTCCCGGAACCCGGGATGTCTCCCAAACATTCCGAAAGAATAGGCAACTATGCATTAAAGAAAAGCAGCTAATGAATATCTAGAAACTGAAGTGTCTTTTACATTTCTGTCTCCATTACTGAAGTCATGTTGCCTTATCTGTCAGTCTTTGATTAAATCTTGGTCTCTATGAAAATGGCCACCTCCATAGGCATCAATACATGGACATAGGACACAATTTCTTAACTGTGTCATCCTGCCACAGATGGCAAAGCCAACCACGTCTTGTACTGGCTCAGCATCAGGGAGAATGCCAGAGTCTTCAGGGAGTGAGGATGTGGCAAGTATGCATTAGAGTCTACGATCTGCACTGTATAGGAAAATTATTCACATAGATATAATTATCAGGGGAAATTCCTTTTTACGTTAATTTTACGTTAATATTTTTCTATGGGAGTTCACTTTCAGAAAACATGGTCCCTATAGAATGTTATAAATTAAAGAACATCATTCATTTAAGTCAGTTGAAACTGGTAAACTGGCATGAATAGGAGTGAGATAAATGCACAGTCTTATATTTGATCACCAGAGGGAAAAATATAGTCCATAGGTGTTGTAAGCAGAGCAATAAAATGATAAACTGGATTGTGTAAAAAATATATCGGGGTGCACGGCTGTAATTAAATTAACAGGCAGAGGTCACTGGATGGACAGTGGTATGAATGAATAGAGTTAGATATTTTGGAAAGTAAATAGACATTGGTGTCCTGCACCCATACTGCAAAAATTCAAAGATTAGGCACACAATACATTGTCAAAGCATTCATCGGTAGCCAAGAGCAGGGCTTTCCTACCTTGTTATCATTATATCATCAGCAGAAGCTATTTATATAGTGCCCCTAATTCCGCAGCACTGTACAGAGAACTCACTCCCATCAGCCCTAGCCAATTGGAGCTATTGGTCTAATTTCTGTAACATAGACACACACACAGACCTAGAGAGACTAAGGTCAATTTAATAGCAGCCTTATATGCTATGTGCCATAATGCTGCCATTCTGAACTAAACTAGGGGACTCGTAAACATTTATGTGGGAGGGAGGGCATAAAAATCACTGCCCAGGGGTAAGCTTCGTCCAACCCGGGGTAACGGGGACTGCTCAAGACTTGTAGCAGAGGTTGTCCCCAAGAAGGTTTGTACTCACTCTGACAGCAGGGCAATCTTGACACCTCATATTGCAGCTGCAGCCTGGCTACTGCCAGGCAGCTTGAGTAGTGGCTGTAATTAAATTATTGCTGCCTCTTGAGAGGATGTTGAGGGAGTGTTCTTTGCCCAATTTCTCCTATTTCCGTGCTACTTATTCCTGCTCATAAGCTTTTACTACATCGAGTTAAATCCCAAAGCCATCCAAGTACCTGTGACTGAGTCCAACTCTACGGGAGAATTGGCTGCTATAGGGGAAGTTCTCTCTGGCTAGTTCTAAAAGCTTATGACAGTTACTAGGAAGCTGTAACATTGTAAAGGATTATATCCTGGGTTCAGTGGTGTAATGTCAATCTGACCTTCCACTGTTGCTATTAATTGTTAGCTTACTAATAAAAACAGTGACCTTTTGCCAAATTTACATTGGTGTCCCTGTGGTTATTTATTTATTCCTTTACAGTAATACTAAGTCTGAACATGTGAAGAAGGTTTGGGTGTAATGAATGGGAGATATCAACACTATTCAGATTTTTTTTTTTTTAATTGAATCAAAGAAAGCAAATGCAATTATGTCAAGTTACAAAATCCTTCATTAAGACAATTTGCTGTAAACTTTGGCCAACATTGGTGAAAATTGGGACGATTCTGAAGGGATTATTAGAAAATAGACTGAAAATTACTAGAAATTAACGTTAAAAGCAAAAAAAGCAAACTAAAAGTAGCTCAAAAAGACATTATTTTACCTAATTTTCACAATTTGTAATTAAATCCAGATCCAAAAGCAAAACCGAACAAAAACGTTTGTTCGAAAAAAATCAGCAGCAAAGCCGAAACACGAAGTTGGGTTACAACCAACACCGGTTTCGAAACCAAAACACAATATATATTAAACTTAAAATACTGAAATAAAAATAAATGTTCCTGGACCTTTAACTTTGGCCACGCTAGGTGATTAAATATTATGAAATAAATAAAATAATGCACTGAGTTAAATGGTCAAAAATAAACATGGACATAAAAGTCATGAAGCGCAAAAAGGGCAGCTATACAAAGATTCTTAGGTGTTTACATGTTTACTTACCCTAATTCAGGGTACACAGCCACTTAATGGTCTTTGAAGCATCCCCCCGAAAATTAATCTGCTCATAGGTTTTACAGATACATCTGAAAATGTGCATGGCAGTTATGGAAAATGTAAGTATTTTTAAGGTAATAAAAGAGTTATGCGCCATCCAGCAAGCTCAGATTAACAAAATAATCTTGTCCCACAAAATGAAATCTAATTTTTGTATGTTGGTGATAAAGTACCGTATGTGCACTCATGCACATACTCTGCGCTCTGAAAATCTCTTCCATCAGCCCGTCTTCCCATCTGTAGGTGCAAACATTTACACCATTGCAAACACCACCATTTTTATTATACAAATCCATACGCGCTTCCCTGTAAAATTTTGTGCAATTGTGAAAGTAGACATGTGATGTCATAAAACAGCATGTGCTGCAGGTTGCATTTTCTGCTTGCAAGTGACCCTTAAAATCTTGAAAAACCCAATTGGTTACCATTTTTTAAAATTTTTTCCCCTAAAATGATAACAAAATAAAACATTTATTTTCCAATGAACTGCCAAAAATATTCATTTCTAATATGCTAATAAAAAACTCTATATAACAAAAAGTACTTGGGTAGTCTAAAAATAATATAATATAAAAGCGCTATTATTGGAAAAAAAGCCATAACTTAATGTGAAAACTTGTTTGTTATTTCACGACAATATAAGAAAAACTTTTAGTCATTAAGGGTTTAATGATTGTGTGTTAAATATTAGGATTCCTGGTGTATGATTTTATTATATAATGTGAATACTGACTGATGGTAGTTTCAGGGTTAAGTATAAGGGAACCCAGCCAGGAAAGGTGCTGCTATTTCAAACCATCTCAAAGCCAATGAATGCACCCATTGTGGTTGACAGAAGCAATAGGAAGCTTGTTATGGCTGTTTAACGTAACCTTTAATTCTGTCAGCTGCAGAGCCCTAGTTAAAAAAATAATTCTTTATTTCAACTTATATGAACAAACATAACCCCAATCCCAAAGCATTACTAACCAAGTGATATATAGGCTTTTAAAAAATGTATTTTCAATAATATCCAGCTATTTAAACTAGAGATGGACGGGCTTGGTTTCTTGAAAACCGAACCCACCTGAACTTCGGGGATCCGAGTACCGAGTCGAGTCGGCTCGATACTTTTGCGCTAATTCAGATTCCAAAACGAGGCAAAACATCATAATGACGTCATCAGATCTCGGGATTTTTGGAATCTATAAATACCGCCCTCCATGGCGATCTAGCGCCATTTGAGACAGGGATACAAAAGGGTTAGGATAGAGTGGCAAAGAGAAGAGCTCCATTGCTGAAATACTAATCTACAAGTCCTTGCAAGTTTTTTTCTTAATTTGCACTAATAAGTGTAGGGTCTAATATACACCCAAAGAGAAGAACTGCATTGGTCATTTTTCTTAATATACAAGTCCTTGAAGGCTTTTTTCTGAATTTGCACCAAAAAGTGTACGGTGTTCTCAAATGGATTTACAGCAGTACACAGAAGAGCATGAACAGCAAGCAGCTGCTGCCACCAGTCCTGATGATAGTTATCCCTGTACGTCATCTGGTAAAGCCTATGTAAAAGTACATAGTCTTTTGAAGTCAGGGAAAAAAAAACAAAAAAACCCCACCTTTACCGTGTTGAAGAAAAAAAGAGCTGTAATCAACGAAAAGTTAACTGGCGATAAAAAATTTTTTGCCAACATGCCATTCTACACACGCAGTGGCAAAGAAAGAATGAGGCCTTCGCCTTTCTCTATGAGTGTGAGATCTAAAATTGTTACTGAGGCTTCTTCTTGTAAGGTCACACGTGACCAAGCAAGACCAAGTAATTTGGAGTCCAAAACTGGTGCACAAATCCTGTTACGTGTAAAAGCTGAGCTGGAAGAAGACAGTAAGGCATTAGAGGAAAATGTATGCTCAGATTCATAAATAACACCAATCCCCAAATCCATCCACGCGTGTTATGTGTAATCGTGACCATTCTGATAGTGTACCCATAAAGAAGGCCCCTTTCAGCATTTCTGCTGATGTGTGCCTGAACAGCCTGAGTGTAGCCGGTGATACACCAATTGAAGATGCCACTTTGGAATTGGAACAGGATGAGGGGGATATTTGTGTAGCCGACGAGGGGCGCTAATGAGGATGTTGATAAGGATGATGTTGTTTGTGTAAGTCCTGCACCAGTGTAAGCAGTTATGGCACGTGATAAGAAGAAGGCCATTGTCATGCCTGGACATAAAGCAAAAAAAAGCCACTTCTTATGTGTGGAATTATTTTTAACCAAATCCTGGCAACAGTTGTCTAGCCATTTGTAGTGTATGTAAAGCCACAGTCAGTCGAGGGAGGGACCATCTTGGAACCTCATCCATGTTACGCCATTTGACGCGAGTTCATGGCAAGGTGTTGGGAAAATCTAAGAGCTATGGTAAAAAAATAACAACAAGCAGTCCATCATCAGCTAGGACCCTTCTCTCACCTACATCCCGACAACTGCAATCTACACCCACAACACCGTCCTCATCATTATCCTCAGTAGTGATCAGAGTTAGTCCTGCATCCAAATTGGTAATGCTAGATGACTTCTGCACTATCCTTGATTCCTCTGAATAATTCTTGAGCATTAGTCCCACTGCTGCTGCTGTTGCTGCTGCTGGGGGTGAATCTCCCTCCCATAAGCAGCCCAAGAAGAAGACCACTAGTACTTTACAAAAATTAACTGTGAAACAATCTTTTGCTAGAGGAAGCAAGTATGACAGCAGTCACCCAGTCGCAAAGCGGATCACGGACGCCATGGCGACTATGCTAGTGTTAGATCTGGATCCAATATCCACTATAAACGCAGCTGGTTTTTCACAGTTAATTGAGGTTTTGTGTCACCATTACCAAATACCATCGCAACACCATATTTCAAGAAAAGCTATTCCTCAACTGTAGCAGAATGTTTGTAAAAATTTAATAATTGGGCTCAAAAATGCCATTCTACTCACTGTATACTTAATCACAGATATGAGGACAAATGGAAGTTGGCAAACAAAAGATTATATGACTGTGACAGCCCACTGGGTTGGTCATTCGCCTTCACAAGCAGGAACAGCAGCAGCATGTACACCACTACGTAACATTTCTCACAGGCAGGCTACTCTTTGTATCACCGGCTACACTAACAGGCATACAGCTGATAATTTGATACGAAAACTAAGGGATGTCATTGATACATGACTTATGACACTTGGACTCTCCCCAGGAAATAGCATTTCTGATAACGCCAACAATATTGTGCAAGCATTACAGCTGGGTGAATTCCATCACATTCCCTGTTTTGCTCACACAATAAACTTGGTGGTGCAGAGCTTCTTGAAAAATAACCGTGAGGTGCAGGAGATTCTTTCAGTGTTCCGTACAAGCGTATTGCACAAGCCACTGAAATACAGGGGGAATGTATTTCAGTCCTGCACAGTGGAGAATCCTTTCTGTGCTGTGCAAGGTGCTGAAACCATTTGAAGTTGTGACGTGTGAAGTGAGTTCAAACTCTGCTAGCTTGAGCCAAGTCATTCCCTTAATTCGAGTTTTGGAAAAGCAGCTTGACAAACTGAAGGAGGAACAGAAAGAAAGCAATTTTGCAAAGTATGTTGGCCTTGTAAATCAAGTACTTAATTTGCTTCGCAATGATTCAAAAGTTATTAAAATCTTGAATTCTGATCACCATGTTTTGGAGACTGTGGTTGATCCTAGGTTTAAGACCTAAGTAGTTTCTATGCTTCCAAAAGACCAAGATCTGAACAGATGCAAGGAGCTCCTGGTCAGCAAGTTAACAGCTGAACTGGTCCTTGGCTTGCCAACATCTCCTTCGTCAGTTTCTCAGGCAGCTGCTGCTCGTAAGAAATTGCACTTTCCAAAGAGAAGCAGGGATGATGCGGGTGGCAAACCACAACAGTCTGGGGGTAAATGTATCATAGTGCGGGTTGTACAAGTCGCCGGAAATCGGCGAAATGACAGCTTAAATTTAAACTGGTGCTGCCTAGTAAATGGAAACTTCCCTTTACAAGGCAGCGCCGCTTTAAATTTAAGCTTTCATCTCGCCAATTTCCGGCGACTCGTACAACCCGCACTATGATACATTTACTCCCTGGTCTGGTTTGAAAGAATTTAGCAAAAAAAGTGTGACCTCGGCCATAACTCCATCCGATCCTACTATTAACATGCAAAGGATGGTGCAGGATTATTTTAAAGAGTTCATTGAAATCGAAATGCCACACAGTCCCTTTCGATACTGCGAAGAAAATCAATTTGGACACCCATGTACAAACTTGTTTTGCAATACCTAAGCTGCCCACCCTCCAGTGTGTACTCAGAAAGAGTTTTCAGCACAGCTGGGAACTTTGTCAGTGATTGACATAGAAGGTTACTTCCTAAAAATGTGGAAAAGATGATGTTCATCAAAATGAACTACATCTTCCAAGAGGAGGGCCTTTACCGGCAAATACATCCAAGTACTGACACTTCTGTAATGGCGGATTCCAGTGGAGATGAATTAATAGTCTGTGATGATGATGTACACACTGATGAGGGTGAGTATGATGCTGAAGATGATGACGACAACATCTTGACAGTGTAGAATTCATTTGACAGCACTGTTGGTCTAACCTGCCTTTAGGGCATTGATAGCTGGTTTAGTGGGGGCCCAAACAAACCAAGCACTTCAGCCACAAAAGTGGCAGCCCTTGTCGCTGAAGTGCTTGGTTTGTTAAAGTGTGCATGTCCTTTGTAAGATTCAATATATGGGTGGGTTGGAAGGCCCAAGGATAATTCCATCTTGTATTACTTTTCTATTGTGAGTTTGTGACACTGGTGTGTGGCAATGTTTTCTAGATGTGATATAAACTGCAGTGTGTTTGTTTCGTTGCTCTGTCGCTTAACATCCATCCAGCTTGCTGCACTATTTGGCTGAAAGTGTATGAAAAGCATATTGAGACCTGTGAGATGGTAAAAATTGAATGGAAATCACTGGAATTTAGTGTTAGTGAGGTTAATAATAATGTAGGTACAAAATAATACCTACATTATGTGATTTTAGCCCAAAAAATTGGATTTTGGAAAAAATAGCTAACCAAAACCAAAACACGCAAGGGCGGTTTTGGCAAAACCAAAACTAAAACCAAAACCCAAAAGTAATCCAGATACAAAACCAAAACCAAAACACAGGGTTCAATGAGCATCTCTAATTTAAACCAAACACAAAAAATGACAATAGCCATATCATATAGCATGAACTACTTTGTGTTTTTCCCTAATAAAATAAGGCTACTATAAGGTTTTATATTTTAACAGTATTGAGAGGATTTAAATGTAAAAAAAACCCATTGCAATAAAATGGCTGGAAAAATGGTTCTTCTTGATGGTCAAATTCTATGTTTCTATTTTCCTAGGTCCCATAAACTATTTTTACCAGAAGTGAGTATACTTTAAGGCTCTCTCTCACTTAGAAGGGGCAGTCAAATTACATCTATTATTGCCAAATTCAGCCAAAATATAAATGTCCATCACTGTCCAAGCACACCCATGATGCGATAGTGGACATCTTTATGCTGGACAAGTGGTTCTTGAGATTGGGGACAGACCTCTATCGTGTGGCCAAATTCAGGGGGCTTTTCTCTGTCCTATCTAAATGAAACAGTGAACTGTGAAAGAGTAAATACTTCTGGTGGGTACACAATACCTGTGGGAACTTGGGTAATAAGTGGCATATCAATTATTTCACATGTCAATCTTTACTAAGTAACGTATCTAGGTTGCTTGTGGTATTACTTTGAATATAGATCAACAGATGCAAAATTACATCACATTTTGATATGACTCATGTGTTGAGATTGAAGTCAATTGTACTTACCACAGCCTGTCTGAGTTCTCCAATCACCCACCGTTATCCCCAATGCTTGACATACAAGGGCATAAGCTTGGATAGCTTGGCACAGGCTAGTGCCATTGTCCTTGGTTCCACAAAGGTCATAAACACAGCTGTGGACAAAGGCAGTTGGGTCCACCACAGTGCCACATTCCCAAAGAGCACTCCCTGTAAGATTTATAAACCCACAGTACTCTGAGGTAAAGTATAGTGATTCCGTAGCTGCATCACACGAACTGCAGTTATCCACACACCCAGAAGAGCATTTCCAGTCAGGGTGATACACTCTCCAGCTCTCGCCTAAATCTATCACAGATACAGCCAGTTTTCCATCTGATCGGAGGGTGTCATCCTCTGGATTTTTATTGTAGTTCCCACACAGCCCACAGGTAGAGTTAATGTATGTGCCGGGCACTGATATAGAAGCATAGTGTTCTCCATCATACATCACAAGTAACCCAAAATCACTTTCCACTGCTGTTGATAATCCACTTTGGTATATTTTAATGGCTCCGTGTTCAAGGATTACTGGAAGTGAAAATATCAAATTGTTTACCTGTAATAAGAAAAATATGATTTTATATTAAGTTCATCTCTGTTTTTGCTGTAATTCAGAGAAGATAGTTTAAAATATCTGCTTATGGGGTTTACAATTCCCCAATACTTTATGGTGTACCCAACTGTAAGTCATTCATACAGTAACCTTTCAAATATTAATAAACTCCGGGAAGCAAGCGCTGTGTGTGCTTTTTCATCTAGCCACATATTTATTTCTACTTTTCAATCTTTCCATATATCTGCATCATTTTATGCTTCTACAGTGTTTAGGATATGCAAACAGCTTTCAATCAACAATAGTGGCTAACGCCTAATCTGAGATACAGTGGCAATGCTTAAGTTTAAAGTCACATGACATAACAAAATAGGACATTTATGTTTATCACACCAATACCAGTGTTGGTGGTGTGCTTACATTTATTAAATAGGTTGCTATAAATCCATAAAAATAAATATAAATGTTTGACGCTCCGGGTCTGGGACCCTCTGCCAAAATTCTGCCCTGTGATGCAAAGCTGGTCACATGTTCAAGTTGGCCCCAATGTCACCCCTTTGTAGCTCATTGTAATATCTACAGTGCTGAAGCTGTTATTTTTCTTTTGCATCATCACAAAACAGTAACACATTGTAACATGCTGGAAAAGGAAAAATCAGGCCACACATTTGTCCAGCTCACACTCTAATACACATCAAGTTGCTTTAGTAAGGTGGGTCAGTATTTGCATGAGCTCATGACTTGTACCAAGGTAAGGAATACGAGTCACCACCCATCTCATACAGCAGAAAATTCCAGGGTAATTTATCTACTTTACAAGTGCACATTTATGAGTGTGCAAGAGATACACATTTCTACATTGTCATAAATAACTCAAAGTTGCAGATCACCATGTGAGAGCCATCGTGTATCTCGCATTAAGTAGATAGACTTTAGGTGGATACTCATTTAAAAAGAAAAGCTTTGTTTAATTTGCCAAATATCCCATAAAATAGAAGTAAGAAATGCTGAAAAGTATTGCAGGGTGCAATTATGTTTAATCTTTGTTCCAATTGTAAATTGAGTAAAGTCCAAATCCTTTCACCTATGGGAAACATTCTATCTTCTGATTATTTTCACAAAACAAGGACATATTAGGCACATGACCAATGATGCAAGGACAGTTGATAGTTTTTCCACAATGTAAATTATATCAGATTATTCAATAAAGCTTAATTTGTCTTTTTAGATTTTGGCATGATTTTCTATGGAGAACAGACGGTATTATAGACACGGCTGTCTCTAAATTCTTTACCGCTCTCTATCGTATCTTTCAGATAATTGACTTCGGGTGTTAAATGTCTCAGAGCTTTAAACATTTTTTTAAAAGCCCTCTTTGTCTATTTTTGTATAATCATTTGGTTAGAATTCAACCCACTTTTCTGTTTCTCTTCTGTTCTTGTTACCCCTAATGAACCCTTAAGTTAGAGGATGTAAGAAAATCCATTTGGAAGAAATAGCTGGACTTGTTCCATAGATGTTAACAGGCTCCAAATAGAGCCAAATTATTCCAGTTGTTGAAGTAAATTGACATGGATGTGTATCAAAAAACCTTTATCTGACTTAATGAGCATATTAGAAAAGCAAACCTTGGGAAGCGCAGTCTCATGCTATTGACCCGACATCTTTAGACTGAAAGATTTACATTTTATTAGTAGAAATATGATTACTTCATCTTTTATGCACTATCAATTCTATTGTATCCAATGAAAAAATGTGGGGATTAAAGCTCATCATTTTATTTTGTTAATTAATTGTCATATCCACTTTCAAACAAACTCTATTCAGACACTTGGTTCGTTTTCTGTCAGACTGGATTCATCAATGTTAACATTTTTATTTTATCTTGGTTTTTTTTTTCTTTAGCCTTTTTCAGGCTGAAGACGAATATTATTATATTATATTTTGTAATATATTATAACATTTCATAATAGATCCCCTGTCAGACCGATGACTGTGCCACTACTAATACTTTTCTAATGACTGTCAATTATTTCTTAAAGCAAAGTATCACATAGTAGTATATTGTTTGTGTTAGAGTGCCCGGACTATCTTTTCTTTTGTCCTTACATACACAGTGGTCTTATTTGTCCTGGCTGCACTTTTCAAATGATTTTATTATCTTGTACACATTCATTTAAAGAAGTGCAGCCTGGTTTCACTGATTTATGTAGCACTGCCTATAAATTTAGTCAGTTCCAACTAAAACTAAATACTGTTCTTGTTGGTCTTTTAATCCATGTTTGTTATTTACTTATTATTTATTTATTAACATTTATATTTAAATTCTTAAATATTAAAATGGTTTGTTACTTTAGCATGCAATGGTGTTTAGTTCTTTAGAGGAGGTAGCTCTGCTGCATTGATAAATAAATGATTGATTCTCACCTTTACTTTTCCAAAACTTCCCTTGGGTATGACAATGTTATGGGAATAGACCTCCACAGAAATATCCTTTAGCCATGACACTGCAGACCCTCCACGATTTTCATTCTTGGCTTCTATACTAAAGAATGGAAGATGATTTCCTGAAAGACAATTCCTTGCTAGCAGATACGAACATGAACCTTGGAAGTGGAAGAGAAGTCCATCAAATGTGTGGTAATGTGGGTCTCCAAAGACCACACAAGTGCTACTTTCAACTGGTAGACACTGAAAGTATTTCTCCTTTGGTTCACATACTTCATATGGGCCACAGACTGTCTCTTGACATGATATCTCATTATTGAAATCAAGGCAACGACATCTAGTGGAACAATTAGCATTTTCCCAAAACAGCTGTCCTTGGCGCAAAAATTGACCTAATAACAAAAAATACAATTTAATGAGAATTTATGTTTGCAAAAAAAATGTTTAAATAAAGATGATTTTACGGGCATGTGCTTCAAGTTAACCATCTACAAAGTGTACTAATTTGTACAATAATAACAAGGGCTATTGCTCTTTTTTGATCCAAAAAGGACTAGTGTTCATGGCAAGCTATCAAAAAAAAAATGTGGAAAATAAATAAATGTCAGTCCACTATCTCAACAGTTGGTCTACAGTTCTATAGACCACAACATTAAAAAATGTATCCAAGGTGAACACACAATCTTTCTAATGAACTTTTTCAGACCTAGAACTGTGCAGGTGACAAAGGGACATCCATGTCAATTGGAAGAAAGATGCTTCCACCATCAGCACAAAAAATGATTTTTCATTGTAAGGGTATTATACTATAGAACCTTTGAACTTCCTAGTGATGGAGTGGACTTCAAAACAGCATGTCTGGTTGAATATCATTAAAATAGCTTCTAAACCACACACAAATTTGAACAAACAACTCTCAATAAAAGTTTTGTGAATGTGCTCATAACCCCATTAATCATAAAACATTTCCTTGGCCTAATGTGTATGTGACATAAACACTTTAAATGACCACTAAACATAAAATATCATTTGAATTACAAAATAGTAGGTCTGTCAAGTCTCCTGTATTCTTATGAACTGTCCTGCATGTCATGTCTTCCTTGTCTCACAGTTTTATCCCCAATCTCCTGGATATCAGGGGAAGGGGGTCAAATTGCTCCACAAATCAGTGCTGGTAGCCTTCTACTGGATATAATGGCTTCCCCACACTTCTCCAGCTCGCAAAGAGACAGAATGGGACCAGAAAGTAGACTATTGGGATCTGCATTGTGACACTACCAGAGATATCAAGATTTTGCATTATAAAACCACTAGAGATTTGGGAGACTGCATTATAAAGCTAGACAATATGGGGGTCTCTATTTTTAATCCAGCACAAATGTGGGGGTCTGCATTTTAAAAACACCACAGATTTGGTATTCAGAATACAGTCAGTATTGTATAGTAGTTTGCACTAGCTTCTCTCTGTATTGTATATTGTTCAGTAAAAAAAACTTTTTATATAGGGGTCAATAGGATTCTACAGAGGTCTCGTAAATGCTCTTTACATTTTATACATTTCACTAGAATACTCTCTGCATTGTACAGAGGTTCCTGGAATGTTCTCTGTGTTCTATATTGGGCCATAAATGTAAATTGATCTCTAGAATGGACCCTGAATTGAATACTGGTCAGATAGGGGTGCATTGTGTTTAATTATAGCTGTTTGAAACGACAAGTTTTCATATATCTTATTGGTTGTGTAAACCCATGTCCACATTAGATAAACCACTCTCGCACATATTTGACCTTTCAGATGTGTAACACACCTTCCTCATGTTCATAATTCTAGATAAACATCTCTGTAGACTTTCTGTCAGTAATCACATTGAAGGACACAGCCGTTCTAGCCTTTTAATGGCTGAACAGCTTGTATTTAACTGCTCAGCAAATGTAAATAAAGAGCCTGATTCATACAGGAACATAAATACAGATATGTGTGGTAGTTTGCGCAAAATTGCACTGTGCATGCTCAGAAACAGACAACGTGACCAATGAACGCAAGTACATCTAATTAATATTCAACCACGGAGGATGTTTCCAACAGCCTACGATTTCATTGGTGGTGGAGTATGCATGTAGTCAATGTACAGTAAGGACGTGTCAAGGTCGAGTGCACACAGCAGCATCCAATTCAAGCTTTGGGCATCTCTAAGTTATGTGTTTTTCAGTCATATCGTTTGCACCAGTTAAAGGGCAGGTTTATGTCCCGATTGATTGTGGTGACGGACGTGTATACATGCCACAACATGTGTTTGCAATCAAGAGCAACTCTAAAAGGTCATTTTATATACAGTACGCATTGAGAACATCTCGAGAAATTTATTTGGTGGGAAAAAAGTTTTCTTTCTTTTTCAATGTCTTTTTCTTAATTATTACATTATTAACAGGTGACAATAATTGATTTTTTTTTAATTCTGTGCATTCTGTGTATTGTACGTATGCAGTATATTGTGTCTGTCTCAATACGGCAAGTGCCAAACATGCAAAGCATACCTACAGCTTATTCAGCAAGAGATGTTTCTTCAGAACCGCTTGTAGTTGAATACGGACATGTGAATACCTGAATTACAGGTGTTTTGTTTTTCAATTTACATAATGTTTGTTTTGCATTCCTTAATGAATCAGGCCCAAAATGTCAAACTTCTCCAGTTCTCTCAACTTATGGTAACTTTTACATATATGGTGAGTGGTAATTATAGCACTATTAATCATAATCATAATCATTACTAATCATACATTTTTGTCTTGCTTTATTATGCGATTACAACACCCAATATTTCCTGCACACTATACCTTTTAGACTGCAACCATTAGCTGGATCAATCTCTTTCCCATCTATTTTGAATAACCAGCGTCCTGGGATGTTCACATTTGTGCTATCTTCAATATTGACAATCTCAGATGATCGGGATCCAGGGACACTGAAGAAATTGGTTAGATTTCCACCAATAAATCCAGCCTGAATTAGAGAGAAAAACATGTTATTTTTTGAAAGGTTCTGTTATGGCTCAATTATCCTGGCTTATGTTATATAGTTGGTGAATGCATGTAAGGTATTGTAATAGATAAATGGTAATAGAAATGCAGAATGATACATTCTGGTACGTATTCCTGCAGGCAGATGAATACATTGACAATGTTAGAACTCATTCACTAACATTACATGTAGGTACAACATTTTAAGTAAACCATTTCAACCTATCACACACTTCACATTTCATTGTCAAACTAGCACTAGATACATAATTGCTGATTGTTCGCATTGCTTATGTGCAAATGTTGATACATTTACAATGTTTAGTAAATGTGCCCTTACTGGTTTTATCGTTTAGCTTTCTGTCCTCTTCAATTTATGAAGTCTCTTTCATTGTGAGTCAGGCCCAAAATGTCAGAGTTCTCCAGTTCTGTCAACTTATGAGTTAGCCATTTTAAATATGAGGCAGTTGATTGCCCATATCCCCAGGCATGCACTTTGGGGGGTTTCCAGGTGCCTGGAACCCCTTCAGCTGCCACAAATTTGGTCTTTGTTTTTCCATCTAGCAGCCAGTACTGTGCCCTCTGCAGTACTACTCACAGAGGCTGCTTCTCTCCGCATTCAAGTGGCTGCAATATACACCAATATGGCTACAATGCAGCGTCTGCGCATGCCCAACTGCAGCAGCTCCTCCCATGATCCCAGGTCAGAGTGGACGTGCACAGTCCAGAGGTGAGTTGCACTTTGACAAATGGAGACTATGTTTTATTAATATATTTAGATTTAATCTGCCAAATATTCTTATACACACATTATTCTACTTACACACAAATTTTTATATATATATATATATATATATATATATATATATATATTTATATATATATACATATATATATATATATATATATATATATATAAACAAGTTAACCCGTGCATTATACTCATGCTCTCTAGTCAAATCAAGCTACTTAAGGTGTTAAAAAGGTTCTTGTCATGCATTTGGGCCTAGCCCAGGCCTCCTCAGGGGAAGAGCGTTACTTCCCGACGCAAGCACCCTTTTTTAACGTGGTTTTGTCCACATGTGACCACCTCATCATTTTTCTCCATCACCTCATCCTTCATCTTCATCGCCACATCCTTTATCAAGCTACTTAAGGTGTTAAAAACTCCCCACTGTCACCCCCGGCAACCACCAACCACTCCCAACTGTCACTTCTCCTTAAGAAATATATAGGTCAGTGTATAACTCTGCCCAGCAGGTGGCGCTGCAGCTTGGGTTTTCTTTTTTCACACACGCCACTAGGCATCTATATAGTAGATATTATATTTTGCAATTTCAAAACATTACTTTTATCTATTGTTTTTAACTCTTTATTACACCAACACCCATGGTGCTGTATGAAATTTTAACATGCTGCATGTTTCTCGGTTATAGTGTTGCCAGCCAAGCCTGGCGGAGCCCAGTGCTGGTAGCAGGTTTTTCAGGGGGAAGCCACACTGTTCATTCTCCCCAATTTTGACGATATCAGACTAGGCTGTAAATGCTGGTGCTGTGGGGTGGGTTTTGCGGCATTTTATTAACAAGGTCATTTAATATCAATATTCATCACCGAGATGATGATGATGATAACTGGCGTCTGAACAACTTGATGATACGCTTAATAGTGTGTCTTCCTGCTTCACGCAATCACACTCAGTTACGTTTATAGGCTGATTCGCGTAGATCATTACGACTCAGCATGAAAGCATAATTGTATGTTTTTGTGTTAATGCATTTTGTGCCTCTGTTTTAGATGCAAATGCATTCAAGCATCGGTCCCTAAGTGCGTATAGGCCTGAATGACTCAGACAGCAGCAGTTCCTCCTGGTGCCTGAGCATCACTTGCCTTTAGGTTCTGACTCATTCATGACCATTGAGAACCAATGAGTGCTAAAATATCATTATATTGCTGCACTCACTTAAGAAAAAAAATGCTATATAATAATAGCTTGATGTCACACCATGTAGTCCCCAGGCACCTCAAGAGACTAAGGGATAGATTTACTAAGCTGCGGGTTTGAAAAAGTGGGGATGTTGCCTATAGCAAACAATCAGATTCTAGCTGTCATTTTGTAGAAGGTACTAAATAAATGAAAGCTAGAACCTGATTGGTTGCTATAGGCAACATCCCCACTTTTTCAAACCCGCAGCTTAGTAAATCTAGCCCTAAGAACCAAATTCAATTTTGGAAAATGCCAGGACTGAAAGTAAATAAACATAATCCTTTATTTGTCTTGCCTTCTTCTAAATATCAACTATATTTTATAAAAGAACTAACATAATGAACACACAAAATTAGGAATGTCTGCCATCAATCACTGCACTATTAGATACATGATAATGGACATTAAAGGGACCTACACAGAAACTATTTCACCAGTCAGAATGGTGGAATACCCATAACATACAAAGTCTGCCAATAAGAACAGGAGAATCCTGCATCACATGGTACACAGAAATAAACACAGAACATGCATATGAAATAACAGACCTGGCAGAAAAACAGGATTAGACAGGACACACCAATGAATGTATTAGTTACTATCATATGACATGTTGCAGTTAATAACAACCTGCTGTTATTGGTGTACTCCTGTGGGGGGCTCACCAAACTGATACAGCTTTAAAAAGGCAAGGATAGAATATATAATGGTAGCTGTGTAGATTAAATATAAATATACAGTATCTTATATATTAAAGATATACATACAACTATATAATGATATGTTTAGAAATATATAATAAAATTTAATAATAAATTATTGTATAACAAACTAAATAATCAAATAGGCTCAGTGACCAACGAATCAAACCAAAAACAATTAAATGGAAGAAGATAAATGATATTCCCTAAATACTCCATATAGATACAAAGTATCATTTTTTAAAACCCAATATTCTTCCTTTCTCATTTTTAGCCTCTCCCTGTTGCATCATATCCTATTTATTTGGAATTGGAATTAATTAAGTGTTTTACAACAACAAAATATGTAGCAATTGCCTTCTCCATAAATTTACTTCAGATAGTAGATTTATGCTTTAAAATTCTATCCTGAATTGGGTGGTTTCCCCAATGTATGAAAGTCTACACAGAATGGTAATACTATATACCACATATGTGGAATTGCATCTGATATGGGTTAGCCAGGTTTAAATGCGAGTGATATTTTATTGATATATTATTGATCTTTTGAGGACATTATTGCACATTTTACATGATGGACATGTGAAAGTTACCATATTAAAAGGAGTCAGGATCACCTTCAGGTAATATGTCAGCTCTAACAAGTTTAGCACTAATACACAAATTATGTGCCAATGCCTTCAAAAAATCTTAACACAATTTTGGTACAGTACTAAGTACCTGTTTACATGTACTATTTATTTGCAGAAAAGTAACCACAATTTTCATCAATGATTCTATCAGAGACAACCACACTTATCTGTCTCTATATGCTAATAAGGCGGTTCATGGCCAATGGACAATAGGTTGACCTATGTGAAAGAATATGCTGTAAACAATGTTATTCCAAATGTCTACAGCACCGTCTTTATCATCAATTTAATAGCAATGTTCTGGTTCTATCTCAGACTTATCAAAATCTCCTCTTCATTTACAAACTATACACCAGGGATATAATGTCTCTGAAAATATGTGCCATCAATAAAAATCCTTATAGATAAGTAAGATAATGAAATCACTGGTGTTAAGTGATATGAAACTACTTTTACACTTTAGATTGATACTAGATAAGACAAAACATTTCAACCTAGATTTGGATGGTGCAAAAACTATATTTAAGCCTAAATGAACTTAAAACCTCAGTAAGAAATTGTATAAAGCAAAGATCAAAGATCCATAGGCAAAAAGACAATCTTATAACACTGCAATTTTGTCTAGCTTTAAATCATGAAAAAAATATATTAATTTTAGAACATTGGTCAACATCTTAAATCTCTGTATGGCTTTGTACTATTTGGCATTGAATAGGTCTTCACTTTACCCCGCACTTAGTCCTTTTTCACGGCATCTGCCCAATGGTTTGATTGGTTGAGTTGTGGGAAAAATCCCTGGATCAAAAAAATCCTGTCATGCGCCAGACTTTTCTAAACATCTACCAGAGTCCAGCACGCTCTCCTCTGTCTCTCCGATGGAACTGAGGGTTCCTCTGCTCTCCGGCACTACAAAAAGATTTTGCTCGCCATCATGGATCCTTAGGCACACTCACGCACATGTATGCATATTCTATATGAAACATATACTCCTTCTTTCATTAAAACATACCTCCACACCCCCTATTGCCTCTCACTATTTAAATCTGTTCAGACTACAAGATGGGGCCATTTTATGAAGTCTCTTGGCCAGATAAATTTTCTCCTGGCTCCTACAGCATGATCCTGGGAATTCTGCACCAGTGCTTTTCTAGTATTCTTCTCTGGTGTTTTCCTGGTTATTATCTCAATTCCAGTGTGTTCCTGGTTATTCCATCCATCCCAGTGTGTTTCTGTTTATTTCATCTATGCCAGTGTGTTCCAGTTTATTCCACCTATCCCAGTGTGTTCCTGTTTATTTCATCCACGCCAATGTGTTCCTGGTTATTTCATCCATGTCAATGTGTTTCTGGTTATTTCATCCATGTCAATGTGTTTCTGCCTAACTCCATCTACCTACTGGTCAAATCCAATACCTATACGGAGGACCCTCATCATTCATCATCTGTATATTAGGTATCTCTATGAGCTGAACTGCACATTGCCATATTCCATTATGTAATGATATATTTTGCAAATTTAGGGACATTCCAAATGTCCGTTGTTTTGATGAACAAGAACAAAAGCATTTACAAAATTGGGGTATTTAGAATATTTTCATAAAGTACTATTTAAATAATGTTTTTTTTAATTAGGAAAATAAATTAAAAAAAGTTTATTAATGTAAGTAAAAAATTATTTCTAAGATATTTATTGTATATAATGTTATTTGTGTTTTATTATATTGTATTTTATGTAAAAACACTTTTTTTTCCTTTGAGGAACAAGTACAACATGGTAAAACAGAAATCAGTGTGGCATGCTTCTAAGGTAAAAATAAATGCATCAAGAGGGTATTTAACTATAAAAAAAAATGAGCGTTTTTATTTTTTAAAAGATAAAATACAGGAATACATTCTAGTAAATATCATCAGCAACAGCCAGCATGCATATCTGAATATTAAATCCTGTCAACCCAGTTTACCTGTATTTTATGATGAAGGAGAATATAGGACATAATGGACATAGGGAGTTTAGGAGACAACATGGTAGATGAAATTCAATTTTATGGATTTGAGGCCTTAAAATATACTCGCGCCCCACACCTTAGATGAGATACTGTTGGATCATAGAATTGGTAGCACCTTACACAAGCACACATTTATCAAATGGAGAAAACCCCTCTAGGCTTCTTCCAATCTATCAAAGGGCCACCGTCAGCTAGCTGGGTCACACATATATATATCCATTATGATTAACCCGGCAAAGTGGTAACTTAAGCCTTACCGATCTTGGCCAATATCGCTCAGCCGGCCCAGCGATATCTTAATAATACAGTGCGACTATAATGGCAATAGAAAATCAGCCTTGTCGCTGCAGATTGATAAATATGCCTGCCAATGCAAAATCGTTGCATCTCAAGCCAGCAGGATATTACTTTACAGACTCAAAAGTGTTCAAATGTTCAAAATATAGAACATAAAATACTGATGATGCCTCTTCTTGAATGTGCAGTACAACTTTGGGTACCAGTTCAGAAAAGGAGGCCCTGTAACTGGAGAGAACACAGAGAGTGACAAATAAATGAATTATAGGTATGAAAGACCTCAGTCAGGGTATATACCCACGCTGGTTGAAAGCATGTCAAATGCAAACTTGTCTGATTCGTTTTTAGATGTAGTTTTCTAACATTTGTAGGCATTCCAAAGAATGCTCCCAAAACTAAATGGGATGGAAAGTACAAATACCAAAGGAGATGTTAAGCATAGAATCAATGACTTCTAATGGGAGACCCATTTACATGCCATTTACAAATGTTAAAATATGCACTTTAAAAACACCAGTATGTACCATTAAGTGGAAAGGCTGCCATAGCATAGAAGCCAAATTATTAAAGTTATTGGCTTTACTCACATTTACCCCTGCCATGACTGAAAAATACAAAGACACGGTTAAATATTGTGGGTGCTCAAGCACCCACAACACCCAAACCGCTATCCAGAGCCAGATTTATTTACAGCAAAGAAAAGATATTTATGGGGAGATAATGATCACTGTATAAAAAACACATTCAGAGCCTGTACAAAAAAGACTCTGTCAACCTGTGCAGTATCAAGTCTCAGCAGACAATACAAGGTCACCCCTTGTGGGTAGAAAAGAAGAGATTTAATCTTCAGCGGCGAAGAGGGATCTTTATAGTAAGAAGAGTGAAACTCTGAAATGCATTCCCACAAAAACTCATATTGGCAGATTAAAGTGAGGATAAAACAAAACAAAGAATACATGGTTACTGCCATTAAATAATTGTATATTGTAGAGAGTATATCCTGGGAGAAGTATAATTGTCAATCTGGAGTAGGGATGAATTTTTCATTAAATTGGACGTTTATGATTTAGGTTTTTTTTTTAGTTCCACCAGATCACCAGCTTGGGGAATTTAGAGATGAAGGATTGAACTTGATGGATATAAATTTTATGTTGCCATAAATAATTATGAAAATATTTAAACCATTGATTGGCTACATATAAGTTATAGTTCACCCTAAAATTAAATACAGACATTACTGCAAGGAAAGAAAACAATCCAACATGTACTCATAATCCAATGATTCACCTAAAACGTCATGTAAGGCATCTATTCATACACATGAAAGTGGTAAATAGCTATATTGTAATGTTAGCTTCTGCTAACTGGGGGCTGGCAAGATAATCTCTCTTAAAATAGTTGATACTATTCTATATATACCCAGAGCACAGAACTTCTGTTAACTACATGATATACACGTATAAACAAGTGATTTAAGTAAAAAGAGTCTCCTGTGAAATACCCTGCCAACAGGGCAGTTTATTTATTTAGCCACCACTGATTTGTGATATAGGATGGACTATCACAGAAGAAAAACAGAGTGCACTGAGCAACTTATCAATTATTTTATGAGTACACAGAATTGTCCTGACATTCATATTTAGATAATAGACAGGTCACTATTCTTTGCAGCATGATTTCACTTGAGAACTGAACTTATCTGTGGCAAGTAGCAGGTGACTACAATAGAAAAAGAGGAAAAAAAGGACACATTGTCTCCATTTGTGCCACTGTTTGTACTGCAATGTGAATGGAGAAAACATAATAAAGAAAGCCAGATAATTGTCTGATTATACAGAAGATTTTAGCCAAGCATGAGCAATCTAAAAGCTGCAAATCAATTTCCAGAGACCTTGATATTCCCGCTTCCACTATATGTAATGTCATTAGGAAGTTTAAAGCCAATGGCACTGTGCCAAGTTCTGGAAAGAGAAAAGTTGAAGATTGCGGCACAGGGTTGTTTGAATGATGGAGAAAGCTCTTCAATCAACTGCCAAACAGATTAAAGCCGACGTTCAGATACAATGTAAGACAGTTTCAACGCGCACCATCGGTCGACAACTCAATGAATGGGTGTTCTGAGGTTGGAGGCCCAAGGGTCATACTGCTGAGATAGAGACATAAGAAAGCCCATCTGGAGTTTGCAAAACACCTGAACAAGTCACATTCCTTCATGTAGACACATGAGAACAAATTCCAGAATTTTGGTAAAGCATATCATCCCTATGTTTACAGAAAGCAAATGAAAATAACACCTTCCCTACAGTCAATGGAGCAGGTTCAGTGATGTTTTGGGGTTGCTGTGTGTGTTGTAAGTGTGCATCATGAAATCAGGGCATTTTGAAACACAACATTTGACTCCAGTGTTGTAAAGCTGTGTCTGTGTCTTCCAGGAGGACAACGACGATTTGAAAGAGAGTTTGAGTCTGCCATCCTTTATCTATATATAAAACATCTGATTTCTGCTCTCTCAGAGTTATTATATAACCACTTAAATTAGAATACTAGAGCTGAACAAAAGAAGGCACTTCAGTACACTGAATATCTATTAAAATATAAATTACATATAAATTATTCTTAAAATATATATATGTCTTTACATATTCAAACCTATGGTGGCGAAAAATTCAAAATAAAGATTTATAGTTTGTGAAACGAAAGGAAAAAGTGCTTATAAAATAGGTTCAAACCCTTTGGTGGGGCCGATAAATACTATCTGAAAATTAAGGTCTGTTATTGTACTCTCCTACAGTGATACAAAGTATTAGATTTATCACAAGCAATATCTATAAAGGAATTGTGTTACATATTAATAAAGTTGTATATGTCAAAGAGTCTTAGATTTTCATTTTATTCTGCTCTTCTCAGAGTTGAATTATTTTACCATGGACCCTGAGTAATTAACATACATTTCGATTATTGTTTTCTTGGGGAGGGAGGGACTGCATATTGCAGCTTCAATTTGCTATGTTAATGTTGATTTGTCTGCTCTTAGATCAGGTGAGCTAGGTCATCCCCAACTATATTTTCCCAATTTTAGTTACAATGATAAGCATGTCCACAACGTGATTGGCACGTGTTTTCTGAATATCCATACACCATTATTGTGTTATCCATATGGTGCTTATAGCTGTAATATACTCTGGTACTAGCTTGGTTAGCCTTTTTCATGCAGAACACAATCTTTAATAAAATTATGGACTTTATGACTTTCCAGAACATGTGATTACTCGGGTAAACAGGGGACTGGTGCAGTGCAGTTTAATTGCAATATAATCACAATCAATGCAACCCTGTAAAATTAATTTTCATATAGGTTTCCTCATTTGATTAGCTGATCTGTGGCCACTACAGGTTAGAAAGGAACCTCTGTATTGATAATAAGCTACAAGCAAACAGAACATGCCTGAGAAGTTGAATGAAGGCAGACTGAACGGCAACATAAGAATGCATAACAGAAAATAGAGTAGATTCATTCATCACTAGCCTCATACATCAAATGATACAAATGTGTAAAACAGAATGATATGGTTATTTCAAAAGAGAAATAAATGCAGAAATAAATAGACAAATTGTACAAACTGGATTTTTTTCTATGAAATTAGATAACATGATGATTCAGCAAAATGTATTAGTAGTATTATTTTTTATTATTATTTATCTTTAGAATTATGTTCAAAACTATTTTCATATTCTTAGATATAGGGGGTTATGTTTCATGCCAGAAGACCAAAAGTCATATTACTTATTTCTTACCTGTGCAATAACACCACCTAAGCCAGTAAGAGGGTCTCCCCCACTTGCTGTCCCTGTGGTCCATGTGATCTCTGCATAATTGAACATTGCAAAGCTTGATGTCCCGTCTGAAATCAGCAGAGCTTGAAATGTATTCACCTGAAAATGTAATTAAAGTATCGTGAAAAGCGTTGCAATCTTTCCATATCATGTTTTCAAGATTTTCTACTGACAGTGAAACATACAGTCCACAGAACAATGGCCAAATATGCTTAACAATACAACTAGCAGAGCCATGTTAACTCTGGGACGTACATATCTTGTGATTGGGCTTTTCATGCAGCAAATTTAAAGCAAAATCCTAATTAGTGTTAATTTTTTGCCAATATTAGAGATTTCTTTGAAAAAGAAAGCAAGGAAAATATCAGTCCCTTCTGTAGGAAAATGTAGATGGGTTCAAATTAATTACTTATTACTTATTATTATTTTAATATATTTTTTTAAAATAAATCTACTATTAGTAACATTGTATTAATGTGAAAAGTTAGACCATTCAAACCAGGGCAATAGTAAGTACATGCACTATAAATTTAGCTTTAAGGCCATTAAATGGGACTAGAACAGTGGTCTGCAGATATTTTATTAAGGCAATTAAAAATCAGGTCTCCATTTATTAGCATTCAACAACTAATAAAAGATTAATAGATATTATATGGTTCCCAGCAGTAACTAATTTGAACCAAATAAACAAAAAGTTTTAGAGAAGGAGTGAATATATTCTCATTCAATTCCTGACTTTACATTTCATTTAAATACCAATATTAAACCACAATAATTAAAAGATATATGATATTTATTCAATATAGAATTTATATATCATAAAATATTGATAAATTATCAATAAAGCGAAGAGAAAAAAAGGTTGGAGGACAATCAGCTGATAATTAGTAACATCGAGAGAAACAAATGAAAATGGTTTTCATTCAAACATCAGAAACTCTGTAATCTATAACACACAAAGTACATTGTCCAGTCTTTTACTAAATTTGGAACCCAATAGGTCCCTCCTAGGGGAGGTTATACTTAAATATCCAATGACAATTTATACAGTTGACATATCATTTTGTGTTACCTTCCTCTACATTTTTATGATGCAGTAGTAATAGTTCTTATTGTGTCTCTCACCTCCTGGTAAGATTATCATAATTTTAGTAAATTATTTCAGAATAATTTGTTGCTGATGACACTTCACTTTACAAGCATGGCTACAGCACCACTTAATGTTATATGTATCAGATTGCCTCCTGAAATGATTAGGCACAGATCAGAGGATTTGTGCAATGTAAATAATACTCAGGTATCTACTTTGTTACCATCCAATGGCTTCCATGCCTTAATCTCAGTCTATATGTATTATCAGCATTAAAGGCCTTACTAATCAAATCACTTTACACGTTTCTCTGCTCATTTAATGGTATTTGTTTCAGATGTTTTTCTGGAGCAGTGAACTTCCCCTAGGAAGAACATATTGGGATCCAAATTCAGCTCAGAAGGAGGGTTGCTCCTAAAGACTGAACGTTCTATAGATTACATAGCTCATGATTCTTTGAATGAAAACTGTTTTATCTTTTTTTTTAACTCTTGACGCTACTAATTATCAACTTATTGTCCTCCCAATTTTTTTTTTATCAATATCATATAATGGATTAATGCTATATTAAATAAATGTTATATATTATTTAATTATTGTGGTTTAACATTAGTAGTTAAATCATATCTATGGTCTGGAATAGAATGAGATAAGCTAATAAACAATATAAAAATAAAAGGACTACTGATTGAAAAATATTTTCTTTAATCCAATGTTGGTATGTTTAATACAAAAGAAAAATAATAATAACTGCACTTGTGGCAGACACACTTTAGAAAGAATTGTTTATAAGTTTCAAAAGTGTTGGGATCTACTAAATAAACATCAATCTGATTTATTGTATTACAGGAGTGGTGCTGCTTCCTCCATAAAAGGTGACCTCATCCCATGTGACCAGGAAAACCCAGGTGGCTGAGAAAGAGGGGAGATATCTGAAGTGCTTCCTAATTTCCTTAGAGACCCTTTTCAGGATGACATGATCTGTGGTTTCCCGATAGTAGATTTCCCCTCGTATTCCATTGTGAACATCTGCCCAAAAAGGAGCAATGAAAGCACGACCATCCGATAGCGGGAAAGCTTCTGGAGTGAACTGGCTGACAAGAACATTGAAAGAGACCACTCCATTATTGTTAACCTAAGAAAAAAATAAAGGAAAGTCATTGAGCAAATCATATTCACTATAGAGCCCGATAAAGTTATTGCCAAGTGCAGGTCCTGTTAAATGCAAAATTAGGCTTAATTGACTTTAAAAATGTAAACAGTTCCAATTTTATGGACAAAATGTAATAGAAAGGAAAAATGTTTGTTTAAAACTGGCATCATTAATAAATTTATCATTTAAAAAAGTTCAACATATCAGAAAAACATATGATTCTAATTAATCTAATCAGTTTGTGACACTGCAAAGCTGGTCACAGCCATAATACGATTTGGTTGTTTGAACAAATCACTTAAAGATCAGGGGCCTAATTCATTAAGGATCTTAACTTGAGAAACTTCTTATTTCAGTCTCCTGGACAAAACCATGTTACAATGCAAGGGGTGCAAATTAGCATTCTGTTTTGCACATAAGTTAAATACTGACTGTTTTTTCATGTAGCACACAAATATCAACTTTAAATTTCAGTGTACAAATAAGCTATCAAGTATTTGTGTGCTACATGAAAAAACAGTCAGTATTTAACTTATGTGCAAAACAGAATACTAATTTGCACCCCTTGCATTGTAACATGGTTTTGTCCAGGAGACTGAAATAAGAAGTTTCTCAAGTTAAGATCCTTAATGAATCAGGCCCCAGATCTGTGTTTGGATTTTTTACATAGACACAGACACATTTACAAAATCTTCCTATGGTTGCCCAATCAAAGTCTGCTCATGCAGATTTGGACATCAGCCAATCAATCTTTCAACTGATAGGAGCCACTTCGCTGCTCGTGACTGCTCTCACTGTATTTCCGTGGCTTTATTAGGTGATCACATAATCACAATTAGTCTATTAGCCTGCAGAAGGAAGCGTTCTTATTGGGCCTCATGTACTTAAATAACAGGGAGTATCTAGACTCCCTGCCGGTTTCTGCACTTGTGAAGCCTGCTATGCTGCTATCTATTATTCTTTGTCGGCTGCGCATCTTAACCCTTGGCTTTGTTTCTTGACCTCTTTGCTCACTGCCCGCCCTGACCTTTGACTTGACTCAGGTTACCCTTGCTCGCTTGCTGTCTCGACCATTTGCTTTCCCCTGAGTACTCTTGTGAACTCTGCCTGGTTTATTGCTTCCAGTCTCTACATCTCTTGGCTACATGGCACCAAAGATAAATCTTTACTAAGCTGATCTTAAGTCCTGAGGGCATCTGAGTACCTGTGAGAATACCACTCTCTATTGGAAAGGTGGCTGCTATAGGTGAAGATTTCTCTCTCATACCTATTCTAAATATTTACCTGATGCCCAGCAGTAAGTGTAGCATTATCACTGGCAATTTGAATCATCCATTGGAATTCCAATGGAGACTGGACCACCAAGTCCTGTCCAAGTATTGGTGAACAAAATGCAGACACTGTTGCAAGTGGTACAAAAGCTTTCAATTGGTCTGTTTGCTCAGGAAGAAGTATCTAGAATATCTCAGGCTACCAGAGGTTCTGTGGTGGAAAAAAAATTGAACCGCCCAGATGGTTTCTCTGCAGAATGGAAGTTATATTAGAAATTTTAAAGCAGGTTTCAAAATATATTTCAGGCTAAGGCCCCACTCTTCTGGTACTGAACAGCAAAAAAGTAAGGATCATCATTTCACTACTTCAAGGTGATCCCCAAATGTGGGCTTCTAGTCTCAGTCCTAACATTTCAATTCTAGTTTCCATTGATGCACTCTTTGAAGTTCTCAGTCTGTTGTATGATGAACCTGAAGAGTAGCTTCAATGTTCCCTCAAGCAAGGTTGCAGGACAGTGGTAGAATATTGCACAGAATTCAGATGTTTGTCCACTGACAATGATTGGAACGATCCAACACTATGCAGCCAAATCTGCCTAGATCTTGCTAAGCAGAAGGAGGATTCATTGGTCCAATATCTTGTCCCTGATACCCTGGAAAGACTCAGGCAATTAACCATCAAAATTGACAGTTGTATTAAGGAAAGGAAAATACTTTAAAAATTCACTCCACTCTGAGCAGTTGTCCTTTCAGACGCCGTCCCTCCACTCCTTCGGGACGGCCGTCTGTCACTTCCTCCACTGAGTCTGGTTGCCAGGCAACCAGACACAATACGTCCGACCAGACTGCCAGTCCTCTTGCTAATGCGTGTTCCGTTGCCAGGCAACGAGACTGTGAAGGTACGTGGATCCCAAATCACTCAGACACGGTATTAGAGAAAAAATAGAAGGATGATTTATTCTGCAGAACAGGATTAAATACAACATGACCCCCTTAACGATAGCAGGTCCATAAAGTGAGGAAATCAGTTCAAATAAATCCAGTGGGATTGGTACAGCACGGCCCCCTTAACAACAGCAGGTCCAACAAGTGAGGAAATAAGTCCAAATAAATCTAGTGAGATACGTTTCACAGCACATCTCTGGCAGATCATCACCTCTTGACCAAAGTCAGTCACATTTGTCTCCAGCTCCCAGGGTAGCCTCCTTTATCACTTCCTAATCCCACCTTGGGAAATGCCTGCCAAGGGGAGTTGCAAAAGGTCTTGATTGGTGGGCTTCTCACACTATCCAGTTGACCCCTGCTGGGTCCAGCTCCTGGCTGTCTGTAGAGCTCACTATTGGACAATAGGGAGCAAACAAAATTAACAATGGTAGCTTAATTCACTCAACTTGAGTGTTCCCAGTGGAGGTGGAATTTAACCCCTGAAGTACTTTTCCAAGGAGATCTAAGCCACTTATCATACCAATGAACATTTGAGATAAGTGGTAATTATCTTAGCTAACACAAATAAAATTACTTCTGCTGTCCTGTTATTTTCACACAATATGGCAATATTCTTTCTATTTCTAATACATACAATATTGCAGGTAATAATAATACACATAATACACCAATGCTCAGGTGTATATATTTAGACTGGGCCAAGGAATAAAAAGTACATTAAACTGTAAGACACGAGTGATGAATTAAAAGTCCTCAGTCCATTAGCATCCCGTTTCATGACAGGGACGCTATTCGGATCCCCAGCAGCGGCCGATGACATCACACCGCCGACATCTTATTGGCCACTAGCTCTATTTAAGACTGACTCTGACACCATGAAGGTGCCAGAGTATTGGGTCATTCCTGCTCCAGAGTTCCTGTGTATTATTTGGCTTATCCTGACAATTTTTCCGGCTCTTCAGTGTTCCCTATTGACCCGGCTTGTCTGACCACTCTATTGGATTCTCCCTGTGCATTTATCCCTTCTGGAAGTTACCAACCCGGCTTGTCTGACCATTCTATTGGATTCCTCCCTGTGTACCTCTGCTTCTAGCTCGTTACAGATCCGGCTAACCCGATTACTCTCTCTCTTGTACCTCACTATACGGCTCAGTAAAGGACCGCAACCTGCATGTCTCCTGCATCAAAACCCAGACCTCCTTGCGGGGGTTCCTGGAAAAGACCAGGGGGCGCGTTAGACTCCGCACCTTCTACTTGTGCTGCGCCAACGTTAGCAGGTACTCCTCGTATCAGAATTGTGACATGCCCTTGTTTTGATTCATTGTCCCACATTACCTCTTATCCTAAGACATCCATAGTTACTCCGCCATAATCCTCTGATCAATTGGGTTACAGGTGAGATAATCCTCTGCAACCTCCTATCTGTCTTAATCCTGGCACTTTGAAGAAAATGACTTCAAAGTGCAAGGAATTGGCGGTTCTATGGAACCGCAGCACAGTAAATATACCCCTATGTATCTCCCTAAAGCTTCATCTCCCTGTACCTCCCAGGTACTCAACCCCAAGTCCTTACAATCTTTTCCTCTTCACAAACAGGTACGCACTCAAGAGAAATTCTAAATTTAGCACTTAATTTACACTGCTATATGTTATCCTTTCTGCTGAGTTGGTCTCTTGGCACTGTTAAATCAATCACAGAATTTTCAGTGCAGCATTGATCAGTACTTTTTTTTTACCAGTGATTTAGGGTCACTGTGGGATGACTTCTTTATACTGTCGCAAGCATTGCGTCACAAGAATTTAGTGATTCTGATTACAACACTGTGTAAAATATTCCCCAACTTTTTTCAAGACTCTCCTCAGGTTCTTAATCTAAATAATCTTTGTCCTATGTTAATGAACTAGAACCCTGCCTACACGATTTTCTCCACTGAAAACTTCTGAATCAGTGGAGAAAATCGTAGGGTAACATCTGTGAAGTTGGTCTGTGAATGTAACTGTTGAATGTAAATTTTAATTATCTGTGCCATCGGTGCTTCAGAGTGCAACATTATTGTGTGTTGCGCTTAGAACATTGTTCCTTAAAAATGGCAGAGGTTAATGCTATTTCTATTAGAGGCTGGAATGATAGCCCCTGTTTTAGAGTTTTCTGTGCTGAGGATTTCATAAATGTCCCTTATTTATTTTCCCTAGTCTACAGATAAAGTACAGAAACCAGAAATAAACATTTCACTAGCCTTTCTTTAAAGTGAAATGTACCCAAAATTCTGTTCTAGCAGGGATCAACCCAAGAGGTAAGCAATGTAGGGACTCCACCAGGATGCCAGCAGTATATGAACTGCTCCTGGATGCTGCCAGCACTAAGGAACTGCGCCGGATTATTGTAAGTGATATGAAATTCACCAGGATATCTGCAGCATGAAACTGCATCAGTATATCAGCAGAATAGAACTGTAGGAGGAAACTAGCAGAATAGAACTCCACCAGGATACCAGCAGAATGGAACTCCACCAGGATACCAGCAGAATAGAACTGCACCTGGATACCAGCAGCATAGAACTGCACAAGGATACCAGCAGAATAGAGCTGCACCAGGATACCAGCAGAATAGAACTGCACCAGGATATCAGCGGAAAAAAAACTGCACAAGTATACCAGCAGAATAGAACTGCACCAGGATACCAGCAGAATAGAACTGCACCTGGATACCAGCAGCATAGAACTGCACAAGGATACCAGCAAAATAGAACTGCACCAGGATACCAACAGAATAGAACTGCACCAGGATACCAACAGAATAGAACTGCACCAGGATACCAGCAGAATAGAACTGCACCAGGATACCAAGAGAATAGAACTGCACCAGGATACAAACAGAATAGAACTGCACCAGGATACCAGCAGAATAGAACTGCACGAGGATACCAGCAGAATAGAACTGCGCAAGGATACCAGCAGAATAGAGCTGCACCAGGATTCTAGTAGCATATAATACCACCAGGATACCAGCAAAATAGAACGGCACCATGATAGTGGCGGAATAGAACTAAACCAGTATACTAGCAAAATAGAAAATCTTGTAGGGGGGCCACAGGAAATGCCAGCGCCAGCCCTGCCCGCACATAAAGATCCAATTAATTCTGCGCTAAAAACAACTGTTTTTACAATATCACCAAAATGGACACACACACAATTTCCAGATTCAGACAAATACATGGTTTCTGACCTCACAAACAGCACACAGACCATGCTTAGTGAAGAATTATTTCCTATTAAAATTTCAAGCATACACAATAGTAGTGATTGTAAAATTACCAATTATACCAACAGCAATTTGGATGACTGAAAATAACAAATTTTAGCGATCATGTTAGATCAGTCTATTTTTGTCCTCTCACTAGTCAATATGCTGGTAACTAGATAAAAAAAATTATCAATCTGGACTTTCGGATTTGTGCATGTGGATTGCTTAAGTCACTATATAGGCAGGATTATACATTAGTGGAAGCGTAGCATACTGTTGTGGCCAAAAGATTGTCATCTTTGCACCTTGCCTCACAATTTCCCCTAAGCATAAATTAACAATATTTAGCCTTTCTCCTTTGTCTGTTAATATTACAAAACCTTTGTTTTTATGAATTTAATACTGAATATCATTTTAAAACATAAAATGAAAAGAAATTACATTGACAAAATTATGGACTCCCAAGACTTAATAATTGGTAGCACAGCCTTTAGTCAAAATAACTACAATCAACTGCTTCCTATAGATGAGCTTCCTGCACCTCTCTACTGCAGAGTTGGATTAAGGCTTTGGGGGGCCCGGGGCACTTAAAACAGGGGGGCCCCTAAAATCTAAAATTAAGAGTATAGTGTCTTCATTGGGTATAAGGCTATAAGCATTGACACATCCTGCATTACGACACCTATAGCCCGCTAGTACGACATTTACAGCTCTCCCACAGGGCTCGCCTAGCTTGTCTGCACAAGAAAAGTCATTACTTCCACAAACTAAAATACTTCACATTAAAACAATCATCAAAACCCCCACATTAAAATGTGCATTGACACCACACATTAAAAATACAACTATACTGCACACTAAAACTAGCAATGATACAACACACTAAAATTAACAAAAAAAATAAACATTGATAACATAACACCAATTTTGACACATATGTATATATATATATATATATATATATATATATATATATATATATTAGTACTACAATTTTATTCAATATTTATTTAAAATTGCTAATGGGTGTGTTGATGCACCTGCATTGTTGTGTACACTATTGAACGGTCGCCAAAAATTAGGATTGTCCCACTAGAATCACAACATTTCACAGACTCTGCTGCTCTCTCCTACCTGTTCTTCTCACTTTCACCACCTGTGCAGGATTCTTTAGTTGCGGCTTGTCTGGATCCTGGAATGTTGGAGGACCTATTTGGAAAAAAAATGGGTACATTTAGAAAATTATAGCCAGCCCTGGTGTTAAATCTGTACCACCCACGATTAATAATTAGGCCTTCCTCCAGCCCCGACATTAAAATAATAGTATTCATATTTGTTAAATAAACCTATTACCCTCCCTACAAACAGGTCCAGCAATAAATGAATAGTATTTGAATTTTAGAAATATACGTATTTCCCGAACCTGTCACTGCCATTAAATAATTCATAGGCACATTTAATAGAGACCTCATTCTCCCCAAACTCACCCCCAAACCACCCCATCTTAAATTAATAGTCCCCACTATTGTGCCTCTCTCCCGCACTTTTTCCTCATACTGTGCCTGTCTCCCCATTTTTCATCAATCTGTTCTTCTCCCTCCTTTTTTCTCATGCTGTGTCTCCCCCCCCTTTTTCCTTACTGTGCCTCTCTCCCCTTTTTCCTTACTGTGCCTCTCTCCCCCTTTTTTCTTACTGTGCCTCTCTCCCCTTATTCCTTACTGTGCCTCTCTCCTCCCCTTATTCCTTACTGTGCCTCTCTCCCCTTATTCCTTACTGCGCCTCTCTCCCCTTATTCCTTACTGCGCCTCTCTCCCCTTATTCCTTACTGTGCCTCTCTCCCCTTATTCCTTACTGCGCCTCTCTCCCCTTATTCCTTACTGCACCTCTCTCCCCTTATTCCTTACTGTGCCTCTCTCCCCTTATTCCTTACTCTGCCTTTCTCATCTCCTTTTTCCTCATAGTTTGCGTTTCTGCTTAATTCCCTTTTTTCACTTACCTTTCTATTAGCTTTTCTTCTCCTCTCTTCTGTCTTCTTGCTTCCTCTCCGCACTGCTCCTCACTGATTGACAGGCGTGACTTGATGACGTCACGCCTGTCATTCAGCATTAACATAGCAGAGAGGAAGGAGGAGGGACGCCTGCGCGGCCGCGATCAGGTGAGTAAATCTCTATTTTTTTTTTGGTCCCCCACCAATGAAGAGAAACAGCCCAGAACCGGCCCGCAAACCGCCCCCCCCACAACCCCCCCCGCCGCCGCCGCCGCAAAAATAACAAAAAAAATTATGGGCAGAGCTGTCAGACAGCAACTGACAGCAGGAGCAGGTTAGGTCGATGGGGGGGAAGCCGCGGAGAGAGGGGGGCCCGGAGCGGTTGCTGTCAGTTAGAAACTGACAGCAGGAAAGTTCATGCAGCGGCGGGGGGCCCTTGGAGATAGGGAGGCCCGGGGCATGTGCCCCCTGTGCCCCCCCCTTAATCCGGCTATGCTCTACTGGCAGTTTAGTCCACTCTTCTTGTGCAAACTGCTCCAATTCTCCCAGATTTGAAGGGTGCCTTCTCCCAATTGCAGTTTTCAGATCTCTCGACAGGTGTTCTATGGGACTTAGATCTGCTGGTAACTTCAGAGCAGTCCAACGTCTTGTCTTGAACCATTCCTGGGTGCTTTTTGAAAGGTGCTTCTGCTAGACCTTCAATGGAACTTTTTGACACTGGTTTCAACATTGCACTCTAAAATGGCCTGGTAATCTCATGATGCAAAGGACATTCTCCCTGAAGGAATTTGGCTTGTTCAGGCGTGTTTATCAAAATCCGGTTGGACTTTCTTAAGTCCCTCCTGGGCCTCCTATCATATAACCCCCTTTAATTGAGTTGGGGACAGAAGGTGCAAATTGAAACTGTCGTACTTTGTGATGCTCCATTCAAACAATCCTGTGCTGCAATGTTCAATTAAGCTTTTTCTTGTGGCCACATCCAGGGAGTGCCTCCGCTCCGAGGACAGTGGCAGGTGGGGAGTTTAACTGAGGCGGTATTTTATTATTATTATTATTATCCTTAATTTATAAGGCGCCACAAAGGGTCCGCAGCACCGTACATAAAATACCAAAAACAGTGAGCCATGACACAACATGATACAGAAAGAACAAAAATGAACAAAAATATATTCACAGACACAGGTAATATGGTAATGCAAATCAAATTATTACTGGGACAATGAGTGATGTTAGAAATCAGCGAGAAGTAGGCCAAAGCTTACGAAAATAGGACTAGGGAAGCAGGCCAAGAGGTACAGAGGGTGATGGAATAGTAAAAGGAGCACACAAAAAAAAAGGGCCCTGCTCTTGAGAGCTTACATCCTAAAGGAAAGTGGAGACACAAATAGGGTGGTACTAACTGGGGAAGAGAGTTAGGAGGAGGACTGATAGACTTGAATAAAGAAATGAGTCTTAAGGGCACGCTTGAAGCCTTTGAGAGTAGATGCTGCCTTTGAGAGTAGATGTTAACCTGATTGAACGTGGAGGATCAATTCACACCTGTCAAACCGTAACGCAGGTGTCATAAGGTGAGCTCGGGGAAGACAGAAACCTCCCATTAAGCAGAAGGGCTCCACGGGAGGAGCTGTTAGCTATTAGTGTCTTTTTCTTCCTCCGGAACTCTGTCCAGAAAACATTTATACACAGCCTGCTGGTACTGGGAATATTTCACTGGATCTTTCTCAAATACTTTACAGGTTTGAGATTCCAAGTTATCCATCAGAGGCTGAAATCTACTGAAGCTGTATTAAGTGGCTTTCCTGAGCAGGGTGCCTGGTGCTCCCATTCCGCATGACCTGACTAATCAGTCAGCATTCACATCCACAATTGGGTTGCAAAAGCGCATCTGCATACTCGGTTAATGTAGAATCGGCAGTTCGAACAAACAGTAATTAGTCTAGAAAGACCTGTGTCTTCCACAGAGGAAAGAATCATAACTGAAGTTGTACTGAGCATGTACTTGAAGCCAACAGGCCTGTCTCCACTGCCTGGGTTACTGTGGTATTACAGGTCCTCCAATTTAGAAAATCTTTGATAGCCTTGTGATTTATGCAAGTGTCTCTTCGTGCCTGATGTACTCTCCGACAGATGGTACCTTCCCCCCATTGGCTCCTCGCTGTAAACAGAATAATCAAGGTTTCTGGAGTTTCATTTGTAGCATTGAGATTGTACATGTTGGCTACAGTCTTCTCTCTGGCCTCCTCTGTCTTCTGCTCTTTTCTCCATGCTCATAGCAGTATGCACAGTGACACAAAACAAAAGATTGAGTTTTTTTCTCTATCTAAGCATTTATAATGAGTGATTTTTATAATGCAGGCACCCGCAACTCACAACAGATGAGTTCAGTTCTGAAGTGGAGGTGAATCATCTGCCTGAATTTTAATGATTCCTAACTACTTCTAAAAGATCAGACCTATTTAAGGATTACTGTGTAGAATAAGTTACAATGGCGGTTCCCAAACTGTGCGCTGCGGCTCCCAGGGGTGCCGGGGCGCTGTCACTGGGGTGCCGTGGGCCAAGCATTGAAAAAAAGAAAGAACACAGAAACTTACCAGCTGTCACTGAATATCGACTTCAGTAACAAGCTGCTGCAGGAGAGAGGAGTCTGCTGGGTCCCGGCGCCCGACAGATTGGAAAGTTTCTGTGTTCTTTCTTTTTATTCTATGGCTGGCGCGTGGCAGAGGAGTGAGAGGGAGCGTGACAGCGGGGCACAGCAGGACAGCGGGGCAGACAGCGGGGCACAACAGGACAGAGGAGGGTGACAGCAGGGCACAACAGGACAGTGGGGCAGACAGCGGGGCACAACAGGACAGAGGAGGGTGACAGCGGGGCACAACAGGACAGAGGAGGGTGACAGCGGGGCACAACAGGACAGAGGAGGGTGACAGCGGGGCACAGCAGGACAGCGGGGCAGACAGCGGGGCACAACAGGACAGAGGAGGGTGACAGCGGGGCACAACAGGACAGAGGAGGGTGACAGCGGGGCAGAGAGGGTGACAGCGGGACACAACAGGACAGAGGAGGGTGACAGAGGGGCACAACAGGACAAAGGAGGGTGACAGCGGGGCACAACAGGACAGAGGAGTGTAACAGGGGACAGAAGAGGGTGACAGCGGGGCACAACAGGACAGAGGAGTGTAACAGGGGACAGAAGAGGGTGACAGTGGGGCACAACAGGACAGAGGAGTGTAACAGGGGCAGAGGAGGGTGACAGCAGGGCACAACAGGACAGAGGAGTGTAACAGGGGACAGAAGAGGGTGAAAGCGGGGCACAACAGGACAGAGGAGTGTAACAGGGGACAGAGGAGTGTAACAGGGGCAGAGGAGGGTGACAGCGGGGCACAACAGGGCAGAGGAGTGTAACAGCGGGCAGAGGAGTGTAACAGCGGGCAGAGGAGTGCGACAGCTGGGCAGAGGAGTGCGACAGCGGGGCAGAGGAGGGGCTCAGCGAGGCAGAGGAGGGGCACAGCGGGGCAGAGGAGGGGCACAGCATGAGAGGGACAGTGGAGGGGGACACAGCATGAGAGGGGCAGTGGAGGGGGACACAGCGTGAGAGGGGCAGTGGAGGGGGACACAGCGTAGGAGGGGACAGCGTGAGAGAGGGCAGAGGAGGGGGACAGCATGGCAGAGGAGGTTGACAGAGGGCAGAGGAGGGGGACAGAGTGAGAGAGGGCAGAGGAGGGGGGACATCGTGAGTGAGGGCAGAGGAGGGTGGACGTCGTGAGAGAGGGCAGAGGAGGGGGGACATCGTGAGAAAGGGCAAAGGGAGGAGGGGGGGCATCGTGAGAGAGGGCAGAGGAGGGGGACAGCATGATAGAGGGCAGAGGGGGCAGTGTGAGAGAGGGCAGTGTGTCTGGATGCAGAGGGGGCAGTGTGTCTGGATGCAGAGGGGGCAGTGTTTCTGGATGCAGAGGGGGCAGAGTGCCTGAGGGCATTTTTGCATACAACTAAATAAGTATTTCTGTCCTGACCTAAATACTTATTACAATTTTTTGACCCAACTACTTCTAAAACAGGACTGCGCAATAATTATTTTGGAGGGATGCCTTGAAAAAATTTGGAGACTCTAAGGGTGCCGCGAACTGCAAAAGTTTGGGAACCACTGAGTTACAACTTAGTATATTTTTCTGCTTTTTGTGTTTTATTCCACTGTAAATTAAAGACATACATATGTGGAAACCCAAAATATTGATGAAGTTAAAAGCTATTTTGAAGGCATGGTACATTATTAGAATAAACTGCATTGGTGCCAATATTTTTGGTCACAACTATATATAAAATACTTTGTGGCAAATACAATCAGTAGAGAATAAAATTAGTTTGGTTATGTTTTTTAGTTATTTAACATGGAAAATGAAAGTGGCAGCAGTGAGCTCTTGAATTATCAAGATGTTGGTTTAGTTTTGGCTTTGCATGTACTTTTGAGAATCTTTAAGGATGACTTTCATGTTGAATAAACTTGCAATTGGCCCTAAATTTAAATAAATGTAATATCTTAAATATTAAGAGGATCATTATGTAAAGATCAGTAGATTAGTAGATTAGTAGTTACTTACATAGAGTGCTTTATATGGAACACCAAAGAATATAAAAGGAAGGGACAACTTAATTTCTGATGAACTCCCATCATCCACCTTTGGAGTTTTAGTGTCGTTCTGCCAGAATGGGTACAATACTGACTTTGATTGCACTGTGAAGAAATTAGGAAAATTTTAGCATAGACATACACAGAAAGAATTCTGTAATATCTCAGAGATATATACTTTATCCTGTAGCTTGTAATGATGCTAGGGGTGCCTGATGAGTTGTGTGATCTGCAGCCATGTGTATAAAGGTGATGAAAATTTGACATAACGTCTAATATTATTAGAATCTGAATTGTGCAGAATACAGAAAACGTTATTTACAAAGCTGTACAAAAAGTAAGTATGCAACAAGTATGTAGTTTTCTGATGTCATGCGCCTATTTTTGCACCAATTTATGGAGATAAGACTATGGTTTAAGTGTGATCTCGCTCATCATAAAAATTAATTTTGCCTAATTAAAATCATTATACTGGGTACTTCATTATACTGGGTACTTCAACTTACTGTAATAATTTCTGAAACTTGAAACTTGAAATAGGACTACTTCCCAAGTACTCAGAAATCAGACATACTTGGCCTGATTTATCAAGGCACGCTTACTGAGTGCAAGTAAAAACCGTGCGTAATTTGGCTTAGTGCATAACCGAATTCATCAAGGCACAGATCTCAAGATATACATATATATATATATATATATATATATATATATATATATATATATATATATTTATTTAATGCCCCAGTTATGAATAGAGGAAATATGATGATCATCTCAGTAGCTCTGTAGGGAAGGAGTTATAATTGTAACAAAGTGACAGACACTTTGCACAGAAATGTATAGACACATTATTGCAGGCATATTACTAAATATATTATTAATGTAATTATTTTATTTTTAAGTTGCATACCAACCTTGTAGGAAGCAAAATGCAGACCATAATCCCAGCAGAGATGAATAATTCATTCTAGAAGAATAAACGTTAATTACTAAAAGGCTTTCACACTACTAATCAGACTACGGTAACAAATAATATAGTTTGTTTTAATTATTGTGTTCTGTGGCTATTAGTGTTGATGGGGTCACTGCAGAGGTGATCAATGTCAGCACAATGAATGGCACAACAAGTCTCCCAACAAGAAGAATGAAACAGCAGATGGATAATGTTTCCTACCCTACCTGTTATAGCTCAAAGTTGCCTGGTTCACCAAATGAACATTGGTGACAAAGGACAACGGCTTTGTTCAGGTTGACATTTGGAACCCCTTGGGAATGTTAAGTTATAGTACTGTACTTAGATTATCAGAACAAACTGTAGGAGAAAACTGTTAGTTCTGTGTAACTGGATTCCTAAGGCCAGAAGCCTGATGAAATGTATAGTAATAACATATTATATTAAAAACCAAAGCAATTGTAAGAACCTTAAATATAACTTAAATATAATGTACTCAGCTGCACATGATACTGGGCCAGTGTGGTAAGGATTAATTTACCACTATGCTGGGCCAGTCTCCTGTTCATGCAACTTCAGCTAAAATAAATAAATAATTGTAAAATAATAGATAAAAATAACATACATACAAAAGAAATATTGACCAGTGATAAAAGGGTTTATGCAAAGAATAATAAAGTCTGCCTTCTACATCCCGCATGCTTCACTGTCACTTTCTGTTCACTATAACAGAACTTGGCAAACAGCTACTTCTACTCTTAATTTTCTACTGGTTGCAACTAGAGATGAGCAAACTTGCAGCAAAATTTCTGAGGAATCAAGTTATGCTACAGAACAGGCTTTTTCCCTTAGGTGCAAAGATGCAATATTTAAGTTCGACTTCTCCTTCGCCGTTCAGTGAAATGTCACTGTGCATTGTATTGTAAAATTGCATTTAGCAGAATTTATACTTTATTCTAGAACAGAGCTGGGGCAAGGATTAAAAATTCCTTATGCTGTGTTACGTTTGGAAACACATTAGGCCAAATTCCATAAACAAAGATTGCAAAATTTCATGGCCAAATGTGGAATGAAGCAATTACCTAGGGCCTGATTCATTAAGGATCTTAACTTGAGAAACTTCTTATTTCAGTCTCCTGGACGAAACCATGTTACAATGCAAGGGGTGCAAACTAGTTTTCTGTTTTGCACATAAGTTAAATACTGACTGTTTATTCATGTAGCACACAAATACTTGATAGCTTATTTGTACACTAAAATTTAAAGTTGATATTTGTGTGCTACATGTAAAAACAGTCAGTATTTAACTTATGTGCAAAACAGAATGCTAATTTGCACCCCTTGCATTGTAACATGGTTTTGTCCAGGAGACTGAAATAAGAAGTTTCTCAAGTTAAGATCCTTAATGAATCGGGACCCTAGTTTTTAAATTATCACTGATTTCCATTTGGATCAATGCTACTATTAATCTGTTAATTTAATTGGACAGACAAGCTCGAAAATTTAATGTATACACGTCACATACACACAGTGGAGACAGGCACTTATCATGAGAATGCAGCCTCTCAAGTCACTAGGATCTTGTTACCTCACTAACATACAAGGCATTTGTGTCTCACAAGACCTTAGTGCATTGATAGACTTTGTTTTGCTTCAGCCCACAAAATAGCTGCCTCCATTTCCTGTGGTGACAAGGACATTTTAAATATTGTTTTTTTTTACAATAAAGCAACAACAAATGAAAAGCAAAATCACATTATCAACTAAGGGATACAAATGTAAAAAATCTACTTGAAGGCAGTAGGAAATATATTGGTATTAGGCAATGCAGATCATAAGATAACATATTTGTATAGCGCTACCAATGGTGAAACGCAGTTTAGATAATATTTGTCATTCACATCAGTCCCTGCCCCATCGGAGCTCACAGTATTAATTTCATAGCACACAGACAAACACACACTAAGGCCCATATTGTTTTAGTCAGCATCCAATTAACATACTGCTATGATTTTGGAATGTGGGATGAGGTCAGAGCAGACCAACGCAAACATGGGGAGATCATAAAACTCCATAAAGACTGGTTCCTGGAACTTAGGGCCCTTGTCAGAATAGGGCTCTAAGATAGGGCTCTGGTCGGAATGACCCCATCGCTGTGAGGCAACAATGTTAACCACTGTGCCACAGTGCTGCCTGCAGAATACCTCAATTAAAAACTACAGCTGTTTATAAAACTGGGGTTGACCTAACTTACACCACAGCCCAAGGAATTAACTGTCCCCAGTCTTGCATGTTGCACAGAGCAAAAAAAAAGTTTATTCAAAATAAGATAATGTACAGTATATACTTTTTAAATGAATTACCTATATATTCTGCCCACCACCTGTCAATCCTGCAGCATTAGATAGTTATCTCAGCTGGTATAGGCCACCACTGTGACTTTCCAAATTTAAGATGCACTGCAAAACAATAAGCTAATATATTGCAAATAAACAGAACAACAGAACCACAACTGAAGGTAGAAGTTTGATGTCCTATATAGTACAAGTCTATATTCATAAGAAACATATAAAAACTATACATTTAGCATAAAAGCCAAATAGTTTTTACCATGACACCCAAAGCTACAGCTATTTCTCATTGCACAGTCTGAATGCATATTGTATGTTTTAAAAAAGTAAGTGTATAAATAGTTAAAGACCTAATCATGCTCTGTTTGCAGTCAAAAGAAAATTCCCTGAAACTGTGAGTTAGTATGTTGGGGAAAAAGACAAGTGTCAAAATAATGTCTCCAGGAATGCTAGTTATAATATTACACAATTTTTAGGAATACTTTCATATAATTTAAAATATTTAGGATGCGGAACTTAAATCTTTGTGTGCTGGACATTTGAGCTGGCATATATAACTGCATACATGTATAGTGAAATATACATACATGTATAGTGAAATGTTAGGTATAAAAAGTATCAATCAATGCCAAATGTCAATCATTAACATTTTTTAAATCTCAGTTCTCATATTCATATTCTTTAGAGATAACCTAGGACAATTTGTGAGCACATAGCTTTTCAAATCTGAAATATGCATCTTTCCTGTTCCAATGAGAAACAAATCCTTTAAAGCAGACATAAGCAAACTGCTACTCTCCAGCTGTCTTAGAAATACAAGAAGCATGGCCTTGTAGTTCCACAATAGCTATAGAGATTTCCAGGTTGTCTAAATTTCTGCAAGAGTCATAGAAACACATTTGAAAGTATATTCTACAAAAACATGCAATTATACAAGTCTATTATACACGTTTTCATTTATGCAAATTAAATCTCTAAATGTAATATTTTGTTGCTTATATAATTAAAATTAATAGACTATCACCAGTTTACAAACACCCAACTACTCTTTCCAATTATAATTAACATTGTCTCAACTGCATTTTACTGTACATGAAACCAGGTTGACAACTTAAATAAATCCAGTTCCATTTATTATTTAAACAATTAAAATCTGCTTATGTTAACATTAAATGACCTACAGCATACAGTATGTACAATTTTCAGATACCATGCGAATATCAACAAAAAGTGATCCCATAGTTTAAACATAAACATTCATTGTAAATTTCGTGCTGCACTTCTGCAATACTGTAATCATACATTTACAGATGTAATCTCTAAAAGACTCTATTATATTCTACAGGAATGAGAATGAAAGAAAACTGTAAAGATACTATATACTGTACAATCTTACTCATAATGTATTAATATTATAAAACATGGGATAGTGCTCACTGAGTGCCCACAAACTGCGTATGAGTTGAAAACATACATACTTCAGTAAACAAATCAGTGGAATAGTGATCTGACTGTCCTGTAAGCAAACAGCATCTGGAAGCAAACAAGAAAATCCCTTTACTTTCAAACACAAATATTTGCACATTTGCAAGCTACTTCTGTCCACAATTAACTTGTTTAGTAATGACTACAATGTAAATTATCACTACATAGTTTATACATGTAAATAAATATATTTGTATTTGCATTATCAGTTATGAAAATAGTTTTCAGCATACATAGATATCTGTGCATGTGTCATTAGTGTAAAAGAAGTCACAGCTGATAATAGCCTAGCATTGGTTTCAGGTAAACTGCGTACCTGGCCAGATTTAACTGTTGAACTGTACCGGTGTTACAGCTCTTGTCTCCTTTTCGCCAGCTTCTTGTTTCTGGAAATAAAAGTAATTCCTATGGCCCTTGCTCCAAGATGATATGTTGAGCGCGTATGATGATATAGAAAGGTACAGAGAGTAGAGCAAGAGTCCAGACTATTGCTATTGATTACGTTGATCTAACAATCGTTTTGGGTAGTTGTTTTTTTGGGCTGTGAAATTAGAGTGGGGTTCTTTCCCTGAAATCTTACCTGCTTAAAAAAAGAAGTCAGATGAAAATGTCAACTACTTGGACTAGTTTAATCTTCCTGACCAGAAATACTTTCATCTAAAGAACAGAAAAGAAAAACCCCTTTCACCTTTCCAAAAAAAAACAACTTGGCTATTAAATTACAGAATTAGCATCTGTCTAAAACACTATACAAAAGAACCAGAGTTTGCATTTAAATTAGTAAGTCAGCTTTGCATAGAGGTCTTTTTGTTCATGAACAATCTAGCAAATTGATTTTATCTGTTTTTTCCTCTTCCTTAATAAAAAGAAGAGTATAGAATGCTGAAATAGACAACTTAGTATATTTTCTTAAATATCCCGTTCATTATTTTCTCATTTTCCCCAGGATTGAATAAGTTGATATCATCTTGTAATTAAAGTGTACATTCAGCAGCCACACCTGTTTTGTTTCAACACAATACTAATTACTATTACAAAATTAATACATTTTATAAACTTATAAAGTAAACAATATAATCAAAAATTGCTGCTCTGTTTTTGTACGCTGCAGGGAATTGTGATATTAGAAACCATTACAGTCACGGTTACGTAAGTAAACAAGGAAAATTGGCACATTAGGTTAGACAACCATTGTTATCTAATTATATGTACTATGATAGATAACGTATAAATGCATAACTTCAATATTTTGATATAGAAAATAAATGCAACATTTTTGTTTGTCCGCTGGATGAGAGAGAGAGAGAGAGAGAGAGAATGAAATACAGTAGAGGTAATGTTTACCAGTGACTCATCTAAACTGACTAATCATAAGATTTTGTATCTAATGTCTGTAGTGTCAGATACAGTAACCTATTGAATGAACAAATAAAATGGTTTGCACAGAATAAATGCGGAAGTTGGACGAGCTAGATACTTTCTGAACACATATGATTTATCATATGGTTGTTTGATTTCTAAAAAATATATTAAAGCATGGTTCTGACTCTGGTACCCACATTGTCTCCTGTTGTTGTTAACCTTTATTTATCTAGTACCAACTTTTCTGCAGCGTTTTCAAGACAATATATATATAAATGGTAAAAATAGTTTCCTGCCCAAGTGAGTTTATAGTCTAAATTCTCTACCAAACACACATTAATATTAGCCTACCATTATGTTTTTGGATTGTGGGAGGAAACTTGAGCACCCAAAGGAAAAACGTAAACATGGATAGAGCATGCAAACTCAGAAGCATGCAACCTCATTGTTCAGAATGGAACCCATTATCCCAGCGTTGCGAGACAGTACTGCTAACCATTCTGTCATTGTGCTGCCCAGATGCAATTGCCTAAAATTCCTGTCTGCAATACAGTATTGTTCAATTGTATATGTTCAATAATCTAGTGTCATGATTTTACCGTGCCAAATAATTATATGCCTGCTCAGGCCCGGCGCTCCCATTAGGCAAGGTTAGGCACTTACCTAGGGCGCCAGGCTCAGGAGGGCGACACAGATTAAAAATTTCTTTAAAACTGTGCGGCGACCGCTGACCATACCTTTCACGGCCGCCGCACAGCTTCAGATACATCCACAGGGAGGGGGAGAGGGACTATTGATCATCACCACTGCCGCCTCTCTGCTCCGTCTCCTCCCCTCCACTCACTGACTGTCGGGCCGTGACATCATCATCATGGCCCGACAGTGTCAGTGAGTGGAGGGGAGCAGATGGAGCAGAGAGGAGGCAAGTTAAGGTAAGAAAAGACGGGGGGGTTGCGCCGATTTTGAAAATGGGGCGGGGGGCGCGGGGCGGGGTGGCGCCAATTTTGAAAATGTGCCTAGGGCGCCAAGGACCCTAGCACCGGCCCTGTGCCTACTGTCACTTTCAGAAAATGTCACCACGTAATCCTTAATATTTCTGTCCTGTGAATCGAATTAATAAGCTATACATGCAAAATATATTAAATATTACATTGACTACTTGCCTTTTCCAGTGTCATGCAATGGAGATATTTTTTTTTTGATACATAAATAATTAATAAAAAACAATAAAAGGATGGATATACAGTCAGAAATTGTACAAGAAAATTATAGCGACCAAAAATTTGATCTCTTTAAAGTACTCTATGAGAAACCTAACAATTAATCCTTAATCAGTTGAGCACAGACATGAATAAATGTTAAAACCCCTGGAAGGTAAATAGTGTCCTTCCTTCATTGTCTTTGAAAAACTTGCCAAGCAATGGGGTGAAATATTGGGGCTGCCATCGAGTGCTTCAAGGAAATTAAATTATCTGTATATATAATTTGCTTACTTCCTCCTCAGACTATAACAGCCCTAACAAATGGGATGTACTGAAGCAATAACACAGGGTGGGTCCAAGAAATCAAGCAAACACTGATCAATCCATGAATATAAAATACTTATTGAGCAATGGCTTCAAGAAATTTTGTTCCAAACTGAGCTGAAGCTACAACAACTAGAAGGTAATTTCTGGAGATGATATGAACGATGACCAGCCTGCTGCTTTGCTTAGGTCATTTACTGACACTTGAGCACTGTGTTCCCAAGAGGTTGCCACTGCCCTTATAGAAAGCGCCCTCAGTATTTTTGGCACCTCACATCTGCTCCTCTCCTAAGCCTGTGTAATAACATTTCAAATCCATCTGGCAAGAGTGTCTTTGGATGTAGCTTGCCTTTGACGTGACCTTCAGGATGTAGAAAGAGATGATCCGTCCTTCTGAAATCCTTTGTCCTTCGAAAGATGCACAGAAATTCTCTGATCAGGTCTAGAGTATGTAATATTGTCTCATTTTGATTAGATGGCTTTGAAAAAATGGACAGAAGTACAATTTATTGATTGTATGTAATGTGGAAACTACCTAGGCAAGAAAGGAAAGATTTGTTAATAGAACTACTCTAGCACTAATCAGGGTACATGTTAAAATTGGTTAATTGCACCATAGAGTTTTCAGGTCTCCCATTCTTCTAGCAGATAGGATAACCACTGAGAATAGTACCTTGAATGTTAGCCATTCAAGTGAAATTTCCTGTAATGGTTCATATGGTTCTGATATTAGAGCTTCCAAAACCAGATTTCTCCACCAACTGTTGAAACACTTCTTTGTGTTGAAATACCTCTGTCATATCGGTACCTCTCTGTCAGATTATGGATGCCACTGCCATACAATAGTATGAAAATATCTTGAGATGTTTGTGTTGTAACTGAGGCAGTAAATGCTGTATTGCATGACACATTGTCCTTGCATCCAGAATGTTATGAGGTGTATTTGCCTTTCCAAGCCATGCTTCATGTACTACTTCTGTGTGTAGATGAACACACCAATCATTGGAGCACAGACATGCTCCAATTTACTAATCATTTCCTCTTTCATTTTCTCATTCCTTTGTTCAATCTGTCTGGGTAAGCGCAAACAGGCTTCTCTGTCTTTCAGACAGGACACATCTCTTTCCAGAACAGATTTGTAATGTACTAAAGCCTCATCTAGTTTATCAATCTTCTCATATAATTCAGCTCTCCTCAGTAAGGCGCGGATATAGTCAGGATTTAACTCGATTGCTTTAGTGTCATTATCTCAGTTCACTCTGGTTCTGAGAGGGATACTCCCCTTACCTTTAATGTTGGTTTCTGCCACCAGTTGAGAGACTCCCTTGTGATCTCTGTAAGTCTTATAATATAATCCAGAGAGACTGGACTGTGTTCTCACTGATTGAGTACCTCTAGCTGAAGATTCCTCATGTGCCATGCTGCACATAGAAGTATCCCTATGGTTGAGGAAAACATCCCTAATCACTTGAGATAATTCCTTAATGAAGATTGTTGCTGAAACTGAATTTGATTAGTCAGGTCTTTCTTTTGACACTGATGCTTTGTTTTTTGCTGTTTCCAATTATATTCCCAGAAATTGCAACTGTTGAGAATCTAAAAGATCACTCTTTGTAAACATGGGACCGGAATCTGGATTGTACTTACTGGACCTGCCAGCTATCATTCTTCCTGTGATGCTCCACTTTTGTCTTCCGAGTTCCCTAGTGACTGCTGTCATCTGAAAACTGATTACAGCAGGGCACCAGTTTCTATTGGGTGTAACTATTTAAACACAGCCTTGTGCACTAATTGCTGGTGATTCTCTAGCTCCCTAGAGCTTACATATTTGTATTTGTGACCTTGGCTTGTTACTGATCATGCTTCTGTGACCTGAATTGACTATAGCGCTCTATGTTTCTTGATTCTTGACCCCCAGCTTGTCCTGATCAACCTTACCGTCCTCCATATTGGTTTCTTCCTGCAATAACCGTTTTCCAGACCATGACTAATCAGACCCTTCTGCTTGCACCAGCTAGTCACATCAAGGGGCATATTAGAGGGCAGTGACCTGCAGACTTTCTACAGTAAATCCCAAACCTCCTTGCGACGGTCCTTAATTTCACAAGAACACTTTTCCTAGGTACCACTCGAACCTCTATCTTGTACCTTTTGTTTGTAAATATCCTGAGCCCAGAGATCTTGTGTAGTGAATGACCAGACCTCCGCATACCTCGCAATCTTGCAAACCACCAGGCCTGCTAGGGTTTGTGTAAGTTAGGAGTCATTGTGAATTTCTTGTTTTCATTTTTTCCCTTTCCTCTGAAGGAATTAAAATGCCACCTGGATACATTTGCCATATACTGTCTAACACACTGTTTGCTAGGAGAATAGTTTCGAGCCTTTTTAAAATGCTGTTTTGAAGATGAAGCAATAATTGTTCGTCTACAATCTAGTAGAAAATTTAGCTTCTGTAACCTTCTGAATTCAGTTTGTCACCTAAAACAAAATCACCTGGAAAAGGAAGTGTAGCAAGCAATTTTTGGACTGCTGATATGCATCCCAGGGATGCAGCCTTTGAGCTCTCCTAGCCACCACTGCTGAAGCTACACTTCTGGCAGAACACAAGATCATATCCAGTGATTCCTCACAAAGAAAATCAATTCCTAATTTCATGGTTTCCATATTGTTTAAAAAGTGTCTACTTTCTTTTTCTTGAATGTCCTTATACAGATGTTAGGTCCGTCTGATCACGGAGATTGCTCCGGCGCTATACTTCCGAGTAGCGCTGCCGCGATCACGTGACCTGAGAGGCGGGGAATTCAAACTTCCCCAGTATTTAGTCTTCACTCTGACACTCTCCTGTGTCAGAGCAACAAGTGAACTTAGCGTCTGGCTGCTCCTGATCCCTGTGCTTTCCCTGTGCACTTCTTCTTGTGAATACTGGCTGATCTTCTGTGTACCGACCCGGCTTGTCTAATTAACCCTGCATGTGCAGAACCCCTGTCAACACGAACTGGCTGACCTTCTGTGTACCGACCCGGCTTGTCTATTTAACCCTGCATCTGTTGAACCCCTGGCAACACACACTGGCTGACCATCTGTGTACCGACCCGGCTTGTCTGATTTAGCCTGCATCTGCTGAATCCCTGGCTACACACACTGGCTGACATTCTGTGTACCGACCCGGCTTCTCTGATTAACCCTGCATCTGCTGAACCCCTGGCAACACGCACTGGCTGACCTTCAGTGTACCGACCCGGCAACAGTTCCTGACTCCTCTCCTGTTTACCACCTCGTGCCTCTCTACTAGACAGCAAGGTACGTCTGGCTTCCTACTTCTTACAGTTAAGCTGTTTAATATCCAGCTAGACGAGGCCTTTTACTGCTTCCTGGAACCGTTCACCCTCCAACTACCTGTCTACCACGCCGGTGGGCTAACCTAGGGGCCGTGACCTGCGGGCCTCCGGCAGCTAAAACCATCCCACCTTGCGGCAGTTCTTGTAGAAGACCGGGGGTCCGTTAGACTCTGCGCCCTGGGAAGGCCAGTGTCAATACCGGTTGGTAGTTGTCTCCAGTGAGACGTAACAACAGATTGCCCTACCAGATTCTGAGTGCCCAGGAGATAAAAGTCATGGCTATTCCAGGTTTAATTGAGCAGTTATGAAGCTTTTTAAACATTTCTCTATTGTTCTATCCATTGAGACTCTGAATGGACCTCCATTTTCTAAAGGGATAGCAGTATTTTCCAAAAGACAGACTACTGCCTAGTGGTTTTGGTTTCATGTAAGGGATACATTTTATGCAATCTTTTAAATTTTGATTGCCACTTTTCCAATTGATCTCATTCCTTGTCTAATCACCCTGTGCATTATAAACACTCTACATTTGTGCTGTTTATGTCCAAAAAAGGCATCTTGTAAGGCAGCTTGGTCGTCAATATTCTGTACTCCCATAGTCTTAGTCATATGTCAAATCAGTACATCCACCATTTTATGGTTAAATATCCTGGGTTCCACTTTAATCTCCCCTTCATCATTACAAGATGAGTCTTCCACAAAAACGAATCCATAGTTCAGGGATTGACAACCTTTTACTACCAGCTAAAATCTAGTCAACCCCCGGTGCACCAGTTGTGTGTGCGTGTGTTTGTGTGTGTGTGTATATATATGTATATATATATATATATATATATATATATATATATATATATATATATGTTATAATGCTAATATCACAATATTAATAGTAATGGGACCAGGATATAAATGTTACAACACACAGTTGTGCCCCATATAGCCACTTACAAGTGCCCCCAATACATAGTATGCCACTTACATGTGCCCCAATAGATAGTATGCCACTTACATGTGCCCCCAATACATAGTATGCCACTTACACGTGCCCCCAATAGATAGTGTGCCAATTACACGTGCCCCAAAAGATAGTGTGCCACTTACACGTGCCCCCAATACATAGTATGTGTCACAGGCACTAGGAGTCTTTGCCCAGGATATCACCAGATGATGTTCTTACCAGAGTAATATAGCTGGTACTGGTACTCTGGTCCTCTGGTAGCAGGGCGACAACGGAACAGGAGAATCAGCAGATGGTGAGAGAATGCTCAAGGAAAGTCTATGACTAACAGCATAGATGTATGAACACGAGGAACCAGATGGACAAGTAAACGTGAGGAGAGTCAGTGGTCTGCGTACAGCAAGTTGTACCACTGCTATAGTGAGGAGGAATGTCCAGGAGTAGAGAGGAGGTAGTGAAAGTCAGTGGCCTGCGTATAGCAAGTTGTACCACTGTCTATAGTGAAGGAATGGGTTCCAGGTGCAAGTAGGTAATGGGGAAGTCAGTGGTCTGCGTACAGCAAGTTGTACCACTGCTTATGTGAGAGGATACTTGAAACTGGTGCCAATGGGAAACAGGAGTCAGTGGTCTGCGTTCAGCAAGTTGTACCACTGCTATATATATGTGAGGAGGGCACGAGGAGATGAATGGAATACAGAGGATACACGGGGGCACAAGGAACTTGATCCCACGATGATAACCACAATACAATAATAACTGACAAGCGCTGCTTGAAGTATACAAAGTCACTATAGAGATCCAGGTAATAGGAAACAAAGTCAATAGTAACAATAGCTTCGGTAGATGGAAGACTTCGGAGATGAACACAACACAGTCCAGACGGATATGCAACACAATAGCAAAGTCAATAGAAAGTATGCATACCGCGGTTCAGGAGAGCAGGCTGTCAAGGAGAAGTGCAGGGATACCTAAACGGCTGAACGCCGGCAGGAGAGAGACCACTGGAGGATGGAAGCGGTAATCAGGTTGGTGCAGCGCATGAAAGGTAACAGGTATCAAAGGAGCAATACTCAGGAAGCAGTAGTAAGTAAAACTGGAAACATGATGAACACGGGAGAGTAGAGGCGGTCTGGAATACGTCAGCAGTAGCGGAGGCAGCGGAGGGGAGACACGCTGAACACAGGAGAGTAGAGACGGTCTGGAATCCGGCAGCAGTAGCAGATAGGAATCAGTGGAGAGCTGACACGATGAACAGAGGAGAGTTGAGACGGTCTGGAACCCTGCAGTAGTAGCAGATAGGAATCAGCTGAGTGCAGACACGATGAACACAGGAGAGTTGAAGTGGTCTGGAAACCACAATCGTAGTAGACAGGAATCAGCTGGAGCTGAATACACGAGGAAACACAGGAACACCTTCAGAGGCTCATGGCGAATGAGACTCCAAGATCAGGCAACTAGGTAATGATCACAGGTGGTTTAAATAGGGAGGGTTGCCTGATCATCCAATTAATTAAAAGCAACAGGTACTGAAGGTTTCATAAGGGCTGCACATGCACAGACCCTCAGGATGGCAGACGGCCACGGTTCCTGAACACAGGAGAAATGGCACTCACAGTCCGGTGAGTGACAGTATGCCACTTACATGTGCCCCCAATACATAGTATGCCACTTACATGTGCCCCCAATAGATAATATGCCACTTACATGTGTCCCCAATAGATAGTATTGCCACTTACATGAACCCCCAATAAATAGTATGCCACCTACATGTGCCCCCAATAGATAGTATGCCACTTACATGTGCCCCCAATAGATACTATGTAACTTACATGTGCCCCCAATAGATAGTATGCCACTTACATGTGTCCCCAATAGATAGTATGCCACTTACATGTGCCCCCAATAAATAGTATGCCACTTACATGTGCCCCCAATAGATAGTATGCCACTTACTTGTGCCCCCAATAGATACTATGTAACTTACATGTGCCCCCAATAGATAGTATGCCACTTACATGTGCCCCCAATAGATAGTATGCCACTTACATGTGTCCCCAATAGATAGTATGCCACTTATACCGCTTTCATACTGCCGCCCCGGCAATATCCCGAGTTTTTCAAGCCGGGTTTTTGCCGGGGCTCGGAGTGTCCCAGGTCAGAAACACCATTCATACTGCACCTCGGACCCGGGAATTTCCCGGGTTGACCCCATTCATACTGCACAAGTCTGTGCCCTGGCAATTTGTGGGAGTCATCACCAGAGCAGTTTTCATTGGCTGAAAAATGGTGATGCCATCCACCATTTCTCTTAAACTCCTTCTCGAATCTTCCACGGGCTCCCACCGATGACATCATCCTCCAGAGACAGGCAGACAGCCAATCAGCTTGTTTTCTGTGCAACCCGGGTTGAAAAACCCGGGTTGCACCATTCATAGTGCAGGCAACCCGGGTCCGACCCGGGAATTACCCCTCGATAAATCCCGGGTTGAAGACCCGGGTTTTTAGACCCGGGATTTTTGACTTGTACCATTCATACTGCACCAAGACCCGGGTCGTTTGAGCTCGCCCCGGCAAAAACCCGGGATTTTGGTGCAGTATGAATGGGGTATTACATGTGCCCCCAATACATAATATGCCACTTACACGTGGCCCCAATAGATAGTATGTCACTTACGTGTTCCCCCAATACATAGTATGCCAGTTACACGTGCCCTTAATAGATAGTATGCTTCATGCTTACATTTGGAGTCTTCCGTTCCAGAGCTGGGAGCTGCTTTACTAAAGCAGCCAATGATGGCCCAAACTGTGTTGCTGCACATGCGCAGTAGCTCTGTTTCGGCCATCCTCAGCGGCTTTAGTGAAGCAACTACGCAGCGACACGTGCTAGACAAAAGTGGAATTGCTGCCATAGATCCACACATCTGAGACCTGGGCCATTAATCCCTTGACCTGCTTGTAGCTCCTATTTTGATACAAAACATTTCATCATCCAGGTTATCAACTTATTATATTGTTCTGTGGGTTGCACTGAAGTTTCTCTATGAGGAATATAGTCCACACATAAAGCCTCTTTATACTCAAGAGGTAACTCCTTATCACTGGTAGTAGTCATATTTCCAACGCTCAATCTGTTGACTCTTTTCCTGTCAACACCAAAATGGTGACAAGGTAAGTGTCATATTCATTCTGCCCACATCATTAAAATGTAGACATTGTGACTGTTGACAGTAGTTATATCAATAGTCACAATGTCAACATTAAACAAGTAATGCCGGTGGCACAAAACAGTTATATAACAGTTATAAAAAAAAATGCAAGCTCTAATAAAGCTTAAAACTACCACCCCCTACCAAAACACATGAAAACTTGTGCTGGCAGCCGGGACACCCAGCATTGAGAAACCACAAGTGCCAGCGATCTGTAGTGCAGCACTTGTGTGGTCTATCAGACCCTATCTCTTCTCTTTCTTTTCCTCTCTGTCTGCAGTTCTGTTTGTGTGCCTCAGTCCCCTCTTTTATATGTCTGTGCATCTCTCATCGTGTATTTCTGTCTTCTGTGTCTGTCTTTAATTATTGGCAACTTTTTTCCCCTGTGTTTCTTTGTCCACCCTTTGTTTTATCTATCTCCCCACCTTCTATGCCCCAACACCCAATTTTTCCCTATGTTCCTCATGTCTACCCCATTTCCCCTCTTTTCCTCTTACCTGGTGCTGCCGATCGGAAGAAACATAGGCAAACTTAAGGATGGCAGGTAAGCACAAATATCAAATTTGAATCATATATGCATACATTAATGAGCCGCAAAGTGTCTTGCGGACATTCTTGGAAACACTTTGCGGCAGAGATTTTTACCGTGATTGGCTGCAATATGCAATGTCTGCGTGCCACATCGCTGGCAGATGAATTCCCCCTATGATATTCATCATGCTCATAACCCCATTAGCACATGCACTTTTTAAACAGGGATTCCTCTTTAAAGTAGAGATGAGCGCACTCGGATTTATGAAATCCGAGCCCACCCGAAACGTTGCCGATCCGAGTCGGATCCGAGACAGATCCGGGTATTGGCGCCAAATTCAAATCTGAAACTGAGGCTCTGACTCATAATCCCGTTGTCGGATCTCGCGATACTCGGATGCTATAAATTCCCCGCTAGTCGCCGCCATCTTCACTCGGGCATTGATCAGGGTAGAGGGAGGGTGTGTTAGGTGGTCCTCTGCCCTGCTATATCTCGTGCTCTTCAGTTCTGTTCAGTTCAGTTCTGTGCTGTGCTGTGCTGTGCTGTGCTGTGCTGTGCTGTGCTCAGTCCAGTGGTGCTGTGTCCTGTGCTCTGTCCTTCTGAGGTCAGTGGTGCTGCTGGGTCCTGTGCTGTGTCCTGTTCAGTCCAGTGGTGCTGTGTCCTGTGCTCTGTGCTTCTAAGGGCATAGTTATATTTCCCCAATATTCCCAAGTGTTTAAAAAAATAAAAAAAGTTATTTAAAAAAATACAAAAAACTAATTAAAATTTTTTTTAATTACAACAAAATTTGCACAACCAATCCTGCAGTATAAGCCCATTGGTACTGCAATATTACCAAGTTCACACGTTCAGCAGTAAAAGTCCAGTGGTACTGCAATATTACAAAGTTCACACATTCTGCAGTATCAGTCCAGTGGTGCTGTGTCCTGTGCTCTGTCCTGCTGAGTTCAGTAGTGCTGCTGGGTCCTGTGCTGTGTCCTGTTCAGTCCAGTGGTGTTGTGTCCTGTGCTCTGTGCTTCTGAGGGCATAGTTATTTCCCCATTATTCCCAAGTTTTTAAAAAATAAAAAAAAAGTTATAAAAAAAATAAAAATTAAAAATTAAAAAAAAAAATAATTATAACCAAATTTGCAAAACCAATCCAGCAGTATAAGCCCATTGGTACTGCAATATTACCAAGTTCACACATTCAGCAGTAAAAGTCCAGTGGTACTGCAATATTACAAAGTTCACACATTCTGCAGTATCAGTCCAGTGGTGCTGTGTCCTGTGCTCTGTCCTGCTGAGTTCAGTAGTGCTGCTGGGTCCTGTGCTGTGTCCTGTTCAGTCCAGTGGTGCTGTGTCCTGTGCTCTGTGCTTCTAAGGGCATAGTTTTTTCCCCATTATTCCCAAGTTTTTAAAAAATAAAAACAAAGTAATAAAAAAAATTAAAATAAAAAAAAAATAAAAAAAATAATTATAACCAAATTTGCAAAACCAATCCAGCAGTATAAGTCCATTGGTACTGCAATATTACCAAGTTCACACATTCTGCAGTATCTTGTGCTACATATAATGGAGACCAAAAATTTGGAGGATAAAGTAGGGAAAGATCAAGACCCACTTCCTCCTAATGCTGAAGCTGCTGCCACTAGTCATGACATAGACGATGTAATGCCATCAACGTCGTCTTCCAAGCCCGATGCCCAATCTCGTAGTACCGGGCATGTGAAATCCAAAAAGCCCAAGTTAAGAAAAAGTAGCAAAAGAGAAACTTAAAATCATCTGAGGAGAAACGTAAAGTTGCCAATATGCCATTTACGACACGGAGTGGCAAGGAACGGCTTAGGCTCTGGCCCGTGTTCATGACTAGTGGTTCAGCTTCACCCACGGATCTTAGCCCTCCTCCTCCTCCCCCCCCTACAAAAAATTGAAGAGAGTTATGCTGTCAGCAACAAAACAGCAAACAACTCTGCCTTCTAAAGAGAAATTATCACAAATCCCCAAGGCGAGTCCAAGGGTGTTGGTGGTTGTGAAGCCTGACCTTCCCATCACTGTACGGGAAGAGGTGGCTCGGGAGGAGCCTATTGATAATGTAGCTGGCGCTGTGGAGGAACTTGATGATGAGGATGGTGATGTGGTTATTGTAAATGAGGCACCAGGGGGGGAAACAGCTGATGTCCATGGGATGAAAAAGCCCATCGTCATGCCTGGTCAGAAGACCAAAAAATGCACCTCTTCGGTCTGGAGTTATTTTTATCCAAATCTAGACAACCAATGTATGGCCATATGTAGCTTATGTAAAGCTCAAATAAGCAGGGGTGAGGATCTTGCCCACCTAGGAACATCCTCCCTTATACGTCACCTGAATAACCTTCATAGTTCAGTGGTTAGTTCAGGAACTGGGGCTAGGACCCTCATCGGTACAGGGACACCTAAATCCCGTGGTCCAGTTGGATACACACCAGCAACACCCTCCTCGTCAACTTCCTCCACAATCTCCATCAGATTCAGTCCTGCAGCCCAAGTCAGCAGCCAGACTGAGTCCTCCTCAATACGGGATTCATCCGAGGAATCCTGCAGCGGTACGCCTACTACTGCCACTGCTGCTGTTGCTGCTGTTAGTCGGTCATCTTCCCAGAGGGGAAGTTGTAAGACCGCTAAGTCTTTCACAAAACAATTGACCGTCCAACAGTCATTTGCCATGACCACAAAATACGATAGTAGTCACCCTATTGCAAAGCGTATAACTGCGACTGTAGCTGCAATGTTGGTGTTAGACGTGCGCCCGGTATCCGCCATCAGTGGAGTGGGATTTAGAGGGTTGATGGAGGTATTGTGTCCCCGGTACCAAATCCCGTCGAGATTCCACTTCACTAGGCAGGCGATACCAAAATGTACAGAGAAGTACGATCAAGTGTCCTCAGTGCTCTAAAAAATGCGGTTGTACCCACTGTCCACTTAACCACGGACATGTGGACAAGTGGTTCTGGGCAAACGAAGGACTATATGACTGGGACAGCCCACTGGGTAGATGCATCCCCTTCCGCAGCAACAGCAACAGCTGCATCAGTAGCAGCATCTACAAAATGGCTGCTCGTGCAAAGGCAGGCAACATTGTGTATTACAGGCTTTAATAAGAGGCACAACGCTGACAACATATTAGAGAAACTGAGGGAAATTATCTCCCAGTGGCTTACCCCACTTAGACTCTCATGGGGATTTGTGGTGTCAGACAATGCCAGTAACATTGTGCGGGCATTAAATATGGGCAATTTCCAGCACGTCCCATGTTTTGCCCACACCATTAATTTAGTGGTGCAGCATTACCTCAAGAGTGACAGGGGTGTGCAGGAGATGCTTGCAGTGGCGCGCAAAATTGCTGGACACTTTCGGCATTCAGCCAGTGCCTACCACAGACTAGAGGCACATCAAAAAAGCATGAACCTGCCCTGCCATCACCTCAAACAAGTGGTTGTGACGCGCTGGAACTCCACCCTCTATATGCTGCAGAGGATGGAGGAGGAGCAAAAGGCCATTCAGGCCTACACAGCCACCTACGACATAGGCAAAGGAGTGGGGATGCGCCTGAGTCAAGCGCAGTGGAGACTGATTTCCGTGTTGTGCAAGGTTCTGCAGCCATTTGAACTTGCCACACGAGAAGTCAGTTCTGTAACTGCCAGCTTGAGTCAGGTCATTCCCCTGATCAGGCTGTTGCAGAAGCAGCTGGAGAAAGTGAGGGAGGAGCTGGTAAGCCATTGCGATTACACCAAGCATGTAGCTCTTGTGGATGTAGCCCTTCGTACGCTTTGCCAGGATCCGAGGGTGGTCACTCTTTTAAAGTCAGAGGAATACATTCTGGCCACCGTGCTCGATCCTCGGTTTAAAGCGTATGTTGTGTCTCTGTTTCCGGCGGACACAAGTCTACAGCGGTGCAAAGACCTGCTGGTCAGGAGATTGTCCTCTGAAGAGGACCGTGACATGCCAACAGCTCCACCCTCATTTTCTTCCACATCTATGGCTGCGAGGAAAAAGCTCAGTTTTCCTAAAAGAGGCGCTGGCGGGGATGCTGATAACATCTGGTCCGGACTGAAGGACCTGCCAACCATTGCAGACATGTCTGCTCTCGCTGCATTGGATGCTGTCACAATAGAAAAAATTGTGGATGATTACTTTGCTGACACCATCCAAGTAGACATGTCAGACAGTCCATATTGTTACTGGCAGGAAAAAAAAGGCAGTTTGGAAGCCCCTGTACAAACTGGCTCTATTTTACCTGAGTTGTCCCCCCTCCAGTGTGTACTCGGAAAGAGTTTTTAGTGCAGCGGGGAACCTGGTCAGTGAGCGGCGAAGGAGGTTGCTTCCTCATAACGTTGAAAAAATGATGTTTATAAAAATGAATAATCAATTCCTCAATGAAGTACAGCACTGCCAATCCAGATAGTACAGAGGGACCTGTGGTTGTGGAGTCCAGCGGGGACGAATTGATAATGTGTGATGAGGAGGAAGTACACACTGTAGGGGGAGAGGAATCAGAGGTTGAGGATGAGGACAACATCTTGCCTCAGTAGAGCCTGTTTAGTCTGTACAGGGAGAGATGAATAGCTTTTTTGGTGTGGGGGCCCAAACAAACCAATCATTTCAGCCAAAGTTGTTTGGTAGGCCCTGTCGCTGAAATGATTGGTTTGTTAAAGTGTGCATGTCCTATTTAAACAACATAAGGGTGTGTGTGAGGGCCCAAGGACAATTCCATCTTGGAACTTTTTTTTTGCATTATATGACCAATCAACAGTCGTTTGCCATGTTCAAAAAGTAAAACCAAATTTAAACAAATTCACGAAATTAAACCAAAAGTAAAATGCCCTGTCATAATTTAAAACAAGAGGTATTGACGTGCTCTAAAACTACTGTATTGTTGTTTATATTTTATAAACACTACACTTGAAAGCTTGAGTCGTTCAATGAAAAAGTAACTCTCCATTGCACGAATATTTGCAACAGGGACAATTTTAGGGTTAAGAAAGTCAACTAACAACAGTTCGATGCTGTCTGTCTTTATAAACACTACACTTGGAAGTTGGAGGAGGTATTGTGGCCCCGGCACCAAATTTACTACCGAGGCCACTCCACTGTGCAGTCCATATTTAGGTGTATCAGATATTAAACAACGGTGACAGTTGATGCCCAATTTTTTAATTATATTGTTAGCGCTGTAAAAAATTGTGTTCCGGGCACACCACACTACGCAGTCCATACCCTTTTTTGGTGGAATTCTGACCCGTGGAGGGTTTTTTAATTATATTGTGGCCTCGGTACCAAATTGTGTACCGGGGCCACCACACTACGCAGTCAAGAAAGATAGATGCGTATCATAGATAAAGTACATTCAGTGTTGTGGGGCAAATTGAAAAATATTCAAAATGCACTGACATTATCAAAAACAAGAGGTTTTCACATGCTGAAATGTATATGATTCAGAGGATGGAGGAGCAGCCGTATGTGCAGTGTAATGCAGACCTGTTGAAGGTTTTTTATATATTTTATTGTGGTGGCCAGTGGCCAGTCTTCTACGCAGTCCAGATACTATTTTTAGGTGTAACTCAGACCTGTTGAAGGTTTTCTATATATTTTTTATTGTGGTGCCCAGTGCCCAATACTCTACGCAGTCCAGATACTATTTTTGGGTGTAATTCAGACCTGTTGAAGGTTTTCTATATATTTTTTATTATGGTGCCCAGTGCCCACTACCAGGGCCGCCGAGAGGGGGGGGAGCGGGTACAGTTTACCCAGGCCCGGCCATGCCAGGGGGCTCGGGCCGGGCCCTCGCTGCTAATTTAATTTTTTTTAAATTTTTTTGATTTTTCTTTTTTGCGATATTTTTTTTTTACTTTTTTTATTTTTTTGGGTTTCTTGGGAGCTGGAAGAAAAAAAAACAAAAAAAACCCCAATACTCACGTGCGCGGCGTGTCCCTCCTCTCCTCCATTCACACTGACTGCCGGGCATGACGTCATCAAGTCACGCCTGTCAGTCAGTGAGGAGCGCCGCAGCCAGCATGAAGAAAGAAGACAGAAGAGGAGACAGAAGAGCAGATAAGAAAAGAAAGAAGTTGACAAAAGGTAAGTAAAGAAACGGAGAGGCAAGGGGAGGAAAACAGAGAGGGACAGTACTATAAAGAAAGGGGAGAGAGAAACAGAGGAGGGGAAAAAAAGTGGGCGAGACGAACAGAGGAGGAAAAAAAGGAGAGAGCCATAGAGTAATAAAAAAAAAAGTGGGAGAGAGGAACACAGGAGGAAAAAAAGAAGAGAGCCACAGAGTAATAAAAAAAAAGTGGGAGAGAGGAACAGAGGAGGAAAAAAAGGAGAGAGCCACAGAGTAATAAAAAAAAAAGTGGGAGAGAGGAACAGAGGAGGAAAAAAAGAAGAGAGCCAAAGAGTAATAAAAAAAAAGTGGGAGAGAGGAACAGAGGAGGAAAAAAAGGAGAGAGCCACAGAGGAATAAAAAAAAAAAGTGGGAGAGAGGAACAGAGGAGGAAAAAAAGGAGAGAGCCACAGGGGAATAAAAAAAATTGGGGAGAGAGTAACAGAGGAGGGAAAAAAAGTGGGAGAGAGGAACAGAGGAGGAAAAAAAGGAAAGAGCCCCAAAGGAATAAAAAAAATTTGGGGAGAGAGGAACAGAGGAGGGAAAAAAAGTGGGAGAAAGGAACAGAGGAGGAAAAAAAAGTGGGAGAGAGGAACAGAGGAGGAAAAAAGTGGGAGAGAAGAACAGAGGAATACAAAAAGTGGGAGAGAGGCACAAAGTAAAAAAGAAGGGGGAAAAGCAGCATGGAGGTCGCAGTGTGAGCATAAGGGGGTACAGTGTAGTTGTGATGAAGGGGCACAGTATTGTGTGTGATGGCACAGGGGGCTTGTTGCAATGTAGTGTGTGTGAGGTAGGTGGCGGCTAATTAATGGGCGCTATTTTGTTTGTAGGGTGATGGTGAGGCAATTTAATAGTGGGGACTATTAATTTAAGATGGGGTGGTTTTGGGGCTATTGAATCTTGGGGTGAGTTTAGGGAGAATGAGGTCTATTTATTAAATGTGACTATGAATTATTTAATGGCAGTGATGGTTGCGGGAAATAGGTATTGCTGGGGCTGTTGGCAGGAAGGGAAATAGGTTTATTTATTAAATGTGAATAGTATTATTTTAATGTTGGGGCTGGAGGAAGGCCTAATTATTAATCGTGGGTGCTATTGATTTAACGCCAGGGCTGGCTGTAATTTTCTAAATGCAGCCATTTTTTTTTCTAAATAGGTCCTTCAACATTTCTGGATCCGGACAAGCCACAACTAAAGAAACCAGCAGCCACAGGTGGAGAAAGTGAGAAGAACAGGTAGGAGAGAGCAGCACAGTGTGTGAAATGTTGTGATTCTAGTAGGGACAATACCAATTTTTGGTGAATGTTGTGCCCAATGTAAGGTGTAGGCCAAGACTGAACTGTTTGTGTACACACTGCATTGTTTGTATACTACACTGTGGTGGTAGATGTCCTAAAAGTCAGGAGTGTTGAACATATGTGACGCTCCGGCGAATTAAGAGCCTAGTGGTTTTGATGTTAGCCACGCCCCAATGTCACGTTTGCCACGCCCCCAAATACATGACCACACCTCCCAAAAATTTTGCACTGCCGTTTTGCTAGCCATGCCCCTGAATGTATGACCAAACACCTACATTTTTTTGCGCTGCCTTAAAACATTTTGGGGCTTACTTGACTATGAGGGGGGCCCCCATGAATTTGTTGTGCCCGGGCCCTGAATTCTTCTTAGCAGCCCTGCCCACTACTCTACGCAGTCCAGATACTATTTTTGGGTGTAATGCAGACCTGTTGAAGGTTTTCTATATATTTTATTGTGGTGGCCAGTGGCTAGTCCTCTACGCAGTCCAGATACTATTTTTGGGTGTAATTCAGACCTGTTGAAGGTTTTCTATATATTTTTTATTGTGGTGCCCAGTGCCCACTACTCTACGCAGTCCAGATACTATTTTTGGGTGTAATTCAGACCTGTTGAAGGTTTTCTATATATTATATTGTGGTGGCCAGTGGCCAGTCCTCTACGCAGTCCAGATACTATTTTTGGGTGTAATGCAGACCTGTTGAAGGTTTTCTATATATTTTTTATTGTGGTGCCCAGTGCTCACTACTCTACGCAGTCCAGATACTATTTTTGGGTGTAATTCAGACCTGTTGAAGGTTTTCTATATTTTATAATGCTGGGCGCTCATCTAAATGAGATACACCTATCCTGATCAGAGAACATGACCATACTTTGTATTCAACACCATTGTCTAAATCAGACCAGGATAATACAGATATAGGGGATACATGACCTCCATGACCCCTGACCCAAATTAGTCATTTTTTAGGACTGTGCCCGAGGTTCCTAAGTTTGAGCCAGAACAACACGAGACTACAAACGCTAAAAAGAAAATCAGAACAATTAGAAGAGGTAGAAGAGGTGGTCATGGACGCAAACAGAGAGGAAAGGAACACAACATCTCCCCGATAGGAATATTTAACCTCAGTGGCCATATACTTACATCACACGAAACTAGTGTATTAAACAAAGGCCTTAAGTTTGCCCCCACTAATAGACTGAATAAGTTTGAAACCTTTATAGACATTCACAAATATGTCAGGAAATTGACCCTCAAGAGATACTATGCTAAAACTCCATTAGAAGCAGCAATGAAGCAAAATACCGACCCATACAAACATGCGAATCTTAAACCCCCCTCTACATTCTATCCGAAGCAATCCAAAAGTAAAGAAATCACAACATTTGAGACATTAGTGTTATCGGATTTAGAAAAAATAAAAGAGAGGAAGTCTCATACACATATGAATCTTACTAATGAAGAGTGCAAAGCCCTGAAAGTTTTACAAGATCTAGATACAGTGGTCATTAAACCAGCTGACAAGGGAGGAGGGATTGTTCTTTTAGATTGGGCTGATTATGTAGCAGAACTGACTCGATTGCTATCAGATACTGCAACATATCAACGGTTAGACACTGACCCAACAGCAGTCTTTTCTATGAGTCTTAAGGACATATTGAAACAGGGTCTAGACAGAGGCATTATTACCCTTAATGAGTTTAATTACATTTACAATAAAGACCCGATTATCCCTGTTATATATTACCTCCCGAAAATTCACAAGCATGTGACAAAACCACCTGGGAGACCGATAATATCTGGTATCGGTTCTCTAACAGCCAATTTGTATCACTATGTTGATATGTTCCTGCAACCATATGTGAAAACACAAGAAGCCTATCTGCAGGACACCACACATATCCTACAACTTCTTGAGAACATTACGTGGAACAACGAATATTGGTTAGTCACATGCGATGTATCATCGCTCTACACGGTCATCAGGCATGAGTTAGGATTAGCTAGCACCAGATTCTTTTTAGAATCAGACTCCAGTCTCACCCGTCATCAGGTTGAATTCATATTATCTATTATTGAATTCATTTTGTATCATAACTACTTTTGGTATGAGGGGGACTACTACCTGCAGATGCAGGGAACCGCCATGGGTACCAGGTTCGCACCCAGCTATGCGAACCTCTATATGAGTTATTGGGAGAACGGATTCATCTGGACCCAACATAGCTGGAGTGCGAACCTGGTACTCTGGAGGCGATACATTGATGATATTTTGGTAATTTGGAAAGGGACAGAACAAGCCTTGCTTCAATTTCTTGGATATATTAACGACAATGAGTTTGGGTTAAAGTTTGTGGCTAATTTTAGTCAATCATCTGTACAATTTTTAGACCTCGAGATTTTTATCAAAGAGAACAAACTAATGACAAAAACATACCGAAAAGCAGTTGACGTCAACAGTTTCATCTTGGCAAATAGCAGTCATCATCCGAACTGGCTACGCAGTATACCATTTAGTCAGTTCACTCGTGTTAGACGTAACTGTACAGCAATAGAGGATTTTATTGAACAAGGTAAAGATATGCAGCAACAATTTCTTGACAAGAAGTATGATCCTCACATAGTTGGCCAAGCCTTTAACAAACTTCAGGATACAGATAGGAGTCAGTTACTTAAATATAAAAGCGAAAATATTAGCGGTAAGGAGGAATCTACACGATCCACTACACTGAATAATGATAGGATATTCTTTGTGTCTAACTATTCCCAGGAATCAGATAAAATTAGACGAATCATCCAGAAGCATTGGTATATTCTGCAACAGGATGACATACTGGGATCCATATTACCAGCAAAACCCTGCATGTCCTTCAGGAAAGCCCCTGACTTCAAACAAAAACTAACTTCCAGCTATATCCCTAAAGAAGAACATAATAAGATTGGTAACTGGCTACATAACACCAAAAAAGGATTTTATTACTGCGGACAGTGCTCGAACTGCACAAGATTAGGGTGCAGGAGCACTAGGCCAATCACAGAGTATCACTCTGAGGTCAGTGGCAAAACATATCAGATTAAGGAATTCATTACCTGCAATAGTAGGCACGTTATCTATCTACTACAATGTAGTTGTGGCAAACAATACGTAGGTAGAACCATTAGACTCTTAAAAGAAAGGATTAGAGAACATCTGAGGAACATCACTATTGGGTTTGTAAACCATCATGTGTCCAAGCATTTTAGAGACACACACAACTGTGAATATGAAGGGATGTCATTTATTGGAATTAAGAAAATTAATAAGAATTGGAGAGGAGGGAACCTGACGAAATATCTAAATAAAGAGGAAACTAAGGCTATTTATTATTTGAAGACATTGGCACCTAAAGGTCTCAATATTGAATTTGACCTTTCTCTGTGATGAATTTATTTATATATTCCAGCCATATTCCACCTGGATAGATGGGTAAGTGTACAGTAAGCATGGTACAAGTGGGTAATGGGATTTTGAATTTACAGCCATACCTCTCTGGTTATGCCCAATCCCAGTCGACCTTGGAAGCCAAGCAGAGAGGGCCAGGTAAGTAATGGGATAGGAGACTACCTATGAATACCCGGTGCTGTAGGTTCCTCCCCATCCCTCACGCTCTCCAGTGCTATCTGCACCACACCCAGACCAAAAACAAAAAGTGGATTCAAAAGAGGAATCAGATTATAGAACATGGGATCCTCCTAAATGTCATCTTATCACTGTCAAATATCATACTTGTTCCCTCAATTTTCATACCTGTTCCCTTAATCTTTATTATGAGCCACCATAATTAGCATGTGCAAAATATATATACCATTAAGTCCTTAAGGATCACGTAACAAAATATGTTATTTTAATATCTTGTCATTTATAAAATATGGTTTCCTTATGATATTGCAAACAGAATCTGTTTGCAAAAGAATCTCTGTTGTACATTCAATGTTTATATGTCTATATATTTATATTTATATATTTATATATTTATTTCTATATTTGTTTTTATTTAATTCATGTATTAACATCATTGAAATGAGGTAACTTGTGACTACAATATGACAATGCACACTGTTTAATGCTGCACGTATTTTGGGGATACATATAAGATAGTATAATATCATGCTGACTGAAGTGACTATTAAGAGTATAAATATACCGCATTCATTGTGTGCATAATGAGCTGTATTATACGAAAACAGAGACTGGGGCACTAAAGATCTGGGAACCTATTAGGTTCAATCCCAGCATATTTAAATCACAGGACTACAGACGTTCACAATAGCCCTTGAGAAAGTCCGGAGCAGGACGAAACGCGTTGGGCCTCCACCCACTATCATTCTATTGGTCTAAAGCAATATCCGGAAGTGACGTCAATACCGGAAGTGTGTTTGCGCTCCACAGTGGAACGCATCGACAGCCGCTAACAGCAGCGGCGTGATCACCCGCTGCTGAACTATCTCCCCCCTTTTTTCTTTTTTCTTTTTTCGGTTGGGACAAGCTGTTATTAGTATATTGACTGTGGAACATCGGGGCATTAAATTGGAATCACTGCACATTCTGGACCTACACTTATTCCAACTACAAACCGCAAGTATCATATCATATCGCATGGAATAACACAATTAAGAGCCTAATTCATTCCTCATAGCTGATATATTGATGTCAAGCGTGACGGATACTCCCTTTGTTTCGGAAGTTTCCAACCTTCATGAGGACTGTTAATAATTATATGTTAATATCATACAAGGTTTTTATCTTCAGCAGCATGCGTCATTAACCAAGGGAATTAGGACTGTGATTCATGGACGTTTTTGAAAGAGATTTTTTTTGTCATTTATTGTTAATTTATTATATCAGGTTAAACCTGCTAATATGCAGTAGGTTGTTAACCTATATGTATATTAATGTGTAGACCTCATTATTGTCATTATTTAAATTGCTAGTAATATTATTAATACACATATCGTTATTTTATTCATTTATGTATGGCAACACATGATCATACTTCTATTGTAATTTTATTGTATTTTAATAAATGTTAGCAACTATTCAATGGCTTTATGACATCAATAGAATATTAGATCTGCACTTTTGGATAATTAATTGATGAGCGCCCAGCATTATAAAATTTTGGATCTATTCTAAAGGGAGGGATACCATTAGCAGGTGCAGCTCTCACAGACCTTGGTAGGAGAGCGCGGTTCCACATTATAATATAAGGTTTTCTATATATTATATTGTGGTGGCCAGTGGCCAGTCCTCTACGCAGTTCAGATACTATTTTTGGGTGTAATTCAGACCTGTTGAAGGTTTTCTATATATTTTTTATTGTGGTGCCCAGTGCCCACTACTCTACACAGTCCAGATACTATTTTTGGGTGTAATGCAGACCTGTTGAAGGTTTTCTATATATTTTATTGTGGTGGCCAGTGGCCAGTCCTCTACGCAGTCCAGATACTATTTTTGGGTGTAATGCAGACCTGTTGAAGGTTTTCTATATATTTTTTATTGTGGTGCCCAGTGCTCACTACTCTACGCAGTCCAGATACTATTTTTGGGTGTAATTCAGACCTGTTGAAGGTTTTCTATATATTATATTGTGGTGGCCAGTGGCCAGTCCTCTACGCAGTTCAGATACTATTTTTGGGTGTAATTCAGACCTGTTGAAGGTTTTCTATATATTTTTTATTGTGGTGCCCAGTGCCCACTACTCTACACAGTCCAGATACTATTTTTGGGTGTAATGCAGACCTGTTGAAGGTTTTCTATATATTATATTGTGGTGCCCAGTGCCCACTACTCTACGCAGTCCAGATACTACTTTTGGGTGTAATGCAGACCTGTTGAAGGTTTTCTATATATTATATTGTGGTGGGCAGTGGCCAGTCCTCTACGCAGTCCAGATACTATTTTTGGGTGTAATGCAGACCTGTTGAAGGTTTTCTATATATTATATTGTGGTGGCCAGTGGCCAGTCCTCTACGCAGTCCAGATACTATTTTTGGGTGTAATTCAGACCTGTTGAAGGTTTTCTATATATTATATTGTGGTGGCCAGTGGCCAGTCCTCTACGCAGTCCAGATACTATTTTTGGGTGTAATGCAGACCTGTTGAAGGTTTCCTATATATTATATTGTGGTGGCCAGTGGCCAGTCCTCTACGCAGTCCAGATACTATTTTTGGGTGTAATGCAGACCTGTTGAAGGTTTTCTATATATTATATTGTGGTGGCCAGTGGCCAGTTCTCTACGCAGTCCAGATACTATTTTTGGGTGTAATGCAGACCTGTTGAAGGTTTTCTATATATTATATTGTGGTGGCCAGTGGCCAGTCCTCTACGCAGTCCAGATACTATTTTTGGGTGTAATGCAGACCTGTTAAAGGTTTTCTATATATTTTTTATTGTGGTGCCCAGTGCCCACTACTCTACGCAGTCCAGATACTATTTTTGGGTGTAATTCAGACCTGTTGAAGGTTTTCTATATATTATATTGTGGTGGCCAGTGGCCAGTCCTCTACGCAGTCCAGATACTATTTTTGGGTGTAATTCAGACCTGTTGAAGGTTTTCTATATATTATATTGTGGTGGCCAGTGGCCAGTCCTCTACTCAGTCCAGATACTATTTTTGGGTGTAATGCAGACCTGTTGAAGGTTTTCTATATATTTTTTATTGTGGTGCCCAGTGGCCAGTCCTCTACGCAGTCCAGATACTATTTTTGGGTGTAATTCAGACCTGTTGAAGGTTTTCTATATATTATATTGTGGTGCCCAGTGCCCACTACTCTACGCAGTCCAGATGCTATTTTTGGGTGTAATTCAGACCTGTTGAAGGTTTTCTATATATTATATTGTGGTGGCCAGTGGCCAGACCTCTACGCAGTCCAGATACTATTTTTGGGTGTAATGCAGACCTGTTGAAGGTTTTCTATATATTTTTTATTGTGGTGCCCAGTGCCCACTACTCTACGCAGTCCAGATACTATTTTTGGGTGTAATTCAAACCTGTTGAAGGTTTTCTATATATTATATTGTGGTGGCCAGTGGCCAGTCCTCTACGCAGTCCAGATACTATTTTTGGGTGTAATGCAGACCTGTTGAAGGTTTTCTATATATTATATTGTGGTGGCCAGTGGCCAGTCCTCTACGCAGTCCAGATACTATTTTTGGGTGTAATGCAGACCTGTTGAAGGTTTTCTATATATTATATTGTGGTGGCCAGTGGCCAGTCCTCTACGCAGTCCAGATACTATTTTTGGGTGTAATGCTGACCTGTTGAAGGTTTTCTATATATTTTTTATTGTGGTGCCCAGTGCCCACTACTCTACGCAGTCCAGATACTATTTTTGGGTGTAATGCAGACCTGTTGAAGGTTTTCTATATATTATATTGTGGTGGTCAGTGGCCAGTCCTCTACGCAGTCCAGATACTATTTTTGGGTGTAATTCAGACCTGTTGAAGGTTTTATATATATTTTTTACTGTGGTGCCCAGTGCCCACTACTCTACGCAGTCCAGATACTATTTTTGGGTGTAATGCAGACCTGTTGAAGGTTTTCTATATATTTTATTGTGGTGCCCAGTGCCCACTACTCTATGCAGTCCAGATAATACTTTTGGGTGTAATGCAGACCTGTTGAAGGTTTTCTATATATTTTATTGTGGTGCCCAGTGCCCACTACTCTACGCAGTCCAGATACTATTTTTGGCTGTAATTTAGACCTGTTGAAGGTTTTCTATATATTTTATTGTGGTGCCCAGTGGCCAGTCCTCTACGCAGTCCAGATACTATTTTTGGGTGTAATTCAGACCTGTTGAAGGTTTTCTATATATTATATTGTGGTGGCCAGTGGCCAGTTCTCTACGCAGTCCAGATACTATTTTTGGGTGTAATTCAGACCTGTTGAAGGTTTTCTATATATTTTTTATTGTGGTGCCCAGTGCCCACTACTCTACGCAGTCCAGATACTATTTTTGGGTGTAATGCAGACCTGTTGAAGGTTTTCTATATATTTTATTGTGGTGGCCAGTGGCCAGTCCTCTACGCAGTCCAGATACTATTTTTGGGTGTAATGCAGACCTGTTGAAGGTTTTCTATATATTTTTTATTGTGGTGCCCAGTGCTCACTACTCTACGCAGTCCAGATACTATTTTTGGGTGTAATTCAGACCTGTTGAAGGTTTTCTATATATTATATTGTGGTGGCCAGTGGCCAGTACTCTACGCAGTTCAGATACTATTTTTGGGTGTAATTCAGACCTGTTGAAGGTTTTCTATATATTTTTTATTGTGGTGCCCAGTGCCCACTACTCTACACAGTCCAGATACTATTTTTGGGTGTAATGCAGACCTGTTGAAGGTTTTCTATATATTATATTGTGGTGCCCAGTGCCCACTACTCTACGCAGTCCAGATACTACTTTTGGGTGTAATGCAGACCTGTTGAAGGTTTTCTATATATTATATTGTGGTGGGCAGTGGCCAGTCCTCTACGCAGTCCAGATACTATTTTTGGGTGTAATGCAGACCTGTTGAAGGTTTTCTATATATTATATTGTGGTGGCCAGTGGCCAGTCCTCTACGCAGTCCAGATACTATTTTTGGGTGTAATTCAGACCTGTTGAAGGTTTTCTATATATTATATTGTGGTGGCCAGTGGCCAGTCCTCTACGCAGTCCAGATACTATTTTTGGGTGTAATGCAGACCTGTTGAAGGTTTTCTATATATTATATTGTGGTGGCCAGTGGCCAGTCCTCTACGCAGTCCAGATACTATTTTTGGGTGTAATGCAGACCTGTTGAAGGTTTTCTATATATTATATTGTGGTGGCCAGTGGCCAGTTCTCTACGCAGTCCAGACACTATTTTTGGGTGTAATGCAGACCTGTTGAAGGTTTTCTATATACTATATTGTGGTGGCCAGTGGCCAGTCCTCTACGCAGTCCAGATACTATTTTTGGGTGTAATGCAAACCTGTTAAAGGTTTTCTATATATTTTTTATTGTGGTGCCCAGTGCCCACTACTCTATGCAGTCCAGATACTATTTTTGGGTGTAATTCAGACCTGTTGAAGGTTTTCTATATATTATATTGTGGTGGCCAGTGGCCAGTCCTCTACGCAGTCCAGATACTATTTTTGGGTGTAATTCAGACCTGTTGAAGGTTTTCTATATATTATATTGTGGTGGCCAGTGGCCAGTCCTCTACTCAGTCCAGATACTATTTTTGGGTGTAATGCAGACCTGTTGAAGGTTTTCTATATATTTTTTATTGTGGTGCCCAGTGCCCACTACTCTACGCATTCCAGATACTATTTTTGGGTGTAATTCAGACCTGTTGAAGGTTTTCTATATATTATATTGTGGTGCCCAGTGCCCACTACTCTACGCAGTCCAGATGCTATTTTTGGGTGTAATTCAGACCTGTTGAAGGTTTTCTATATATTATATTGTGGTGGCCAGTGGCCAGTCCTCTACGCAGTCCAGATACTATTTTTGGGTGTAATGCAGACCTGTTGAAGGTTTTCTATATATTTTTTATTGTGGTGCCCAGTGCCCACTACTCTACGCAGTCCAGATACTATTTTTGGGTGTAATTCAAACCTGTTGAAGGTTTTCTATATATTATATTGTGGTGGCCAGTGGCCAGTCCTCTACGCAGTCCAGATACTATTTTTGGGTGTAATGCAGACCTGTTGAAGGTTTTCTATATATTATATTGTGGTGGCCAGTGGCCAGTCCTCTACGCAGTCCAGATACTATTTTTGGGTGTAATGCAGACCTGTTGAAGGTTTTCTATATATTATATTGTGGTGGCCAGTGGCCAGTCCTCTACGCAGTCCAGATACTATTTTTGGGTGTAATGCTGACCTGTTGAAGGTTTTCTATATATTTTTTATTGTGGTGCCCAGTGCCCACTACTCTACGCAGTCCAGATACTATTTTTGGGTGTAATGCAGACCTGTTGAAGGTTTTCTATATATTATATTGTGGTGGTCAGTGGCCAGTCCTCTACGCAGTCCAGATGCTATTTTTGGGTGTAATTCAGACCTGTTGAAGGTTTTCTATATATTTTTTATTGTGGTGCCCAGTGCCCACTACTCTACGCAGTCCAGATACTATTTTTGGGTGTAATGCAGACCTGTTGAAGGTTTTCTATATATTTTATTGTGGTGCCCAGTGCCCACTACTCTATGCAGTCCAGATAATACTTTTGGGTGTAATGCAGACCTGTTGAAGGTTTTCTATATATTTTATTGTGGTGCCCAGTGCCCACTACTCTACGCAGTCCAGATACTACTTTTGGGTGTAATGCAGACCTGTTGAAGGTTTTCTATATATTTTATTGTGGTGCCCAGTGCCCACTACTCTACGCAGTCCAGATACTATTTTTGGCTGTAATTTAGACCTGTTGAAGGTTTTCTATATATTATATTGTGGTGGCCAGTGGCCAGTCCTCTACGCAGTCCAGATACTATTTTTGGGTGTAATTCAGACCTGTTGAAGGTTTTCTATATATTATATTGTGGTGGCCAGTGGCCAGTCCTCTACGCAGTCCAGATACTATTTTTGGGTGTAATGCAGACCTGTTGAAGGTTTTCTATATTTTTTATTGTGGTGCCCAGTGCCCACTACTCTACGCAGTCCAGATACTATTTTTGGGTGTAATTCAGACCTGTTGAAGGTTTTCTATATATTTTTTATTGTGGTGCCCAGTGCCCACTACTCTACGCAGTCCAGATACTATTTTTGGGTGTAATTCAGACCTGTTGAAGGTTTTCTATATATTATATTGTGATGGCCAGTGGCCAGTCCTCTACGCAGTCCAGATACTATTTTTGGGTGAAATGCAGACCTGTTGAAGGTTTTCTATATATTTTTTATTGTGGTACCCAGTGCCCACTACTCTACGCAGACCAGATACTATTTTTGGGTGTAATTCAGACCTGTTGAAGGTTTTCTATATATTATATTGTGGTGGCCAGTGGCCAGTCCTCTACGCAGTTCAGATACTATTTTTGGGTGTAATTCAGACCTGTTGAAGGTTTTCTATATATTTTTTATTGTGGTGCCCAGTGCCCACTGCTCTACGCAGTCCAGATACTATTTTTGGGTGTAATGCAGACCTGTTGAAGGTTTTCTATATATTTTATTGTGGTGCCCAGTGCCCACTACTCTACGCAGTCCAGATACTACTTTTGGGTGTAATGCAGACCTGTTGAAGGTTTTCTATATATTTTATTGTGGTGCCCAGTGCCCACTACTCTACGCAGTCCAGATACTACTTTTGGGTGTAATGCAGACCTGTTGAAGGTTTTCTATATATTTCATTATGGTGCCCAGTGCCCACTACTCTACGCAGTCCAGATACTATTTTTGGGTGTAATTCAGACCTGTTGAAGGTTTTCTATATATTATATTGTGGTGGCCAGTGGCCAGTCCTCTATGCAGTCCAGATACTATTTTTGGGTGTAATGCAGAGCTGTTGAAGGTTTTCTATATATTTTTTATTGTGGTGCCCAGTGCCCACTACTCTACGCAGTCCAGATACTATTTTTGGGTGTAATTCAGACCTGTTGAAGGTTTTCTATATATTATATTGTGGTGGCCAGTGGCCAGTCCTCTACGCAGTCCAGATACTATTTTTGGGTGTAATGCAGACCTGTTGAAGGTTTTCTATATATTTTTTATTGTGGTGCCCAGTGCCCACTACTCTACGCAGTCCAGATACTATTTTTGGGTGTAATGCAGACCTGTTGAAGCTTTTCTATATATTTTTTATTGTGGTGCCCAGTGCCCACTACTCTACGCAGTCCAGATACTATTTTTGGGTGTAATTCAGACCTGTTGAAGGTTTTCTATATATTATATTGTGGTGGCCAGTGGCCAGTCCTCTACGCAGTCCAGATACTATTTTTGGGTGAAATGCAGACCTGTTAAAGGTTTTCTATATATTTTTTATTGTGGTGCCCAGTGCCCACTACTCTACGCAGACCAGATACTATTTTTGGGTGTAATTCAGACCTGTTGAAGGTTTTCTATATATTATATTGTGGTGGCCAGTGGCCAGTCCTCTACGCAGTTCAGATACTATTTTTGGGTGTAATTCAGACCTGTTGAAGGTTTTCTATATATTTTTTATTGTGGTGCCTAGTGCCCACTACTCTACGCAGTCCAGATACTATTTTTGGGTGTAATGCAGACCTGTTGAAGGTTTTCTATATATTTTATTGTGGTGCCCAGTGCCCACTACTCTACGCAGTCCAGATACTACTTTTGGGTGTAATGCAGACCTGTTGAAGGTTTTCTATATATTTTATTGTGGTGCCCAGTGCCCACTACTCTACGCAGTCCAGATACTACTTTTGGGTGTAATGCAGACCTGTTGAAGGTTTTCTATATATTTTATTGTGGTGCCCAGTGCCCACTACTCTACGCAGTCCAGATACTATTTTTGGGTGTAATTCAGACCTGTTGAAGGTTTTCTATATATTATATTGTGGTGGCCAGTGGCCAGTCCTCTATGCAGTCCAGATACTATTTTTGGGTGTAATGCAGACCTGTTGAAGGTTTTCTATATATTTTTTATTGTGGTGCCCAGTGCCCACTACTCTACGCAGTCCAGATACTATTTTTGGGTGAAATTCAGACCTATTGAAGGTTTTCTATATATTATATTGTGGTGGCCAGTGGCCAGTCCTCTACGCAGTCCAGATACTATTTTTGGGTGTAATGCAGACCTGTTGAAGGTTTTCTATATATTTTTTATTGTGGTGCCCAGTGCCCACTACTCTACGCAGTCCAGATACTATTTTTGGGTGTAATGCAGACCTGTTGAAGGTTTTCTATATATTTTATTGTGGTGCCCAGTGCCCACCACTCTATGCAGTCCAGATAATACTTTTGGGTGTAATGCAGACCTGTTGAAGGTTTTCTATATATTTTATTGTGGTGCCCAGTGCCCACTACTCTACGCAGTCCAGATACTACTTTTGGGTGTAATGCAGACCTGTTGAAGGTTTTCTATATATATTATTGTGGTGCCCAGTGCCCACTACTCTACGCAGTCCAGATACTATTTTTGGCTGTAATTTAGACCTGTTGAAGGTTTTCTATATATTATATTGTGGTGGCCAGTGGCCAGTCCTCTACGCAGTCCAGATACTATTTTTGGGTGTAATGCAGACCTGTTGATGGTTTTCTATATATTATATTGTGGTGGCCAGTGGCCAGTCCTCTACGCAGTCCAGATACTATTTTTGGGTGTAATTCAGACCTGTTGAAGGTTTTCTATATATTATATTGTGGTGGCCAGTGGCCAGTCCTCTACGCAGTCCAGATACTATTTTTGGGTGTAATGCAGACCTGTTGAAGGTTTTCTATATATTATATTGTGGTGGCCAGTGGCCAGTCCTCTACGCAGTCCAGATACTATTTTTGGGTGTAATTCAGACCTGTTGAAGGTTTTCTATATATTATATTGTGGTGGCCAGTGGCCAGTCCTCTACGCAGTCCAGATACTATTTTTGGGTGTAATTCAGACCTGTTGAAGGTTTTCTATATATTATATTGTGGTGGCCAGTGGCCAGTCCTCTACGCAGTCCAGATACTATTTTTGGGTGTAATGCAGACCTGTTGAAGGTTTTCTATATATTATATTGTGGTGGCCAGTGGCCAGTCCTCTACGCAGTCCAGATACTATTTTTGGGTGTAATTCAGACCTGTTGAAGGTTTTCTATATATTATATTGTGGTGGCCAGTGGCCAGTCCTCTACGCAGTTCAGATACTATTTTTGGGTGTAATTCAGACCTGTTGAAGGTTTTCTATATATTTTTTATTGTGGTGCCCAGTGCCCACTACTCTACGCAGTCCAGATACTATTTTTGGGTGTAATGCAGACCTGTTGAAGGTTTTCTATATATTTTATTGTGGTGCCCAGTGCCCACCACTCTATGCAGTCCAGATAATACTTTTGGGTGTAATGCAGACCTGTTGAAGGTTTTCTATATATTTTATTGTGGTGCCCAGTGCCCACTACTCTACGCAGTCCAGATACTACTTTTGGGTGTAATGCAGACCTGTTGAAGGTTTTCTATATATATTATTGTGGTGCCCAGTGCCCACTACTCTACGCAGTCCAGATACTATTTTTGGCTGTAATTTAGACCTGTTGAAGGTTTTCTATATATTATATTGTGGTGGCCAGTGGCCAGTCCTCTACGCAGTCCAGATACTATTTTTGGGTGTAATGCAGACCTGTTGATGGTTTTCTATATATTATATTGTGGTGGCCAGTGGCCAGTCCTCTACGCAGTCCAGATACTATTTTTGGGTGTAATTCAGACCTGTTGAAGGTTTTCTATATATTATATTGTGGTGGCCAGTGGCCAGTCCTCTACGCAGTCCAGATACTATTTTTGGGTGAAATGCAGACCTGTTAAAGGTTTTCTATATATTTTTTATTGTGGTGCCCAGTGCCCACTACTCTACGCAGACCAGATACTATTTTTGGGTGTAATTCAGACCTGTTGAAGGTTTTCTATATATTATATTGTGGTGGCCAGTGGCCAGTCCTCTACGCAGTTCAGATACTATTTTTGGGTGTAATTCAGACCTGTTGAAGGTTTTCTATATATTTTTTATTGTGGTGCCTAGTGCCCACTACTCTACGCAGTCCAGATACTATTTTTGGGTGTAATGCAGACCTGTTGAAGGTTTTCTATATATTTTATTGTGGTGCCCAGTGCCCACTACTCTACGCAGTCCAGATACTACTTTTGGGTGTAATGCAGACCTGTTGAAGGTTTTCTATATATTTTATTGTGGTGCCCAGTGCCCACTACTCTACGCAGTCCAGATACTACTTTTGGGTGTAATGCAGACCTGTTGAAGGTTTTCTATATATTTTATTGTGGTGCCCAGTGCCCACTACTCTACGCAGTCCAGATACTATTTTTGGGTGTAATTCAGACCTGTTGAAGGTTTTCTATATATTATATTGTGGTGGCCAGTGGCCAGTCCTCTATGCAGTCCAGATACTATTTTTGGGTGTAATGCAGACCTGTTGAAGGTTTTCTATATATTTTTTATTGTGGTGCCCAGTGCCCACTACTCTACGCAGTCCAGATACTATTTTTGGGTGAAATTCAGACCTATTGAAGGTTTTCTATATATTATATTGTGGTGGCCAGTGGCCAGTCCTCTACGCAGTCCAGATACTATTTTTGGGTGTAATGCAGACCTGTTGAAGGTTTTCTATATATTTTTTATTGTGGTGCCCAGTGCCCACTACTCTACGCAGTCCAGATACTATTTTTGGGTGTAATGCAGACCTGTTGAAGGTTTTCTATATATTTTATTGTGGTGCCCAGTGCCCACCACTCTATGCAGTCCAGATAATACTTTTGGGTGTAATGCAGACCTGTTGAAGGTTTTCTATATATTTTATTGTGGTGCCCAGTGCCCACTACTCTACGCAGTCCAGATACTACTTTTGGTGTAATGCAGACCTGTTGAAGGTTTTCTATATATATTATTGTGGTGCCCAGTGCCCACTACTCTACGCAGTCCAGATACTATTTTTGGCTGTAATTTAGACCTGTTGAAGGTTTTCTATATATTATATTGTGGTGGCCAGTGGCCAGTCCTCTACGCAGTCCAGATACTATTTTTGGGTGTAATGCAGACCTGTTGATGGTTTTCTATATATTATATTGTGGTGGCCAGTGGCCAGTCCTCTACGCAGTCCAGATACTATTTTTGGGTGTAATTCAGACCTGTTGAAGGTTTTCTATATATTATATTGTGGTGGCCAGTGGCCAGTCCTCTACGCAGTCCAGATACTATTTTTGGGTGTAATGCAGACCTGTTGAAGGTTTTCTATATATTATATTGTGGTGGCCAGTGGCCAGTCCTCTACGCAGTCCAGATACTATTTTTGGGTGTAATTCAGACCTGTTGAAGGTTTTCTATATATTATATTGTGGTGGCCAGTGGCCAGTCCTCTACGCAGTCCAGATACTATTTTTGGGTGTAATTCAGACCTGTTGAAGGTTTTCTATATATTATATTGTGGTGGCCAGTGGCCAGTCCTCTACGCAGTCCAGATACTATTTTTGGGTGTAATGCAGACCTGTTGAAGGTTTTCTATATATTATATTGTGGTGGCCAGTGGCCAGTCCTCTACGCAGTCCAGATACTATTTTTGGGTGTAATTCAGACCTGTTGAAGGTTTTCTATATATTATATTGTGGTGGCCAGTGGCCAGTCCTCTACGCAGTTCAGATACTATTTTTGGGTGTAATTCAGACCTGTTGAAGGTTTTCTATATATTTTTTATTGTGGTGCCCAGTGCCCACTACTCTACGCAGTCCAGATACTATTTTTGGGTGTAATGCAGACCTGTTGAAGGTTTTCTATATATTTTATTGTGGTGCCCAGTGCCCACCACTCTATGCAGTCCAGATAATACTTTTGGGTGTAATGCAGACCTGTTGAAGGTTTTCTATATATTTTATTGTGGTGCCCAGTGCCCACTACTCTACGCAGTCCAGATACTACTTTTGGGTGTAATGCAGACCTGTTGAAGGTTTTCTATATATATTATTGTGGTGCCCAGTGCCCACTACTCTACGCAGTCCAGATACTATTTTTGGCTGTAATTTAGACCTGTTGAAGGTTTTCTATATATTATATTGTGGTGGCCAGTGGCCAGTCCTCTACGCAGTCCAGATACTATTTTTGGGTGTAATGCAGACCTGTTGATGGTTTTCTATATATTATATTGTGGTGGCCAGTGGCCAGTCCTCTACGCAGTCCAGATACTATTTTTGGGTGTAATTCAGACCTGTTGAAGGTTTTCTATATATTATATTGTGGTGGCCAGTGGCCAGTCCTCTACGCAGTCCAGATACTATTTTTGGGTGTAATGCAGACCTGTTGAAGGTTTTCTATATATTATATTGTGGTGGCCAGTGGCCAGTCCTCTACGCAGTCCAGATACTATTTTTGGGTGTAATTCAGACCTGTTGAAGGTTTTCTATATATTATATTGTGGTGGCCAGTGGCCAGTCCTCTACGCAGTCCAGATACTATTTTTGGGTGTAATGCAGACCTGTTGAAGGTTTTCTATATATTTTTTATTGTGGTGCCCAGTGCCCACTACTCTACGCAGTCCAGATACTATTTTTGGGTGTAATTCAGACCTGTTGAAGGTTCTCAATATATTTTTTATTGTGGTGCCCAGTGCCCACTACTCTACGCAGTCCAGATACTATTTTTGGGTGTAATTCAGACCTGTTGAAGGTTTTCTTTATATTATATTGTGGTGGCCAGTGGCCAGTCCTCTACGCAGTCCAGATACTATTTTTGGGTGAAATGCAGACCTGTTGAAGGTTTTCTATATATTTTTTATTGTGGTGCCCAGTGCCCACTACTCTACGCAGACCAGATACTATTTTTGGGTGTAATTCAGACCTGTTGGATGTTTTCTATATATTATATTGTGGTGGCCAGTGGCCAGTCCTCTACGCAGTTCAGATACTATTTTTGGTGTAATTCAGACCTGTTGAAGGTTTTCTATATATTTTTTATTGTGGTGCCCAGTGCCCACTACTCTACACAGTCCAGATACTATTTTTGGGTGTAATTCAGACCTGTTGAAGGTTTTCTATATATTTTATTGTGGTGCCCAGTGCCCACTCCTCTACGCAGTCAAGATACTACTTTTGGGTGTAATGCAGACCTGTTGATGGTTTTCTATATATTTTATTGTGGTGCCCAGTGCCCACTACTCTTCGCAGTGCAGATACTTTTTTTGGGTGTAATTCAGACCTGTTGAAGGTTTTCTATATATTATATTGTGGTGACGAGTGGTCAGTCCTCTATGCAGTCCAGATACTATTTTTGGGTGTAATGTAGACCTGTTGAAGGTTTTCTATATATTTTTTATTGTGGTGCCCAGTGCCCACTACTCTACGCAGTCCAGATTCTATTTTTGGGTGTAATTCAGACCTGTTGAAGGTTTTCTATATATTATATTGTGGTGGCCAGTTGCCAGTCCTCTACGCAGTTCAGATACTATTTTTGGGTGTAATTCAGACCTGTTGAAGGTTTTCTATATTTTTTTTATTGTGGTGCCCAGTGCCCACTACTCTACGCAGTCCAGATACTATTTTTGGGTGTAATGCAGACCTGTTGAAGGTTTTCTATATATTATATTGTGGTGCCCAGTGCCCACTACTCTATGCAGTCCAGATACTACTTTTGGGTGTAATGCAGACCTGTTGAAGGTTTTCTATATATTTTTTATTGTGGTGCCCAGTGCCCACTATTCTACGCAGTCCAGATTCTATTTTTGGGTGTAATTCAGACCTGTTGAAGGTTTTCAATATATTATATTGTGGTGGCCAGTTGCAAGTCCTCTACGCAGTCCAGATACTATTTTTGGGTGTAATTCAGACCTGTTGAAGGTTTTCTATATATTTTTTATTGTGGTGCCCAGTGCCCACTACTCTACGCAGTCCAGATACTATTTTTGGGTGTAATGCAGACCTGTTGAAGGTTTTCTATATATTTTATTGTGGTGCCCAGTGCCCACTACTCTATGCAGTCCAGATAATACTTTTGGGTGTAATGCAGACCTGTTGAAGGTTTTCTATATATTTTATTGTGGTGCCCAGTGCCCACTACTCTACGCAGTCCAGATACTATTTTTGGCTGTAATTTAGACCTGTTGAAAGTTTTCTATATATTATATTGTGGTGGCCAGTGGCCAGTCCTCTACGCAGTCCAGATACTATTTTTGGGTGTAATTCAGACCTGTTGAAGGTTTTCTATATATTATATTGTGGTGGCCAGTGGCCAGTCCTCTACGCAGTCCAGATACTATTTTTGGGTGTAATGCAGACCTGTTGAAGGTTTTCTATATATTTTTTATTGTGGTGCCCAGTGCCCACTACTCTACGCAGTCCAGATACTATTTTTGGTGTAATTCAGACCTGTTGAAGGTTTTCTATATATTTTTTATTGTGGTGCCCAGTGCCCACTACTCTACGCAGTCCAGATACTATTTTTGGGTGTAATGCAGACCTGTTGAAGCTTTTCTATATATTTTTTATTGTGGTGCCCAGTGCCCACTACTCTACGCAGTCCAGATACTATTTTTGGGTGTAATTCAGACCTGTTGAAGGTTTTCTATATATTATATTGTGGTGGCCAGTGGCCAGTCCTCTACGCAGTCCAGATACTATTTTTGGGTGAAATGCAGACCTGTTAAAGGTTTTCTATATATTTTTTATTGTGGTGCCCAGTGCCCACTACTCTACGCAGACCAGATACTATTTTTGGGTGTAATTCAGACCTGTTGAAGGTTTTCTATATATTATATTGTGGTGGCCAGTGGCCAGTCCTCTACGCAGTTCAGATACTATTTTTGGGTGTAATTCAGACCTGTTGAAGGTTTTCTATTATATTTTTTATTGTGGTGCCCAGTGCCCACTACTCTACGCAGTCCAGATACTATTTTTGGGTGTAATGCAGACCTGTTGAAGGTTTTCTATATATTTTATTGTGGTGCCCAGTGCCCACCACTCTATGCAGTCCAGATAATACTTTTGGGTGTAATGCAGACCTGTTGAAGGTTTTCTATATATTTTATTGTGGTGCCCAGTGCCCACTACTCTACGCAGTCCAGATACTACTTTTGGGTGTAATGCAGACCTGTTGAAGGTTTTCTATATATATTATTGTGGTGCCCAGTGCCCACTACTCTACGCAGTCCAGATACTATTTTTGGCTGTAATTTAGACCTGTTGAAGGTTTTCTATATATTATATTGTGGTGGCCAGTGGCCAGTCCTCTACGCAGTCCAGATACTATTTTTGGGTGTAATGCAGACCTGTTGAAGGTTTTCTATATATTTTATTGTGGTGCCCAGTGCCCACTACTCTATGCAGTCCAGATAATACTTTTGGGTGTAATGCAGACCTGTTGAAGGTTTTCTATATATTTTATTGTGGTGCCCAGTGCCCACTACTCTACGCAGTCCAGATACTACTTTTGGGTGTAATGCAGACCTGTTGAAGGTTTTCTATATATTTTATTGTGGTGCCCAGTGCCCACTACTCTACGCAGTCCAGATACTATTTTTGGCTGTAATTTAGACCTGTTGAAGGTTTTCTATATATTATATTGTGGTGGCCAGTGGCCAGTCCTCTACGCAGTCCAGATACTATTTTTGGGTGTAATTCAGACCTGTTGAAGGTTTTCTATATATTATATTGTGGTGGCCAGTGGCCAGTCCTCTACGCAGTCCAGATACTATTTTTGGGTGTAATGCAGACCTGTTGAAGGTTTTCTATATATTTTTTATTGTGGTGCCCAGTGCCCACTACTCTACGCAGTCCAGATACTATTTTTGGGTGTAATTCAGACCTGTTGAAGGTTTTCTATATATTTTTTATTGTGGTGCCCAGTGCCCACTACTCTACGCAGTCCAGATACTATTTTTGGGTGTAATGCAGACCTGTTGAAGCTTTTCTATATATTTTTTATTGTGGTGCCCAGTGCCCACTACTCTACGCAGTCCAGATACTATTTTTGGGTGTAATTCAGACCTGTTGAAGGTTTTCTATATATTATATTGTGGTGGCCAGTGGCCAGTCCTCTACGCAGTCCAGATACTATTTTTGGGTGAAATGCAGACCTGTTAAAGGTTTTCTATATATTTTTTATTGTGGTGCCCAGTGCCCACTACTCTACGCAGACCAGATACTATTTTTGGGTGTAATTCAGACCTGTTGAAGGTTTTCTATATATTATATTGTGGTGGCCAGTGGCCAGTCCTCTACGCAGTTCAGATACTATTTTTGGGTGTAATTCAGACCTGTTGAAGGTTTTCTATATATTTTTTATTGTGGTGCCCAGTGCCCACTACTCTACGCAGTCCAGATACTATTTTTGGGTGTAATGCAGACCTGTTGAAGGTTTTCTATATATTTTATTGTGGTGCCCAGTGCCCACTACTCTACGCAGTCCAGATACTACTTTTGGGTGTAATGCAGACCTGTTGAAGGTTTTCTATATATTTTATTGTGGTGCCCAGTGCCCACTACTCTACGCAGTCCAGATACTACTTTTGGGTGTAATGCAGACCTGTTGAAGGTTTTCTATATATTTTATTGTGGTGCCCAGTGCCCACTACTCTACGCAGTCCAGATACTATTTTTGGGTGTAATTCAGACCTGTTGAAGGTTTTCTATATATTATATTGTGGTGGCCAGTGGCCAGTCCTCTATGCAGTCCAGATACTATTTTTGGGTGTAATGCAGACCTGTTGAAGGTTTTCTATATATTTTTTATTGTGGTGCCCAGTGCCCACTACTCTACGCAGTCCAGATACTATTTTTGGGTGAAATTCAGACCTATTGAAGGTTTTCTATATATTATATTGTGGTGGCCAGTGGCCAGTCCTCTACGCAGTCCAGATACTATTTTTGGGTGTAATGCAGACCTGTTGAAGGTTTTCTATATATTTTTTATTGTGGTGCCCAGTGCCCACTACTCTACGCAGTCCAGATACTATTTTTGGGTGTAATGCAGACCTGTTGAAGGTTTTCTATATATTTTATTGTGGTGCCCAGTGCCCACCACTCTATGCAGTCCAGATAATACTTTTGGGTGTAATGCAGACCTGTTGAAGGTTTTCTATATATTTTATTGTGGTGCCCAGTGCCCACTACTCTACGCAGTCCAGATACTACTTTTGGGTGTAATGCAGACCTGTTGAAGGTTTTCTATATATATTATTGTGGTGCCCAGTGCCCACTACTCTACGCAGTCCAGATACTATTTTTGGGTGTAATTTAGACCTGTTGAAGGTTTTCTATATATTATATTGTGGTGGCCAGTGGCCAGTCCTCTACGCAGTCCAGATACTATTTTTGGGTGTAATGCAGACCTGTTGATGGTTTTCTATATATTATATTGTGGTGGCCAGTGGCCAGTCCTCTACGCAGTCCAGATACTATTTTTGGGTGTAATTCAGACCTGTTGAAGGTTTTCTATATATTATATTGTGGTGGCCAGTGGCCAGTCCTCTACGCAGTCCAGATACTATTTTTGGGTGTAATGCAGACCTGTTGAAGGTTTTCTATATATTATATTGTGGTGGCCAGTGGCCAGTCCTCTACGCAGTCCAGATACTATTTTTGGGTGTAATTCAGACCTGTTGAAGGTTTTCTATATATTATATTGTGGTGGCCAGTGGCCAGTCCTCTACGCAGTCCAGATACTATTTTTGGGTGTAATGCAGACCTGTTGAAGGTATTCTATATATTATATTGTGGTGGCCAGTGGCCAGTCCTCTACGCAGTCCAGATACTATTTTTGGGTGTAATGCAGACCTGTTGAAGGTTTTCTATATATTTTTTATTGTGGTGCCCAGTGCCCACTACTCTACGCAGTCCAGATACTATTTTTGGGTGTAATTCAGACCTGTTGAAGGTTCTCAATATATTTTTTATTGTGGTGCCCAGTGCCCACTACTCTACGCAGTCCAGATACTATTTTTGGGTGTAATTCAGACCTGTTGAAGGTTTTCTTTATATTATATTGTGGTGGCCAGTGGCCAGTCCTTTACGCAGTCCAGATACTATTTTTGGGTGAAATGCAGACCTGTTGAAGGTTTTCTATATATTTTTTATTGTGGTGCCCAGTGCCCACTACTCTACGCAGACCAGATACTATTTTTGGGTGTAATTCAGACCTGTTGGATGTTTTCTATATATTATATTGTGGTGGCCAGTGGCCAGTCCTCTACGCAGTTCAGATACTATTTTTGGTGTAATTCAGACCTGTTGAAGGTTTTCTATATATTTTTTATTGTGGTGCCCAGTGCCCACTACTCTACACAGTCCAGATACTATTTTTGGGTGTAATTCAGACCTGTTGAAGGTTTTCTATATATTTTATTGTGGTGCCCAGTGCCCACTCCTCTACGCAGTCAAGATACTACTTTTGGGTGTAATGCAGACCTGTTGAAGGTTTTCTATATATTTTATTGTGGTGCCCAGTGCCCACTACTCTTCGCAGTCCAGATACTTTTTTTGGGTGTAATTCAGACCTGTTGAAGGTTTTCTATATATTATATTGTGGTGACCAGTGGTCAGTCCTCTATGCAGTCCAGATACTATTTTTGGGTGTAATGTAGACCTGTTGAAGGTTTTCTATATATTTTTTATTGTGGTGCCCAGTGCCCACTACTCTACGCAGTCCAGATTCTATTTTTGGGTGTAATTCAGACCTGTTGAAGGTTTTCTATATATTATATTGTGGTGGCCAGTTGCCAGTCCTCTACGCAGTTCAGATACTATTTTTGGGTGTAATTCAGACCTGTTGAAGGTTTTCTATATTTTTTTTATTGTGGTGCCCAGTGCCCACTACTCTACGCAGTCCAGATACTATTTTTGGGTGTAATTCAGACCTGTTGAAGGTTTTCTATATATTATATTGTGGTGCCCAGTGCCCACTACTCTATGCAGTCCAGATACTACTTTTGGGTGTAATGCAGACCTGTTGAAGGTTTTCTATATATTTTTTATTGTGGTGCCCAGTGCCCACTATTCTACGCAGTCCAGATACTATTTTTGGGTGTAATTCAGACCTGTTGAAGGTTTTCTATATATTATATTGTGGTGGCCAGTGGCCAGTCCTCTACGCAGTCCAGATACTATTTTTGGGTGTAATGCAGACCTGTTGAAGGTTTTCTATATATTTTTTATTGTGGTGCCCAGTGCCCACTACTCTACGCAGTCCAGATACTATTTTTGGGTGTAATTCAGACCTGTTGAAGGTTTTCTATATATTTTTTATTGTGGTGCCCAGTGCCCACTACTCTACGCAGTCCAGATACTATTTTTGGGTGTAATTCAGACCTGTTGAAGGTTTTCTATATATTATATTGTGGTGGCCAGTGGCCAGTCCTCTACGCAGTCCAGATACTATTTTTGGGTGAAATGCAGACCTGTTAAAGGTTTTCTATATATTTTTTATTGTGGTGCCCAGTGCCCACTACTCTACGCAGACCAGATACTATTTTTGGGTGTAATTCAGACCTGTTGAAGGTTTTCTATATATTATATTGTGGTGGCCAGTGGCCAGTCCTCTACGCAGTTCAGATACTATTTTTGGGTGTAATTCAGACCTGTTGAAGGTTTTCTATATATTTTTTATTGTGGTGCCCAGTGCCCACTACTCTACGCAGTCCAGATACTATTTTTGGGTGTAATGCAGACCTGTTGAAGGTTTTCTATATATTTTATTGTGGTGCCCAGTGCCCACTACTCTACGCAGTCCAGATACTACTTTTGGGTGTAATGCAGACCTGTTGAAGGTTTTCTATATATTTTATTGTGGTGCCCAGTGCCCACTACTCTACGCAGTCCAGATACTACTTTTGGGTGTAATGCAGACCTGTTGAAGGTTTTCTATATATTTTATTGTGGTGCCCAGTGCCCACTACTCTACGCAGTCCAGATACTATTTTTGGGTGTAATTCAGACCTGTTGAAGGTTTTCTATATATTATATTGTGGTGGCCAGTGGCCAGTCCTCTATGCAGTCCAGATACTATTTTTGGGTGTAATGCAGACCTGTTGAAGGTTTTCTATATATTTTTTATTGTGGTGCCCAGTGCCCACTACTCTACGCAGTCCAGATACTATTTTTGGGTGTAATTCAGACCTGTTGAAGGTTTTCTATATATTATATTGTGGTGGCCAGTGGCCAGTCCTCTACGCAGTCCAGATACTATTTTTGGGTGTAATGCAGACCTGTTGAAGGTTTTCTATATATATTATTGTGGTGCCCAGTGCCCACTACTCTACGCAGTCCAGATACTATTTTTGGCTGTAATTTAGACCTGTTGAAGGTTTTCTATATATTATATTGTGGTGGCCAGTGGCCAGTCCTCTACGCAGTCCAGATACTATTTTTGGGTGTAATGCAGACCTGTTGATGGTTTTCTATATATTATATTGTGGTGGCCAGTGGCCAGTCCTCTACGCAGTCCAGATACTATTTTTGGGTGTAATTCAGACCTGTTGAAGGTTTTCTATATATTATATTGTGGTGGCCAGTGGCCAGTCCTCTACGCAGTCCAGATACTATTTTTGGGTGTAATGCAGACCTGTTGAAGGTTTTCTATATATTATATTGTGGTGGCCAGTGGCCAGTCCTCTACGCAGTCCAGATACTATTTTTGGGTGTAATTCAGACCTGTTGAAGGTTTTCTATATATTATATCGTGGTGGCCAGTGGCCAGTCCTCTACGCAGTCCAGATACTATTTTTGGGTGTAATGCAGACCTGTTGAAGGTATTCTATATATTATATTGTGGTGGCCAGTGGCCAGTCCTCTACGCAGTCCAGATACTATTTTTGGGTGTAATGCAGACCTGTTGAAGGTTTTCTATATATTTTTTATTGTGGTGCCCAGTGCCCACTACTCTACGCAGTCCAGATACTATTTTTGGGTGTAATTCAGACCTGTTGAAGGTTCTCAATATATTTTTTATTGTGGTGCCCAGTGCCCACTACTCTACGCAGTCCAGATACTATTTTTGGGTGTAATTCAGACCTGTTGAAGGTTTTCTTTATATTATATTGTGGTGGCCAGTGGCCAGTCCTCTACGCAGTCCAGATACTATTTTTGGGTGAAATGCAGACCTGTTGAAGGTTTTCTATATATTTTTTATTGTGGTGCCCAGTGCCCACTACTCTACGCAGACCAGATACTATTTTTGGGTGTAATTCAGACCTGTTGAAGGTTTTCTATATATTATATTGTGGTGGCCAGTGGCCAGTCCTCTACGCAGTTCAGATACTATTTTTGGTGTAATTCAGACCTGTTGAAGGTTTTCTATATATTTTTTATTGTGGTGCCCAGTGCCCACTACTCTACGCAGTCCAGATACTATTTTTGGGTGTAATTCAGACCTGTTGAAGGTTTTCTATATATTTTATTGTGGTGCCCAGTGCCCACTCCTCTACGCAGTCCAGATACTACTTTTGGGTGTAATGCAGACCTGTTGAAGGTTTTCTATATATTTTATTGTGGTGCCCAGTGCCCACTAATCTTCGCAGTCCAGATACTTTTTTTGGGTGTAATTCAGACCTGTTGAAGGTTTTCTATATATTATATTGTGGTGGCCAGTGGCCAGTCCTCTATGCAGTCCAGATACTATTTTTGGGTGTAATGCAGACCTGTTGAAGGTTTTCTATATATTTTTTATTGTGGTGCCCAGTGCCCACTACTCTACGCAGTCCAGATTCTATTTTTGGGTGTAATTCAGACCTGTTGAAGGTTTTCTATATATTATATTGTGGTGGCCAGTTGCCAGTCCTCTACGCAGTTCAGATACTATTTTTGGGTGTAATTCAGACCTGTTGAAGGTTTTCTATATATTTTATTGTGGTGCCCAGTGCCCACTACTCTACGCAGTCCAGATACTACTTTTGGGTGTAATTCAGACCTGTTGAAGGTTTTCTATATATTATATTGTGGTGCCCAGTGCCCACTACTCTACGCAGTCCAGATACTATTTTTGGGTGTAATTCAGACCTGTTGAAGGTTTTCTATATATTATATTGTGGTGGCCAGTGGCCAGTCCTCTACGCAGTCCAAATACTATTTTTGGGTGTAATGCAGACCTGTTGAAGTTTTTCTAATAATTTTTTATTGTGGTGCCCAGTGCCCACTACTCTACGCAGTCCAGATACTATTTTTGGGTGTAATTCAGACCTGTTGAAGGTTTTCTATATATTATATTGTGGTGGCCAGTGGCCAGTCCTCTTCGCAGTCCAGATACTATTTTTGGGTATAATGCAGACCTGTTGAAGGTTTTCTATATATTATATTGTGGTGGCCAGTGGCCAGTCCTCTCTGCAGTCCAGATACTATTTTTGGGTGTAATTCAGACCTGTTAAAGGTTTTCTATATATTATATTGTGGTGGCCAGTGGCCAGTCCTCTACGCAGTCCAGATACTATTTTTGGGTGTAATGCAGACCTGTTGAAGGTTTTCTATATATTATATTGTGGTGGCCAGTGGCCAGTCCTCTACGCAGTCCAGATACTATTTTTGGGTGTAATTCAGACCTGTTGAAGGTTTTCTATATATTTTTTATTGTGGTGCCCAGTGCCCACTACTCTACGCAGTCCAGATACTATTTTTGGGTGTAATTCAGACCTGTTGAAGGTTTTCTTTATATTATATTGTGGTGGCCAGTCCTCTACGCAGTCCAGATACTATTTTTGGGTGTAATTCAGACCTGTTGAAGGTTTTCTTTATATTATATTGTGGTGGCCAGTGGCCAGTCCTCTACGCAGTCCAGATACTATTTTTGGGTGAAATGCAGACCTGTTGAAGGTTTTCTATATATTTTTTATTGTGGTGCCCAGTGCCCACTACTCTACGCAGACCAGATACTATTTTTGGGTGTAATTCAGACCTGTTGAAGGTTTTCTATATATTATATTGTGGTGGCCAGTGGCCAGTCCTCTACGCAGTCCAGATACTATTTTTGGGTGTAATTCAGACCTGTTGAAGGTTTTCTATATATTTTTTATTGTGGTGCCCAGTGCCCACTACTCTACGCAGTCCAGATACTATTTTTGGGTGTAATTCAGACCTGTTAAAGGTTTTTTTATATATTTTATTGTGGTGCCCAGTGCCCACTCCTCTACGCAGTCCAGATACTACTTTTGGGTGTAATGCAGACCTGTTGAAGGTTTTCTATATATTTTATTGTGGTGCCCAGTGCCCACTACTCTATGCAGTCCAGATACTACTTTTGGGTGTAATGCAGACCTGTTGAAGGGTTTCTATATATTTTATTGTGGTGCCCAGTGCCCACTACTCTACGCAGTCCAGATATTACTTTTGGGTGTAATTCAGACCTGTTGAAGGTTTTCTATATATTATATTGTGGTGCCCAGTGCCCACTACTCTACGCAGTCCAGATACTATTTTTGGGTGTAATTCAGACCTGTTGAAGGTTTTCTATATATTATATTGTGGTGGCCAGTGGCCAGTCCTCTACGCAGTCCAGATACTATTTTTGGGTATAATGCAGACCTGTTGAAGGTTTTCTATATATTATATTGTGGTGGCCAGTGGCCAGTCCTCTACGCAGTCCAGATACTATTTTTGGGTGTAATTCAGACCTGTTAAAGGTTTTCTATATATTATATTGTGGTGGCCAGTGGCCAGTCCTCTACGCAGTCCAGATACTATTTTTGGGTGTAATGCAGACCTGTTGAAGGTTTTCTATATATTTTTTATTGTGGTGCCCAGTGCCCACTACTCTACGCAGTCCAGATACTATTTTTGGGTGTAATTCAGACCTGTTGAAGGTTTTCTATATATTATATTGTGGTGGCCAGTGGCCAGTCCTCTACGCAGTCCAGATACTATTTTTGGGTGTAATTCAGACCTGTTAAAGGTTTTCTATATATTATATTGTGGTGGCCAGTGGCCAGTCCTCTACGCAGTCCAGATACTATTTTTGGGTGTAATTCAGACCTGTTGAAGGTTTTCTATATATTATATTGTGGTGGCCAGTGGCCAGTCCTCTACGCAGTCCAGACACTATTTTTGGGTGTAATGCAGACCTGTTGAAGGTTTTCTATATATTTTTTATTGTGGTGCCCAGTGCCCACTACTCTACGCAGTCCAGATACTATTTTTGGGTGTAATTCAGACCTGTTAAAGGTTTTTTTATATATTTTATTGTGGTGCCCAGTGCCCACTCCTCTACGCAGTCCAGATACTACTTTTGGGTGTAATGCAGACCTGTTGAAGGTTTTCTATATATTTTATTGTGGTGCCCAGTGCCCACTACTTTATGCAGTCCAGATACTACTTTTGGGTGTAATGCAGACCTGTTGAAGGTTTTCTATATATTTTATTGTGGTGCCCAGTGCCCACTACTCTACGCAGTCCAGATATTACTTTTGGGTGTAATTCAGACCTGTTGAAGGTTTTCTATATATTATATTGTGGTGCCCAGTGCCCACTACTCTACGCAGTCCAGATACTATTTTTGGGTGTAATTCAGACCTGTTGAAGGTTTTCTATATATTATATTGTGGTGGCCAGTGGCCAGTCCTCTACGCAGTCCAGATACTATTTTTGGGTATAATGCAGACCTGTTGAAGGTTTTCTATATATTATATTGTGGTGGCCAGTGGCCAGTCCTCTACGCAGTCCAGATACTATTTTTGGGTGTAATTCAGACCTGTTAAAGGTTTTCTATATATTATATTGTGGTGGCCAGTGGCCAGTCCTCTACGCAGTCCAGATACTATTTTTGGGTGTAATGCAGACCTGTTGAAGGTTTTCTATATATTTTTTATTGTGGTGCCCAGTGCCCACTACTCTACGCAGTCCAGATACTATTTTTGGGTGTAATTCAGACCTGTTGAAGGTTTTCTATATATTATATTGTGGTGGCCAGTGGCCAGTCCTCTACGCAGTCCAGATAGTATTTTTGGGTGTAATTCAGACCTGTTGAAGGTTTTCTATATATTATATTGTGGTGGCCAGTGGCCAGTCCTCTACGCAGTCCAGATACTATTTTTGGGTGTAATTCAGACCTGTTGAAGGTTTTCTATATATTATATTGTGGTGGCCAGTGGCCAGTCCTCTACGCAGTCCAGACACTATTTTTGGGTGTAATGCAGACCTGTTGAAGGTTTTTTATATATTTTTTATTGTGGTGGCCAGTGCCCACTACTCTACGCAGTCCAGATACTATTTTTGGGTGTAATTCAGACCTGTTGAAGGTTTTCTATATTTTTTTTATTGTGGTGCCCAGTGCCCACTACTCTATATATTTTATTGTGGTGCCCAGTGCCCACTACTCTACGCAGTCCAGATACTACTTTTGGGTGTAATGCAGACCTGTTGAAGGTTTTCTATATATTTTATTGTGGTGCCCAGTGCCCACTACTCTACGCAGTCCAGATACTATTTTTGGGTGTAATTCAGACCTGTTGAAGGTTTTCAATATATTTTTTATTGTGGTGCCCAGTGCCCACTACTCTACGCAGTCCAGATACTATTTTTGGGTGTAATTCAGACCTGTTGAAGGTTTTCTTTATATTATATTGTGGTGGCCAGTGGCCAGTCCTCTACGCAGACCAGATACTATTTTTGGGTGTAATTCAGACCTGTTGAAGGTTTTCTATATATTATATTGTGGTGGCCAGTGGCCAGTCCTCTACGCAGTCCAGATACTATTTTTGGGTGTAATTCAGACCTGTTGAAGGTTTTCTATATATTTTTTATTGTGGTGCCCAGTGCCCACTACTCTACGCAGTCCAGATACTATTTTTGGGTGTAATTCAGACCTGTTGAAGGTTTTCTATATATTTTATTGTGGTGGCCAGTGGCCAGTCCTCTACGCAGTCCAGATACTATTTTTGGGTGTAATTCAGACCTGTTAAAGGTTTTCTATATATTATATTGTGGTGGCCAGTGGCCAGTCCTCTACGCAGTCCAGATACTATTTTTGGGTGTAATTCAGACCTGTTGAAGGTTTTCTATATATTATATTGTGGTGGCCAGTGGCCAGTCCTCTACGCAGTCCAGACACTATTTTTGGGTGTAATGCAGACCTGTTGAAGGTTTTTTATATATTTTTTATTGTGGTGGCCAGTGCCCACTACTCTACGCAGTCCAGATACTATTTTTGGGTGTAATTCAGACCTGTTGAAGGTTTTCTATATTTTTTTTATTGTGGTGCCCAGTGCCCACTACTCTATATATTTTATTGTGGTGCCCAGTGCCCACTACTCTACGCAGTCCAGATACTACTTTTGGGTGTAATGCAGACCTGTTGAAGGTTTTCTATATATTTTATTGTGGTGCCCAGTGCCCACTACTCTACGCAGTCCAGATACTATTTTTGGGTGTAATTCAGACCTGTTGAAGGTTTTCAATATATTTTTTATTGTGGTGCCCAGTGCCCACTACTCTACGCAGTCCAGATACTATTTTTGGGTGTAATTCAGACCTGTTGAAGGTTTTCTTTATATTATATTGTGGTGGCCAGTGGCCAGTCCTCTACGCAGACCAGATACTATTTTTGGGTGTAATTCAGACCTGTTGAAGGTTTTCTATATATTATATTGTGGTGGCCAGTGGCCAGTCCTCTACGCAGTCCAGATACTATTTTTGGGTGTAATTCAGACCTGTTGAAGGTTTTCTATATATTTTTTATTGTGGTGCCCAGTGCCCACTACTCTACGCAGTCCAGATACTATTTTTGGGTGTAATTCAGACCTGTTGAAGGTTTTCTATATATTTTATTGTGGTGGCCAGTGGCCAGTCCTCTACGCAGTCCAGATACTATTTTTGGGTGTAATTCAGACCTGTTGAAGGTTTTCTATATATTATATTGTGGTGGCCAGTGGCCAGTCCTCTACGCAGTCCAGATACTATTTTTGGGTGTAATTCAGACCTGTTGAAGGTTTTCTATATATTATATTGTGGTGGCCAGTGGCCAGTCCTCTACGCAGTCCAGACACTATTTTTGGGTGTAATGCAGACCTGTTGAAGGTTTTTTATATATTTTTTATTGTGGTGGCCAGTGCCCACTACTCTACGCAGTCCAGATACTATTTTTGGGTGTAATTCAGACCTGTTGAAGGTTTTCTATATTTTTTTTATTGTGGTGCCCAGTGCCCACTACTCTACGCAGTCCAGATACTACTTTTGGGTGTAATGCAGACCTGTTGAAGGTTTTCTATATATTTTATTGTGGTGCCCAGTGCCCACTACTCTACGCAGTCCAGATACTATTTTTGGGTGTAATTCAGACCTGTTGAAGGTTTTCAATATATTTTTTATTGTGGTGCCCAGTGCCCACTACTCTACGCAGTCCAGATACTATTTTTGGGTGTAATTCAGACCTGTTGAAGGTTTTCTTTATACTATATTGTGGTGGCCAGTGGCCAGTCCTCTACGCAGACCAGATACTATTTTTGGGTGTAATTCAGACCTGTTGAAGGTTTTCTATATATTATATTGTGGTGGCCAGTGGCCAGTCCTCTACGCAGTCCAGATACTATTTTTGGGTGTAATTCAGACCTGTTGAAGGTTTTCTATATATTTTTTATTGTGGTGCCCAGTGCCCACTACTCTACGCAGTCCAGATACTATTTTTGGGTGTAATTCAGACCTGTTGAAGGTTTTCTATATATTTTATTGTGGTGCCCAGTGCCCACTCCTCTACGCAGTCCAGATACTACTTTTGGGTGTAATGCAGACCTGTTGAAGGTTTTCTATATATTTTATTGTGGTGCCCAGTGCCCACTACTCTATGCAGTCCAGATACTACTTTTGGGTGTAATGCAGACCTGTTGAAGGTTTTCTATATATTTTATTGTGGTGCCCAGTGCCCACTACTCTACGCAGTCCAGATACTACTTTTGGGTGTAATTCAGACCTGTTGAAGGTTTTCTATATATTATATTGTGGTGCCCAGTGCCCACTACTCTACGCAGTCCAGATACTATTTTTGGGTGTAATTCAGACCTGTTGAAGGTTTTCTATATATTATATTGTGGTGGCCTGTGGCCAGTCCTCTACGCAGTCCAAATACTATTTTTGGGTGTAATGCAGACCTGTTGAAGTTTTTCTAATAATTTTTTATTGTGGTGCCCAGTGCCCACTACTCTACGCAGTCCAGATACTATTTTTGGGTGTAATTCAGACCTGTTGAAGGTTTTCTATATATTATATTGTGGTGGCCAGTGGCCAGTCCTCTACGCAGTCCAGATACTATTTTTGGGTGTAATTCAGACCTGTTGAAGGTTTTCTATATATTATATTGTGGTGGCCAGTGGCCAGTCCTCTACGCAGTCCAGATACTATTTTTGGGTGTAATTCAGACCTGTTGAAGGTTTTCTATATATTATATTGTGGTGGCCAGTGGCCAGTCCTCTACGCAGTCCAGACACTATTTTTGGGTGTAATGCAGACCTGTTGAAGGTTTTTTATATATTTTTTATTGTGGTGGCCAGTGCCCACTACTCTACGCAGTCCAGATACTATTTTTGGGTGTAATTCAGACCTGTTGAAGGTTTTCTATATTTTTTTTATTGTGGTGCCCAGTGCCCACTACTCTACGCAGTCCAGATACTATTTTTGGGTGTAATGCAGACCTGTTGAAGGTTTTCTATATATTTTATTGTGGTGCCCAGTGCCCACTACTCTATGCAGTCCAGATACTACTTTTGGGTGTAATGCAGACCTGTTGAAGGTTTTCTATATATTTTATTGTGGTGCCCAGTGCCCACTACTCTACGCAGTCCAGATACTACTTTTGGGTGTAATGCAGACCTGTTGAAGGTTTTCTATATATTTTATTGTGGTGCCCAGTGCCCACTACTCTACGCAGTCCAGATACTATTTTTGGGTGTAATTCAGACCTGTTGAAGGTTTTCAATATATTTTTTATTGTGGTGCCCAGTGCCCACTACTCTACGCAGTCCAGATACTATTTTTGGGTGTAATTCAGACCTGTTGAAGGTTTTCTTTATATTATATTGTGGTGGCCAGTGGCCAGTCCTCTACGCAGTCCAGATACTATTTTTGGGTGAAATGCAGACCTGTTGAAGGTTTTTCTATATATTTTTTATTGTGGTGCCCAGTGCCCACTACTCTACGCAGACCAGATACTATTTTTGGGTGTAATTCAGACCTGTTGAAGGTTTTCTATATATTATATTGTGGTGGCCAGTGGCCAGTCCTCTACGCAGTCCAGATACTATTTTTGGGTGTAATTCAGACCTGTTGAAGGTTTTCTATATATTTTTTATTGTGGTGCCCAGTGCCCACTACTCTACGCAGTCCAGATACTATTTTTGGGTGTAATTCAGACCTGTTGAAGGTTTTCTATATATTTTATTGTGGTGCCCAGTGCCCACTCCTCTACGCAGTCCAGATACTACTTTTGGGTGTAATGCAGACCTGTTGAAGGTTTTCTATATATTTTATTGTGGTGCCCAGTGCCTACTACTCTATGCAGTCCAGATACTACTTTTGGGTGTAATGCAGACCTGTTGAAGGTTTTCTATATATTTTATTGTGGTGCCCAGTGCCCACTACTCTACGCAGTCCAGATACTACTTTTGGGTGTAATTCAGACCTGTTGAAGGTTTTCTATATATTATATTGTGGTGCCCAGTGCCCACTACTCTACGCAGTCCAGATACTATTTTTGGGTGTAATTCAGACCTGTTGAAGGTTTTCTATATATTATATTGTGGTGGCCTGTGGCCAGTCCTCTACGCAGTCCAAATACTATTTTTGGGTGTAATGCAGACCTGTTGAAGTTTTTCTAATAATTTTTTATTGTGGTGCCCAGTGCCCACTACTCTACGCAGTCCAGATACTATTTTTGGGTGTAATTCAGACCTGTTGAAGGTTTTCTATATATTATATTGTGGTGGCCAGTGGCCAGTCCTCTACGCAGTCCAGATACTATTTTTGGGTATAATGCAGACCTGTTGAAGGTTTTCTATATATTATATTGTGGTGGCCAGTGGCCAGTCCTCTACGCAGTCCAGATACTATTTTTGGGTGTAATTCAGACCTGTTAAAGGTTTTCTATATATTATATTGTGGTGGCCAGTGGCCAGTCCTCTACGCAGTCCAGATACTATTTTTGGGTGTAATGCAGACCTGTTGAAGGTTTTCTATATATTTTTTATTGTGGTGCCCAGTGCCCACTACTCTACGCAGTCCAGATACTATTTTTGGGTGTAATTCAGACCTGTTGAAGGTTTTCTATATATTATATTGTGGTGGCCAGTGGCCAGTCCTCTACGCAGTCCAGATACTATTTTTGGGTGTAATGCAGACCTGTTGAAGGTTTTCTATATATTTTTTATTGTGGTGCCCAGTGACCACTACTCTACGCAGTCCAGATACTATTTTTGGGTGTAATTCAGACCTGTTGAAGGTTTTCTATATATTATATTGTGGTGGCCAGTGGCCAGTCCTCTACGCAGTCCAGATACTATTTTTGGGTGTAATTCAGACCTGTTGAAGGTTTTCTATATATTATATTGTGGTGGCCAGTGACCAGTCCTCTACGCAGTCCAGATACTATTTTTGGGTGTAATGCAGACCTGTTGAAGGTTTTTTATATATTTTTTATTGTGGTGCCCAGTGCCCACTACTCTACGCAGTCCAGATACTATTTTTGGGTGTAATTCAGACCTGTTGAAGGTTTTCTATATTTTTTTTATTGTGGTGCCCAGTGCCCACTACTCTACGCAGTCCAGATACTATTTTTGGGTGTAATGCAGACCTGTTGAAGGTTTTCTATATATTTTATTGTGGTGCCCAGTGCCCACTACTCTACGCAGTCCAGATACTATTTTTGAGTGTAATTCAGACCTGTTGAAGGTTTTCTATATATTATATTGTGGTGGCCAGTGGCCAGTCCTCTACGCAGTCCAGATACTATTTTTGGGTGTAATGCAGACCTGTTGAAGGTTTTCTATATATTTTTTATTGTGGTGCCCAGTGCCCACTACTCTACGCAGTCCAGATACTATTTTTGGGTGTAATTCAGACCTGTTGAAGGTTTTCTATATATTATATTGTGGTGGCCAGTGGCCAGTCCTCTACGCAGTCCAGATACTATTTTTGGGTGTAATGCAGACCTGTTGAAGGTTTTCTATATATTTTTTATTGTGGTGCCCAGTGACCACTACTCTACGCAGTCCAGATACTATTTTTGGGTGTAATTCAGACCTGTTGAAGGTTTTCTATATATTATATTGTGGTGGCCAGTGGCCAGTCCTCTACGCAGTCCAGATACTATTTTTGGGTGTAATTCAGACCTGTTGAAGGTTTTCTATATATTATATTGTGGTGGCCAGTGACCAGTCCTCTACGCAGTCCAGATACTATTTTTGGGTGTAATGCAGACCTGTTGAAGGTTTTTTATATATTTTTTATTGTGGTGCCCAGTGCCCACTACTCTACGCAGTCCAGATACTATTTTTGGGTGTAATTCAGACCTGTTGAAGGTTTTCTATATATTTTATTGTGGTGCCCAGTGCCCATTCCTCTACGCAGTCCAGATACTACTTTTGGGTGTAATGCAGACCTGTTGAAGGTTTTCTATATATTTTATTGTGGTGCCCAGTGCCTACTACTCTATGCAGTCCAGATACTACTTTTGGGTGTAATGCAGACCTGTTGAAGGTTTTCTATATATTTTATTGTGGTGCCCAGTGCCCACTACTCTACGCAGTCCAGATACTACTTTTGGGTGTAATTCAGACCTGTTGAAGGTTTTCTATATATTATATTGTGGTGCCCAGTGCCCACTACTCTACGCAGTCCAGATACTATTTTTGGGTGTAATTCAGACCTGTTGAAGGTTTTCTATATATTATATTGTGGTGGCCTGTGGCCAGTCCTCTACGCAGTCCAAATACTATTTTTGGGTGTAATGCAGACCTGTTGAAGTTTTTCTAATAATTTTTTATTGTGGTGCCCAGTGCCCACTACTCTACGCAGTCCAGATACTATTTTTGGGTGTAATTCAGACCTGTTGAAGGTTTTCTATATATTATATTGTGGTGGCCAGTGGCCAGTCCTCTACGCAGTCCAGATACTATTTTTGGGTATAATGCAGACCTGTTGAAGGTTTTCTATATATTATATTGTGGTGGCCAGTGGCCAGTCCTCTACGCAGTCCAGATACTATTTTTGGGTGTAATGCAGACCTGTTGAAGGTTTTCTATATATTTTTTATTGTGGTGCCCAGTGCCCACTACTCTACGCAGTCCAGATACTATTTTTGGGTGTAATTCAGACCTGTTGAAGGTTTTCTATATATTATATTGTGGTGGCCAGTGGCCAGTCCTCTACGCAGTCCAGATACTAATTTTGGGTGTAATGCAGACCTGTTGAAGGTTTTCTATATATTTTTTATTGTGGTGCCCAGTGACCACTACTCTACGCAGTCCAGATACTATTTTTGGGTGTAATTCAGACCTGTTGAAGGTTTTCTATATATTATATTGTGGTGGCCAGTGGCCAGTCCTCTACGCAGTCCAGATACTATTTTTGGGTGTAATTCAGACCTGTTGAAGGTTTTCTATATATTATATTGTGGTGGCCAGTGACCAGTCCTCTACGCAGTCCAGATACTATTTTTGGGTGTAATGCAGACCTGTTGAAGGTTTTTTATATATTTTTTATTGTGGTGCCCAGTGCCCACTACTCTACGCAGTCCAGATACTATTTTTGGGTGTAATTCAGACCTGTTGAAGGTTTTCTATATTTTTTTTATTGTGGTGCCCAGTGCCCACTACTCTACGCAGTCCAGATACTATTTTTGGGTGTAATGCAGACCTGTTGAAGGTTTTCTATATATTTTATTGTGGTGCCCAGTGCCCACTACTCTACGCAGTCCAGATACTATTTTTGAGTGTAATTCAGACCTGTTGAAGGTTTTCTATATATTATATTGTGGTGGCCAGTGGCCAGTCCTCTACGCAGTCCAGATACTATTTTTGGGTGTAATGCAGACCTGTTGAAGGTTTTCTATATATTTTTTATTGTGGTGCCCAGTGCCCACTACTCTACGCAGTCCAGATACTATTTTTGGGTGTAATTCAGACCTGTTGAAGGTTTTCTATATATTATATTGTGGTGGCCAGTGGCCAGTCCTCTACGCAGTCCAGATACTATTTTTGGGTGTAATGCAGACCTGTTGAAGGTTTTCTATATATTTTTTATTGTGGTGCCCAGTGACCACTACTCTACGCAGTCCAGATACTATTTTTGGGTGTAATTCAGACCTGTTGAAGGTTTTCTATATATTATATTGTGGTGGCCAGTGGCCAGTCCTCTACGCAGTCCAGATACTATTTTTGGGTGTAATTCAGACCTGTTGAAGGTTTTCTATATATTATATTGTGGTGGCCAGTGACCAGTCCTCTACGCAGTCCAGATACTATTTTTGGGTGTAATGCAGACCTGTTGAAGGTTTTTTATATATTTTTTATTGTGGTGCCCAGTGCCCACTACTCTACGCAGTCCAGATACTATTTTTGGGTGTAATTCAGACCTGTTGAAGGTTTTCTATATTTTTTTTATTGTGGTGCCCAGTGCCCACTACTCTACGCAGTCCAGATACTATTTTTGGGTGTAATGCAGACCTGTTGAAGGTTTTCTATATATTTTATTGTGGTGCCCAGTGCCCACTACTCTACGCAGTCCAGATACTATTTTTGAGTGTAATTCAGACCTGTTGAAGGTTTTCTATATATTATATTGTGGTGGCCAGTGGCCAGTCCTCTACGCAGTCCAGATACTATTTTTGGGTGTAATGCAGACCTGTTGAAGGTTTTCTATATATTATATTGTGGTGGCCAGTGGCCAGTCCTCTACGCAGTCCAGATACTATTTTTGGGTGTAATTCAGACCTGTTGAAGGTTTTCTATATATTATATTGTGGTGGCCAGTGGCCAGTCCTCTACGCAGTCCAGATACTATTTTTGGGTGTAATGCAGACCTGTTGAAGGTTTTCTATATATTTTTTATTGTGGTGCCCAGTGCCCACTACTCTACGCAATCCAGATACTATTTTTGGGTGTAATTCAGACCTGTTGAAGGTTTTCTATATATTATATTGTGGTGGCCAGTGGCCAGTCCTCTACGCAGTCCAGATACTATTTTTGGGTGTAATTCAGACCTGTTGAAGGTTTTCTATATATTATATTGTGGTGGCCAGTGGCCAGTCCTCTACGCAGTCCAGATACTACTTTTGGGTGTAATGCAGACCTGTTGAAGGTTTTTTATATATTTTTTATTGTGGTGCCCAGTGCCCACTACTCTACGCAGTCCAGATACTATTTTTGGGTGTAATTCAGACCTGTTGAAGGTTTTCTATATTTTTTTTATTGTGGTGCCCAGTGCCCACTACTCTACGCAGTCCAGATACTATTTTTGGGTGTAATGCAGACCTGTTGAAGGTTTTCTATATATTTTATTGTGGTTCCCAGTGCCCTCTACTCTACGCAGTCCAGATACTACTTTTGGGTGTAATGCAGACCTGTTGAAGGTTTTCTATATATTTTATTGTGGGGCCCAGTGCCCACTACTCTACGCAGTCCAGATACTACTTTTGGGTGTAATGCAGACCTGTTGAAGGTTTTCTATATATTTTATTGTGGTGCCCAGTGCCCACTACTCTACGCAGTCCAGATACTATTTTTGAGTGTAATTCAGACCTGTTGAAGGTTTTCTATATATTATATTGTGGTGGCCAGTGGCCAGTCCTCTACGCAGTCCAGATACTATTTTTGGGTGTAATGCAGACCTGTTGAAGGTTTTCTATATATTATATTGTGGTGGCCAGTGGCCAGTCCTCTACGCAGTCCAGATACTATTTTTGGGTGTAATTCAGACCTGTTGAAGGTTTTCTATATATTATATTGTGGTGTCCAGTGGCCAGTCCTCTACGCAGTCCAGATACTATTTTTGGGTGTAATGCAGACCTGTTGAAGGTTTTCTATATATTATATTGTGGTGGCCAGTGGCCAGTCCTCTACGCAGTACAGATACTATTTTTGGGTGTAATTCAGAACAGTTGATGGGTTTTTAATTATATTGTGGGGAACACTCCTCTACGCAGTCCAGAAAGATACCTTGTTGCAACGTTTTGTACCAATAATAAATAAATATTGTGAGGTGTTAGGTGTTCAGAATAGCCTTTAAATTAGTGGAAATTATTGTTATTGAATGTTATTGAGGTTAATAATAGCGTAGGAGTGAAAATAAGCCCAAAAACTTGATTTTTACACTTTTTAGTTTTTTTTCCAAAAAAATCCGATTATAAAACCTTAAATCCGAACCAAAACCTTTCGGCAGGTGTTTTGCGAAACAAATCCGAACCCAAAACATCGAGATAATCCGGATCCAAAACACAAAACACAAAACACGAGACCTCTAAAGTCGCCGGTGCACATCCCTACTTTAAAGTTGCATGTACTAAAGGGCAGATTTATTAATGGACGAACAGTCCTATTACCATTGAAAATGTGAGTTTTTCGCCAGCAATAGAGTTTTTTTCATTTATCAATGGTTTATTGACAGTGATAACTCACCAGCTTTCACAAGTGAAGGCTTCCCCTGTGAATGTAACTTTTATTTTACTTACAGAACCACAATACCTGTTCTGTTATTGCCATCTTATGATAGCGATAAGAGATTCAAATCATTTTAAAAAAAATTGCTTTATTCTTTGAGTAAAGAATTTTTATTGTAGTAAGGTTTTTACGTATTTTTTTAAATACATTTTTTATTTTCAAACTTTTAAAAAAATGAAATTCCAAATATGACGAGCTGGCTCACACATGCACACATCTGCAAAGACTGGCCTAATGAAGTGGTAAGTGAAGCCTTGCCATTATTGGCCAGCATCGCAATTGCAGCAGATTAGCTGTTGTATTGATAAATATTAGTGATAAGGGATTATTTGTTTTGCCGCAATAAGTGACATTGAAAACATTTTTACATATTGCCATGAAGGCTCTGTTTATGATAGATAGGCACCTGTATCTTTGAATTAGATCTCTCTTGCTTTTTACAGAAATAAAATTCATCAATCACCCTGGCCATTTGATAATGCTAGCTTAGACTAGCCTTATCGATATTATGCCATACTTACCTACTTTCTTCAGCTCCCTTCCGGGAGCCAGCCAGTGGAGGGGGGCGTGAGGGGGCGGGGCGGCCAAAATCGCGTCATTTCGGCCCCGCCCCCTGTGACGTCATGACGCAAATTGCGTCATTTGACAGCGGGGGGCGGGGCTAAACGCCGCGATTCATCGGGAATCGCGGCGTTTGGGATCTAATTCTGCCCACTTCACTAGGAAGTGGGCACTTCCTAGTGAAGTGGGCAGAATTCGGGAGATTGCCACACTCGCCCGGGAGTCCGGGAGACTCTCGCAAAATGCGGGAGTCTCCCGGACATTCCGGGAGAGTTGGCAAGTATGTATTATGCTGCAATTAAAATACAAATATTCATCAAACATTTTTTTTTTAAATGTCGTTCTTGTGACAGGGGTCTTCTTTAATATAGTGAGAGTCCTTAAAATATCAGACTTGTATTTACATAGAGTTTTTACTTTGTATAGCAATACAAACTTCCCACATGGCTGGACTCCACTCCCCTGCACTGTTCCCGAGAAGCTACAGCGGAGAAGCAGACAGGCCAGAAAACCAGCTGCAAGGTAAGTGGGCCTTCAGTTAATGATTTTAGAATGTAAGCTCTCTAATAAGCAGGGTCCTCCATACCCTTTGTTTTCATGTCTCCATTCATTTTGTCTACCTTGTCTGTTCTTGTTTTACGTATATGCCCTGTTTTATGTATGTCCTTGTCTTCCCTACTGTACGGTGCTGCGGAGCACTGTGGTGCCTTACAAATCCACGACAATAATAATAATAATAATATAATAAATCTTTTATCAGTGCCTCTGACTCTTCAGTGTTGTGGAACTACAAAGCACAGCATGTATACCAGAGGGCAAGCTGGAACTTGTTGTTAAAAAAAACTGGAGAGCCACAGGTTACACTGTATACGACCATCCTAATACCATACCTCCCAACATCCAAGTCCCCGGTAGAGGTACAGGGGGCCTGGTCACTCCTCCAGAAGGCTGCCTAAGGCTGTAAAGCGTTATGCTACCCATTAGCAATCTCCCTTCCCCTACATTCCCACCCACAGGACAAACATGTCTCCGGGTGGGACAATGGGACAGTACCTTAAACTCGGGACTGTCCAGCTAATATTGGGGTGGTTGGGAGGTATGTAATACACTTGTGGAACTGTCATTTTTTTTTCTTGTCTTGATTTTATTTATTATATGCATTGAGCTGTAACCTCCCAGGGTGCAATACCTAGTGTTTATCATGACTGAGAATGAGAAACCACACCTAACAAGATGGGGAAGGGGGTCTGCCAGTGCACTTTCTCACCCAGGGCACTAAAATTTCTAGTTACGGCACTGCCCCAGCCCCATGATTTTCCACAGTTTTCTCCCTTCCCTCTCCCCCTGTGTTTTCTCCAGCCACCTCTCTTCCCTGTTCTCTTCAGCCCCTGCTGTATTTTAATTACCTTAGGGCTTATCCGCATCTCTTCTTCTTTTCTCTGCTTCTCTTTTTCTTCTTGTTTCTTCTAGCCTTCTTGCTGGTTCCTCTACACTAACAGAGTCCTAAAGTAATTTTATTTATGTCACTGACACTTCAGGAACCAAGGAGCCAGGCGCGCATCCTCACTGTGCCCACTATGCAGCCTATGTCCATGGAATTGAAGCTCTGCAGCTCTGCCCTACAGCACACACATTCATTTGGATCTGGGGGGATGAACATAGGGCATCTAGCAGAAAGCTCTTTTGCCCCCTCGGCCTTGTTCCCATTGATGGATAAACATATACCACCACTTTCTGAATGAGTGGACTGGAGGCCTATCAAACGTGTTAAGGATGCAATATTGGTCCATTTTGGACTTTTTTTTTTACAGTAGGACTTATTTGGAGACTTATACTCCTCGAGTGAGTGCATTTTATGTATTGGTTTTAATGCTATGTGTGATAATACACAATATAAATATCTTTTATTTAGAATAAACATGTAATTTGAACCATGAGGTCTTCACTGATCATTTTACATTTGCCTAAACTATGATACTAATTAGAAAATCAATTGAGATGTTAAAGAGACATATTTCACAATATGTTGAGTGCTGTTGAAAAGATCATTGCAAGGTTAGTCCCCATAACATTGGGTAACGCTTTATTGTAAGAAGTATTACGCACTTGGTGGTTTTTCTTGTCTTGAAAGTCTCAATGATTCTTTGTGGACAAGAGACAGCATATTCAACCAGCAGAATATTCCATGGGGGGAAGAGATTGGAATACCATGCATGCTGTTATAATTCTGAAGGTGAGTAGGAGTTGAATTCATTTCTTCCTACCCCTTTGTTAGACCGATACACACAATTGGTGATTCCTTTTTAATTTATGTGCGCCTGAGGTTTCCAATTAGCACTGCCCACATTGACATTATTAATGCCCTGGTTTTAATTATAGTGATGGCAAAACACCTGACCTGCTCTGTTTAACTGCACATGGTCTGGTATGCTGGGTAAAAACCAAAAAGGATAATCACTTTTCAGGGTCTTCGAAATGTTCTCTTTACTAGTTTCAAATCAATAAATATCACCAGAACTCATCTAAACAAAATTGTGTCTTTATTGTCAAAATTCTCCAATCTGCCAAAGATTTTCTTTCAAATTGTGTAATTTTTATCAATTGTGGGTGCTTTGTGTCTATTCTCTAAATATGAGATAACCCATTTATTTGAGTTGACCATTTATTTCAGTGACTTAAATATTTCAAGGAGAGTTGTGTGCTACAAGCAGAAACCCCACTGAAATGAATGAGCCAATCTTCTCATAGTCCCTGTGCTTTTTGGCTCTGGACTGGTCTCCGGAAGGAGGGCCATGATGTTTTTTGCATCCCCCCCATAAAGACACCAGCCCTGCTCTGACCAGCAAGTGTCTGGTTTTCACTATAGCAGGGGGACCCCAAACTTTTATGTCTGCTGTTGGGGCTTGTTGAGGATTGGAGGAACATGTTGTCCATCTTTTTATTTAGTCATTCATTTATTAGCTGAACTTTCCCATTTATTTTTCATTTTAGTGACACAGCATTTAATTAGTCTCCATTGATACCAGATCAAAGCAGGGAGTTCTCAAGAGTCCTATCCCCACCAGCCAACCACCTGAAAGTGGGCAACCACTTATGATTGGCTGGCAGTAAAGGAAAATACTGGTAACTCCCTGTTTTGATTATTTAGCTCCAGTAACTCTAGCGTGTGGTCACATAATTTCTTTTCTGTTTATTGATTATCCTGATCCCACAGCCCAGGCTTGTTTGTTTTCCCTGTGGACTGCAATGGGGCAAGACAGAGGAACACATTTTTTTACCATTGGCTAATGGAAGAGTAAGAAAAAGTAAAAAAAAATATTTTCTGTAAAATAAAGGGGTTTACTTATTTGTGTGTGTTTATTTATTTACTATGGACCTGGCCCATTAAGCTGGAACTACTTGGATGGCACTCAATGGGTTTAAATTGTTTTGCTTACATAGGCCCCTAGAACTTAGTTGGGCTGAGAAGAGCCCCAGTACTTTTTCATGCAGAGCAGGGCTAGGAGTCTAGTAATCTCTGGGAGGGGATGGAGGGGCATGTTGTTTTTTTGCAAGCACAATCACTAAACTGACCAGCCTTCGACTGGTTTTTACTGTAGCACAACACTCGTAGTCTGCCTGTTATAGTGGAAACCAGTCCATGTTGTCTAGTCCTGTCTTGTCCTGTGGCTGATTTTCACACTAGCAAGGGGATCCCAATGCTTGGGGTCTCACTGTTTTAGTGGAAACCAGAGCAGGCTGTCTGCAGTTGGGGCTGGTCAAGGAACTGAGTGGATAGGGCAATTTTTTTTATTAATTTATAAGCAAAACCTTCCTGGTACACTTCAGTGGCTCATTCCTTACAATGAGGTTTTCAGCATGTGCACTACATGTAGAAACCACATTGAAATAAATAGCCCATTGAAATAAATGGGAAAAACTCTGTACATTCAGTTTTTTTCATACTTATCTTCCTGTTTGTTTAGGCAATTTTCTTTGATTAGCCCTGCTCTATAATTCGCACAGCAGAAATCTGTAATTTGTGTCATGCCTGGTGATTTTGTTTTGGAGATTTAAAAACTAGTGACTTCTCTTGCAATTCACCACCATCACAAATGGCTATTTAAAAACTGCAATGTTATTTGCTAAAAATTATGTCTTAAATCACAATTTATGAAAATTGTGTTTAATTGCCAAATATAAACAAAGTGGTTAGAGTAATAAACTTAAAAAATATTTTTTCAACATTAAAGTGCATCTTGCAACATTAAGAAAAGCAGATGTGAGGGTGCTCCCATGAAGGCACATTCCTCCACATATGGTGGTCATGCCCAAAACTGTCAGGCTTCTGGGTTGAGATTAGAGGCTTGATTAATTCAATCCTCCAGGTGGACATTCCCCTGGAACCTAAATGTTTTCTTCTCCCTGTGGGGGCTCCCTTGGCATCCCGACCCCAGAATAAATTGATCAGGCATATTATCTCGGCAGCTACTTGCCAAATAGCAGCAGACTAGCGTATGCAATCCCCTCCCTCAATGCAGTCCATAATTAACAGAGTTTGGCAGAGTCAACGGATGGAGTATAAGACCAGTATCATTCGGAACTCCTCGAGAGCCTTCACCAAGGTTTGAGACCCGTGGTTATCCTTCTGTCAGGCGTGCCCACCCTTTACATAACCCAGCTCTAAAACCTCATTTTTTTCTAGGACTTCTCTCTTCCCTTACATTGGATCTAGTCACTTCTTACCCTCCTCCCTTTTCTTCCCCTCCTCTCTTGCTTCCTTTTTCCTCCATACACTTTCTTTTCTTCTTTCCTCTTTATACAAATACTTTGGGTCACTCGTTACTTCTAAATCTAAATGTTCGGTTGACTTAGCGTTTCACATGTTTTAAGCTGGTCGTAGACTTTGTTACTTTCTGACTATGTTTACTAAGTGTATTCGCTCTGCCAAACGTTCTTTTTTGTTGCTATGACCTTGCAAAAATAAAACTTTTTTGAAAAAAAAAGAAAAGCAGATGTGAAAGTTCCCATAACCTGACAGAGCTTGTGATATCTGACAGTATATTAACATTTGCTGTTATTAGCCATTTTCCAACTGAGAGAGGATACTTGTAGTCTTCCACCAAAATCACAGTTTAAAGCTATATAACTTCAGCTCTGATAAGCTCCTGCAAAGTTTACGTATACACATATAAGTATGCACTCATGGGCCTTAAACAAATCAGCCACCACCAAATAGCCTTTAATTCAAATGACTGACATTTCAGTAGGGCACATTACACCCTTGTCGATTAACAACACTAACACATACAGTCCAATTATTTTCAGAAATTTGCTTTTGTCAAGAAACTGTAGCATCTTAGACATACCTTGACACTGTGGGAGCATGATTTGAGCACATACTGTTTCTTATATAGGGAGCAAACAAACAAATACCATGGGGCTAGATTTACTAAGCTGCGGGTTTGAAAAAGTGGGGATGTTGCCTATAGCAACCAATCAGATTCTAGCTATCATTTTGTAGAAGGTACTAAATAAATGAAAGCTAGAACCTGATTGGTTGCTATAGGCAACATCCCCACTTTTTCAAACCCGCAGCTTAGTAAATCCAGCCCCATGTATACACATAGCAAAGGCTAAGCCACGTTACTGAACAGGAACACCAAGCAGACATTTAAGTGGTAACATAACAGTTCAGTATAAACAATCCCTGCTGGCACTAAGTTATAGTGAGCTAAGTAATAAAACTATTATATTAACACCATAAAATGATAAAATTAAAAAACAAAACCAACAGTCACAATTAGGTATTAATAAATGTACTTGAACTCAAAAAAGGATCTGTGATATCAACAACATAGCCAATTAGCGTTGGAGCAATAATAATCAGGGATATAACCAACAGATTATATCAGTCTAGCACACTGTGTTGCACATGTATGCTGTGTTATGATCGCCTGAAACTTAAATAGACAGCATCATTTTTTTGTGTTTTTACCGTTTAAGGCACTGGCTTTATTTAGCTATGTTAATGTCACCAGTGTAGAAAGGGAAGCTATTTCTCTATTCTCTATATCTATTGACTTCATTTTGAAACACCTTAACTGGAAAGGCATGGCTATCATCAATATGTATTACTTTGACTATTCCCAACCTTTATCTGAGTTCATAGACATTTTTACAACACTGAAGTGGTCGAGTTACCAAGGTGATTGTCACACGCCAGCCCCGTGGAAGTGTCCCGGCTTTGTTACCTCTATCTCATAAGCGGTGAACACGGCATCCTAAACTCAGTGTTTGCTATTAGTTTCCACCTGGTGGTTTGTTCTGCGCATGTGTCAGCCACCAATCACCTTTATGACCTCCTATCCGTTCTCATTGGCCCTGGCACTTTTGGAGCGCTAATTAAACCTCCCAGTTCCTGTTGTCTGATGCCTGTTCTTCGAGTTACTCACTTTCATCATGATTGGGCTTTCCCCGTGTACTTATCTGCAGCTGCTTTGCATTACTCTTCCAAGTCAGCTGAAGGATCTCTTTTCGGTGTCTCAGCTGGAACTCCTACATTACCTGTTCTCTGCAGCGGTGTTCTATGTGTCATGCTCGGCTCGACTGACCCGTCTTCAGCGCTTCTCTACGGGAACTCCAGCCTCGTTAGGAACTCTCTACACATGCTGCTCTGAGTCAACACCTAAACGGATCAGCTAAGTTCCCCATCGTTATTACTTCTACTGAATTGTTGCTGTACCAGTAATTCATCTGCTGCTGCCTTGAGTTACCATATAACGGATCAGCTTAGTTCTTCCTCATAATTGTTTCTACTGAACTGTCGCAGTACCAGTAATTCATCTGCTGTTGTTCTGAGTGACCACAGGGCCGCCTTCAGCAATCATGGGGCCCAGTATAGGCCCCCCGTGTCCCCCGGGCCCCCCTGTTCCCCACCCCCCCCGATGAGCGCCCCTCCCCCATGAGCAGCAGCAACACATACTTACCTGGGGCCCCGCTGGTCTCCGCTACTCTGTCTTCAGCCTGGTTGTTACCATGACAGCCAGGCACCAGGATGCGATCGCAGGGGTGGAGGAATCATTCCCCCTGCGATCATGTGCTCTGCCTGTGACAGCCAGATCACATGATCGCAGGGGGAATGATTCCTCCACCCCTGCGATCGCTTCCTGGTGCCTGGCTGTCACGGTGAAGACAGAGTAGCTGAGACCAGCGGGGCCCCAGGTAAGTATGTGCTGCGCTGTTGTACCGGGCCCCCTGGTGAGCACGGGCCACGTACAACAGTTCCCCCCCGTACCCCCCTCATGGCGGCCCTGAGTAACCATATAACGGATCAGCTAAGTTCTTCCTCGTTATTGTTTCTATTGAACTGTCGCTGTACCAGTAATTCATCTGCTGTTGCCCTGAGTTACCATATAATGGATCAGCTTAATTTTCCTCGTTATTGTTTGCATTGAACTGTCGCTGTACCAGTAATTCAGCTGCTGTTGCCCTGAGTTACCATATAACGGATCAGCTAAATTCTTCATCGTTATCGTTTCTATTGAACTGCCGCTGTACCAGTAATTCATCTGCTGTTGCTCTGAGTTACCATCTAACGGATCAGCTAAGTACCTCATTGTTATTGCTTTTACTGAACTGCCGCTGTACAAATAATTCATCTGCTGCTGCTCTAAGTTATCATCTAACGGATTAGCTTGGTTCTTCATTGTTATTGTTTCTACCGAACTGCCGATTTGTCAGTGTTTCATGCTGTTACTGTGACTTTCCATTGTCGTAATCTACTAGCTCCCACTAGTAGCCTTCCTGTTTCTCCTGGTGCTATTTCCATCATCATATCATTCCTGCCATTAGGTTCCACCTACTGTTCTGCCATTACTATTGCTGGGAACCGCGACCTGCAGTAATAGGTGCTGCAAAGTCCATGCCCTCTCCTAGGGGTAATGGTGAATACCATCTACCGTTAGACTCCGCGCCCCAGTTAGAGCACCAGTTACTGGCAGCTGCAAAGGACACTAAATTTCACCAGATTTCGTGACAGTGATCAATTTTTTCAAATATAAATATAATATCTATCTCCAATGCTGTGGTATGGCAATGGGGTCAAATATGGCTCCTGCTTACCATCATCATCATTTATTTATATAGTGCCACTGATTCTGCAGCGCTGTACAGAGATCACATTCACATCATTCGCTGCCCCATCAGAGCTTACAGTCTAAATTCTCTAACATACACACACACACAGACAGCGAGAGAGAGAGAGAGAGAGAGAGAGAGAGAGACTAAAGTCAATTTTTATAGCAGCCAATTAACCTACTAATATGTTTTTGGAGTGTGGGAGGAAACCGGAGTACCCAGAGGAAACCCACGCAAACACAGGGAGAACATACAAACTCCAGACAGATAAGGCCATGGTCGGGAATTGAACTCATGGACCCAGCACTGTGAGGCAGAAGTGCTAACCACTTAGCTACCGTGCTTATGTAATTAATTGTATAGTAAATTGTGAGAGAAAGTACACTATATGGACAAAATAATTTGGCCACACCTGTTAATTATTGTATTTAGGTGTTTCAATCAGACCCGTTGCAAGGGTTTATAAAATCAAGCACCTAGCCATGTAGTTTCCATTTGCAAACATTTGTGGTACAAAATGGGTTGTTCTAAAGAGCTCAGTAACTTCAAGTGTGGTACTGTGATAGGATGCCACCTTTGCAATAAGACAGTTTGTGAAATTTAATCCCTGCTGGATATTTCACGGTCAACTTTAAGTGATATTATTAGAAACTGGAAGTGATTGGGAACAACAGCAACTCAACCACAAAGCAGAATACCACTTAAAATCACAGATCAGGGTCAACAACTGCTAAGGCGCACGGTGCATAAACGCTGCAAACGATCTGCTGATTCCATAGCTAAAGAGTTCTGAACTTCCACTGGCATTAATGTAAGCACAAAAACTGTGCAGAGGGAGCTTAATGGAATGGGTTTCCATGGCCGAGCAGCTGCATGCAAGCATCAAATCACCATGACCAATGCCAAGTGTCGAAAGGAGTGGTGCAAAGCACACCGACACTGGACTGTGGAGCAGTGGAAACGTGTTCTGTGGAGTGATGAATCACGCTTCTCTGTTTGGCAGTTAGTTGGGCGAGTCTGGGTTTGGCAGATGCCAGGTGAACGTTATCTGCCTGACTGCATTATGCCAACTGTGAAGTTTGGTGGAGGAGGAATAATGGTATAGGGCTGTTTTTCAGGGTTTGGGCTAGGTCTCTTATCTCCAATGAAGGACAATCTTAATGCTTCAGCATAGCAAATCATTTTGGACAATGCTATGCTTTCAGCTTTGTGGCAACAGTTTGGGGAGGGCATTTTCTATTCCAATATGAATGTGCCCCAGTGCACAAACCAAAGGACTTCAAAGACATGGTATGATGAGTTCAGTGTGGAAGAACTTGATTGACCCGCACGGAGCCCTGACCTCAACCCCATCAAACACCTTTGGGGTGAACTGGAATGGAGATTGTGAGCCAGGACTTCTCGTCCAACATCAGTGCCTGACCTCATAAATGCTCTACAGAATGAATTGGCACAGAAACACTCCAACAGCTTGTGGAAATCCTTCCAAGATAAGTGGAAGCTATTATCACTGCAAAAGGGGGACCAACTCCATATTAAAGTATATGTTTTTGAATACAATGTCATTACAGTCCCTGTGTTAAGGCTCACGCCGCCAGGCATCAACTCCTAGAGCCGCTTCAGAGGTCTTCGCCTATAGGAACCGCTTTTCCCGTAGAGCTAGATGCGCTCACAGGTACTCTGATGTCCCCAGGTCATGTACTCTAGTAGTAGGAGCTGATACCTGAGAACGTAGCGCAGGCTTTTAAAACAGAGGTGAAGTGAAGATCTCAGCAAAGTACATATGGTAGCCGGCAACAGCAGCATCTAGGTCCAGGCCAGAGGTCAAAATCCAGGCAAAGGTCGGCAACAGTAAGGGAGAAGATATCACAAATAGTAACAAAGCAGGAAAGCATGCATGGAGCAGGGACTATAACCGGCAGGGAGGCTTTGCCCCTTCCTCCCTTAAATACAAATGAGCACCAATAGAAAACTGGGAGGAACAGCAGGAGAGGATTTAATTCAGCTGAAGCTGAATACTGATTGGCGCACGCGCCCGGCTGCTCTAGATGCCGGGAGGCGGCGCTGCAGAGAATGAGCGTACCGACCATTGCCTTGGCAACGGCCGGGACAAACCGGAAGTGTCGTCCCAGTCGTCATGACGACGGCCGGGACGCTGGGGCAGAGAGTCGCTGCGGTGGCCGGAGCCGCCACGGCTCGTGACACCCTGTTGGTATAATGGTCAATTGTCCGAATACTATTGTCCATATAGAGTATATCCATCAGGACACATTTGTACACTGTGGTGCTCATTTAGTATTGGACATTGTTTTTGCAGAAGATACACATTTCAATACTGCAAAGTATAACAGTGATAGTGCAATGATGATGATAATGACTATCAGCAGCATTCTTTAGCCCATTCTAATTGGCTGATTTCATTTTGACCCCTCCAGCTGATGTTGCTTAAATCATTAGCATTGTGGTAATATTATATAAAGTCATGGCATTACTTAGTTGAAATTTCCATGGAAAGAAGCTCCCCATTTAAGTTTTAAAATGGAAAACAACAGATGTTCAGGAATTTTATGGCATTTTATTATATACAACATCTGCATTTAATAATATCTGCCAAGACAATATTCTCTATTATGTTTATGACACTTCAATACATTATTATAGTGTACAAATAGGGTAAAGTGACTTTAGCATTTACTACTAATACTGTTAAGCCACATCTCTATTGGTGGATGTAAGTATACAAATTTGTACACCTGCGGCCTGATTCATTAAGGAGCATACCTGGTGATTTTGTGTGTTAATACACACAATAGCTCTGCGCATGTCATCATCATCACCATTTATTTATATAGCGCCACTAATTCCGCAGCGCTGTACAGAGAACTCATTCACATCAGTCCCTGGCCCGTTGAAGCTTACAGTCTAAATTTCCTAACACACACACACACACAGACAAACAAACAGACTAGGGTCAATTTGTTAGCAGTCAATTAACCTACTTGTATGTTTTTGGAGTGTGGGAGGAAACCGGAGCACTAGAAGGAAACCTACGCAAGCACGTGAAGAACATACAAACTCCTCACAGATAAGGTCATGGTCAGGAATTGAACTCATGACCCCAGTGCTGTAAGGCAGAAGTGCTAACCACTGAGCCACCATGCTGCCCAGAGATTACGCCACAGAGCGCACTAGTGTTTGATTCAAGCGCCAAGGACACTTATGACAGCCTACGAATTAAGGTAGGGAATGTGGCAGGGAAAGGGGCTGGTACACATAGGCAAATAAATCCAATTCAAACTCCGGGGAACACAAAAGTACGCTGTTTTTCAGACGTAAGTCTTGCACTTGCTCAGGGTCTAGTCTAACTCACATGACACTGATGGTCAAACACAGCATTCACAACCACACCATCTAATGGGAGAATTATTCACCTGCATAGACCTGCACACACTCATCTCGTTACACACCACTTTAGAAGAGAGATTGCTATAGTGCCATTGTGTCAAACAATTTGTCTGTTTATTCTGAATATTGGATTTGAATTTGAATATTAGAGTATTCTTCTCACAAAGAAGTCGGTGCATTATTTTATATTTTAGAAGCACTTCATACTTGTGCGAATGTTTGATTGAAATTGTCTCTGATTTAAAAATTGTGTTCATACATTTTTAACATAACCAATGCTTGTCTGTTTTAAAATGTATAAACTATAATATATAAAATTATTTGTAAATTATAAATATTTTTATCACATATAGCCAGGCATGGCATGGTGGAATTCCAGAATATGGAGGGCAACTGGCATTGTCTGCCCTGAAACAAGGAACTGTCCCAATGTCCTTGGTCCATGGAGTGTGTCTTCAGGCCACATTTCTGCCTCTTTGGGATGTCTGACGCTAAGAGGGTCCCACCACATGTCATCATGGGAACCTGTTCATTTTGCAGAGTGACTTAGTGACCTTTGTGCAACATACCAACATCAATACCACTGCTGACCAAACTCTTAGCATTATTGCACTTCTGTGCATCTGAATCTTTCCAGACCACAGTGGACTTCGCAGCAGGTACTTCCCAAGCCACATTTAATCGGGTGATGAAGGTTGTGCTTAGGGATTTCCTGTCGTGCATCCAGCAATTCATCCATCTGCCCTTTGATGAGGAAGCCCTTTTCCCCATAAAGCTGCAGTTTGCCACCATAGCTTGGTTTGTGCACGTTATAGGGGCAGTAGGTGGTACACATATAGCACCAGTCCCATTGGTGGAAATGTTTCTATTTATTTGAATAGAAACCATTTCCAGTTGATCAATATCCAGGTTACATGTGATGTATCTCTCAGCATCCGAGACCTGGTTGCTAGATAACAGGGGAGCACCCATGACTCTTTTGTCTGGAGGCAATAAGGGACGTGGTGCAGATTGCAACAGAGGCAAGGAGGTGCAAGGCCTCATGGTGGTGCATGGCTATTAGGTACTATACCACATCATTATTTACCAATAACATTTTGTTGTCCTAAAAATATTGGTATACACTGTAGTAAGAAATGGTAGGTGTACCACCTTTGCAAAATATTAACACTCTTTACAGTATGGTGTACTTGTAGAATCAAATTGTACCATTTGATATTGTACCAATACAATAGCACCTTATCATGTTAAAGAAAATCTGAATTGTTGATATGTTTCATAGCTCATTATTAATATTTTGTGGTTATTACTTGTTACTCTTTATAGGAGACAATGCATACCCTTTCCACCCTTGGCTCCTCATTCCCATTTAAAATCCACACACAGATCAAGAAGTTGCATACAATTTTGTGCATATGTCCATCAGATTGTTTATAGAGCAGACTTTTGGCCGTTTAAAGGCCAGATTCTGCTTCCTTGATCAGTCTGGTGGCGCAATTATGTATGTGCCAAATATTATATGCAATATAATTGCTCTGTGTGTGGTATTTCATAAACTCACCATCAGGAGTTAGGTCCGTAGATGGAAGAGGCTGAGGTTGCTGGCTTTATAAATAAACTAATGTGTCACAGTTATTCCTACAGAATGCCTCCGCCACCTCTACCGAACACATCAGGGGTATAGGGAGGAGCACAAGGAGGAGGCCCAGGAGAAGGTTCAAATTATATAGTTTTTCCCTGTTTCCCTTTTCTCAACATTCCACCAATGGGAGGAGGAGGGAGGGAGCCAAGCCCAGGCGACTGCCGAAGAATACCAAAGAAAAAATTAGCACGGCAGCAGGTCATGACATCCCGATAATTTTATCTTTCTTATGATACTAGACAAGTAATTGGGTGGTATACCCAGAACATAAAAGATTACGTACACTGAAAATAGGAAAGGAAAGAAATGTTCAAAACGGGGCACTTTGTGATACAATTAATAGTAGAAATATAAAAATTTAAATATTATTAGTATTATTTAAATGAAAATTTCACTTTCGATCCAAAATGATAGCTAGTACGAAATATTTATTAAAAACAAGGATAGAATAAGTAGCAAATAGAAAAAAAAATGGTATATATACTACCAGGCCTCGCTGTGTGAACAAATCTTCAATATCGTATAATGTAGTTATCAATCACTATATATCTTTTATTTATTAAATATGATCAAAAAATATGAACAACCACGTTTTATGTCTTTATTCCAGTGTCTGTGGTACAATTTATTACAACTTAAGTTCCGTCTGTTACATATATTGTATTGTATAGCATCCATATCTGACTCTGAGTCCTCTTTTGAACATTTATTTCCTTTCCCATTTTTAGTTTAGAACTGCTGAAGAATGTAAGTATCTTGATGTTATAATATAGTGTAATATTAATTATTTTGTTTTGTAACTTGTAATTTTTGTAACTAGGCCTTAGCAGAGAGTTTGACTTAATGTACCACTTCTGAACTCTACTGAGTTTGGAAAATGTGTGCACAAACTAAACGCATAGAGCTACGAAATGTTTTTAAAATGTAATAATTTTGTGATTCTAAAATGTTGTTTTTTATTTTTTATCAGCTGACAAAGTATTCCCCAACGCCCAAGTTTCCATCCCCCAGACAAAGTTTCCATCCATCAAGCCTAACTATCCATCACCCAAGCCCAGCTTTCTATCCCACCATCCCAATTTAACATCCCCTCCACCCAAGTTTTGATAAAAAAAAACAATGAAAAGTTGTTTAAAAAACAACGGATAAATATTATTCTAATTATTGCATTTTATTTTGATGTTGTTTTAATTTATTATACAAATTGGTTTATAAAAAGTTCTTGGTGTAAACAAAATTGGTGTGTGTGTAGTTTTTGGTACGGAAAATGTGTACTGCTACCACAATGATGGGGCATTTGCAACATCACCGAATATCTGTGTCCCTTTTGACTGGGCATTAACTATAACACATTTTCCATCATAATGAAGTGTGTGATGATGGTAGCAAGGATAAAAAGTACAGTAACTCATTTTCATTTTGGACAGGTGATATGACAATTGATTTTGTTAATGATAATTTTTTTAATGATTGCATTAAACATATTTGCATGTGATTAATGACTGTTCCTTACTATAAAGTCACTGATAGAAATATGCTACTGCAGGCGAACAGTTTTCTTCCTGATCCTCTTAAGAAGGGGATATTAATTTTCCTTAATTTATATAGTCCCTAAAGAATATTTAATTGTTCACATCAAGCCCTATTCCAGGAGAGCTTACAATCTGTATTCCCTAACACACACACACACACACACACACACACACACACACACACACACACACAACAAGCTAATTTCATCAGAAAACTAGTATGTTTTGGAGTGTGGGAGGAAACCAGAGTACCCAGAGGAAACCCATGCAAACATGGGAAGAACATTCAAACTCCACACAGAATGAACCGTGGTCGGATTCAAACTCATTGCCCCAGCTATGAGAGGCAGCAATGTGACACCAATCCTAGATGATGAGTGATTAGAAATTGCAGTGTGTATATATGACAAGGCTCATCTAACATTAATTGATATATTGTTTGCAAATTTCCTACAGATGTTTAATAATACATTAGGAAGTATTTAAATTTATGGAAAAATAAGATTTTTACTCACCGTAAAATCCATTTCTCTGACTCCATTGGGGGGCACTGCGAGACATTGGGGTATAGAATTGGGCTCAGGAGTCCTGTCACTTTAACTTGTTAACTCTATGGATTCCTCCCCTACTATGCCCCTCCTCTCCAGAGAAATCCTCAGTTTTGAATAACCAAGAGTGAACGTAAAGGAGGTAATATAACCTGGACAGGTCTTAAATTATAAATAACCATAGCCAAAGTTTTCACACACAGAACTATATACAGAGCAAGGGAGGGTGCGCAGTGTCCCCCAATGGAGTCAGAGAAATGGATTTTACGGTGAGTAAAAATCTTATTTTCTCTTCCCTGCCATTGGGGGACACTGCGAGACATTGGGGATATACCAAAGCTTCCTCAAGGGTGGGAATGCTCTGGACCAGCTGCACGCATAACCCTGCGACCAAAGCTTGCATCAGCCGATACAAAGTCTTGAAGTCTGTAAAATTTAGTGAAAGTGTGGAAGGAAGACCAAGTTGCCGTTCCACACAACTGCTCTGCAGACGCCCCGTGCCTAGCCGCCCAGGAGGCACCCACCGCTCTAGTAGAATGCGCCTTCAAATTTTCCAGAACGGACAGAGAAGCTGCAATGTAAACTTCTTGAATCGTGGATGTGATCCACCGGGCAATTGACTGCTTTGAAGCAGGCCACCCTATTTTGTTGGCGTCATATAAAACAAAAAGATCTCTGGTCTTTCTGACCTGAGACGTAAGGTCTATATAACTCTGTAGAGCTCATACCACATCCAAAAACTGCATAGACCCCTCTAAGGAGTCCTTCTTTGCTCGGAACACAGGGACAACAATTTCCTGATTTAGGTGAAACCTGGAAACCACCTTAGGAACAAAAGATGGCTTGGTACGAAGGACCGCCCTATCAGCGTGAAAAAAAAGAAAAGGGGGTCACAGTGAAGAGCTCCAAGCTCAGACATTCTGCGAGCTGAAGCTATCGCCAACAAAAATACTGTCTTCCACGTAAGATACCTTAAGTCTATGGACCCTAAGGGTTCAAACGGAGGCCTAGAAAGAGCACAAAGAACCAGATTGAGGTCCCAGGGCTCGACAGGATGGCAAAATGGAGGTTGTATATGTAACACCCCTTGCAAGAAAGTTTTGATGTCAGAATAATTTGCAATCTTTTTCTGAAAATAAACAGAAAGGGCTGAGATCTGGCCCTTGAGGGAACCCATCATCATCATCATCATCATCACCATTTATTTATATAGCGCCACTTATTCCGCAGCGCTGTACAGAGAACTCACTCACATCAGTCCCTGCCCCATTGGAGCTTACAGTCTAAATTCCCTAACATAGACACACACTCACACATAGACACAGACAGACAGCAAGGGAGAGACTAGGGTCAATTTTGATAGCAGCCAATTTACCTAACAGTATGTTTTTGGAGTGTGGGAGGAAACCGGAGCACCCGGAGGAAACCCACGCAAACACAGGGTGAACATACAAACTCCACACAGATAAGGCCATGGTTGGGAATCAAACTCATGACCCCAGTGATGTGAGGCTGAAGTGCTAACCACTAGGCCACTGTGCTGCCATTAAACTGTAGATGAAAACCCCCTCTGAACCCCATCTTGTAGAAAATCCAGTAAACGAGAAAGCTTAAATCTAGAGGAATGGAATCTTTTAGACTCACACCACAAAATATATGTCTTCCACACCCTATAATATATGGAAGACGAAGAGGACTTTCTGGCCTTAATCATGGTAGTTATAACATCCTGAGAGAAACCCCCGGCTTTAAGTATTAGGGTCTCAATAGCCAGGCCGTCAAAGCCAGCTGATCTAAACCCTGGTAAAGGAATGGACCCTGAACCAGAAGATCTACCTGCATTGGAAGCCGGAATGGAGGAGCCCCTGCCAACAATAGCAGATCTGAGAACCACGCTCTGCATGGCCAAAATGGTGCTATTAGAATAGCTGGAACTTTCTCCCTCTTCAACTTCTTTAGGTATAGGAGGGAAAAGATATACCATCTGATATGGCCATGGAGCTGACATAGCATCTACTATTTCCGCCACTGGGTCTCGAGCTCTTGCGCCGTAGTGCGGAACCTGATGGTTCAGCCTGGACGCCATCAGATCTATGTCCGGGCAGCCCCAATGGTCCACCAGAAGGGAGAAGACCTGACTGTTCAAAGCCCATTCCCCGGGATGAAGAGAGTGTGTGCTGAGGAAGTCTGCTTCCCAATTCTTCACCCCCGGAATGTGAATGGCTGAAATCTTGGGCACCTGATACTCTGCCCAAGACAAAATGCGCCTGGTCTCTCGCATGGCAGCCGCACTGCGAGTGCCCCCTTGGTGGTTTATGTATGCCACCGTGGTGGCATTGTCAGACTGAATCTGAAGCGGTTTTCCTCTTAGGAATTTCTGGGCTTCTATCAGAGTATTGTATACTGCTCTGAGCTCTAGAATATTTATAGGAAGAGAAGCTTCCTGAAGAGACCAGAGACCCTGAAGCCTCAGGGCTCCTGTTACTCCTCCCCATCCCAACAGACATGCATCTGTTGTGACTAGAGTCCATGACCAGGTCTGCAGAGATTGGCCCTTTACCAGATTGGTTTGGGACATCCACCAGACAAGAGACAGCCTTGTGGGTGTGGACAGACGAATAATCTGCTTGTCTAAATTCTTCTGAGACCCTGACCACTTGAGTAAGATCTCTGCCTAAAGTGGATGGGAATGAAACTGCGCAAAAGGGACTGCTTCGAAAACCGAGACCATTGTCCCCAGGAGTTTCATGCAACTGAGGACCAAGACCCTCTTTTTCGCTAGAATGGCTCTGGTCCTTTTCCGCAGGGCTAGGTTTTTTTCCCTTGGAAGGTAAACTCTCTAAAGCTCTCTTAGAGTCTGCATCCACCGACCATGTCCGTAACCATAGGTTACGACGAGCCGCTACAATATGAGCGGAGGCCTTAGCATTCACTGACACCGCATCCATGGCTGCGTTTGCCACATACTCCGAGGTCTCCAGTACATGCTCTGCAAGTTCTAAGAGTTCCTTACGAGGAGTATTATCTCTAAGCCTATATACTAAACGGGTATAGGCAGGAGCCTATACCCCAGTGACCTAGACTCCAAGTCACTTAAAAAAAACCTGAGGATCTCTCTGGAGAGGAGGGGCATAGTAGGGGAGGAATCTAAATAGTTAACAAGTTAAAGTGACCCCAATGGCAAGGAAGAGAAAAATTAAGTCAACTGCTAGTGATTAAACAGGACTAAAAATATTGTTAGCACTGTACTAGCATTATACAACAACTTACATAAAATAAAGTGATGCATGCGACAAGTGAAAGAAGAAACACCGGTATATTCTTGCCAATATCCCAGAACTTAATGACATTTTTAAATCTTATAAATGTTTGGTTAACAGGTTACACAATTGAGATGACAACATTGCTGATTCATTGTCTTAGGGAGCATTTTACTAAATGCGCTGTGGAATTCTAGTTGCTAATGTTAGCATTTTTTTTTACTTAATAAGTTTGTTTTGCATTTTAACAAGTTGTGAGGGGTACAGAAAATAAAATTGGGGAACGTAGGGAAAATATAGCAAAACAAGTTAAATTGTCAGCATAAACTACTGTGAAATATATAGAATACACTTACAAAGCAGATATTCCTAAAATGTATAAATATAAGTAATAAAGTCCATTAGATTGGAGGCAAAGGCAGGTAATATATATATAGAAAGAAAACAATTCATCAATGGTCCATTGAGTTTTAGACACCTTTTTACATACTGTAGCCATTTAACCATTGGGGCAGAGGCAGAGATGGAGTACTTGCAGTGTTAATGGTCTTCATTTCAAATCTATTTAGCACTTTAGCTATAATTTTGATTATATAGGGAGGATATGGATCTTTCCAGTGTTGGGCTATTGCAGCTCATGTGGCAATCAGTATATGTCCTACTACATATTTGTTATATATACCGAAAAGGCAGGGAGGATGTGATGTAGTAATGCTAATTCTGCAGTCAGCACATTGCTGTAACTTGTTACAGGTAAAAGTAGATTGGCGACCCTTGATCATAAAGGTTTCATTGCTGGAAAGTCCCATAATTTCTTCAGCGATATTTTGACTGAATAGACCAAATAATATTTAACTTGGAAGGGGTTTGACATACTCTATGTATCATCTTGGTGTGGTTCCTGCATTTAGATATAGGATGACTGTTCGTAAAAACACTTTCCCATTATGAGAGGGAACTGGTTAGATCAGCCTCCCAATTAGAAGGGGTTGAAAATGTGTTTAATAGTTTAGGGGAGAGTATATAGTTTTAATAGGACATGATGCACCCTTTCTGGGACTGGGAATTTAGTATAGACATTAAACAAGGTGGGGGAGGACTGATTTTAAAGTCTTGAGTAGAATGTAATTTTAACCAGTGGCGTATTTGAAGAAATCTCTAGAGGTTATCTGAAATTTAGTTTGAGTTTGTGAAAAGGTCAGCAGGTCTGTGGTTTCAAAGGGGTTCTGCAAAGTGGTAATACCATTATCATCATCATCATCATCATCATCATTTATTTATATAGCGCCACTAATTCCGCAGCGCTGTACAGAGAACTCATTCACATCAGTCCCTGCCCCATTGGAGCTTACAGTCTAAATTCCCTATTATAGACACACACACACACAGAGACAGACAGACAGAGAGGGAGAGACTAGGGTCAATTTTTTTGATTGCAGCCAATTACCCTACCAGTATGTTTTTGGAGTGTGGGAGGAAACCGGAGCACCCGGAGGAAACCCACGCAAACACAGGGAGAACATACAAACTCCACACAGATAAGGCCATGGTCGGGAATCGAACTCATGACCCCAGTGCTGTGAGGCAGACATGCTAACCACTAGGCCACTGTGCTGCCCTTATCATGCCAAATAGTAAGGTTGAGGCCAGGGATCAATTTAGATTGACCTTTTCATAAATAACTGTAGTGGCAGGAGTGACAGATCACCTGAATATTCAATTATTTTGTTCCATGCATAAAGTGTACTGATAGTGGATTACAAAAATAATAGGTAAGATAAATGGTATTGTGTTGAACAGGTAACAGATATTTGGATACCAGCATCATCTTTATTGCAACAAAGTTTTAAGTTTGTTTAAAAATGGATTTTAATTACATTCCACTTCATTCTCAGCTAATGCAGGTATTTGTAAGCTTAAATAACTTAAGGCTTTGGTTTGCTATATATGTCTACCAGTTTGAGAAGGGATATTAATTGTTAGTGCTTGTGATTTGGTAGTAATGAGCTTATAATAAGAAGCACCACATTTCAACAATACTGCATGTAGGGGCTTGTAACAAATAGCAGGGTGTCATCAGGGCTGCCAAGAGGAATTCAGGGCCCCGGTACAACAAATTTGTGGGGCCCCCCCTTATAGTTGAGCATGCAAAAAAATTTCGCGCCGCCTCACGGCGGCGCAAATTTTTTCAGGGTTGTAGTTAGGCATTTGGGGGCGTGGCTAACATCAAAATCACTAGGCACTCAATTCGCCGGAGCGTCACATATGTCCAAGCACTCCTGACTTTCAGGACATCTACCACCACAGTGTAGTATACAAAGAATGCAGTGTGTACACAAACAGTTCAGTCTTGGCCTGCACCTAACATTGGGCACAACACTCACCAAAAATTGGTATTGTCCCTACTAGAATCACAACATTTCACACACTCTGCTGCTCTCTCCTACCTGTTCTTCTCACTTTCTCCACCTGTGGCTGCTGGTTTCTTTAGTTGTGGCTTGTCTGGATCCTGGAATGTTGAAGGACCTATTTGGAAAAAAAAATGGCTACACTTAGAAAATTACAGCCAGCCCCGGCGTTAAATCAATAGCACCCACAATTAATAATTAGGCATTCCTCCAGCCCCAACATTAAAATAATAGTATTCACATTTAATAAATAAACCTATTCCCTTCCTGCAAACAGCAATACCTATTTCCCGCAACCATCACTGCCATTAAATAACTCATAGTCACATTTAATAAATAGACCTCATTCTCCCCAAACTCATCCCCACATTCAATAGCCCCCAAACCACCCCATCTTAAATTAAGTCCCCACTATTAAATTGCCTCCCCATCACCCTACAAACAAAATAGCACCCATTAATTTGCCACCATCTACCTCACACTCACTACATTGCAACAAGCCCCCTGTGCACATTACTGTGCCCCTTCATCACTACACTGTGCCCCCTTATGTTCACACTGCGCCCTCCATGCTGCTTCCCCTCCTTTTTATTCACTCTGTACATTTCTCCCACTTTTTTTTCATTCTGTACATCTCTCCCCACTTTTTTTTCATTCTGTACATCTCTCCCTGCTTTTTTTTCATTCTGTACATCTCTCCCCACTTTTTTTTTCATTCTGTACATCTCTCCCCACTTTTTTTTCATTCTGTACATCTCTCCCCACTTTTTTTTTCATTCTAAACATCTCTCCCCACTTTTTTTTCATTCTGTACATCTCTCCCCACTTTTTTTTTCATTCTGTACATCTTTCCCCACTTTTTTTTTCATTCTGTACATCTTTCCCCACTTTTTTTTTCATTCTGTACATCTTTCCCCACTTTTTTTTTCATTCTGTACATCTCTCCCCCTTCTTTGTCACACTCTCCCTTTCTACTTTCCTTCCCTTGACTCTCTGTTCTTTACTTACTTGTTAGTTTCTTTCTTTTCTTCTGTGTTCTCTTCTTTCTTCTTGCTTGGTCCCCTCTGCGACGTTCCTCACTGACTGTCGGGCGTGACTTGATGACGTCACGCCCGACAGTCAGTGTGAAACGAGCAGAGAGGAGGGAGGGCGGCGCGATCAGGTGAATATGTAAATTTTTTTTTTTTTTAACTATCTAGCTCCCCCCACCAACGGACGGGTCGGACACCCCAAGCCCCCCCCCCCCCCCCTCCCCGGGAAAAAAAAAAAAAAAAAGAAGACAAAAATAAAAAAAAATTGCAATAAAGAAAAGTGTAAAAAATAAAATAAAATTCAGCGGTGGGGGCCCGGTCCGGGCCCCCTGGCATGGCCGGGCCCGGGTAAATAGTACCCGCTCCCCCCCCCTCTCGGCGGCACTGGGTGTCATCTGTGAACAGGCATAGTATGTGTATGTATTTTTTGTTTTGGATCTTTTAATAGCATCTGTGTTTCTTATTATATATAGTAAGAATATTTTGTAAGAACCAGCCTGAGACTCAAATTTACATAAGACTTGCAACCTATCAAACGCGAAAGAATGATATATAGTGATTTCAATTTATTAAGGTGAGAAGTAAATAGGCTAAAGACTTCCCTGGAGTTATCTAGTGCTTGCCTCCTATTCACAATTTCAACATGATCTTTATTAATTAAGGAAGTAATAATTTTGTTTAATTTGTTGGCTATCAGCTTAGCGCATATTTTGAAGTCGTTGTTCAATAAAGCTAATGGTTGATAATTTTGGCAGTGAATGGGGACCTTACCAGGTTTGGTGATGGTGATTATTTGTGCTTTTAGAATTTCATTTGGGAAGCAGCCGTTCCCTGAGCTTTCATTGTAAACCTTGTTTCAGAAACTATTTTGAACTTAAGCAGGTTATCAGATGCAGGCAGGGCCGCCATCAGGGGGCTACAGTGAGTGCAGCAGTATGGGGTCCAACAGCAGAGTGGGGCTCCACCAGCACTGGGCCCAGACAAATTTATTAGGGGACGGGGCCTCTGCAGTGAATTAAGGGAGGTAGCGAGCATCATTTTTAGGCAGCAGCTGCTCCTGAGATGTGAGAGGTGGTGTGGGGAGAGACCTATGCACGTAATTAACAATGCAGCAGCAGCAGGTCCCCTTGTAGGCAACACATCTGCCTCCAATCCAAAGATGTCGGGGCCTTGCAGTTACCGCCATTTTTTTCAGAGCTGCAACAAGGCAAAGAGGCTCCCTGCTGCATCGCTAATGTCATGCAATTAATAACATCACAGCGCTGTCAATAGAGAGGAGTCGAAAGGAGATAGTAAGAAGATGTAGGGAGCTAAGTAAACTACTGCAGGGGTTATATGAAACCAGGTATGAGGGGTGACTCTAGAGAATGGAGGAGAAGGCAAATGTTGGGTAGAGAATAATTTAAAAATGAGAGTGGGGTGAGAGAAGGAAGGAGGGGGGCACTGCTTGTTAAATTTGTACTAGGCCCCACAATTTCTGGTGGCAGCCCTGGTTGCTGGCACAAAGTAGCGCTATACTAAGAAGATGCAGATGTAAAATTAAAAAAATTCAGTTTTGAAAAGCATGTCATCTCCAATACTCCTTTCCTGATATAAAGAAAAGAACTGCAACTATTGAGTATCAAAGTACATACAAACATAAGGGGCCTGATTCATAAAGGATCTTAAATTAAGAAGTTTCTTATTTAAGTCTCCTGGACAAAACCATGCTACAATGCAAGGGGTGCAAATTAGTTTTCTGTTTTGCACATAAGTTAAATACTGACTGTTTTTTTATTTAGCACACAAATACTTGATAGTTTATTTGTACATTGAAATTTAGTCAGTATTTAACTTATGTGCGAAACAGAAAACTAATTTGCACCCCTTGCATTTTAACATGGTTTTGTCCAGGAGACTTAAATAAGAAACTACTTAATTTAAGATCCTTAATGAATCAGGCCCAAGGATGCTACCAAGCCACTCTGACTGTATTTAAAACACAATCATAGTGGTTTTGCAGATTTCTCTGACAGACATATGTATGATGCGGACAAAGACAATGCAGAAATGGAGTATAGTAATAGTTCAGTGTTATGTAGCTGTAGCTGGAACCAGACACAGCGAATGCAGGAACAGAACACAGCAATAGTTCTATACTGGCTAGTAACAGGAGGGACCAGACACAGCCAATGCAGGAGCGGAACACAGCAATAGTCCTGTGCTAGATAGCAGCAGGAGGGACTGGACACAGCCAATGCAGGAACAGAACACAGCAATAGTCCTGTGCTAGATAGCAGCAGGAGAGACTGGACACAGCGAATGCAGGAACAGAACACCGCAATAGTCCTGTGCTAGATAGCAGCAGCGGGGACCGGACACAGCCAATGCAGGAGCGGAACACAGCAATAATCCTGTGCTAGATAGCAGCAGGAGGGACTGGACACAGCCAATGCAGGAACAGAACACAGCAATAGTTCTATGCTGGATAGTTCAGTACTAGATAGCAACATTGGATCTAATCACAGCCAAATCAGGAATGGTGTACAGCAATCATTAAATAAGTATAGGCTTCAGACTAAGGAAGTACACAGAGTGTGTAGTAACAAGATGTTCATGTGCACACAGACTTCAGGCAAAAAAATAAATTGTAGTCAAGCAATACCTGGTCAGAATGGCAGGCAACTAGCAGCAGTAGTCAGAACATTTCAGGATCATGATACAGGTAACATGATTGCAGTAAACTGATCTGAGAGTTAAACATCTGGCATGGTATCCTTGCTCTAACTGGATCTTATAAGGAAAGGTATTCCCTTCATCATCTGCAGAGCATCAAAGTTCCTCAAGACATCATTAGACTAACCCTTGCTATGTTTCTTTAGTCACAAACCAGCTGCCAATCTGGAAAAGGTATGTGAATCATAAATTCTACCAAGTCTCTTGTATTGCACTCTCTTTATAACAAATGATACTCTATGCCTCTGCGCTTCTGATGACACCAAGGGGGAATTCAATTAGCCACAGCATTTTTACTGTTACTATGGTAATATCTCCACTCATTTCCCATAGAAGAAAAATCAGCAGATATTTCTGTAAAAATACAGTGACAAGCATGGAAATTTGTTGCCCTGACACTGCTACAGTCTCAGAGCACTCTTTAAATAGGCAGAGATTTGAATTTACCAATTTACCAATACCACAGTGGTCATGTGACGACATGCAGAGGTGCTGACTGAACACTGATCGCAGCTCTCTTAGCTACACTGGGGTGGAGATCAGGTAAGAATATTTAACAGTACCTGCTCCCGTAAAGGTGGACACCAAACACTCTAGAATCTGGAAAATTCTTGTGGATATGTTTACATGGACGAGGAGCATGTACATCAATGGCTTTTACCCAGGAGCATTCCTCAGGTACGTATCCTTTCCAGTCTACTAGAAATTTCAAGGTACCTCTGGCGATATGAGAATTCAGGATTTGTCTGATCTCGTACTCCTGCTGATCCTATAGTAATACAGATGGATGTGTTTTTTTTAAGGGAGAAAATGTATTAATTACCACAGATTTTAAGAGAGAAGTATGGAATACATCAGGTACCCATAAGGAGATAGGTAAATTGTCAGAATCTGCCTGCAGCCCTCTGCATTGCATGCTGCTTGCATTGGCAACTCCTGTCTTCTGGACCTTGGACATGTTTTATTAGGAGCTGCTATTGTGCCTTTTCTTTTGTTATTAGTAAGGAGTTAACTTGTGTCACTAATTATCTCCTGCACCTGGGTGTTACCTACTTATACCTGCCTCTCCCCCTCTCCTGTGCTGGTCATTGTTGTTTTGTTTCTCTTCCTATGGGTTTGTTCTCCTGCTGCTCCTGTGCCCTTAGAACCTCTCATTTTGCTGCTAACTCCACTTTTATGGATCTCTCTTCACTTACCTTGCTATATGTGTCTGCAGTATTCCTTGCAACCAGAATTCAGGCTTATCAGAGAGCCCTGTGCAGTTTCAACTATATTTGGTTCATACTATTTATTTGTATTTCCTAAGCAATAAACACCTTATCCTTCATCACATCTCAGACTCCATAGCTGTGATTTACTTTGAAGCGTGCCATAAATTCAACCTAAAAGCCACAATATTGATTTTTTTTTCAAACAATTTTGAAGGGACCAATAAATCTGGGTCTTAGTTTAATAGTGGGCACTCACAATCGAAGGTTGCAGGTGGACAACAAGACCTTGTCTCCGCTTTTCCTATTAGGCAAGAAACATCTACCCCTTTCAGAAATCTTCTTATAGTGGGAAGATATTTTGTTCAAGTCTGCTTTTACTTGAGTCCAAATAGCTGAAAACTCCAGAAGGAGAGAATCTACTGCTGGTGTTTCAGAGGAAGGAATTTTAGGAAAGGTGGGTAATTTAGGATGGCAGCCATAGAGTACAAAAATGTTAAAATGGCGATAGCTTCATGGAAATGATTATTGTGAGTGATGTCTGCCCAGTGCAGTAAGTCAACCCAATAATTTTAATTAGCTGTGACATACATCCTTAAAATTTTCTCAAGTTCCTGATTAGTCCCATTGGATTGGAAGGTGATAGGCAGAAGAGAGATTAAGCTTGATGCCATTATTCTTACAAAACACTGTCCAGAATTTAGATACAAACTGAGAACCATGATCAGACACAATATGCAAAGGGAATCCTTGTAAATGGAAGATCTCCTTAGTAAAAAGATCAGCTAAGGTAGAAGCAGAAGGAAGTCCCTTGAGAAGCACAAAATGGAGAGCTCTGGAAAGTGATCAGCAATGACCCAGATGACTGAGCAGGCATTGGAAGGACTCAAGTCAGTAATGAAGTCCATTCATAAAGTGGGACCAAGAATAATCAGCGACTGGTAACTGAATGTGTGGACCATAAGGTTTTTGGCAGGACAACTCATGTTGAGCGCAGGTGGACTATACAGAAACTAAGTTCTTTACATCATGGTTAAGAGACGGCCACCTGTAGCTCCGAGAAATTAGCTTATGGGTTTTCCTGATACCTGCATGACTGGAGAAGTGAGAGGCATGAGCCCAATGCAATCACTTGTTACATAACTTGGGAAGGGTAAATGTCTTTCCAGGGGAACGATTAGTGACTAAATGTATTCTTTTGGGGGGTACCATGTCAGAACCCTTACGGTAGGTAAGAAAAAGCTTAACGTGAAAGAAAACAGAGACCATCTTTCTTGTAGAGATTTCAAGCACTGGGTGGATAGTAAATACAGAAGATTTTTTGTGGTGAATGTAAATACTGACCTGAAATCGGGCTCTCTTCAGCAGATGTCTCCATTCCTCAAGGATTAATTTGATAGCTAGGAGCTCTTTGTCTAATATTCCGTAATACGTCTCTGCAGGTAAAAGTTTTCGAGAGAAGAAGACATAGGGTTGAAGCCTTGCCTGTACCTTGGACCTTACTTGTTTGCCTGTTGCCCTGACCTTTTGCTTAAATACTGGACTCTGCTGTTTTACTTGTGACCCTGACCTCTGCTTGAATACCAATTTGCCTGTCTGCTATGGACCCCTGACCTTGACCTGCCACTGACCACCTGTCACGGGCACTAGGAGTCTTTACCCAGGGATCACCAGATGATAGGCTTACCAGAGCAGTATAGGTGGTAATATGGTACTCTGGTAGCAGGGTGATCACGGAACAGGAAATAGCAGATGATGAGATGCTCAGGAAAGTCTATGACTAGCAGCACTGGCAATATGGAGGTAGTAATACACGAGGAACTGTATGGACAAAGGACACGTGAAGGTAGTCAGTGGTCTGCGGTAGCAAGTTGTACCACTGCTATAGTGAGGAGGAATGTCCAACAGAAACGAGGAGGTGATGAGAGTCAGCGGTCTGCGGATAGCAAGTTGTACCGCTGTCAGAGTGAAGGAATGGAATCCAAGTGGAGGTATCCAGGTAGTCAGTGGTCTGCGGTAGCAAGTTGTACCACTGCTATGTGAGAGGATAATGGAACAGGTGATACCGGAAACAGGGATCAGTGGTCTGACATCAGCAAGTTGTACCACTGAATATATATGTGAGGAGGTGCACGGGGGAAGACTGCAACACAGGATATACACAGGCACCTTATACACGATCCACAGTAATATGCACAATATAGGTATATATATATGTAAATGACTGATCAGGTCTGCAATCTAGAAAGTCTCTTGAAGTAGTCCAGCACAATGATAACACAGTCAATGATGGCAAGAGACTCAGCGGGTAGCAGACTCCAGAGAGAACCAAACACAGTCCAGCAAGATATGCAATACACAGCACAGTCAATGAAAAGTATGCATACCGAGGTTCAGCAGTAGCAGTCAGATGGGATTGCAGCGGTACCTGAGCGGCTGGAGACCGACTGGATAGGAAGTCCCAGGATAGGAGAAGCAGCGGTCTAGCAGGTGCAGCGCACAGGTGAGTAGACCGACAGGGACACGAATCCACAGGAGTCAGCAACACGTGGAACTGGACTCATAGGAAACCCAGGAGAATGGAGATGATCCAGCAGAGGGTAGTAGAAGAGATACAAATCCAATGCTGACAGGAGGGTAGAGGCCAGTGGAACACGTGAAGGCGTGGAGAGTGGATCAGCAGGAGATGGACGATAGCGCTGACCACAGCGGCAGGACTCAGCGGCACACGGAGGTAACCAGTAGCAACCACAGGAACCAACAGCGATGGGAAACAGGAGTGCAGCGCAGGGCAGGAACTGTAGATCACGAAGTGTAGCAGATGGTATGGAAAAGCGGCAGTCTCGAGGAAGTCACAGCAAAGATGAGATGAGAGTGTAGTGCACGGAGGCAGCGGATAGTAATCAGCTGGCAGTCACGATGTTGAACACAGGCGAGTTGTAAGCAGGAGACTGTAGTGCACAGAGGCAGCGGATAGCAGTCAGCTGGCAGTCACGATGTTGAACACAGGCGAATTGCAAGCAGGAGACTGTAGTGCACAGAGGCAGCGGATAGTAGTCAGCTGGCAGTCACGATGTTGAACACAGGCGAGTTGCAAGCAGGAGACTGTAGTGCACAGAGGCAGCGGATAGAAATCAGCAAACAGACTTGATGAAAAGCAGGTGAGTGAGGTAAAAGCTGGAGTGCACGGAGGCAGCGGATAGCAATGAGCAAACAGTCACATTGATATAAAATAACGTTGAAGTGGTGTAGAAGACTGTAGTGCACGGAGGCAGCGGATAGGAATCAGCAAACAGTCATGATGATAAAGTTGATGGTAGAAGTGGTATGGAACCACAGTAGTAGAAGTGGTTTGGAAACCACAGGAATCAGCAGCACTGAATACACAAGTAATACAGGAACACCTTCAGAGACTCATGAGGAATGAGACTCCAAGATCAGGCCACGTGGTAGTGACCACAGGTGCTTAATATAGGGAGGTTGCCTGATCTGCCAATTAAGTTAAAGGGGTATACACTGAAGTATAGAAAAGGGCTGCGCATGCGCAGACCCTCAGGATGGTGGACGGCCACGGTTCCTAAATGTCCGGGAAGAGGCACTCACGGTCCGGTGAGTGACAGTACCCCCCCTTTTAAAGGTGGGCACAGAACGCCTGGAACCGGGCTTGTCCGGATTTTTGGAGTAAAACTTCTTCAAAAGGGCAGGAGCATTAAGATCTACAGCTTTGATCCAAGAGCGCTCCTCAGGACCAAAGCCCTTCCAATGAACGAGGAAGTGGAGGACTCCTCGCGAAATTTTTGCATCTAGTACCTCGGTAAACTCAAAATCCTCCTCCTGATGAACTTGAACTGGCTGCGGAGCTGAGGGAGGAGTTGAAAAACGGTTGATAATAAGAGGTTTGAGCAAAGATACATGGAAGGCATTAGAAATCCGAAGACTCTTAGGAAGAAGGAGTTTCACACATACTGGATTGATAACTTGAATGATCCTATATGGACCAATAAAACGAGGGGCGAATTTCATGGATGGAACCTTCAAACGAATATTTTTTGTGGATAACCAGACACGATCTCCAATTTTTAGTGGTGGAATAGCCCGCCTCTTCTTATCAGCGAAAGATTTATATTTGACAGATGTCTTCTTTAAACAGGTTCTGACCTGAGACCAGATATTTTTAAAGGTCTGACAAACAGTTTCCACCGCAGGAACTTGGGTGGGCGGGAGGGCAGGAAATTCCGGAAAAGACGGATGGTGACCGTGAACCACCAGCACTAGACTTTTTGAAGATGACTCCTGAGATCCATCTTCAACGTCCGATGACGTCACGAACGCCCGATGAGGAGGACGGCGTTCAGACTGAACCTTATCACACAGATCCGTAGATGAAGGATCCTGTGGAGGAGGCCCTGGTGGAATAGACGAATGCTGTCTTTTGAATGAAACCACTTGAGAGAGGCAACGATGATGACATTCAGCTCCCCAAGATATAACTTGAGAAGTGCGCCAGTCAATCTGGGGAGAATGACACTGAAGCCATGGAAGGCCTAGGACAATCGGACTTGTCGTAACAGGAAGAATTAAAAACGAAATCTCTTCATGGTGTAACCCACCAATCTGAAGCCTTACTGGAGACGTACTCTGGGTGATGAGACCATTGATGAGACGTGATCCATCCATAGCAGTCACAGTAATCGGTGTTCTCAAAGTAATCACTGGTAGGGACCATTGATTTACTAATGATTTGGAAATAAAATTTCCTGCTGCTCCGGAATCAATCAATGCCTGTGACTCAAAGGTTTTAGTAGCAGAGGAAATCGTAACATCAAAAGTGCAGGCTTTTAATTTCGTAGAAGATGGCGAGGACTCCAGGAACCCTAACCTTATCTCCCCAGTATTGGTTAGAGCCCGGCATTTCCTGGGACAAGAATTGAGCATATGCGTAGAATCGGCACAATAGATACAAAGTCTATTCTTTATTCTTCGGTCCCTCTCCTCTAAAGTTAATTTGGAGCGACCTATCTCCATGGGTATCCCCGGAGATGAAGCTGGGTGAAATTGAGGATTTGAGAGAAGAGGTGTTTTAACCGAAGTTGTTTTCTCAGGTTCTCTTTCACGAAACCTCAGGTCTACCCGATGGCAAAGAGAGATCAAATCTTCTAAAGAGGAGGGTAGTTCTTGTGAAGTCAGTGCGTTTTTAATTTTATCGGAAAGCCCCTGCCAGAAGGCGGCAACTAGTGCTTCAGTGTTCCACTGAAGTTCAGAGGCTAAGATCCTAAATCGAATGACGTACTGAGCCACAGTGCGAGATCCTTGGCGAAGACGGAGAATGCTAGATGCAGCGGAAATAACACGACCTGGTTCATCGAATACACTTCGGAACGTGGAAATAAACTCGGCACTATCCTGTAACAATGGATCGTTTCTTTCCCACAGAGGGGAAGCCCATGCGAGAGCTTGTCCAGAAAACAATGAAATAAGATAGGCCACTCTGGAACGATGGGTAGAAAAATTTTGAGGTTGGAGCTCAAAATGAACTGAGCATTGAGTAAGAAAACCCCTACAGGTTTTGGGGTCTCCATCATATTTTGACGGAGTAGGCAGGTGTAGCGTGGAAGCAGTAGACACCTGGGATGGCACAGGGGAAGAAGATGACGACACAGAAGGATCAACAGTGGCTGCTACCTTTGGCACAGAAGTTACTTGGGCGACTAAAGTCTGATAACATTGCAGCAACTGTTGTTGACGAACATCTTGTTGTTCCATACGGGTAACCAGATACCGCAGCATCTCTATAGCTGTTGGTTCCGAATCTGGGTCTGTCATGGCCTGATCTTACTGTCACGGGCACTAGGAGTCTTTACCCAGGGATCACCAGATGATAGGCTTACCAGAGCAGTATAGGTGGTAATATGGTACTCTGGTAGCAGGGTGATCACGGAACAGGAAATAGCAGATGATGAGATGCTCAGGAAAGTCTATGACTAGCAGCACTGGCAATATGGAGGTAGTAATACATGAGGAACTGTATGGACAAAGGACACGTGAAGGTAGTCAGTGGTCTGCGGTAGCAAGTTGTACCACTGCTATAGTGAGGAGGAATGTCCAACAGAAACGAGGAGGTGATGAGAGTCAGCGGTCTGCGGATAGCAAGTTGTACCGCTGTCAGAGTGAAGGAATGGAATCCAAGTGGAGGTATCCAGGTAGTCAGTGGTCTGCGGTAGCAAGTTGTACCACTGCTATGTGAGAGGATAATGGAACAGGTGATACCGGAAACAGGGATCAGTGGTCTGACATCAGCAAGTTGTACCACTGAATATATATGTGAGGAGGTGCACGGGGGAAGACTGCAACACAGGATATACACAGGCACCTTATACACGATCCACAGTAATATGCACAATATAGGTATATATATATGTAAATGACTGATCAGGTCTGCAATCTAGAAAGTCTCTTGAAGTAGTCCAGCACAATGATAACACAGTCAATGATGGCAAGAGACTCAGCGGGTAGCAGACTCCAGAGAGAACCAAACACAGTCCAGCAAGATATGCAATACACAGCACAGTCAATGAAAAGTATGCATACCGAGGTTCAGCAGTAGCAGTCAGATGGGATTGCAGCGGTACCTGAGCGGCTGGAGACCGACTGGATAGGAAGTCCCAGGATAGGAGAAGCAGCGGTCTAGCAGGTGCAGCGCACAGGTGAGTAGACCGACAGGGACACGAATCCACAGGAGTCAGCAACACGTGGAACTGGACTCATAGGAAACCCAGGAGAATGGAGATGATCCAGCAGAGGGTAGTAGAAGAGATACAAATCCAATGCTGACAGGAGGGTAGAGGCCAGTGGAACACGTGAAGGCGTGGAGAGTGGATCAGCAGGAGATGGACGATAGCGCTGACCACAGCGGCAGGACTCAGCGGCACACGGAGGTAACCAGTAGCAACCACAGGAACCAACAGCGATGGGAAACAGGAGTGCAGCGCAGGGCAGGAACTGTAGATCACGAAGTGTAGCAGATGGTAATGAAAAGCGGCAGTCTCGAGGAAGTCACAGCAAAGATGAGATGAGAGTGTAGTGCACGGAGGCAGCGGATAGTAATCAGCTGGCAGTCACAATGTTGAACACAGGCGAGTTGTAAGCAGGAGACTGTAGTGCACAGAGGCAGCGGATAGCAGTCAGCTGGCAGTCACGATGTTGAACACAGGCGAATTGCAAGCAGGAGACTGTAGTGCACAGAGGCAGCGGATAGTAGTCAGCTGGCAGTCACGATGTTGAACACAGGCGAGTTGCAAGCAGGAGACTGTAGTGCACAGAGGCAGCGGATAGAAATCAGCAAACAGACTTGATGAAAAGCAGGTGAGTGAGGTAAAAGCTGGAGTGCACGGAGGCAGCGGATAGCAATGAGCAAACAGTCACATTGATATAAAATAACGTTGAAGTGGTGTAGAAGACTGTAGTGCACGGAGGCAGCGGATAGGAATCAGCAAACAGTCATGATGATAAAGTTGATGGTAGAAGTGGTATGGAACCACAGTAGTAGAAGTGGTTTGGAAACCACAGGAATCAGCAGCACTGAATACACAAGTAATACAGGAACACCTTCAGAGACTCATGAGGAATGAGACTCCAAGATCAGGCCACGTGGTAGTGACCACAGGTGCTTAATATAGGGAGGTTGCCTGATCTGCCAATTAAGTTAAAGGGGTATACACTGAAGTATAGAAAAGGGCTGCGCATGCGCAGACCCTCAGGATGGTGGACGGCCACGGTTCCTAAATGTCCGGGAAGAGGCACTCACGGTCCGGTGAGTGACACCACCCACTACAGTCTGAGCGCTTCCGGTTCCATCTGCGCTATGACCATCATAGATGAGCTTTTACTACAATGAGCTTTAGACCTGGGGGTATCCAAGTACCTGTGAGCACATAAAGCTCTACGGGAAAGGTGTGCGCTAAAGTTGAAGACCTCAATACTATCCATTCTAAAAGCTCATCTTGGTGGTCGTGAGTCCTAACATTATAACCGGCCAGTGAACTTACTGGAGAGGATAATTCATGGATGACAATGGGACGAATCTCTCTCCAGCCCAGGTCTTGGCAGGACAGATCCAAACCTTATCACAGATGGTCCAAGGAATCTCGCATCACTTATCTGCACAAATGGAAGCCTCTAAGACTTTCCTCTAAGACTTTGCAAGACCAGCAAGCCTGCCTGGTACCTGCGTGGAACTCAAATTGAATCTGCCAGACAGATTCTGTGGAGAGAGAGCTTTAGCCTGTAATTTTTAAAGAAAGTTGTAAGCTCTATTTTCGATTAAGATCCCGTTCCTCATATTCAGAGCAACAAAGGGTGTTCAGTCTTGCTCCGGCGAGTCAATCTTTACAGTCTGTTGATGTATTCTTTAATGCCCTGGGCCTGCTTTATGATGATTCAGATCTGGTGGCCCCGGCCGAAACTCACCTAAGGGCCTTGAAGCAAGGTCGACACTCCGCTGAGGAATACTGTGCCGAATTTAGGCAATGGTCTACTGACAGCGAATGGAACGATCCTGCATTGCACAGTCAGTTTCGCTAAGGTTTGTCGAGCAGATCAAAGACGCATTGGTACAGTATTTTTCTACAACATCTCTGGAAGATCTCATGCAGCTCCCAATCAAGATTGACAGATGGATCAAGGAGAGGAAGGCGGAAAAGGAGGTACCTTCCTGTTTACCATCTGCATTTGTTCCTGCATCAATGGACACTGCAGAGGAAAAAATCAGAAGACGGACCCAAGGTCTCTGTCTTTACTGTAGCATCAAAGGTAATTTTTCCCATTCCTGCCCTAATAAGTCGGAAAAAGAGTTGGCCTAGGGATTAAGGAGGAGGTTCACCTAGGTCTGCAGATCATCTTCTCCAAAAAATGCGGTTCTGGTTTTTGCACGTATTACTTGCAGTGGTCATTCCTTTGATATTTCGGCCTTTATAGATAGCGGTGCCGATGGTAACTTTTTGGACATTGGATTTGTCATTTCTTCCGGGATTCCTTCCAAAAGAATCAGTACTGCTATTACTGTATGTGGCTTAGATGGAGGGCCACTACCAGGTGGCAGTATCTTGTGTGAAACAATCCCGCTACAGTTGATAGTGGGAACTCTTCACTCAGAAACTCTGTCCTTCTACCTTATCAATTGCCCCTCTGTACCATTAATACTGAGTCATCCCTGGCTTCACCTTCATAACCCTGTAATAGACTTGGCTACAGGTGAAATTACCCAATGGAGCTCCTTGTGTTCACAGACTTGTTTGACCTTACCCCTCCGGATTCTGCAGCCTGTTTCCGAAATACTTCCTCCTCAGTACCATGAATTCCGGGATGTGTTCTCTAAAAAAGCAGCTTACACTCTGCTTCCACACCGGGATTTTGATATGTGTCATTGAGTTACTTCCGGGTGCTAACTTACCAAAAGGAAGGTTGCATTCACTCTCTGGCCCTGAAACTAAGGCCATGCAACAATATTTCGAGGAAAATGTGAAAAAATGTTTAGGCTCTGGTGGGAGCTGAATGTTTTTTTTTGTTTCCAAGAAGGATGATGGCCTATATCCTTGTATCGATTTTAGAGGCCTTAACAAAATTACTATATAAAACATCTACCCACTTCCTCTCATCTCGGTCCTGTTTGATCAACTTAAAGGTGCTACCAAAATTGATCTTCACGGTGCATACAATCTCATCCACATCAGAGAAGGTGGTGAGTGGAAGACAGCTTTCAATACCCATTCCGGCCACTATGAATATTTGGTTATGCCGTTCGGCCTTTGTAAGCACCAGCTGTCTTTAAAGACCTCATTAATGAAGTTCTCCAGGAGTTCCTCGATCAGTTTGTGGTCATATACTTGGATAGCATAATAATATGATGGCCTATATCCTTGTATCGATTTTAGAGGCCTTAACAAAATTACTATATAAAACACCTACCCACTCCTTGTCTCAACACCGACGCTAAGTCCAGCACGTTCTACGGGACCATGAACTTTTTGCCAAACTTGAAAAGTGCAAGTCTAAAGTTCGGAAAGTATCATTCCTGAGATATATAATATCCTCTACCGGATTCTCTATGGGTCCAAGCAAAGTTCAGGCTATTCTGGATTGTGTGCGGGCCTTTAATCTGAAAGCTGTCCAAAGGTTTCTGGGCTTCTCCAATTACTACCGAAGATTTATCCTTAACATTTCTTATTTGGTGGCTCCCATTGTTGCCCTTACCCAGAAGGGGGCAGATCCTGGAAATTGGTCCTCAGAGGCTATCAATTCCTTTGAAGCTCTTACACACACACACACACACACATACACTAATGGTACAGAAAATCATTTATAAGGCTATATAAAGATAAATTCCACATAGCTGGCCTGTTAGGTTGGGAATCAAATACCACGACTTAAACAATATTGTTCTGGTACTTTACTTTTATAGTTGGAATTGTATGGATCGTTTAAGTTGGATTTATATATATATATATATATATATATATATATATATATATATAAAATGTTTTTTTGTTTTTTTTTTTACTTACATATTTATATATAGGGGCCCCAGTGCTCTGCTGTGCTGGGCCCAATACTGTTGTTAAGGTGGCCCTGATTAGAATACACATCACGTCTTTCACTCAAATGTGTTAATATACATTGCATTTCCAGAAAACACTGGACAGTAGGTCAGACATGTTGTCTACAGAATAGAGGCAGTTGTTTTTTCAGTGATATTCATGAAAATATAGGGGAATCAAAATCCCATAATCCCCAGCACTGCAATTATAATGTGTAATTGTCACTCACCGGACTGTGAGTGCCATTTCTCCTGTGTTCAGGAACCGTGGCTGTCCGCCATCCTGAGGGTCTGTGCATGTGCAGCCCTTATGAAACCTTCAGTACCTGTTGCTTTTAATTGATTGGATGATCAGGCAACCCTCCCTATTTAAACCACCTGTGATCATTACCTGGTTGCCTGATCTTGGAGTCTCATTCCCCATGAGCCTCTGAAGGTGTTAATGTGTTTCCTCGTGTATTCAGCTCCAGCTGATTCCTGTTTACTGCGATTGTGGTTTCCAGACCACTCCAACTCTCCTGTGTTCATCGTGCCTGCACTCAGCTGATTCCTATCTGCTACTACTACTGGACTCCAGTCCGCCTAAACTCTCCTGTGTTCAGCGTGTCTGCTCTCCGCTGCCTCCGTTACTACTGCAGGGTTCCAGACCGTCTCAACTCTCCTGTGTTCATCGTGTCAGCTCTCCACTGATTCCTATCTGCTACTGCTGCCGGATTCCAGACCGTCTCTACTCTCCTGTGTTCAGCGTGTCTCCTCTCCGCTGCCTTCGCTACTACTACCGGATTCCAGACCGCCTCTACTCTCCCGTGTTCAGCGTGTCTTCTCTCCGCTGCCTCCGCTACTACTGCCGGATACCAGACAGCCTCAACTCTCCCGTGTTCATCATGTTTCCAGTTTTACTTACTACTGCTTCCTGAGTATTGCTCCGTTGATACTGGTTACCTGCCGTGCGCTGCACCAACCTGATTACCGCTTCCATCCTCCAGTGGTCTCTCCTCCTGCCGGTCTTCTGCCGTTCAGGTATCCCTGCACGTCTCTCTGACAGCCTGCTCTCCTGAACCGCGGTATGCATACTTTCCATTGACTTTGCTTTTGTATTGCATATCCGTCTGGACTGTGTTGTGTTCATCTCCAGAGTCTACTATCCACTGAAGCTATTGTTACCATTGACTTTGTTTCCTATTACCTGGATCGCTATAGTGACTTTGTATACTTCAAGCAGCGCTGGTCAGTTATTATTGTATTGTGGATATCATCGTGGGATCAAGTTCTGTGTGCCCCGTGTATCCTCTGCATTACAGTCATCTCCTCGTGCCCCTCCTCACATATATATAGCAGTGGTACAACTTACTGACGCAGACCACTGACTCCTGTTTCCCTGTGACACCAGTTTCAAGTATCCTCTCACATAAGCAGTGGTACAACTTGCTATACGCAGACCACTGACTCTCACTATCTCCTCGCTACTCCTGGACATTCCTCCTCACTATAGCAGTGGTACAACTTGCTGTACGCAGACCACTGACTCTCCTCACGTTTACTTGTCCATCTGGTTCCTCGTGTACATACATCTACTCATTACCAGTTGCTGCTAGTCATAGACTTTCCTTGAGCATTCTCTCACCATCTGCTGATTCTCCTGTTCCGTTGTCACCCTGCTACCAGAGAACCATAGTACCAGCTATATTACTCTGGTAAGTACATCATCTGGTGATATCCTGGGAAAAGACTCCTAGTGCCCGTGACAGTAAGATCAGGCCATGACAGACCCAGGAGCGGAACATACAGCTAAAGAGATGCTGCAGTATCTGGTTACCCGTATTGAACAACAGGATGTTCGCCAACAACAATTGCTGCAATGTTGCCAGGCGTTAGCCTCCCAAAGAACGTCTGCGCAAAATATCACAGCTACTGTTGATGCTCCTGTGCCTTTCTCCATTTCCCCAGTGCCACATCCCAGGTGTCTACTGCTTCCACGCTACACCTGCCTACTCCTTCAAAATATGATGGAGACCCCAAAACTTGCAGGGGTTTTCTAAATCAATGCTCAGTTCATTTTGAGCTTCAACCTCACAATTTCTCTACTCATCATTCCAAAGTGGCCTATCTCATTTCCTTGTTTTCCGGACAAGCTCTCGCATGAGCTTCCCCTCTGTGGGAAAGAAATGATCCATTATTACAAGATAGTGCCAAATTTATTTCCACGTTTCGAAGTGTATTTGATGAACCTGGTCGTGTTATTTCCGCTGCATCCAGCATCCTTCGTCTACGTCAGGGTTCTCGTACTGTAGGCCAGTACGTCATTCAATTTCAGATATTAGCCTCTGAACTTCAGTGGAACACTGAAGCGTTAATTGCCGCCTTCTGGCAGGGGCTTTCTGATAAAATTAAAGATGCACTGACTACTCAAGAATTACCTACTTCTCTAGAAGATTTGATTTCTCTTTGCCACCGTGTAGACATGAGATTTTGTGAAAGAGAGTCTGAAAAAACAACTTCATTTAAAGCACCTCTTCGCTCAAGTCCTCAAGTTCGCCCAGTTTCATTTCCGGTGTTACCCATGGAGATAGGTCGCTCCAAATTAACTTCAGAGGAGAGGGACCGAAGAGTAAAAAATAGACTTTGTATCTATTGTGCTGATTCTACTCATATGTTCAATTCATGCCCTAAAAAAAAAAATCGGGAAATGCCAGGCCCTAACCAGTTCTGGAGAGGTTAAGTTAGGGTCCCTGGAGTCCTCTCCATGTTCTACGAAATTAAAAGTTTGTGCTTTTGATGTTACGGTTTCCTTTGCTACCAAATCGTTCAAGTCCAGAGCACTTATTGACTCTGGAGCTGCAGGAAATTTTATTTCTAAATCCCTCGTGAATCAATGGTTCCTACCAGTGATTACTTTGAAAATACCTATTACTGTGACTGCTATCGATGGATCACGCATTATTAATGGTCTCATCACCCAGAGTACGTCTCCAGTAACCCTTCAAATTGGTGTATTACACCAGGAAGAAATTTCATTTTTAATTCTTCCTGTTACTACCAGTCCGATTGTATTAGGCCTTCCATGGCTTCAACGTCACTCTCCCCAGATTGACTGGCACACTCCTCAAGTTACGTCTTGGGGGCCTGAATGTCATCATCGTTGCCTCTCTCAAGTCGTTCCTCTCAAAATACAGCAATCCTCCATTTCACCTTGTTCACCGGGACTTCCTCCTCAATATGCTTCTTTTGCCGATGTATTTGATAAAATTCAGTTTGAACTTCTTCCTCCTCATCATTCGTGGGACTGTCCGATTGATCTTCAACCTGGCAAGACTCCTCCCAGGGGTTGTGTGTATCCACTTTCGTTACCTGAAACTCAAGCTACATCTGAGTACATCAAAGAGAATCTCCAGCGAGGATTTATTCGACCTTCTACCTCTCCCGCTGGAGCAGGGTTTTTCTTCATAAAAAAGAAGGATGGGTCATTACGTCCTTGCATAGATTTCCGTGGACTTAACGCCATAACTATCAAAAATCGGTATCCCATTCCATTAATTACTGAGTTATTTGATCGTATCAAGGGAGCCCGGATCTTTACCAAGTTGGATCTTCGTGGTGCCTACAATTTAATTAGAATCAGGTCCGGTGACGAATGGAAGACAGCTTTCAACACCAGAGACGAGCATTATGAATATTTAGTAATGCCCTTCGGGTTATGTAACGCCCCCGCTGTTTACCAGGGTTTCATTAATGAGATCTTCCGGGACTTGTTATATGTTTGTGTCATCGTCTATCTGGACGACATATTGATCTTTTCGCAGGACCTGCCTTCTCATCATCAACATGTGGCAGAGGTCCTTTCCAGACTCCGGAAAAATTCATTATTCTGCAAGTTAGAAAAATGTTCATTCGAGTTGCCCCAGATTCCATTTCTGGGATATATTGTCTCCGGAGTTGGTCTTCAGATGGATCCAGAAAAGGTGAATGCTGTATTACATTGGCCTCAGCCAACTACTCTTCGTGCAATTCAGCGTTTTTTAGGTTTTGCCAATTACTATAGACGCTTCATTCAAGATTTTTCCTCGTTTGCATCTCCTATTGTGGCCCTAACTCGTAAAGGGGCCAATATTAAACAATGGTCCTCTGAGGCCCTTCAAGCCTTCCAGTTTCTCAAAGAGTCCTTCTCCTCCGCTCCTGTTCTTCGACAGCCTGATGTGACGCTACCCTTCTTCCTAGAGGTAGATGCCTCTAATGTTGGTTTAGGAGCCATTCTCTCCCAAAGATCGGAGCAACAAAAATTCCATCCTTGTGCCTTTTACTCTCGGGGTCTTCTGCCTGCGGAGAAGAATTATACCATCGGGGACAAGGAGTTGCTGGCTATAAAAGTAGCATTAGAGGAATGGAGATATTTGTTGGAACGAGCTCGTCATCCTGTGACAATTTTTACTGATCATAAAAATTTGTCATATTTACAGTCTGCTCAATGTTTGAATCCTCGTCAAGCAAGATGGTCTCTTTTCTTTTCTCGTTTTGAACTAATCATAACCTTCAAACCAGCTGCAAAAAATAAAAAAGCAGACGCCCTATTTCGAGCTTTTGTGACGTCCTCAGACGTTGAAGATGGTCCCAACCACTCTATATTAGACCCCAAATGTGTTTCTCTGGCTGCTTCTTCCACTAAAGTGCTACCATTTGGGAAAACCCTCGTGCCTCCTGCTCTTCGGAAGAAAATCCTTTCGTGGTTTCACTCTTCTCGTTTTTCTGGACATTCTGGTGAACGCAAGACTTTTGAAATTCTTTCTCGAAGTTACTTGTGGCCTTCTATGAGGAGAGATGTCAAAGATTTGTGGCTGCTTGTGAATTGTGTTCCCAGTTTAAGACTCCCCGCAGAACTCCAGCGGGTTTGCTTCAACCACTACCCATTCCTTCCAAGCCGTGGACCCATATTAGTATGGACTTTGTTACTGATCTTCCTCCTAGTAAAAAGTGCAATACTATTTGGGTAGTGGTGGACAGATTTTCGAAGATGGCACATTTCGTTCCTTTGACCGGTTTACCTTCTTCATCTACTCTGGCTGATTATTTCATCAAAGAAATCTTCCGTATTCATGGATGTCCTTCCGAGATTGTTTCAAATAGAGGAGTACAATTCGTTTCCAGATTCTGGCGGGCCCTCTGTAAGACCTTGGGTATCCGATTATCACTCTCATCCTCCTACCATCCTCAATCAAACGGACAAACCGAAAGGGTCAATCAAGATCTTGAGACTTTTATAAGGATGTTCTCTTCAGCCAACCAAGACAACTGGGTAGAGTTGCTTCCATGGGCTGAATTCGCTCATAACAACATGTATCATGAATCATCTTCTAAAACTGCATTCTTTGTGGTTTACGGTCACCATCCGTCTTCTCCGGAATTTCCTGCCCTCCCTCCCACCCAAGTTCCTGCTGTAGAGACTGTTTGTCAGACCTTCAAAAATATTTGGTTTCAGGTCAGAACCTGTTTAAAGAAGACATCTGCCAGCTATAAGTCTTTTGCAGATAAAAAGAGACGGGCTATTCCACCACTTAAAATCGGAGATCGTGTTTGGTTATCAACCAAAAATATTCGTTTGAAGGTCCCATCTATGAAGTTCGCTCCTCATTTTATTGGTCCGTATAGGATCATTCAAGTGATAAATCCAGTTTGTTTCAAACTTCTACTACCTAAGAACCTTCGTATTTCCAATGCCTTCCATGTGTCTTTGCTCAAACCTCTTATCATCAACCGTTTCTCGGTCCCTCCTTCAGCACCTCGGCCAGTTCAAGTTCATTAAGAGGAGGACTTTGTGATTACTCACATATTGGATGCAAAAATTTCGCGAGGAGTTCTTCGTTTCCTCGTTCATTGGAAGGGCATTGGTCCTGAAGAGCGGTCATGGATTAAAGCAGAAGATCTCAACGCTCCAGCTCTTCTTAAGAAGTTTTATTCCAAGTTTCCGGACAAACCCGGTTCCAGGTGTTCTGTGCCCACCTTTAAATGGGGGGGTACTGTCACTCACCGGACTGTGAGTGCCATTTCTTCTGTGTTCAGGAACCCTGGCCGTCCGTCATCCTGAGGGTCTGCGCATGTGCAGCCCTTATGAAACCTTCAGTACCTGTTGCTTTTAATTGATTGGATGATCAGGCAACCCTCCCTAATTAAACCACCTGTGATCATTACCTGGTTGCCTGATCTTGGAGTCTCATTCCCCATGAGCCTCTGAAGGTGTTCCTGTGTTTCCTCGTGTATTCAGCTCCAGCTGATTCCTGTTTACTGTGATTGTGGGTTCCAGACCACTCCAACTCTCCTGTGTTCATCGTGCCTGCACTCAGCTGATTCCTATCTGCTACTACTACCGGACTCCAGTCCGCCTCAACTCTCCTGTGTTCAGCGTGTCTGCTCTCCGCTGCCTCCGTTACTACTGCAGGGTTCCAGACCGTCTCAACTCTCCTGTGTTCATCGTGTCAGCTCTCCACTGATTCCTATCTGCTACTGCTGCCGGATTCCAGACCGTCTCTACTCTCTCGTGTTCAGCGTGCCTTCTCTCCACTGCCTCCGCTACTACTGCCGGATACCAGACAGCCTCAACTCTCCCGTGTTCATCATGTTTCCAGTGTTACTTACTACTGCTTCCTGAGTATTGCTCCGTTGATACTGGTTACCTGCCGTGCGCTGCACCAACCTGATTACCGCTTCCATCCTCCAGTGGTCTCTCCTCCTGCTGGTCTTCTGCCGTTCAGGTATCCCTGCACGTCTCTCTGACAGCCTGCTCTCCTGAACCGCGGTATGCATACTTTCCATTGACTTTGCTTTTGTATTGCATATCCGTCTGGACTGTGTTGTGTTCATCTCCGGAGTCTACTATCCACTGAAGCTATTGTTACCATTGACTTTGTTTCCTATTACCTGGATCGCTATAGTGACTTTGTATACTTCAAGTAGCTCTTGTCAGTTATTATTGTATTGTGGATATCATCGTGGGACCAAGTTCTGTGTGCCCCGTGTATCCTCTGCATTACATTCATCTCCTCGTGCCCCTCCTCACATATATATAGCAGTGGTACAACTTGCTGACGCAGATCACTGACTCCCCCGTTACCTACTTGCACCTGGAATCCATTCCTTCACTTTAGACAGCGGTACAACTTGCTATACGCAGACCACTGACTCTCACTACCTCCTCGCTACTCCTGGACATTCCTCCTCACATAAGCAGTGGTACAACTTGCTATACGCAGACCACTGACTTCCCCGTTACCTACTTGCACCTGGAATCCATTCCTTCACTATAGACAGCGGTACAACTTGCTATACGCAGACCACTGACTCTCACTACCTCCTCGCTACTCCTGGACATTCCTCCTCACATAAGCAGTGGTACAACTTGCTATACGCAGACCACTGACTTCCCCGTTACCTACTTGCACCTGGAATCCATTCCTTCACTATAGACAGCGGTACAACTTGCTATACGCAGACCACTGACTCTCACTACCTCCTCGCTACTCCTGGACATTCCTCCTCACTATAGCAGTGGTACAACTTGCTGTACGCAGACCACTGAGTCTCCTCACGTTTACTTGTCCATCTGGTTCCTCGTGTACATACATCTACTCATTACCAGTTGCTGCTAGTCATAGACTTTCCTTGAGCATTCTCTCCCCATCTGCTGATTCTCCTGTTCCGTTGTCACCCTGCTACCAGAGAACCATAGTACCAGCTATATTACTCTGGTAAGTACATCATCTGGTGATATCCTGGGAAAAGACTCCTAGTGCCCGTGACAGTAATTAGCTTATTGCAACACCCTTGCCCCTTTCTCCCCAGTTATCTGAGAATCCTCAGCACGGCAAATAGAATGTGTAATTGGTTGATCTGTCCCCCCAGTTCTCTCATAATACGCAGCAGAGCAAATAGATTTAATTTATAAGTAATTTATAAATAGTGTAATTTCCTGATATACCCCCCATTTTCTCAGAGACTCCAGTCCTGCAAATAAATACATTTTGTAATTGGCTTATCTCCCCCCTCCCCGTTATCTCAGAATCCCAAACCCCACACTGTTCTCTCAGAATCCCCAGGCCCCCTGTTCTCTCAGAATCCACAGCCCACCCACCAACAGTTCTCTCAGAATCCCCAGGCACCGCTAAGATTTCCCACAGATTTCCAGCACAACACTAGTGCTAACCTTAATGCCATTGCTGCTTCTGCATCTCTCCTTCATGCAGTTCCTCCTGGCAGTGGCTGCTCCCAGCTTTTCCACACTGTGTTTCAACATCATTAACCGCTGCAATGCTTATGGATGCGGGAATTTAGATGTCTTGGACAGGCTTGGCTCTTTACACCCTACGGTAGAGGGTGGAGCTATCAGGCATCAGTGCCCATGTAGAATACACCTGCACCCCAGTAGGCCAGCCTAACCCTGCCTCTCTCTCTGCAGCAGGGCTGGTACAAGATCTCTCGGTAGCCTAGGCAAAGTTTCAAACTACTTCCCCCCCTCCCACAACCACCACCACCAAACACCCACTTCCCAAACCCTCACACATTTGACATTGTAAGAGTAATAAGCCTTACCCTCTCCAGTAGTCCAGATGCCGTGATGTTTGATGCAGAATGCTGTTCAGACTCCACTGCTGCCCCCAGACAAATACAGGATTTCTAGAGGGGAGGTAACCAAGTATTAGCTTTGGGAACAAAAACTTGACACAATAAGCCGACAACAGACAACATTTTTGTGGTGATTTGAGTCCTATGTAATATGCAGTTGCTAAAAGAAATGGGCATCTTCTCTCCTTTACTGGTGCAAATGAAAATGACAAGTCATCACACTGCCTCCCCCTTCATCACACTGCTCCTCCTCCATCATAATGTTCCCACTCCTGCTTCACACTGCCTCCCCATCATCACACTGCCCCCCTTGATTCACACTACCCCCCTTCATCACACTGGCCGCCATCCTGCTTCACAATGCCCAGCCCTACTGCTTCAGTGTCCACCCTTCCTCCTTCACACTGCCCCTCTCATCACAATGTCCCACCTCCTGCTTCACACTGCCCCCTGTCATCACAATGTCCCCGCTCCTGCTTCACACTGCCCCCTCCATCACAAAGTCCCCTCTCCTGCTTTACACTGCCCCCCTTCTGCTTCACAATGCACCCCTCCTGCTTCACATTGCCCCTCTCCTAAGTTATACAGCCCCCTACTGTTTCACACTGCCCCCTCTAACACAATGTCCCCCTCCTGCTTCATATGGCCCCCTCCTCCTGCTTCACACTGCCCCCCCTCCTCCAAAATCTCCCCCTCCTGCTTCAAACTGCTCCCCTCCTGCTTCACACTGCCCCCCTTACTTTCCACCCCCCCCTCCTGCTTCACACTGCCCACCTCCATCACAATGTACTCCTTTCTGCTTCACATTGCCCCCTCCTGCTTCACAATGTTCCCCCTACTGATTCACAATGGCCCCTTCCATCACAATGTCCCCCTTTCTGCTTCACACTGCCCCCTCCTGCTTCACACTGCCCCCCCTCCATCACAATGTCCCCCCCTCTGATTCGCACTGCCCCCCCTCTTGCTTCACAATGTGTTCCCCCTACTGGTTCACAGTGGCCCTGTCACGGGCACTAGGAGTTGCTTACCCAAGTTTCACCAGATGGGGCTCTGCTAGAGAGGCGGGGTTATGGCACGCACCTCAAAGCAGGCAGGTGAATGATTGGAGCGACACAACAGCAGGAGAGTAGAGATAGTCTGAGGAAGTCAGCGACTTGCAGCTATGGTTAGAGGAAAGTCAGCGACTTGGAGCAGTAAACTGGAGGCTGAAGATAATGAAGACACGAGGAGTGGACGTGGATAGGTGATGGTAGGTAGAGGAGGAGTCAGTGGTCTGCGTACAGCAAGTTGTACCACTGTAGTGATGGGAAGAATAGTACTGGTGCAGGTAGGTAGCAGGGTAGTCGGTGGTCTGCGTTCAGCAAGTTGTATAACCGCTATGGTGAGGAGTCTGGTCCAGGTGTAGGTAGGTAATAGGAGAGTCAGTGGTCTGCGTATAGCAAGTTGTACCACCGCTGTGATAGGAGGACTTGTCCAGGTGCGGGTAGGTAGCAGGGAAGTCAGTGGTCTGCGTGCAGTAAGTTGTACCACTGCTGTGAGAAGGAATGAGGACTTGTCCAGGTGCAGGAGAGTAAAGTTGAAAGGCAAACTGTGGCTGTATGGAAACAGCGCGAGTAGAGCAATGTCTTGTGAGGCAGAGATGGAAGGCACAATGAATAGTCTGTATGGAGTAGATGCCTTGCAGTGAGGAGAAGCTGGTCACAGCAGATATGCACAATAATGCTAAGTAGTAGCGTGAGGAGATATCATAGCTTGAGTGAAAGCTTGTCCTAAATGAAGCAATGCAGTAACACAGTCTATATGGGGACTTGTACCCTGTGCAGCAAACAACAATTGATACAACTGGTATGCGAGCAATAGGCAATAGTCAATAGTCAGTAGAGCATACCCAGTTGTGTAGATCCGGAATCAGCTGAAAAGTGAAGCGTTGTAGCGGTATGGGAACTGTCGCTGAGTTGAGCAGGGAGCAGCGTGGAAGCTGAAGCACGAGTAGAGCTGGAAGCAGTTTGGAAACTGTACACACGAGTAGAGCTGGAAGCAGTTTGGAAACTGCACACAGGAGTAGAGCTGGAAGCAGTTTGGAAACTGCACACAGCAGTAGAGCTGGAAGCAGTTTGGAAACTGCACACACCTATAGAAGTTCACTGGGAGTGAGACTTCAAGATCAGGCAACTACCTAAGGCTGCAGGTGCCTTAAGTAGGGAGGGGTGATTGATCCATCAATCACATTAGTGGTCAGGTGTAGTTGTTAAAGGGACCTGCGCATGCCCAGTGCGACAGGATGGCGGACGGCCGCGGTTCCAAACAGGTGTGAGCGGGAAAGAAGGAGAACCACGTACCAGAGTGGAGGCACTCACACTCCGGTGAGTGAGAGTACCCCCCTTTTAAAGGTGGGCACAGAACATTTGGAACCGGGTTTGGCCGGAAATTTTTGGTAGAATTTTTTAAGCAGGGCTGGAGCGTTGAGGTCCTCAGCGCGAATCCAGGAGCGTTCTTCTGGACCGAAGCGTCCATCTCCAGACCTACTCCGGACACGATGTATCCCAAGAATGGAATTTGGGATAATTCGAAGGAGCATTTTTCTAATTTGCAGAATAGGAGGTTCTTCCGCAGTCTGGAGAGAACTTCTGTGTCACGGGCACTAGGAGTCTTTACCCAGTATCACCCGCTGATGGTCTTATCAGAGCAGTAGAGTTGGTATATGATACTCTGATGGCAGGGTGATAATGGAACTGGAAACAGCAGATGGTTAGAGAATGCTCAGAAAGTCTATGACTAGCAGCACTGGTAAACAATAGGTAACTGAACACGAGGATCTGGATGGACAAGGACACGTGAGGGTAGTCAGTGGTCTGCGCACGGCAAGTTGTACCACTGCTATAGTGAGAAGAATGTCCAGGAGTAATAAGGAGGTGGAAGTCAGCGGTCTGCGTATAGCAAGTTGTACCGCTGTCTGTAGTGAAGGAATGGAATCCAGGTGAAGGTAACGGGGAAGTCAGTGGTCTGCGAGTAGCAAGTTGTACCACTGCTTATGTGAGAGGATATATGCAACTGGTGACACAGGGAAACAGGAATCAGTGGTCTGCCTCTAGCAAGTTGTACCACTGAATATATATGTGAGGAAGGACACGAGGAGATAAATGCTATTCAGAGTCGACACGGGTACACTGAACTTGTTCCCACGTTGAACTGCACACAATGATAATAATGAATGAACAGCACTGCACAGATAAACAAAGTCACTCAAATAGTCCAGCAAAAGGAAACACAGTCAATAATAGCAATAGTCTCAGAGGATGGAAACTCCGGAGGAGAACAACTCAGTCCAGGTGGATATGCAATACACCAGCACAGTCAATGAGAAGTATGCATACCATGGTTCAGATGAGCAGGCTGTTAGAGATAGCTGCAGGGATACCTGAGCGGCAGGGAACAGGCGAGATGAGAAGTCCTTGCAGAATGGAAGCGGCAGGTAGGTGCAGCGCACTTGTAGGTAGGCCAGCAAGGACGACAAATACTCAGGAAGCAGTAGTATATCGAATAGAACAGCAGGAGACCACGGGAGAGTTGAAGCGATGTAGCAGAGCTGGAAGCCGAGGAGCGTAGACTCGATGCTAACAGGCAAGTTGACACAAATGGACACACTGTAGAAGCAGTAGACAGCGGGTCAGCTGACGACAGGTAGAATGCAGACTGGAGCGCTGAGATGAGCAGACTCTGTAGACACGCTGAAGTAGCGAACAGGAATCAGCTGCTGGAGTCACAATGAAACACAGGAGAGTTTGCAGTAATCGGTAACTGTAGATACACGGAGGCAGCGGATAGGAATCAGCTGCTGGAGTCACGATGAAACACAGGAGAGTTTGCAGTAATCTGTAACTGTAGATATACGGAGGCAGCGGATAGGAATCAGCTGCTGGAGTCACGATGAAACACAGGAGAGTTTGCAGTAATCTGTAACTGTAGATATACGGAGGCAGCGGATAGGAATCAGCTGCTGGAGTCACGATGAAACACAGGAGAGTTTGCAGTAATCTGTAACTGTAGATATACGGAGGCAGCGGATAGGAATCAGCTGCTGGAGTCACGATGAAACACAGGAGAGTTTGCAGTAATCTGTAACTGTAGATATACGGAGGCAGCGGATAGGAATCAGCTGCTGGAGTCACGATGAAACACAGGAGAGTTTGCAGTAATCTGTAACTGTAGATACACGGAGGCAGCGGATAGGAATCAGCTGCTGAAGACACTAGGAACACGAGGAATAGAAGTGGTCTGGAAACCACAAACGGCAAACAGGAATCAGCATAAGCTGAACACACGAGCAGGCACTGGAACACCTTCAGAGACTCATGAGGAATGAGACTCCAAGATCAGGCGACGTGGTATTGACCACAGGTGCTTAATATAGGGAGTGTTGCCTGATCAGCCAATTAAGTTAAAGGAACAGAACTGAAGGTTAAAAGGGACTGCACATGCGCAGTACCTCATAATAATGGAAGGACACGGTTCCTAGCTACCTTAGAAGTAGCACTCACAGTCCGGTGAGTGACATTCTGCCACATGTTGATGGTGGGAGACAAGATCTTGAGAGAAGATTAAAATGTCGTCCAGATAGACTACAACGCACACGTATAATAGGTCACGGAAAATCTCGTTCACGAATCCTTGGAAGACAGCTGGGGCATTACACAGTCCAAAGGGCATAACTAGGTATTCGTAATGCCCATCCCTGGTGTTGAATGCTGTCTTCCATTCGTCGCCTGACTTGATCCGGATTAGGTTGTAAGCGCCACGGAGATCAAGTTTGGTAAAAATCCGAGCACCTTTTATACGATCAAAGAGTTCGGTGATAAGACGAATCGGGTACCGATTTTTTACGGTTATGGCATTGAGCCCCAGATAATCAATGCAGGGTCTTAAGGTCCCATCTTTCTTTTTCACGAAAAAGAAGCCCGCTCCAGCAGGAGAGCTGGAAGATCGAATGAATCCGCGATGATGGTTGTCCTTGATATACTCTGACATAGCCTGTGTCTCTGGTAGCGAGAGAGGGTATACACAGCCCCTAGTAGGGTTTTTGCCAGGTAGTAAATCTATGGGACAATCCCATGCCTGATGAGGTGGCCGGCGTTCAGATTGCGCCTTATCGAACACATCAGCGAACGGGGCATACTGTGGAGGAAGGCCCGGAGGACCAGGTGTTATAGATGATCTGTTGATTTTGAGTGGTACCACTCGGGTTAGGCATCTATGATGACAATCCGGGCCCCAGGATGTGACTTGGGGAGTACTCCAATCAACTTGTGGTGAATGAAGCTGAAGCCATGGAAGGCCAAGAACGATGGGACTAGTAGTAGCAGGAAGGACCAGCAAAGAGATTTTCTCTCGGTGTAAGGCTCCAATTTGAAGGCTCAAAGGAGTCGTACAGTGGGTGATAAGTCCATTGATGATGCGAGAGCCGTCTATAGCGGTGACCGCTATGGCGGTTTTTAATGGGGCCACTGGTAGGGACCACTGGTTAACAAGAGCACTGGAGATAAAGTTGCCGGCAGCGTCGGAATCCAGAAGTGCTTGAGAGATAAAAGATTTGGTGGCTGAGAAGATGGTAACATCAATTGCACACACTTTGGAATCCATAGAAGATGGAGAGGAGTCCAGGGACCCTAACCTTACCTCTCCAGAACTGGTTAGGGCCTGGCATTTCCCAACTTCTTAGGACATGAGTTCAGGTTGTGAGTAGGGTCAGCACAATAGATGCAGAGTCTATTTTGTATTCATCAACTTAGAACTTCCTACCTCCATGGGTTCCACTGGAGGGGGAAGATGACGAACTTGAGGTGATGGGCGAGTGAACCTCTTAGAGGTGCTTGTTCTTTCAGACTCCCTCTCACGGAATCTCATGTCTACCCTATGAGATAGGGAAATTAGATCGTCCAAGAAGGAGGGTAACTCTTGTGTGGTCAGTGCGTCTTTGATCTTATCCGTCAGACCCTGCCAGAAGGCAGCTATCAGGGCCTCGGTGTTCCATTGTAGTTCAGAGGCGAGTATCCAAAACTGAATGACGTACTGGGCCACAGAGTGTGATCCTTGGCATAGTCGGAGAATGCTGGAAGCCGCAGAGACAACGCGGCCAGGTTCATTGAAAATTTTGCGGAACATAAAAATGAAGAGTGCACTATCCTCCAATAGGGGGTCATTTCTCTCCCACAGAGGGGAGGCCCACGCAAGAGCCTGTCCGGAAAACAGAGAAATGAGGTAGGCAATCTTGGCACGGTGAGTGGCAAAATGGTGAGGTTGAAGCTCGAAATGGAGAGAGCACTGATTCAAAAAACCTCTACACATCTTGGGATCTCCATCATATTTTGAGGGAGTAGGCAGGTGTAGCGTGGAAGCAGTAGACACCTGGGATGGCACTGGGGAAGGAGAAGGCGCTTGAGGTTCAACAGTCGCTGAAACAGTTTGTAGAGGAACTCCTCAGATGGCCAGAGTCTGGAAACACTGGAACAGATGTTGCTGCCGAACATCCTGTTGTTCTACCCGAGTGATCAGATGCTGCAGCATCTCCTTAGCTGTTGGTTCCAATCCCGGGTCTGTCATGGCCTGATCTTACTGTCACGGGCACTAGGAGTTGCTTACCCGAGTTTCACCAGATGGGGCTCTGCTAGAGAGGCGGGGTTATGGCACGCACCTCAAAGCAGGCAGGTGAATGATTGGAGCGACACAACAGCAGGAGAGTAGAGATAGTCTGAGGAAGTCAGCGACTTGCAGCTATGGTTAGAGGAAAGTCAGCGACTTGGAGCAGTAAACTGGAGGCTGAAGATAATGAAGACACGAGGAGTGGACGTGGATAGGTGATGGTAGGTAGAGGAGGAGTCAGTGGTCTGCGTACAGCAAGTTGTACCACTGTAGTGATGGGAAGAATAGTACTGGTGCAGGTAGGTAGCAGGGTAGTCGGTGGTCTGCGTTCAGCAAGTTGTATAACCGCTATGGTGAGGAGTCTGGTCCAGGTGTAGGTAGGTAATAGGAGAGTCAGTGGTCTGCGTATAGCAAGTTGTACCACCGCTGTGATAGGAGGACTTGTCCAGGTGCGGGTAGGTAGCAGGGAAGTCAGTGGTCTGCGTGCAGCAAGTTGTACCACTGCTGTGAGAAGGAATGAGGACTTGTCCAGGTGCAGGAGAGTGAAGTTGAAAGGCAAGCTGTGGCTGTATGGAAACAGCGCGAGTAGAGCAATGTCTTGTGAGGCAGAGATGGAAGGCACAATGAATAGTCTGTATGGAGTAGATGCCTTGCAGTGAGGAGAAGCTGTTCACAGCAGATATGCACAATAATGCTAAGTAGTAGCGTGAGGAGATATCGTAGCTTGAGTGAAAGCTTGTCCTAAATGAAGAAATGCAGTAACACAGTCTATATGGGTACTTGTACCCTGTGCAGCAAACAACAATGGATACAACTGGTATGCGAGCAATAGGCAATAGTCAATAGTCAGTAGAGCATACCCAGTTGTGTAGATCCGGAATCAGATGAGAAGTGAAGCGTTCTAGCGGTATGGGAACCGCCGCTGAGTTGAGCATGGAGCAGCGTGGAAGCTGAAGCACGAGTAGAGCTGGAAGCAGTTTGGAAACTGTACACACGAGTAGAGCTTTAAGCAGTTTGGAAACTGCACACAGGAGTACAGCTGGAAGCAGTTTGGAAACTGCACACAGGAGTAGAGCTGGAAGCAGCTTGGAGACTGCACACAGGAGTAGAGCTGGAAGCAGTTTGGAAACTGCACACAGGAGTAGAGCTGGAAGCAGTTTGGAAACTGCACACACCTATAGAAGTTCACTGGGAGTGAGACTTCAAGATCAGGCAACTACCTAAGGCTGCAGGTGCCTTAAGTAGGGAGGGCTGATTGATCCATCAATCACATTAGTGGTCAGGTGTAGTTGTTAAAGGGACCTGCGCATGCCCAGTGCGACAGGATGGCGGACGGCCGCGGTTCCACACAGGTGTGAGCGGGAAAGAAGGAGAACCACGTACCAGAGTGGAGGCACTCACACTCCGGTGAGTGACAGGCCCCCTGCATCACAATGTCCCCCTTTCTGCTTCACACTGCCCCCTCCTGCTTCACACTGCCCCCCTCCATCACAATGTCCCCCCCTGATTCGCACTGCCTCCCCCCCTTGCTTCACAATGTCCCCCCTCCTGCTTTACCCTGCCCCCCTCCATCACAATGCCCCCCCTCCTGAATCACACTGCCTCCCCTTCATCACACTGCCCCACCTCCATCACAATGTCCACTCTCCTGCTTCACACTGCACCCCTCCTGCTTAACACTGCCCCCCCTCCATCACAATGTCCCCTCTCCTGATTTGCACCCCCCCTCCTGCTTCACAATGTTCCCCCTACTGATTCACAGTGGCCCCCTCCATCACAACATCCCCCTTTCTGCTTCACACTGCCCCCTCCTGCTTCACACTGCCCCCATCCATCACAATGTCCCCCCCTGATTCGCACTGCCCCCCTCTTGCTTCACAATGTTCCCCCTACTGATTCACAATGTCCCCCCTCCTGGTTTACCCTGCCCCCCTCCATCACAATGCCCCCCTCCTGCTTCACGCTGCCTCCCCTTCATCACACTGCCCCACCTCCATCACAATGTCCACTCTCTTGATTCACACTGCCGCCCTCCTGCTTCACAATGCACCTCTCCTGCTTCACAGTGCCCCTCTCCATCACAATGTCCCCCTTTCTGCTTCACATTACCCCCTTCCTGCTTCACACTGCCCACCTCAATCACAATGTCCCCCTACTGATTCACAATGTCCCCCCTCCTGCTTTACCCTGCCCTCCTCCATCACAATGTCCCCCCCTCCTGCTTCACACTGCCCCCCTCCATCACAATGTCCCGCCTCCTGATTTGCACTGCCCCCTCCATCACAAAGTCCCCCCTCCTGCTTCACACTGCCCCCTCCATCACAAACTCCCCCCTCCTGCTTTATACTGCCCCCCTGCCTGCTTCACAATGCACCCCTCCTGCTTTACACTGCCCCCTGTCATCACAATGTCCCTGCTCCTGCTTCACACTGCTCCCCTTCATCACAATGTCCCCCTCCTGCTTCACAATAACCTCCCTCCATCACACTGCCCCCCTTACTTCACACTATCCTCCCTCCTGCTTCACACTGCCCCTCTCAATCACAATGTCCCCCTCCTGATTCACACTGCCCCTCTTTTGCTTTACACAGCCCCCCTCCTGATTCACAATGCCCCCCTCCTGATTTATAATGCCCCCCCTCCTGATTCACAATGTCCCCCCTCCTGCTTCATACTGCCCCCTCTTCCTGCGTCACACTGACCCCCTCCTTCACAATGTCCCCCTCCTGCTTCAAACTGCTCCCCTCCTGCTTCACACTGCCCACCTCCATCACAATGTCCCCCTTTCTGCTTCACATTGCCCCTTCCTGCTTCACACTGCCCACCTCAATCACAATGTCCCCCCTACTGCTTCACACCCTCTCCCCTTGCTTCACAATGTTCCCCCTACTGATTCAAAATATCCCCCTCCTGCTTTAGGACTACAGCTGCTCCTCTCTGCCAGGCTCTTCACTGACACTGTCGGGACATGATAATGATGTCGCGCCCGAAAGGCAGTGAGGAGGAAGGGTAGGAGGAAGAATGGAGGAGAGACAGTGCATTACCTTCGGCAGTGTTTGTGGGTGGGGTGCAATTACACGCCCCACCCCCTGTGGAACTGTGAGGCGGCGGCCAGGGGTTGTGGAAGTTAAGCTCAGCCAGCCACCGCAAGAATGAATGCACACCAGCGGTGCCCCCTAGAACCGACACCCTAGGCAGCTGCCTAATGCTGCCTAATGGTAGCGCCTGGCCTGCTTTTTGGTCATATATATTAATTGAGCACAAGAGAGTTGTCAATTATACATTACTTGCATATAAACTATAATTATCTGTATGCAGACTGAATCAAGAATTTGCTATGCATTTAATGATCAAGTTAATGATCAAGCTAAATATCAACACTGTAACAGTATCACCGCCAGCCGTGCAATAAATGATGTGTTCCAGCAGGTAAGTTTTATTAGCAGGCTTAAGGTAAGATACAGACTATTCAGTTATGTCTAGAGTATACATAAATCATTGGTGTTTTTGAATAATAATGTCTGGGTGGTCAGCTGTCCTCCCACTATCCAAAGACCTCCTGCTCTGCTTATTGTGCCTCAAACTGATTTTCACTTCCCTGAAAATCTGTGGGTAGAGGGTAAGATTGGAAAGGATGAGGATGAGTGAAGGTGGCAGGAATGAGGTGAGTAAAATGGAAGGTAGAAGCACAGCAGGTAGATGGACAGGATATTGAGGAAGGTGTGTTAGAGTAAAGTAAGGAAAAGGGAGAGAAAAATAACAAAATTAGGAGGATCAAAGGACAAGGCTGTTGGTGGACTATGTTGTTCTCTCCTACCTGTTATTGCATATTTCACAGACTCCTGCTGGCTTCTTGTCTGGATCCTGCAATGTTGGTGCTTGTTTGGAAAGTGTATAGGTACATGAAATCTAGAAGGCCAAACAATAAGTGAACACAATACATAACACAGATCACACTGTATAAAATACATGCATCCAACCTTCAAAAGGGCAACACATTACCCTTAATTTTGAGAATGGAAGAACAAGCTGAAAACAGTATACCCACATAACTCATCCCAAAATGCCACCACATGACACTCACATGACCCAAATTCATATGTCTCTTCACCTACAACAATCCACTTACCTTGTCCTCTCTCCCTTCTTAACATGATTCTGATAGCTCCTTATCACTGATACACTAGGAACGCGCTGCATAGTGATGAGATTACCACGTTCCATGCTCCCATCTATCAATGACTGGACACTGCTTCATCCACGGACAAAAGCAAAAGAAAAATAATAAAAAGTTCAATTAATAGGGGTGGGGCAGGCAGGTAATTACAAACCCCTGGTCAGCCTGGGCCCCTTGCACCTGTACACATATACTCCATCAACTCACTTCTATGGTGGCCCTAACACTAACTATAATTTACTAGCAAATATTTGTAACTGCACCCATTGAAAAAAAACTCTACTTATATATTACTTACCATATTAAGAAGGCGGGTTTGACTTTCAGATTTCTTTAATGTATTGATTTGTACATGCCCTTCCGCAACGTTCACGTATATCCTGGTATCACATGCGGGGCCCGCATTCGGGTTCCTGCACGCTTAACTGCTCCACGCAGGGGTCTCTCTAAGCGTTGAGCAGTGTCCGTCCGATGGCGATCTTCGATCTTCTTTTAAAAACTTCTTTTCTTTACTATTGGTGCCTTTCTCATTAGCAGGGTATTTAAGCCACCTGGACCAGTAGAAGGTACCGGTTCTTTGTGTGTCAAGCCCTGACAGTGCCAGAAGTGGCTCCCTTTGCTCCTGTTGCTTCAGCTAGCTGTTCCAGGGATCTCCTGGTTGCTCTTCAGTGCCTCTCATCCCCAACCGTCACCTCCTCATGTTCAGCTCGCTGTTCCAGTGATTTTAGTTGTTGTTAAGTGCTACTCATCCACAGACATCACTTCCTCGTGTTCAGTCCGCTGTTCCAATGATTTCTCAGTTGCTCTTCAGTACTACTCACCCACAGCTCTCTCCTTCTCAAGTCTGTTCACTTCTCTGTGGTTTTCTCACTGCAGAGTTTCTACTACTCCTATATTCTCCATACGGGTGTCATCTAATGCTCTCCCTGCGGGCCGCAAACTGCGGTGGAGTTGCTGCAAAGCACATACCCTCCTTGTGAAGACAATCTGTCCTGCTAGACTCTGCACATCTGGGTAGAGTAGTGCCATATTAGACAGACCTTGGGATCCTATATTTCAGTTTCAGACCGTGACAGTAAGAACAGGCCCTTCAACAAAGGGTATGCTTCAACACCTGGTAGGAAGAGTCGAAAAACAAGAAGCCACACAGCGTCAGTTGCTGCAGTGTCTCCAACCCCTAACTACACGCCTAGACACTTTACAGGCCGCTCAGTCTACAGTGCAGTTCTCAGATGCTCCTGAACCTAGCCATTCACAGGCTCCTGTGTCCACTTCTTCTTCGCTCCAACTTCCAGCTCCTATCATATTTGACACCAAGGTTTTCCGCAGTTTCTTGAACCAATGATCAATTTAATTCGAATTTCAGCCTTACGATTTTCCCACAGAAAGGACAAAGGTTGCTTACATAATATCTTTGTAAACCGGAGAAGTCCAGGCTTGGGCCTCTCTGTGGGAGAAAGATGACCCTTTGCTTAGAGACTGTGCCGCCTTCACATCCACTTTTCAAATAATTTTTGATGAGCCCAGACGAGTTTCTTCTGCAGTTGCTAGAATCCTTAGACTCCGTCAAAGAACTCGTCCTGTGGCACAATATGTCTTTGAATTTCGCACGCTTTCATCGGAACTCCGCTGGAATAACGATGCTCTTGTGGCTATCTTCTGGCAGGGGATAAAGCGACTAAAAAAAGGATACCTTAGCTCCCAGGAATTACCATCCACCTTGGACACCCTGACATCCTTGTGCAACCAATTAGATCTCAGGTTCCGAGAAAGATCTGCTGAAAAAGAACCCTCTCACCAGACCACTGTCAAATTGGCCCCCCTGGTTCCAGCACACCTCTCGCCCCCTTGATGAGCCAATGCAACTTTAACCCCCGAGGACCAAAAGAGAAGGCATGGGCATAATCAATGTTTTTATTGCACAGAGTCTGGTCACTTCCTCAGTTCGTGTTTTAAAAGATCAGGAAACGCCAAGCCCTAGCCTGCTCCAGAGAGGTCAGGTTGTGGATGTCTAAACTCTCTTCTGTCACAATTCTGATATGAAGAGTACCTGCTAAAGTTTGCATAGCTCATGTAGAATGTGCAGAGTCTAATGCGGCCCCTGGTCTTTTCCAGAAACCCCCGCAAGGAGGTATGGGTTTTGCTGCGGGAGACGCGCAGGTCACGGTCCTTTACTGAGCCGTATAGTGAGGTACAAGAGAGAGTAGTCAGGTAAGCCAGATCTGTAACGAGCTAGCAGCGGAGGTACACAGGGAGGAATCCAATAGAATGTTCAGATAAGTCGGGTTGGTAACTTCCAGAAGGGATCAATGCACAGGGAGAATCCAATAGAGTGGTCAGACAAGCTGGGTCAATAGGAAACACTGGAGAGCAGGAGAAATAATCAGGATAAGCCAAATAATACACAGAAACACTGGAGCAGGAATGACCCAATTCTCTGGCACCAACATGGTGTCAGAGTCAGTCTTAAATAGAGCTAGTGGCCAATGATATGCCAGCTGCATGATGATCGGCCGCCACCATGGATGCGAATAGCGTCCCATTGCCAGTGGGAAGTGCATGAGCAATAGGACCTGTAAAGTATCGTGTCTGACTGCCAGGCAACCAGACTCGACGGAGGAAGTGACAGGCTGTCGTCCCGAAGGAGCAGAGAGATGGAGCCTAACATCTCCTACTGATGTATTTGTACCATGCCTATTTTATTGCAGATTTTTTTTTTACTCATAACACCCCGGCTCTGCTGGATTCGGGTGCAACTGGTAATTTTATTTCTTACTCCTTCGTGTCCCAGTGGTCCGTGCCTACAATTCCATTAAATATTCCTATCGTCATCACTGTCATTGACGGTCCACGTCTCGCCAACGGGACTATTTGTCGCAAACTGAACCCATCACACTTTAATTTAGAGCCCTGCACTCTGAACAAATCTCTTTCCTCGTACTGGTCCAAACTACCCCACCACTTATCTTGGGACTAACTTGGCTTCAACTTCACTCTCCGCATGTGTATTGCAACTCCTCGCAAATTCTGGCTTGGGGGCCCTCTTGTCATTCACTTTGCTTGCCCTGGACTAAACCTCTTCAAGTGTCTACTGATTCTTCAATCAATCATCCTCAGCTCTACCTCCTTAATACTTCTCCTTTGCTGATGTATTTGATAAAGGCCACTCAGGAGCTTCTACCACCCCATCTCCATTGGGATTGCCGATTGAAGTTCTTCCAGGTATGACTCCCTCTAGGGGTTGCATTTACTCTTTCACTGCCAGAGACACAAGCCATGGCTGATTACATCCAAGAGAACCTACAATGTGGCTTTATTGAACCCTCTGTTTCTCCTGCTGGAGCAGATTTCTTTTTTGTAAAGAAAAAAGACGCATCCCTATGGCCCTGCATTGATTATTGCGGTTTGAACAAAATAACTATAAAGAATCGCTGTCCCATCCTATTGACCCAAGGTTTTCACCAAGTTAGACCTGCAAGGGATTTACAACCTCATCAGAATTCGAGCTGCAAAGCGTGGAAGACCACCTTTAACATCCGCGATGGTCACTATGAGTATCTCGTAATGCCCTTTAATGCCATCGCTGTCCTTCAGAGTTATGTCAATGAGATCTTCAGCGATCTGCTCTACTCTTGTGTAGTAGTATATCTTGATGACATACTTATTTTTTCAAGATGTTGCCTCTCACCATTTCCATTTCTCAGAGGTCCTTTCCAGACTCCATAAGAACCAGCTTTTCTGCAAACTGGAGAAATGTTCGTTTAAAGCTCCATCTACGCCATTTCTTTGTTACATCGTCTCAGGCTCTGGTCTACTAATGGACTCCGAGAAGATTAGAGCTATCTTGGATTGGCCACTTCCATCTGGCCTCAAACCAATTCAGTGTTTCTGGGCTTTGCAAATTACTATAGACAGTTCATACAGAATTACTGCACCATCATTGCTCCCATTTCTGCCCTTACTCGAAAGGGAGCTAACGCCAAGGTTTGGTCCCCAGAGGTACTAGAGGCTTTCACTTTTCTTAAGGAAGCGTTTTCCTCGACTCCTATTTTCAGACAACCGGATGCTTCCCTACCTTTTTTCTTAGAGGTTGATGCATCCACTGAAGGCGTGGGAGCTGTGCTCTCCCACAAATCCATCTTAAATAAACTCCTACCTTGTGCTTTCAATTCCTTCAACTTCTTACCCTCAGAGTACAACTATACCATTGGGGTTAAGGATTTATTGTCCATTTAGATGGCTCTACCAGAATAGTGTTATCTACTTGAAGGAGACCGATATCCAATTACCATCTTTGCAGATCACAAAAATCTCCTATACCTTCAGTCAGCCCAGTGCCTTAATCCGCGCCAGGCTCGTTAGTAACTATTCTTCTCTCGCTTTGACCTTTGCATACTTACAAACCTGGCCATATGAGCAAGAATGCGGATGCTCTCCCCTGAGCTTTTGATTCCACCCAAGACGCCAATCAATCTTTTGAACATCCCATTTTGGATCCCAGATTTTTTCTCTACTCATCGCTGTCTTATCATCCTATCCCACATCCAGACAAGATTTTTGTTCCTCCTCGTTCCAGAAAAGGTTCATTCACTAGTTCTTTCTTCTCCGGTTTTAGCACAAATTATGTAAAGGAGTCCAATTTGTTTCCAAATTTTGACGAGCACTATGTAAAGCCCTCAAATTCCCAGTTTCATAAGGGTTTGCTTCATATGTCAGATTCTGCGATTAAAAATATATCTGTAGTGTTATATAAGACTATTTCTATGCTCTATGTCTTATTATTGTCTCAGGTATCTCCGAGAGAGTTAGATCTGCTCAGAATAAAATGGGAAACTGATCTAGGGTTTCTTTCTGATGAGGAGTGGTGGAAAATACTAGACATGCCACATCTTGTCTTAAGTTTCAGCAGATCCATTTTTACATGGTACACAGAGTATACTTAACACCAGAGAAGATGCATGCAATGGGACTGCGCACCTCTTCGAAGTGCCCCAAGTTCGGTATCACTAAGTGCACTTTTTGACCTCTTTGATATGCCCTAAGATCTGTCTGTTTGGCACTACACTAAAAGAAAAGGGTTATCCACCCTCATCAGGATGATATAGTGAATTTGTGGTGTCACCAGATAGATGGTTAGCGCTCAGCCCTAAGCAGCTACAATAAATTTGACCTGTAGTACAATAAAAATACTATGGTGGTATCATCGGCCTAAATGTTCACAAGATATCAGTGTATAATATTGATAGCAACATAGGCAGGGATAGATGTTTATTTAAATGGAATGTTAGATATGTTATTTGTATGTTATAACTAAAAAATCTCAATAATAATACTTTATTTAAAGTAAAGCCCACAAGATTCAATTAAGTTTCTCTTCAGCATACCATCCACAATCTAATGGTCAGACAGAGAGAGTTAACCAGGACCTTGAAACCTTCCTCAAAATCTTCTCCTCTGCCAACAAAGATAACTGGGTTGATCTATTACCCTGGGCAGAGTTTACCCACAACAACCTGTTTCATGAGTTCACATCTGCAACTCCATTCTTAGTGGTCTATGGTCTACATCCTCCTCTTCCCAAATTTTCAGCTCTCCCTTACACCCAGATTCTCATGTGGATGCTCTCCAGCATGACTTCTCTTCCATCTGTCCCTGGGTTGTAACCTGTCTCAGAAAATCTTCAGATCGTTATAAACGCTTTGCTGACAAGAGGTGCCAGGCAGTTCTGGCACTTTGATTGGGAGATAGGGTGTGGCTCTCCACCCAGAACATTCATCTTAAAGTCCCTTCTATGAAATTTGCTCCATGCTTCATCGGTTCTTACAAGATTGTCCGGGAATGTTTGTTTCAAATTACAGCTTTCTCCATCTCTCCACATCTCCAATACATTTCATGTCTCCCTGCTTAAACCATTAATCATCAACAAATTTTCTTCGGCTACACCTTCGTCTTTTCCACCCAAGCTTCAAAAAGCTTGGACTGCAATCAAATATCTGGTGGACTCAAAGGATTTTGGCCTCGAAGAACGGGGCCAAAGCCCCGTTGAGTCATGGGTCAATGTTTCGGATATACATGCTCCTGCTCTCCTACGAAAATTCAATTCCAAATTTCCTCCGAAAGAGCTATCCGAGGTGTCCTGTGGCCACCTTTAAAGGGGGAAGGCGGGGTACTAACACACACCGGGCACTCGGATTCCAGCACAGGGTCCATCTCGGCGCAGCGTGCCGCGTCCATCCGGTGGCAGCAGCCATCTTGAATTTGGATCTGTGCATGTGCAGACCCGGTCTTCATATAAAATCTCATCTTCTTTACTATTGGTGCCTTTCTCATTGGCATTTAGGGTGGCATTGGCATTGGTATTTAAGGCACCTGAACCTGCAGGGACTCTCATTGTTTAGAGATTGAAGCGCCTTGAAATAGTGTGTGGCTTATCATATTTTTGAATGCAACGGCCAGAAGTTTGAGGTGGCAGCTAGTGGTGTTTCGTGATGGGATGATTTGATTGTGATAGCTTGAGCACCCCATTAGTTGGCTCTTATGTAGTATTTATTCAGATATTACATTTTCTATTGTAGATTTGCTTGTAAATATGTTATCATCATCTTTCGTATTTTACCCTTTCTATTTTGAGTACTATTTATTTGCCATACCTCTTGTGTTTTCTTTCACAACTGGCTTAGCATAAAAATTCCTGTTATCAGTAATTTTTCACTTGGTTTTCTATTGCTTTTTAGATTTGGTCACTAGATGGCAGATTTAGGAGTGTTTTTGATAGCTGTATTAGTGATTAGTTTGCTGGTAGTAATCCTGGTTAAATGTATTGTACTGAATAAAAACAAAAAAATAAAGATCATGCTTGTTGCTGATATACCTAATAATACAGAAGTGGAAGTTGCTCAATCAATTTATAGGATCATAGCAGGTGTCTGAATAGATATGACAATACCACAATCACAGCAAAAGCAAGATGTTCCTCATGCTTGTTATTAACAGATGAGAGGATGGTACCCATGTAAACATGAATTAGAATTGTCTCCTTACATTAACGACTGCTCTCATAACCATTTTATGTTATTAACTTTATGCAATGCATAAGGGCTTTGGAAGTCCCATTTCTTATTTTAGACTGCAGATAAGTGAAATCCTAAGCATCTATATAAAATGACATAATAAGTTTCCTCTGCAGATGACAAAGTATATATAGCTGACACATAAATGATGTATTTTCCTTTTCAGTCCTAGGTTTTTGTAATTAGAAGTATATTAGTTGCAAATAGCGAGCATCTTCTGGACAAACCTGTGAATAACAACTATCTATATATAAGAAGAACCATTTGAAAATATGGTGTGTGACAAGGGGACTCCCTCATAGTCACCAAACAAACCCCCATCACACCCACAACTCATATAATTCAAACTTGATGTAAACAAATGTATATCAGCAATATGAAATAACTCAAACAATATTCCCATGAGCAAACATTTGTAAAAAAAGAAATACTAAAATAAGAAAAGTAACAATCAGTAACTAAGTTAAAAGTAATATGTGTATACCAATTACAATTCACATAGCGTCACTAAATAAACAAAATAATGGCCTGAGCTCAGTGGTTGAAGTGGGCAGGCATACGGTGGTATGCCATATTGCCATGCTTCTCCTACTGCTTTGATTGTAAAATTATCAAATTTCATTTATTTACATTTTCCATACTGCCACTTCTAAATTTCCACTTCGACCACTGCTTGGACTAACATTGAAAAACAGCATATCAATTTGCATTAGCACCAAGGGGCCTTGTGTTGTAAGTGTACACCCATCACTGTATATGCATATGTATTTCTATGAGCTTGCCAGAGCCAAACTGCAGTCCAAACCATACACATAAATCTGTAGAACAAATATACACAGACATGTGAAAGAGAAAGTACATTCTTACTCAAATCCATACTTTAACATAAAAAAACACGTTGCAAATCCCTACACTGGCTCCCTGTGTCCTCCGGAATCAAATTCAAATTACTCGCCCTTACCTAAAGCACCCTCACAACTATTCCAATCTCAACTCTGAATCACATTTACTCCTCTTGTTTCAGCTATGCTATCTTTCACTTAGAATGTAAGCTCTCTAATGATCAGGGTCCTTTATACCCTTTGTTTTCATGTCTGCATTTATTTTGTCTACCTTGTATGTCCCTGTTTTATGTATGTACTATTTTCCCTATTGTACGGTGGTGCAGAGCACTGTGGCGCCTTACAAATCTCCAATAATAATAATAATAATAATAATAATAAAAAGAAATATGTACCAATCATGTAAGCTATGGAAGTTCCATAGGAACAATGGATTCTAAAAAATGACTAGGCTGCATAGCCTGTACCCCATACTAAGGGGCCAGCCTCATGTTGTCCCAAAGCATTCAATGAAAGTCTGGTTGGTAGCAGAAAATTTTGGGTAAGGGACAAGGGAGATAGTTACATTTACTGTGATGTTAGTAAGCGCATGTACAGTATCTTATATATACACTCAGTAGCCACATTATTAGGTATACCTGCACATGAATGTGAATATCTAATCAATCAATTATGTAGCAGCAACTCAATGCATAAAAACATGCAGACATGGTCAAGAGGTTCAGTTGTTGTTCAGACCAAACACCAAAATGGGGAAGAAATGTAATACAACTGACTTTGACCGTAGAATGATTGTTGGTGCCACACATGGTGGTTTGGTAGCTCAGTAACTGCTGATCTCCCAGGATTTTCACATAGAGTTTACAGAGAATAGTGCACAAAAACATCCAGTGAGTGTCAGTTCTGTAGGCGAAAATGGCTTGTTAATGAGAGAGGTGAGAGGAGAATGGCCAGACTGGTTCAAGCTGACAGGATGGTGACAGTAGTTTAACTAACCTTGCATTACCCAGGGCCGGTGCAAGGTTGCCCGGCACCCTAGGCAAAGCTTAAACTTGCCGTTCCCCCCCCCCCCCCCCCGCCCAATAAAAAAAAATCTAATTTCCCAGCCACTAACACACTTAAAAATAATAACTCTTACCATCTCTTGGCTGGCTACAATGCAGTCCAGATGTCTGACGCAGCACTGATGTCTGATGCAGAATGCTGTCCAGGCTTCACTGCTGCCCAGGAGCAAACACAGGATATCTAGAGGGGAGGCTCCAAATGCTAGACTTCAGAACAAAACAAACGAAAGAAAAGAAAACATGACATCACTCACCTGTTACACACTGACATGTACCCCGCTGCCCACCAACTTCACTCACACATGCCCATCTGCCCACTAGCTGTTCTCACATATGTCACCCCTTGCCCATCAGCTTGTGTCACATATGCCAGCCGCATAACACCAGCTTTACTCACATGCCCCCCTGCCCACTACTTGGCTCTCCTCTGTTGCTGTCTATTAATGTATTCTGTAGATGATATATTAAATATACTAACACATGCAAATAAATAGAGAAAGGTAATCTAAATGACAGATAATCCAGACCGTTCTATTTGATTTGCATTTGTTAATGTATTCTGCAGATGTAAAATTAATTATACTAATAGAGGGCAACAAAGGAGAGCCAAATAGAGGGCAAATACTAAAACACATAAATGGTTCCTTAACTATCCTACAGTAGCCCCAGCAAGGTGAATTAAAGCTGTGCTTCATTATGCATAGCTTCATTTTGTCACGGCACTATTTTAGTATAAAGACACCATAGTCTCTAACTTAAGGACATTTCTAAGTGTAATCCCCCGTCTCCCTATTTTCTCCAGCCTCCTCCTCCCCCCCCCAATTTTCTGTAGCATCCATTCTCCCCCCCTTTCTGTAGCCTCCATTTCCCCCCCCTTTGTATAGCCTCCATTCTCACCCCCTTTGTATAGCCTCCATTCTCTCTCCCCCTTTGTATAGCCACCATTCTTCCCCCTTTGTATAGCCTCCATTCTTCCCCCTTTGTATAGCCTCCATTCTTCCCCCTTTGTATAGCCTCCATTCTCCCTCCTTACTGTAGCTTCCATTCCCCCCTCTTTCTGTAGCCTCCATTCTCCCCCCTTTGTATAGCCTCCATTCTCCCCCCTTTGTATAGCCTCCATTCTCCCCCCTTTGTATAGCCTCCATTCTCCCCCCTTTGTATAGCCTCCATTCTCCCCCCTTACTGTAGCTTCCATTCCCCCCTCTTTCTGTAGCCTCCATTCTCCCCCCTTTGTATAGCCTCCATTCTCCCCCCTTTGTATAGCCTCCATTCTCCCCTCTTTGTATAGCCTCCATTCTCCCCCCTTACTGTAGCTTCCATTCCCCCCTCTTTCTGTAGCCTCCATTCTCCCCCCTTTGTATAGCCTCCATTCTCCCCCCTTTGTATAGCCTCCATTCTCTCCCCTTTGTATAGCCTCCATTCTCCCCCCTTACTGTAGCTTCCATTCCCCCTCTTTCTGTAGCCTCCATTCTTCCCCTTTGTATAGCCTCCATTATCCCCCCCTTTGTATAGCCTCCATTCTCCCTCCTTACTGTAGCTTCCATTCCCCCCTCTTTCTGTAGCCTCCATTCTCCCACTTTTGTATAGCCTTCATTCTCCCTCCTTACTGTAGCTTCCATTCCCCCCTCTTTCTGTAGCCTCCGCTCTCCCCCCTATGTATAGCATCCGTCCCCCGTCCCCTCCTGTTATCTGTAGCCTCCTCTTTCCTGTACTCACCTTAACTTCCTTCCTTTCTCTTCTTCCTCTCTTCTGTCTTCTTTCTCTGTCTCCTCTACACTGGCAGCGTCATGCGTCGTGACGTCACGACGCTGCCAGGCGCCGGGTAAATTTTAAAATGCGATGCTGCTACAGTGCAGCACCGCATTATAGCAAGTGGGTGAGCGAGTGGGCGGGCGGGCGAGCGAGCGAGCGGGGCAGGTGAGCGAGCGGGAGCATTTATTTATAAATTATTACTGGGTCCCCCGCTTCAGTGCCGCCCTCCAGAGCCCGGCGCCCTAGGCAACTGCCTAACGTTGCCTAATGGGCGCGCCGGGCCTGGCATTACCACAGTGTTATGCAGAAGAGCATCTTTGAATGCACAGATCATTGAGTCTTAAAATGTATGGGCTACAGCAGCTAGAGCAGCTAGAGACTACAATGGGTTCCACTCTTGTCAGCTAAGAACAAGAAATTGAGGCTGCAGGCTCAACAAGACTGGACAGTGGTAGATTTATAAAATGTTACATCTGATGAATCGTGATTGCTGCTGTGGCATGCAGATGGTGAAATCAGAATTTGTCATAAACAACATAAATCCATGGATCCATCCTACCTTGTATGAATGGTGTATGATGTATTTTGTTGTTTTTGTAACTGAAATTATACTTATTTAAATATTATTTATTCTTTTGATATTTAACTATACAGATGCCACCAGTGCTACTCTGCTTCTTCCACTTGAACTGTTGTATTCCAGACTTCCGCTGCTTAAGTGACGTGATGGCTTATTTACTAACGCCAGGCAGCGGAAGATGTGAAAACAGCTGTTCAAGTGGAAGAAGTGGTGCTGGTAAGTTACAGTGCCATCTGTACAATTAACAACTACCTTTCTTTTTTATATAAATTAATTCAAATAATTTAAACCGTACTGCATTAAAAATCATGCTTTATTCCAAAAATCTGTTCCGGTATTGCAGCCCAGTGGATCCTGACCCTCTTGGACTGACCACAAAGAAATAAACATTCTAGGCAAATACTGCCTTATAACAGGATCATAATAAAAGAAAATATTAATATGAAATCTCAAGCATTTGAAATGATTACATTTAGTCTTCTATTGACTAGGGTTATTTATTCCATTGTAAAGTCTGCTGAAACGTAAGAGTGAGTGTGTAGTCATTGGATCTAAATCAGGCCTGTCCAAACTGCAGCCCTCCAGATGTTTGTGAAACTACAAGTCCCAGCATGCCCTTTCAGCTATCAACTGGTTGTCTACCAGCAAAGCATGCTGGGACTTGTAGTTTCACAACACCTGGAGGGCCGCAGGTTGGGACAGGCCTGATCTAAATGTTTAAAAAATGTGACCAGTGGAACCAGGTGGAGCCCAGTGCTGGGGGACCTCTACCCACCTTTAAATTTGATTCTTACCTAGTTCAGATTCAAATATGAGACACTGGTTGGGAGATTCGGAGTTAGCAAAAGTTAGGGACAACACACTACCACCACCGCTCCAGACAAACAGGTCTTGCAAGTTATATAATAATGATAACCTAAAACTGGGCTGTTTCTTGCAGCTGCAACCAGAACTGAACCTGATGCTGTTTTTTAATATATACCATATAGTTGAGCCTTGCCTTGGACAACAGATCTCTGAGTGCAGGGGCAGGATGCTCCCATGAAATCAGAAGTCATACAAGGAGGCATGGTAGAGTAGTGACACCTCAGAATGTAAATCTGAGATAATAGAGTCAATGGAAGTGCTGGTAGGATGCATAAAATAATAATGCAGGGGTAGATTAAAATAATAATCAGTGTTAGGGTTATAATAAGTATAGTGATTTTCCAATATAGATATCACAATCTATTTCAGCCTTGATGTAATCTGAAGGCCATAGGCCTAGAGTAGTATTTGCTTTAAAAGTGAAATGCAAGAGACTTGCTATGATGGGGACAGCCCAGGGGCCTCAGCATCTGTGCTGTCCCAGCATTCATCGGGTACGGGGCGAAACTGCCACAAGCTCCGGCTGTCAGCTGGACAATGGCAGGAGCTTACAGCAAATGTTATGCTGTTAGCTGCCTGCTGTCACTGTAGTCCTTCCACGGTGCACAGTAATCTCCTTACTAAGGAGATCTTGTGAAAGTGAGATCTCCTCAGTAAGGAGCTTACTGCGCACCGTAGAAGGACTGCAGTGACGGAAGCCGGAAGTAGGCAAGTGCTCGGGGGGGGGGGGGGGGGGGGAGCGAGCTCTATTTGTGTCCGCTTCCACCTGCTGCTGTCTAGCACTAAAATATCCTTTTGGTCCATCCCTGCATTGTTTATGTCTGGTTCAACCTGCTACTATCTAGTGCACTACTAGTAAGTGCACTCTGTTCCTGTATCTGCTATGTCCGCTCCACATGCTGCTGAACTATTGCTGTTTTCCTTTCCTGCATTGATTGTCTCTAGTTCCACCACATGCTATCTAGCACAGAGCTATCTTTGTGCTCCATTCCTACATTGCCTATGTCTGGTTCCCCATGTTGCTGTAACGCCTGCGATAAACTTACCTTACAATCGATAGTCACCTCCTGTCCGTTTCCGAGACACCCCAGCCACTCTCCTATCCCAGCAGGCCAGCAACCGAACCTCTGTCACCTCACTCCACTTCCCTCTACGGAAGAAACAGAAATTAAGGCCATGACTACCAGGAGAGGGCTGTCCGAGACCACAGCAATGAGCAGAGACACTCAAGTCAATCTAGCTTGACGCCACTTCGTTTTACTCTTGCCAAGGGCGCGGTATTACAAATACTTGGGACCAGGAGCAGTCCTGCCCCAAGTACTCCATTCACCTCTCGGTGAGGGCCTAACCAGAAGAAGGAATGGAGCGCTATACTCACCGGTCACTCCAACTTCCGGTCCCTGCTCCTCTCCGTCACCTGTGGACGACAGACACAACACAGCCTTCCTCTACTCTACCAGTGAGGCTAGTATGTACAACCCACACAACTGACACTAACTAACAACAGGCGGCCCGACACTAACAGAACTAACTAGTGGCCAGGAACGCAACTTTACTATAAACTGGGTGCAGTGTACTGCCTAAGCCTCCACCCTCTACTTTATGGTGAACATTAGCTGGTGTTCACATTCTATTCCGGAGGGCTGTTCCTATAACCCTCACCAAGGTCATACTGAGAAGACTATCTTCTCACTATGGGGTCACTCACGGAATCCTAAGGACCAGTCGCACGTGGCACAAAAGATGCTCACTGGAGCAGCGCACCACTGGAGTGTCAAATGCCGCACAGAACCGCCATTCGTCACTACCGGAACTCGAAACAGCTGCCTTCACTCAAGCAGAACACCACCCCAATCTGGAAGCACCAGGGACCCTGCCGGAACTTAGGACTGGAACACACAAATAGAACCACAGGACGCCCCTGGAACTCAAATGGGCTGTGCTGCACTGCCAGTGAGTTGCCCAATCACTGCCTCTGGAAACCAGCGTAACCCCAGGGACCTACGGGACAGGAAGACTACTGTGTATTCTTCCCTAACTATGTGTATGCTCTTAACTACACCTTGTCTGAACAGTCACAGGTTATTGCAGGAAAACAGTAAGGACACAAGAGCCTACCTTTAATGGGGGCCTGACGTCTTGCACCTGTAAAGAAACACACACAGCACAACCAAACACAATGCACAATACAGTATTCGCCGGCAAAATAAGACTTTGCTACGGTATCTGGAAGGCTGACCACGTAATACACACAACTGCTATCTAACCGGACAATTTAGTATAGCACTAACAGGAGCCTTCTACTGTTGCCTAGGACTATCACGTAGCGTACTCACCACACACTGGGACTGCACCCTACTCTAGTTATGGGCTCTCACGCCCGTTCTACCTCAGGGCCTTGTGCCCTTTGCACACCATGGGCTCCAGGCCCAGGTACCTACAGGGCATTGTGCCCTGACTATGGGCTCCTGCCCCCTCTGCCTAGGGCCTTGTGCCCTGTCACAGGTACCTACAAGGCCTTGTGCTCTTCTAACTATGGGCTTTATGCCCCTACCTAGGGCCTTGTGCCCTGTCACTATGGGCTTTATGCCCCCTGACCAGGCCTTATGGCCTTACCTAACTATGGGCGCTAGCCCACTAACTAGGGCCTTGTGCCCTTTTGCTTTAATGGGCTTAAAGACCCCTGAATACCTATAAGGGCTTTATGCCCCTAACTGTGGCCATGGGCCTTGTGCCCGACCATGCCCACGGGCCTTGTGTCCGACCTAATGCAGAGTATACTTACCTGCTCCACGCAGGATACTCAACTTGCTTCCGACGTCTTCTTTTCTGGGTCTCCAGACCCTCCAGCCGGCGGTGCCTCTTCTCCTCTTCGGCGCGGCAGTCTTCTGGAAGGGTGCGCTCTTAGCCCTTACAAGGGTTCCCCGCCGATGTCTCCCGCGTTCTCCTGTGTTCTTCTGGGCGGGGGCGCTCTTAGCCCTTACAAGGGCTCCCTGCCAACGTCTCCGGCGGTGACTTCTTGTGGCAGGGTAGCTCCTTGCCCTGACAAGGGCACCCTGCCACCTCCGCTGGCGTTTCTGTATGGATCCGGCACTCCGGACGTCCCATGCCATCTTATTCTCTCTCCGCCGATGAACTTCTGCTAAGGTGGCGCCGCCTGGCGGCTTAAATAGACGCAGGGTCATCACTTGGTGCCATCGCAAGCGCTCATTGGCTTGCCGCGGCACCAAAAACTTAAGCGGCCGGAGCCCTCATTTGCGCATCTTCCCTCTGCGGCTGACACCTGCGGAAATAGAAATATACTTACTGGCGCTAGAACGCAGGGATGGTAAGTCACAGTTATTATTTACAAATTATGGGTACTGCCGTGGGGACCAGGTTCGCGCCGAGCTACGCCAACCTGTACATGGCAGCCTTTGAGGAGGACCATGTGTGGGGATGCGAGTTCGGCGCGGACCTGGTCTTCTATGGAAGGTACATCGATGACCTATTCATTGTATGGAGAGGGGGGAATCACGAGCACTTTCATTTGTTTCTGCTTTGAACAATAATGAATATAATTTAAAGTTCGTTAGTCGTTTCCATCCATCTAGTATGGATTTCTTGGATATCCAGATGAATATTGAGAATGGAAAGTTTGTGACTTCCACTTTTAAGAAAAAAGTTGATGTTATTTGCACTATAAGAGTTCACACTATAGGAAATGGAGAGACAACATACCAAAAGGTCAGCTTATGCGACTGAAGAGAAACTGTACTTCAAAGGAAACATTCAATCTACAAGCTGAATCTATGTTAGTGGACTTTAAGAAGAAGGGTTACCCTGAATACATCCTGAACAATGCTTTAAAAGAGGTGTCCTCACTAGATAGGGATGCTTTGCTTCAGAAAGATAATGGTTATAGGTCTAAGAATCAGAGTAAGGAACAAGCTGGCACAGAAGGGTTTATTGCCTATATATCAAAGTATAACTTTAAGTCGGGGGAAATTAGGAGGATTGTTACTAAAAATTATCCCATTCTTTAACAAGATGAGTCACTTAGACAAATACTACCCCAAAATCCTAAAATTATTTTTAGGAGGAACAACAATGTAAAAAATTTATTAGAACCTAGTTTAGTTCAAGGTCCACGGAATGAGGTGGATAAGATTTCTGTAGCTGGTAATTGGTTCCCTAAACAAATAGAGGGTTGTTTCAGGTGTGGTTTGAACAGATGTTTAACGTGTACATTTATTAATAATTGAGTGACAGAGGTTACTCATTTAGAAAAATCATTTAGAATAAGAGGATTTATCAACTGTAATACGTGTTATGTTATCTGTTGAAATGCAGTTGTGATCTTATTTATGTTGGAAGAACTACCAGATCACTAAAATTGAGATTTTTGGAACACAGGAGGAATATCCTAAATAGGAAGACCAACCATAGTGTTCCCCGTCATTTTAACATGGTTCATAACGGGAGAACAGAAGGTCTCACTTTATGTGGTCTAGAGCATGTCAAACAGACCACGAGGGGAGGTGACCGTTTTAAAAGATTATGCACTCAAGAGGTCTTTTGGATCCATCAATTGGATGCCCTGAGTCCAAATGGATTAAATGAAGCACTTGAGCTTAATGAGGTGCTTTCTTGACCACGTTTTTGTGATTTATGGGAATGTGAATACCTATGTGACACTTAGGTTTCATTATTGGGGCTAACTTGAATTTATAGATTGGAGTCCACATGTGGGAATCCACATGTTCTTTAGATATTTGATCCTTGGTCCTTTTTCTATCTTATATAGACGCCCATTTGTAATGATTGACCTCTAGATCTTTATTCTTATTTCCAATGCTTTTAGTATTTAGAATGATTCTAGACTCTGTGGGTCATTCCTATTTGCATTATATTATTTTATCTTTTTTTGGGGTGGGAGGGGGGTGGGGTGGGGTGGGGCATTTGGGTGACATCCAATGTTGCCTGTCTCCTTCATCTATGATATATCCATACATATCTATATATATTGGTCTATACATGTTTTATATTTTTATACTTGTACGCAGTTCAAGATAGATCCAGTCAGATGACTTGTGCTGCAGTCCAATTGACCCATTAAGGATTATATGAGGATTGATTTATATATCTATATATGTGTATGTATTACAAATAAATATGTTCCAACTGCGCTCGCGAAGTGTTAGTGAAGAAAAAGGGTGAATATTGTAGCAGAATAAATAAAACACATCATATACAATGGCTGGATATAACAAAAATAAAGGTGGTGTATCAATGCATACCATAGAGTGAACTGCAAAATGATCTGAATAGAGAAAAAAACCCAAAAAGAGCATAAAATCCTTGGCTCTATGAGTCCACAAAAAAACACACAATGTCGAGGGCCTCGAAGAAGTCTCCGTTCGAGATGAAACGCGTTGGGACACCTTTTTGACTCATTCCGGCATCCGTAGATAGGAAGTGACTCTGCGCTCCACTGTGGAACGCATCTCACCCGCGGATTCCGGCGTACACGATCCGACATTTGCAACCAGCCTGCCTGTTCTGGAGTTCCATCCTGAAGGAGATCATTGGACCTTGATTCTCCTTCATCCAGCAACGCTTCCACGCCATTTTACCAACACTAGCGTGAGTTTGGTGGTGCACACTCCGGTCATCACTTCATCTTCCAATTTTTAATTGCTCACATGTTTTTCTGTTTATATTTCAGTTAGCGTTTCATGCTGTGCATGATTCACTGTAGTTGATCGTTATGGCCAATATTGGGTCTTATTAAACTGCTTTTAGTTAACCCCTCCTTGTCACATAAGATTGTTCAGTCAGCAAGTTGTATTCCTTACTACAATATCACTGTGTATCAATCATAACACATATCACCAGCTGATATTACCCTCTTTTTTCTTCTTTTCTTTTTTTCTTTTTTTCTTCTTTTCTCCTTTTCACTCTCCATTTTTCTTCCCCCCCCCCCCCCCCTCCCTCCTTCCCTTTCTTTTCCTTCTTCTTTTTGAGGTATATCCTAACAAACGTGGACATGTGTGGATTTCCGGATTGATCCCTATTTGGTTTACACTCCATTGACAGCAACTTCCATATCCTACTAGTGTTCTTCAGAGACATTGTGTGTTTTTTTGTGGACTCATAGAGCCAAGGATTTTATGCTCTTTTTGGGTTTTTTTCTCTATTCAGATCATTTTGCAGTTCACTCTATGGTATGCATTGATACACCACCTTTATTTTTGTTATATCCAGCCATTGTATATGATGTGTTTTATTTATTCTGCTACAATATTCACCCTTTTTCTTCACTAACACTTCGCGAGCGCAGTTGGAACATATTTATTTGTACTGTATCTACAAGGAGGGATTCCTTGGTTCCCCCGCTGCTGCAAGTGTGTCACCTAGTCTGATATTGAGCGCATATGTATATCTATTGTATGTGTATGTATTGTATTAAATTGTATTCATTTTAGAGTTGTGGTATCAGTGTGAGAATTTAGGATTCTTGGATACTCATGGATCCTGAAAATAGTAATTTGATCTGTGTTGTGAGGTTGTTATTATTAGTATTACTTTACTATTATGATTATATATATTTTATATATATTTTTTATTTTATTTTCTACACATATATATTATCTTTTTTATATATGCATTGGTTTTTTTTTTTGGTTTTTTTTCTAAGTGTTTTGTTTTGACATATGTATTGTAAACAATTGGTAGATTATTTTGCCTTATTAATGAAATGTCCCAATACCTTTAATGGAGTTAACTGAATGTGCATCTTTAACCACAAGCACGATTGGAGCATATAGGGCACATTTCGAATCAGCTGTTGATTGATTAATCACATTAAGGATATTTGAAGGGGCACTGGATTAGAACAGAACACTTCCTCTGAAGAAATCACCAGGCAGGTGATGAAACGCGTCAGTTGACTAGGAGACCTCACTGAGCCGTTGGAATACACTACTCCTTGACCCCGTTATTGTACAGTAAACCCTGGAAGTTGCTATCTTTTAGCCATCTAATTGTTATCAGCCTGTTATGCCGCGAGTGTTTTAGCCGCGATTGATATCATCTAGCTGAACCAGCATTTCTACCTACGGCTTCACCGCGAGCTCCACAGAGTTTTTACATGGTATGAGGCTTATGTGTTTACAGACCTCAGCACGGGACTGAGCTGCGGACCAGGTCTGTATAGCGCTAACTGCTCATGCAGTAAGTGACATTTATCTGCCTCATAGAGTGCTTCTACTATTGATACAGACGGCATTTATATACTTTCAGGAGAACATGTAAAACACTGAAGTGGTGTTTGTTGTAATCACGTCATCAATCACCTTTATATCAATAGTGTGGCCACACTTCTTTATTTTTCAGCTTCGCTCCACTTCGTGTTTTTCACTGGGTCATTGGACATTGATATTTTTATATTGTGGGACTTACAGTCGGTCACCCAATATTGAGTCACCAATCAGATTATTTACGATTTATATCCAACATTTATATAGATATATCTGATTTCTACATGTTTAGTCCTGTATCCACTGGCCAGTGATGATTTTATATTGGATGGTATGTTTTTATTAATAAAGTGTATATTTCCACTTCACGGAACTATTAGTGCATTAATTGTGTACATCAATATATTGCACTGTTGTGTGTTCAGCAGGCATGGTAAGTAACTCTTACCTTCTTCTTTTACTAACCAACTCATCCCTTTTTTTCTTAAAAATAAGTGATGTTCTTGAATTCACCAGTTTATACTGCTATTGTTATATTTCATTGTACATGACTTTGTTGTAAAAGGATCTACTTCAGTGCTTACTGTGGGCTACAGATATGTGTAGAAGTAAGGACCTCATAGAACGTATGATAGATAGAAAGCAAGACTTAACACTGCAAAAACACTGTCCAGAAAACACAACAGAAAATGAGAGCACAAGCCACTAAAAGGTAATGACAGAAGTAGCAGGGTAGCAGTTGCTATGTGCCTAGCAGGGCTGGCATAAGGTCTGTGGGTACCTTAGGTGATATCCCATACCCTCTTGGAGGCGGTTCCTCTACACCTTGGTGGTGGCACTCCTCGGAAGTTGTGTCCATCCTTGGAAGCGATGGCGCCTCTACCCAAGCTGCTTCTTACCTCAGCAGGCCGGTGGTAGGGGCAGCATCTCCTGTATCTCAGACTGGACGTGTGGAGCTGGGATGTAACATCACCGAACAAAACACTTTACACCGCACCAAGCTTAACCCCAAATAAATTCATATAAAAAATCTTCTTATCTCATTATGGGGAGGTGCTCCTACACAATATAGACATACTGCTGAAAAAGGGGAAAAGGGGAAGGGGATATAAGAGATGTGTATAAAGGGCACTCTTTTATATCACAATATTGATTGATTTTCTGATAAGACTAATATCTTTATTAAATTGATTCAATTAGCGAAATATTAAAAACACTGAATGAATAAACATAGTAACCGAACACACAAAATGATGAAACTGTTAAGAAGTAGTAGAAGTACTACTGTGCTGTCTCACTTGTTCAAGTGATAATAGATAATAGCGCTTTAATATGGTAAATGTATCACGTTCACTATATACACCTACTATTCACAATTAACATTGATATAAATGTCTTATTGATTGTTGCATCAGACCCTTAATACAGGTATATTTATTTATATGGACAATAGGACACTATGAATATCGTCCTACTACTCTGTGTACACCCTCTAAGAGCCTTATATTAGCTTCTGATGGCCTTCAACAGATTAACCCTGTAGGCTAGTAATACCATATATTGTTATATATATTCACCACCACTCTCCTCTATCCAATGGTGTGTGAGTGGTTAAATATCGGGCATCATCTGATAGATAATGTTAATTATCCTGTGGTTCATCATGGATGTGCACTGTAACACAGAGTATCAGATAGCGTGAGACACTTATTATTGTTCTAATCTTTTACTGACAGACTAGGATAATATAACATATAACCCCTTAGGGCTAGCACACTGGGTGCTGTAATTACTTCAGAGTATAATATCAGTCTTATATGGTTAGGTAACACACACACAATTCATTCCGTGTCTTGATATCAGACACGCCTCCTAGACTCTGTCCCTTTCTCCTTCAGCTGCGCCGCTATTGTATTTGCTATTATAAGCCTATTTGCAGCTATGCTGGGAGCTCATTACGGCGTGAATATCTTGATGTTCTCGTCATTTCTCTCAGTTTATCTGAGAAATGTGTTAACTTAGACTTAATGCTGGATATTAAACTGATATCATAATTTTGTCTAGTATGGTACTGAGAACTCACTCTAGAATCTAAAGGAACTGCCTAGTTAGGTCTTTCATTTCTATGGAGCTGATAAACTGTGTGAGTACTCTCCAATCTATTGCAGGCTCATAAGCTTCCTATATGGTGATAAATGGTAGCATATGTCACTGTCTTATCCTAATAGTCTGTCTCCGTCTATCTGAAATAATATGCTACATTACTCCGCTATTATCTAGAAGTAGGGCTGATTGTAGGTTTAAAATAAAATTACATTCAACGTGCACGAACAGTGAGCTCAGCAAATGCCAACGCGCGTTTCGCTAAGAGCTTTATCAAGGCAACCCGATGTGAGGCAATGATAGGTTATTTAAGCGTGTGGCCACGCCCCTAAATGACATAACATCTATTCCCAATTGTAGCTCCGTTCACACTAGAGCCAATCAGAAGCCGTCCTTCCTATCACGTGACCCAGCTCAGAGACGAGCCCCCGGACCGGCCTCGCTCTGAGAGGGTAACTATAGTTACCGTCTAACAATGAATTATTATCTCTCATAATACCTACACATTTATTCTATAACGGATATACTCCAAGATGCATTGGTATGCTAACAACATCTATCTTTAAAATGCGAGCACATGTATGTTGAGAGCCTAGAATCTCTTATGGTAAGTATATTAAAATATTATTACTTGTCTCCCAAAATGCATGCACACATATAGAGACCTCAAGTTATATATGTAGGTTATAGCGTTCAGGCTTCAATTCATCTTGCCACTAGGTAGGTGTAGATATATAAACTAACTCTAGGGAACCTAAGTAATTATCAAGTAAGAACGTGCAGCGTGAAAAATAGTGACACTGAATAAAATAATTGGCGTTCAGAAGGAGCCTACAGGATATAACCCCTGGGCCCAATAGTGAACTTATATACATAAGTCGTGTATACAATAGTGCGGTCAAAGTATAATGATAATTCTTCATATAACTGAAAAATAAACCCTGTGACTGTTATAAACTTTATGAGGTATTATACCATAAATACCATATGTAAACGTGAAACTCTAATATAAATCTCTATATGGGTTATATATTCTAAACCGATATAACCCAAAAGAAAAGGGAAAAGAAAAACTAAAAGTGAGGTTTAAATCTAGCTTGGTAGCTATATAAGCTAGTGATAATTACTGTTGTACCTATCATAGGTAATAATACCCCATGATCATCCAGTTGCTCAAAATATATATAAGTGACTTATGTGTTATAATCGTAGCAAAATTGACCTATAATCTCCCTATGGTTATACCTGTTATTCTATTATTTTAATTAACACAAACCTATTATCCTAGTGTTTCTATGCCCATTATCCTCATGAGGATTAACCCCTATGAGGACATACATAATATTCCCACATTATATAGTATAAAATAACCATTCATCTATATATAGTGGGATCATTTACAATTTCAATTACCCACCATTTTACTGTCCACACCTGAATTTATTATCTAGTAATCTATAGTGACTTATAGTGTTGTGTGCTGTACTATGAGTTAAAATGTCGTCAATGCATAATTACTGATTCGCCGTATATACAGCAATTCATTGGATAGGGCGCCTATAATTACTGTTATATGTTATAATTAATGGTAAGAGATTTTTATGGGTTGAGATATCTATGATGTATCATTACATTGTTAAGTTAGATATATATGAGTCAATTAGGTAAAAACCATATAGTTACTATTGTCATTAAGACGGTGAGGGATTAGATTTCCCATGAGAAATATTTTCTTAGTCTCATGTTTGAGGAGCTCTGTGTGTATGTCTCCTTCTCTGAGACCTAAGTTAACTTGTTCCATAGCAAAAGCCGTCAAAAATCTTGGATCGCTATTATGAAATTTATAAAAATGTCTAGCTACTGTAGACAATGGCCTCATATTGATCTTATCTTTGCCAGCGTTCCTAATGTTACCAACATGTTCAAGGATCCTCCTTTTGAGTGGCCTACTGGTCATCACTATGTACCGTAGTTTGCATGTGCATATTAAACAGTATATCACATTACATGTATTGCAATTCAAGAACTGATCGATCCTCCAAATCTTGGAGAATTTATCCGTATATTCTTTTGTCTGCACTATGTATCTGCAGGCCTTACATGTTCCACACATAAAGCAGCCTTTTGGTCTGTCTGATATTGGTTTTCGTTGTGTTTGAAAATGGCTGTGCACCAAATTGTCTCTCAGATTTTTTGAGCGCCTCCATGTGATAGATACTCTATCTTGTAAGGTATTTTTCAAATCTTCATCTAACATCAAGACATGCGAGTGTTTTTGAAAAATCCTGTTGATGTCTTTCCACTCTGTACAGAAAGTACCTATCATCCTTGTCTGTACACATGTTGTTTGTTGCCTATTTTTAGGTGGTGTCACGGGCACTAGGAGTCTTTACCCAGGGATCACCAGGTGATGGACTTACCAGAGCAGTATAGATGGTAATATGGTACTCTAGTAGCGGGGTGATCACGGAACAGGAGACAGCAGATGGTAGAGAATGCTCGTGGAAAGTCTATGACTAGCAGCACTGGTAATATACAGGTATTAGTACACGAGGAACTGAATGGACAAAGGAAACGTGAGGGTAGTCAGTGGTCTGCGGTAGCAAGTTGTAACACTGCTATAGTGAGGAGGAATGTCCAGAAGCAACGAGGAGGTGATGAGAGTCAGCGGTCTGCGTTTAGCAAGTTGTACCGCTGTCTATGTGAAGGAATGGAATCCAGGTGGAGGTATCCGGGGAGTCAGTGGTCTGCGTTAGCAAGTTGTACCACTGCTATGTGAAAGGATACTGGAAACAGGTGACTCAGGAAACAGGGAACAGTGGTCTGCCTCTAGCAAGTTGTACCACTGAATATATATGTGAGGAGGAGCACGGGGAGAGAAATGCAATACAGAGAATACACGGGCACACTGAACTTGATCCCACGATGATATGCACAATATAGTAATGACTGAACAGCACTGCACAATAATATAAAGTCACAGGAACTATCCGGGCAAAAGGTAACACAGTCAAATGATGGCAATAGTCTCAGCGGATAGTAAACTCCAGAGGAGAACAACTCAGTCCAGCAAGATATGCAATACACCAGCACAGTCAATGAGAAGTATGCATACCGTGGTTCAGAAGCAGGCTGTCAGACAGGAGTGCAGAGATACCTGAACGGCTGGAGGCCGGCTGGAGGCCGGCAGGATGCGAAGTCCCAGGAGGGTAGAAGCGGTAATCAAGTAGGTGCAGCGCACAGGTAGGTAGACCAGCAGAGATAGAAACAAATACTCAGGAAGCAGTAGTATATAGAACTGGACACCTGGAGAACACTGAAGAGTAGAGATGGTCTAGACGAGATGAAAGCAGCGAGGCGTTGATCCGATGCAGACAGGCGAGTTGACACAGGCAGGATCACTGTAGAAGCACGGAGAGCGGATCAGCTGGCTGCAGACACAAGTAGAACTGAAGGGTAGTGGCAAGCAGGACACTGCAGGTACACGGAGGTAGCGGATAGGAATCAGCAGGTGCAGTCACGATGAAACACGGGAGAGTTGAGATGAGCTGGAACTGTTGAGCACGGAGGCAGCGGATAGGAATCAGCTGGTGCAGTCTCGATGAAACACAGGAGAGTTGAAGTGAGTGATAACTGTAGTGCACGGAGGCAGCGGATAGGAATCAGCTAATACGGTCACGATGAAACAAAGGAGAGTTGAAGTGAGTGATAACTGTAGTGCACGGAGGCAGCGGATAGGAATCAGCTAATACAGTCACGATGAAACATAGGAGAGTTGAAGTGGTCTGGAAACCACAGGAGAGTTGAAGTGGTCTGGAAACCACAGGAATCAGCTGGGCTGAATACACGAGGAAACACAGGAACACCTTCAGAGGCTCATGGGGAATGAGACTCCAAGATCAGGCAACGAGGTATGGAACTCAGGTGCTTTAAATAGGGAGTGTTGCCTGATCAGCCAATTAACTAAAAGGAACCTGAACAGGAGGTTTGAAAGGGCTGCACATGCGCAGACCCTCAAGATGGTGGACGGCCACGGTTCCTAAACACACGGGAAGAAGCACTCACAGTCTGGTGAGTGACAGTACCCCCCCTTTTAAAGAAGGGGCACAGAACACCTGGAACCGGGCTTGTCCGGATTTTTGGAATAAAACTTCTTAAGAAGAGCTGGAGCGTTGAGATCTTCAGCTTTGATCCATGAACGCTCCTCAGGACCAAAGCCCTTCCAATGAACGAGGAAACAAAGAACTCCTCGCGAAATTTTTGCGTCCAATATATGAGTAATCTCGAAATCTTCCTCCTGATGAACTTGAACTGGCTGAGGTGATGAAGGAGGGACCGAGAAACGGTTGATAATGAGAGGTTTGAGCAAGGACACATGGAAGGCGTTAGAAATACGAAGATTCTTAGGAAGTAGAAGTTTGAAACAAACTGGATTTATCACTTGAATGATCCTATATGGACCAATAAAACGGGGAGCGAATTTCATAGATGGGACCTTCAAACGAATATTTTTGGTAGATAACCAGACACGATCTCCAATTTTCAGTGGTGGAATAGCCCGCCTCTTCTTATCTGCAAAAGACTTATATTTGGCAGATGTCTTCTTTAAACAGGTTTTGACCTGAGACCAAATATTTTTGAAGGTCTGACAAACAGTCTCTACAGCAGGAACTTGGGTGGGAGGGAGGGCAGGAAATTCCGGAAAAGACGGATGGTGACCGTAAACCACAAAGAATGGAGTTTTGGAAGATGACTCATGGTACATGTTGTTATGAGCGAATTCAGCCCAAGGAAGCAATTCTACCCAGTTGTCTTGATTGGCTGATGAGAACATCCTTATAAAGGTCTCGAGATCTTGATTGACCCTTTCAGTTTGTCCGTTTGATTGAAGATGGTAGGAAGATGAGAGTGCTAATCATATGCCCAAGGTCTTACAAAGGGCCCGCCAGAATCTGGAAACGAATTGTACTCCTCTATCTGACACAATCTCAGACGGACATCCATGAATACGAAAGATTTCCTTGACGAAATGCTCAGCCAGAGTAGAAGAGGAAGGCAAACCAGACAAAGGGACAAAATGAGCCATCTTCGAAAATCTGTCTACCACTACCCAAATAGTATTACAATTTTTACTAGGCGAAAGATCAGTAACAAAGTCCATACTAATATGGGTCCAGGGCCTGGATGGAATGGGTAGTGGTTGAAGCAGACCCGCTGGGGTTCTGCGGGAGGTCTTAAACTGAGAACACAATTCACAAGCAGCTACAAACTCTTTGACGTCTCTCCTCATCGAGGGCCACCAGTAACTTCGAGAGAGAATCTCAAAGGTCTTGCGTTCACCAGCATGTCCAGAAAAACGAGAAGAGTGGAACCACTAAAGGATTTTCCTCCTAAGAGTAGGAGGCACGAGAGTCTTCCCAAATGGTAGCACTTTAGTGGAAGAAGCAGCCAGCGAAATACATTTGGGGTCTAGTATAGAGTGGTTGGAAACCTCTTCAACGTCAGAGGACGCCACAAAAGCTCGGGATAGAGCGTCAGCTTTTTTGTTCTTGGCAGCCGGTTTGAAGGTTATGATTAATTCGAAACGAGAAAAGAAAAGAGACCATCTTGCTTGATGAGGATTCAAGCATTGAGCAGACTGTAGATATGACAAGTTCTTATGATCCGTGAAAATCGTCACAGGGTGACGAGCTCCCTCCAACAAGTATCTCCACTCCTCTAATGCTACTTTGATAGCCAGCAACTCCTTGTCCCCGATAGTGTAATTCTTCTCCGCAGGCAGGAGACCCCGAGAGTAAAAGGCACAAGGATGGAATTTTTGTTGCTCCGATCATTGGGAGAGAATGGCTCCTAAGCCAACATTAGAGGCATCTACTTCTAGGAAGAAGGGAAGTGTCACATCAGGCTGTCGAAGAATGGGAGCAGAGGAGAAGGACTCTTTAAGAAATTGAAAGGCTTGGAGAGCCTCAGATGACCATTGCTTAGTATTGGCCCCTTTACGAGTCAGGGCCACAATAGGAGATGCAATGGACGAGAAGTCTTGAATGAAGCGTCTATAGTAATTGGCAAAACCTAAAAAACGCTGAATGGCACGAAGAGTAGTTGGCTGAGGCCAATGTAACACAGCATTCACCTTTTCTGGATCCATTTGTAAACCAACTCCGGAGACAATATAACCCAAAAATGGAATCTGGGGCAACTCGAATGAACATTTTTCTAGTTTGCAAAATAATGAATTTTTCCGGAGTCTGGAAAGGACCTCTGCCACATGTTGGTGATGAGAAGGCAGGTCCTGTGAAAAGATCAATATGTCGTCCAGGTAGACAACGACACATACATATAACAAGTCCCGAAAGATCTCATTAATGAAGCCCTGGAAAACAGCGGGGGCATTACATAACCCGAAAGGCATTACTAAATATTCATAATGCCCATCTCTGGTGTTGAAAGCTGTCTTCCATTCGTCACCGGACCGGATTCTAATTAAATTATAGGCACCACGAAGATCCAACTTGGTAAAGATCCGAGCTCCCTTAATGCGATCAAATAACTCAGTAATCAACGGAATGGGATACCGATTTTTAATAGTAATGGCGTTAAGTCCACGAAAATCTATGCAGGGGCGTAGTGATCCATCCTTCTTTTTTACGAAGAAAAACCCGGCTCCAGCGGGAGAGGTGGAAGGTCAAATAAAACCTCGCTGGAGATTCTCTTGGATGTATTCAGATGTAGCTTGAGTTTCAGGTAACGAAAGTGGATACACCCGACCCCTAGGAGGAGTCTTGCCAGGTAGAAGATCGATCGGACAATCCCATGAATGATGAGGAGGAAGACGTTCAGACTGAGCTTTATCAAAAACATCGGCAAATGAAGCATACTGAGGAGGAAGTCCCGGTGAGGAAGATGAGATGGAAGATTGCTGTATTTTAAGAGGAATGACTTGGGAAAGACAACGATGATGACATTCAGCTCCCCAAGACGTAACTTGAGGAGTGCGCCAGTCAATCTGCGGAGAATGACATTGAAGCCATGGAAGGCCTAAAACAATCGGACTTGTAGTAACAGGAAGAACTAAAAACGAAATCTCTTCATGGTGTAGCACACCAATCTGAAGCGTTACTGGAGACGTACTCTGGGTGATGAGACCATTGATGAGACGTGATCCATCTATAGCAGTCACAGTAATCGGTGTTTTCAAAGTAATCACTGGTAGGGACCATTGATTCACTAGGGATTTAGAAATGAAATTTCCTGCTGCTCCAGAATCAATCAGTGCTTGGGACTCAAAGGATTTGGTAGCAAAGGAAATCGTAACATCAAAAGCGCAGACTTTTAATTTCGTAGAACATGGAGAGGACTCCAGGGACCCTAACTTCACCTCTCCAGAACTAGTTAGGGCCTGGCATTTCCCGATTTCTTAGGGCAAGAATTGAGCATATGTGTGGAATCAGCACAATAGATACAAAGTCTATTCTTTACTCTTCGGTTCCTCTCCTCAGAAGTTAATTTGGAACGTCCTATCTCCATGGGGATCACAGGAGATGAAGCTGGACGAAGTTGAGGGGTTGAGCGAAGAGGTGCTTTAACTGAAGTTGTTTTTTCAGATTCCCTTTCACGAAACCTCATGTCTACACGATGGCAGAGGGAAATCAAATCTTCTAATGACGTAGGTAGCTCTTGGGTAGTCAGTGCATCTTTAATTTTATCGGAGAGCCCCTGCCAGAAGGCGGCAATTAATGCTTCAGTGTTACACTGAAGTTCAGAGGCTAATATCCTAAATTGAATGACGTACTGGCCTACTGTACGAGAACCCTGACGTAAACAGAGAATGCTGGAAGCAGCGGAGGTCACACGACCTGGTTCATCGAATACACTTCGGAACATAGAAATAAATTTGGCACTATCTTGTAATACTGGATCGTTCCTCTCCCACAGAGGGGAAGCCCAAGCCAGCGCTTGTCCAGAAAACAATGAAATAAGATAGGCCACTCTGGAACGATGGGTAGAAAAATTTTGAGGTTGGAGCTCAAAATGAACTGAGCATTGGTTGAGAAAACCCCTACAAGTTTTGGGGTCTCCATCATACTTTGACGGAGTAGGCAGGTGAAGCGTGGAAGCCGTAGACACCTGGGATGGCACTGGGGAAACAGAGGAAAGCACAGGAGCTTCAACATTAGCTGTAACATTCTGTCCAGATGTTCCTTGGGAGGCTAACGCCTGGTAACATTGTAGTAACAGCTGTTGGCGAGCATCCTGTTGCTCCACACGGGTAACCAGATGCTGCAGCATCTCTTTAGCTGTAGGTTCCGAATCTGGGTCTGTCATGGCCTGATCTTACTGTCACGGGCACTAGGAGTCTTTACCCAGGGATCACCAGGTGATGGACTTACCAGAGCAGTATAGATGGTAATATGGTACTCTGGTAGCGGGGTGATCACGGAACAGGAGACAGCAGATGGTAGAGAATGCTCGTGGAAAGTCTATGACTAGCAGCACTGGTAATATACAGGTATTAGTACACGAGGAACTGAATGGACAAAGGAAACGTGAGGGTAGTCAGTGGTCTGCGGTAGCAAGTTGTAACACTGCTATAGTGAGGAGGAATGTCCAGAAGCAACGAGGAGGTGATGAGAGTCAGCGGTCTGCGTTTAGCAAGTTGTACCGCTGTCTATGTGAAGGAATGGAATCCAGGTGGAGGTATCCGGGGAGTCAGTGGTCTGCGTTAGCAAGTTGTACCACTGCTATGTGAAAGGATACTGGAAACAGGTGACTCAGGAAACAGGGAACAGTGGTCTGCCTCTAGCAAGTTGTACCACTGAATATATATGTGAGGAGGAGCACGGGGAGAGAAATGCAATACAGAGAATACACGGGCACACTGAACTTGATCCCACGATGATATGCACAATATAGTAATGACTGAACAGCACTGCACAATAATACAAAGTCACAGGAACTATCCGGGCAAAAGGTAACACAGTCAAATGATGGCAATAGTCTCAGCGGATAGTAAACTCCAGAGGAGAACAACTCAGTCCAGCAAGATATGCAATACACCAGCACAGTCAATGAGAAGTATGCATACCGTGGTTCAGAAGCAGGCTGTCAGACAGGAGTGCAGAGATACCTGAACGGCTGGAGGCCGGCAGGATGCGAAGTCCCAGGAGGGTAGAAGCGGTAATCAAGTAGGTGCAGCGCACAGGTAGGTAGACCAGCAGAGATAGAAACAAATACTCAGGAAGCAGTAGTATATAGAACTGGACACCTGGAGAACACTGAAGAGTAGAGATGGTCTAGACGAGATGAAAGCAGCGAGGCGTTGATCCGATGCAGACAGGCGAGTTGACACAGGCAGGATCACTGTAGAAGCACGGAGAGCGGATCAGCTGGCTGCAGACACAAGTAGAACTGAAGGGTAGTGGCAAGCAGGACACTGCAGGTACACGGAGGTAGCGGATAGGAATCAGCAGGTGCAGTCACGATGAAACACGGGAGAGTTGAGATGAGCTGGAACTGTTGAGCACGGAGGCAGCGGATAGGAATCAGCTGGTGCAGTCTCGATGAAACACAGGAGAGTTGAAGTGAGTGATAACTGTAGTGCACGGAGGCAGCGGATAGGAATCAGCTAATACAGTCACGAAACACAGGAGAGTTGAAGTGAGTGATAACTGTAGTGCACGGAGGCAGCGGATAGGAATCAGCTAATACAGTCACGATGAAACACAGGAGAGTTGAAGTGGTCTGGAAACCACAGGAGAGTTGAAGTGGTCTGGAAACCACAGGAATCAGCTGGGCTGAATACACGAGGAAACACAGGAACACCTTCAGAGGCTCATGGGGAATGAGACTCCAAGATCAGGCAACGAGGTATGGAACTCAGGTGCTTTAAATAGGGAGTGTTGCCTGATCAGCCAATTAACTAAAAGGAACCTGAACAGAAGGTTTGAAAGGGCTGCACATGCGCAGACCCTCAAGATTGTGGATGGCCACGGTTCCTAAACACACGGGAAGAACCACTCACAGTCTGGTGAGTGACAGGTGGAATATGTATGAGAGACTCTCTATCTCTTGCTATAACCGCCTTTTCAGCTTGCCTAATAGTATGTCTGCTATAACCCCTGTTGAGCAATCTCTGTTTCAGTTCATTGGATCTGTGTTTATAGACCCCTACATCCGAGCAGTTCCTTTTAACTCTTAACAGTTCCCCTTTGGGAACCCCCTTGATAACTGGGGGAAAATGGGAGCTGGTAAAGTGAAGCAGACTATTAGTTGCAGTTTTCTTCCTGTACATATCTGTACTGAGTTTATCGTCCTCAGTTATAGCAATGGTGAGATCCAGGAAATTGATCTTAGTATCATTAATCTCCAGGGTTAATTTTAAGTTCAAATCGTTCTTATTGAGACATGTAATGAATTCATGGAAGAGGGAATCATGACCATCCCATAGCATAAAAACATCATCGATGTAGCGCAGCCACTCAAAAGGAGGATCCTTGAACATGTTGGTAACATTAGGAACGCTGGCAAAGATAAGATCAATATGAGGCCATTGTCTACAGTAGCTAGACATTTTTATAAATTTCATAATAGTGATCCAAGATTTTTGACGGCTTTTGCTATGGAACAAGTTAACTTAGGTCTCAGAGGAGGAGACATACACACAGAGCTCCTCAAACATGAGACTAAGAAAATATTTCTCATGGGAAATCTAATCCCTCACCGTCTTAATGACAATAGTAACTATATGGTTTTTACCTAATTGACTCATATATATCTAACTTAACAATGTAATGATACATCATAGATATCTCAACCCATAAAAATCTCTTACCATTAATTATAACATATAACAGTAATTATAGGCGCCCTATCCAATGAATTGCTGTATATACGGCGAATCAGTAATTATGCATTGACGACATTTTAACTCATAGTACAGCACACAACACTATAAGTCACTATAGATTACTAGATAATAAATTCAGGTGTGGACAGTAAAATGGTGGGTAATTGAAATTGTAAATGATCCCACTATATATAGATGAATGGTTATTTTATACTATATAATGTGGGAATATTATGTATGTCCTCATAGGGGTTAATCCTCATGAGGATAATGGGCATAGAAACACTAGGATAATAGGTTTGTGTTAATTGAAATAATAGAATAACAGGTATAACCAAAGGGAGATTATAGGTCAATTTTGCTACGATTATAACACATAAATCACTTATATATATTTTGAGCAACTGGATGATCATGGGGTATTATTACCTATGATAGGTACAACAGTAATTATCACTAGCTTATATAGCTACCAAGCTAGATTTAAACCTCACTTTTAGTTTTTCTTTTCCCTTTTCTTTTGGGTTATATCGGTTTAGAATATATAACCCATATAGAGATTTATATTAGAGTTTCACGTTTACATATGGTATTTATGGTATAATACCTCATAAAGTTTATAACAGTGTCGAAGTCAGCAAATTGGATAAAGTCATTTCAATTAAAGTCTAGCAAACTTGGTTGTCTTTGTCTGAAAAGATGCGCACGGTATGCATCAACGTACAAGGGCACGCTACGGTGTGAAAGGGCGTACGCATCCACTACACGGGGCAGCAACAGTAATTGGTCTTTTACCATACATCCGCACAAACACGCATACTTATAAAATAGTACACATTAATGGTAGTTGCAACACATAGTCAGTTATGTCGAAATATAGTAGTATTTATATGTTATATCAGAGTTACATGCATATTAGTTAAATATACACGGAACGGGTTGAAGGAATAACACCATGAGTGGTATCATAATGAACCTTGTTACATATCCTACTGTTTGGTTCGCTCTGCGAGGGAATCGCAGAGTGCATACACAAGTTATGAATGATAGGGAATTATGATCTACTTAAGACTAAGGAATCTTGGCGGGAAGAGCAGAGCATACCCCCTGCAGAGATGACCCCCTCCTTTGGATTCCTTAGGATGAACCAGCCAATGATTGACAACCTCTTGGACATTCCTGAGACCTGGACCAATAGATGCAAGCTATACCATCTTCATTGTATTACTGTATTTGATTGTGTATATAAGCAGCAGCTTGTGATCCAGAGTGCAGACATCTTGTCCCCAGACTTCAGGATTGAATGACTGCACGGGATCCAGAGCGCCTGCGATTAGTAATGGCTGTATTTACTATTACTTCGCTTGAGCATATATATATTCTTTTATTTGCGAATAAATCTCTGTGCTTTGGAAACACAAATCGAGGTTCAACAATCGTTATTGGTTAGCGACAATACGCACATAACAATTTGGGGGCTCGTGAGCTTTGGAGGTTTCGTTGCCGATGATACGCAAGACCAACGGATTTCGGTTCCGCAACAAAGGGTGGAGACGCGTCATAAACGGGTAAGAACGCATTTTGTTCAAAACCTGAATTTTACTCTGTGTTGTGAAACCGAATGTCCGTTTTGCATTATCTAGGGCACGCTAACTAGAACCTAGGGACAAAAGAGAAAACTGTTTCTTTTTTCTGTCATTGTGCGTTTTAACTGTATTGCATTGCTTAGCGTATGTGTATTTCCTGCTGTACGTACGCGAACTTCCGGTAGATTTTCCACGTGGTTAAACAATCGTTTTGATAGTTATTATACATGCATAGTATAATTACTTGTGAAAGCCTCTGAGATATTATTACTGTTGTTGGGAACTTTTGATTTTCTGCGCAGAAAAGGTGTATAGTGTGTGATGTTGTAACGTAGATACACTGTTCATTATTCATTGTGCTCAGTTGCTGTCTGACGAGGCGGATTGCCCAACTGAAGGACGGTATACAGGGCAGGTATACCGAATGCGAAAACCGGGTTTTCGCAAAGCGCTACCAATAGATCGCAAGGTTTGCTAATAATTAGTATTGGTAGGCAGTGCGATCTAACCGCATCTTGAGTGCGAATTGGTGAAGCAGCTAGGAGGAATTATATTGGAAAGGCTGGTTGATTGTATTGACTTTGTTCTCCCAGTTATAATAAACTCAGCAGATTTTGTGGTTGAGCCAGGGTATCGAGGAGCTGATAGCCCTTGGGGCCCTCAGTGATATTTCTGTATTAGGGATCCTCGCCAGGGGCGAGAAAAGCGAGTGAACGCGGCTAAAGGAAATACGTTCACCGAGCATTAGAGATCTCTAGGTGTGATTGTAGCAAAACAGTTGGTATATTGTTCAACATGGGTGCTAAGCATACGCTAGAGATGGTCAGTGTACTGCCTAAGGAAGGCCCTATTGGTTCAGCGAGGTTTCTCATGTGTAAGAAATATGGTGCATACGCAACTGTGTATTGTGACACGTGGGTCAAGATGACCAAAACTTGTGATAGGCCTTTCCCAACAATAGGAAGTTTTAATGCAGAGGTACTAAATACTGTAAAAGATAAAGTATGGTTGATTACCTCAACGAAAGTGAGGAATAAACATAATGATTGTTTAAAATTGTGGGAAATGGAAGGTAACACGTGGCAGAGCAGCGAATGCAAACCGGAAGTAGGCGTGCCGAAAAGCACGCGCAAGGCGGATGTAACCGTTGCGAAGCGTGGCGAACTCAGCGCAAGCGCGCCCCTGCCACCTTATGTGGCGGGAGGGGTAAGTACAGCCAATGTTAAAACTGAAAATAGAAAAATTGCTAAGTTGTACCCTGTTTTAAGCCAGTTTCAATCAAGTGTATCTGAAAATGAAGATGAACCCACTGTGATTTCGGCCATTGCCCATGCTGTTAGTGTACTAGAGGCTCAGCGCAAGTATGAGAAAATGGCTGAGATAGGTGAGAGTAGCGTGATCACTAGGAGTGAAAGTGTTCTAAATCTAGAACCAGCAAATCCTGTAGTGTCCCCTGAAGTCAGTGTACCAGAGGGTGCGTTCCCAGTCCGCACAATATCAGTTCCCAATGGGAAACCGGATAAGGATGGTGTAGTTCCTTTAAGAAATGTTACAATGCATTGTCCCTGGACTACATCAGAATTACGTTCCATTATGACTGAATTCCCAGATCCTAGAAAGGAGTTAGCTAAATGTCAGAAATTTCTTAAAGACTTAGGAAATGCCCACGAACCAACCAATAAGGATTGGCGTGTAGTGTTGATGGCGTGTCTTCCTCCCAATACTAACATACAAAAATTTATTGAAGATTGTTTGTTGGAGGAAGATGACACCTTGACTGATGAGATTAACCAAAAGAATATAGAAAGAATTGTCAAACACTTAGCTATATATTTTCCAGTAGTGGTGAATTGGAGTAAGATTTTCACCATAAAACAAAAAGACAGTGAAACTGCATCGGATTATTTTGGTAGAGCTCTTGCATCAATGACACAGTTTACGGGGATATCAGATATAAGGGAGAACCCACATCATAGGGAAGTAGCGGTAACAGTACTGATGGATGGTTTAAAGGAAAATCTAAAAACAAGAGTACAAACCTCAACCCCTGGTTGGAGAGGCAGCACGGTAGATTCTCTTAGAGAAGTTGCTGTGGAACATGACAAAAATATCTTTAGGAAAAGGGAAGAAAAGAGTGACAGGTTGATGACGGTGAGTATACAGGCATTAGGGGAAATGCATACACGACCACCAGCATATAACCCACATAACGGGAAACGCAGAATGTTCAGATGTTACAATTGCAAAGAAGAAGGACATATGAGAAAAGATTGTACAAAGGGAAGGTATAATCCTAATGAAGGGTCACATAGATATCCTCCAAGGAGGGATTCACATAGACTAGAAGACTCACATTTACCCGTGCTTATTACAGCAGCAAATGCTGCGCGGGAAATCAATGGTCAGCGCTAGGGGTCAGGTCATACCTGTAGTCTACAGCCAGTGAGGTTAACTGAGAGTCAGAGTGAAGAACCAACAATGATAGTTGACATAGCTGGTAGGAAACAAACCTTTCTTGTAGATACAGGGGCGGCCCGATCTGTGATAACCTCTCCTTTCAATCTACAGGTGACCAGTAAAACCATTCCAGCTATGGGGGTAACGGGAAAAGTGTTACATTATCCTCTAACTAAACCCGCTGAAGTTACTATCAGCCCTCTGCATACTAAGCATTCGTTTCTCTTAGCTGCAGCGGCTCCTACTAACTTGCTAGGGAGAGACTTGTTATGTAAAATGGGATGTGTCATATACTGTACTTCAGATGGTGTGTTCCTAGATATACCCGAGAAGGTTGCACATGAGGTACAGGACATATTGGACACCCCTCAAAGGTTAATGTTACACTCTCCTGTTATAGAACAAAGTCCATCTCAAGTAAAGGGGATGTTGCTGGAAATACCAGGTTCCCTATGGACCAGAGATGGACAGGACACTGGACTGATGGCAAACGTAGCCCCTGTCATGGTCAATCTAAAAAGTGGTAGGATAGCTCCAAAAATCCCACAGTATCCATTAAAACCGGAGGTGGAACTAGGGGTATATCCTGTTATTGAGAGGCTGATACAACAAGGGATTTTAATTCGTACAGCCAGTACAGCAAATAGTCCCATTTTTCCTGTGAAGAAGAATGGGGGGAGGGGCTATAGATTAGTTCAGGACTTAAGGGGAATTAATAAAGTCGTTGAGAGCCAATTCCCCGTAGTGCCGAATCCAGCTGTCATCCTCATGCAGATTCCACCGTCTGCCAGTCATTTTACTGTCATTGATCTATGTTCTGCTTTCTTCTCAGTCCCTCTTCACCCTGACTGCCAATACCTTTTTGCATTCTCCTACAGGGAAGTGCAATACACATGGACCAGACTACCCCAGGGGTTCATTGACAGCCCCAGTATTTTCTCCCAAGCCTTACATGACTGTTTGCAATCCTTTCAACCCCACAATGGGTCTGTTCTAATTCAATATGTGGACGATTTGTTGTTGTGCTCTGATTCTTTTATGTCATGTTTACATGATACTAAATTGTTGTTGCTTCACCTTTCACAAACAGGGCACAAGGTGGCAAAGGATAAATTACAGCCATGCCAGACTAAGGTCAAATACTTAGGACACTGCCTCACTAAGGGGCTAAGACACCTGACAATCGACAGAATTGAGGCCATACAACACATGTCTCTGCCGCAGAGCCAGAAGCAGATTCGTACTTTCTTAGGGATGTGTGGATACTGTAGATCCTGGATCCCAGGTTTTTCTATTCTGGCATTACCATTGCAGGAGCTAGTCTCTTCCTCAAAACCAGAACGTGTTGTACACACAGAAGAGTCAGAGCAAGCGCTCTTTAATCTTAAAGATAGTCTGACTAGAGCACCTGCATTGGGAATACCTGATTATGAAAAGCCTTTTGAGCTATACTGTACGGAAGCTGATGGTTGTGCAGCAGGTGTCCTCGCACAGAAACATGGTGACGCTAGCAGACCGGTAGCATACTACAGTGCACAATTAGACAATGTGGCAAGATCACTCCCAACATGTCTCAGAAGTGTAGCAGCAACAGCTCTTCTGGTGAGTAAGAGCGAGGACGTAGTATTAGGACATAATTCAACTATCTATACACCCCATACTGTATCAGCTCTGTTAAATTCAGCCCAAACCAGACATGTTTCTTCAGCTAGATTCACAAAGTGGGAACTAGCCCTGATGGCACCCTCAAACATCACCATCAAACGATGTAGCACCTTAAATCCAGCTACATACCTTCCGTATGTGTCTCTAGAGACACAAAGGGTGGGAGGTGAGGAGACCCTGGTTGATGATGAGTTAGGAAAGAATACTGACACGCATGACTGTATGGAACACCTGAATCAGACCTTTACTGCAAGGCCCGACATACGTGACACCCCCTTAGAAAATGTAGATTTTACGTTTTATACAGACGGAAGTTGCCATAGACAGATAGAGACAGGAGAGCTATGTACTGGTTACGCTGTTGTAGACGATCAGGATGTGGTAGAAGCTGAACCCCTTGGTCCACCTCACTCAGCCCAGGTGGCGGAACTGGTAGCACTAAGGAGAGCGTGTGAATTGGCAGAGGGTAAATCAGCCAATATATATACTGACTCTAGGTACGCCTTCGGGGTAGTGCACGATTTTGGGGCCCTTTGGCATCTTAGAAACTTTACGACAGCAGCAGGTACACCAGTGGCACACTCACAACACATAAAAGGACTTCTGACAGCGATACAGTTACCCAGAACAGTAGCCGTCATAAAGTGCAAAGCCCATACCTTTGAAGAAGACCCAGTGTCATTGGGCAACAACAGGGCAGACGAAGCTGCTAAATGGGCAGCAGTGCAACCCATGACTGTATCGACCGAGACTATGATGGTTTTTCAGACATTAGACATGCAGAAATTAATTGAAATGCAAGATTTGTGTTCCCTGCAGGAAAGGGTGGTCTGGAAGGCGAAGGCATGTGGTCAAGAGTCCTCAGGACTCTGGAGGGATAGACAAGGTAAGCCTGTAGCTCCCCGAACATACTATCCAAGCCTGGCTGAAGAAGCACACGGCCTGACTCACCTGGGTAAAGAAGGTATGTGCAAACTGGTGAGAGCATACTGGTGTGCTCCCAGATTTTCCTCTCAGGCTGGTAAGAAAGCAATGTCATGTCTTACTTGTTTGAGGAAAAATGTTGGGAAAACTATTCCAACTGAGCCATGCCACATCCCTCCTACAGACGGACCTTTTCAGGTAATACAAATTGACTATATCCAATTACCACCGTGCAGGAATCTAAAGTATGTGTTAGTGTGTATTGATGTGTTTTCCGGTTGGGTAGAAGCATATCCGGCAGCCACTAATACTGCTGTGTTCACTGCAAAGAAAATTGTACAAGACTTTGTGTGTAGGTTCGGTATCCCTAGAATCATTGAAAGTGATAGGGGTACCCATTTTACTGGTGATATCTTCCAAAACATGTGTAAACTCATGGGAATCAATAGCAGACTTCACACCCCTTACCGACCACAAGCCAGTGGTAAGGTGGAGAGAGTAAACGGTACTATAAAGAACAAGCTGGGTAAGATAATGGCTGAAACTGGGTTGGCATGGCCTGAGGCTTTGCCGTTGGTCCTCCATAGCATTCGAACCACTCCTAGACCTCCTCTTAATCTGTCCCCCTTTGAGATACTGTTCGGACGACAACCTCATTTGATCGTGAGTCCACAAGACGACTTGAAGTGTAATAATGAAGTGACTGTACAATATCTTATAAGAATGAGTAGACAGCTAAAACAACAACAACAAAAACTAAAAATGCTGTCACCTGGTATGCCAGAGACGAACTGTCATGATGTTGAACCTGGAGACTATGTTATGATCCGCAATTTCTTACGTTCAGGTTGTTTAACAGACCGTTGGGAAGGCCCGTACCAAGTGCTGCTGACCAGTACTACATCACTGAAGGTTGCAGAGAGAGACACTTGGGTCCATTCCACCCACTGCAGGAGAGTCCATAATCCGGAGAAAGTGCAAGATAAAACTAAGACCGACGACATAGAGCTGTCACTTGTGAGCCTGTTCCGGGAGACCTAAAGCCTGCAGTCGAGACACCTAAACCAGAGACGTTGCCTCAGAACTATCTTTCCAGCGATGGAGTGGCGGTTTTTGTTTTTCTTTTGTTCCAGGATTTTCCTTCTTTTTACTCTTTCTAGGACATTCTATTTTTGTGAAGGAGGATGGAGGACGGAGGAGAGTTCTGGGAGTGATACGGATGAAATGGAGGCCGAAGAAAAGTTAATAGGATACTCAGAGCAGCCCATTATCAAACTTGGTCCAGGGGTTATGAAAAGGTCTGCTAGCTCAGGAACTCGGAGGCAGTGTGAGGGGCTATTGTCTGATGAGTATTGTATCTGCAAGTTCTGCGACTCCCTAGTTGAAGAGAGATGCATCCAACGATGCCAGTCCCCCAGTACTCTGAATATAGGCGGGCATCCTTTGGAGGATTATCACTCCCTGGTGGGTAAGGTGCTAAACCAAACCGAGTGTTGGGTGTGCTCTCACGTGCCTCAAGGGCAGCATAATGTAGGACTAGTGCCATTCCCTCTAAACATATCTGAAGTACTCGAATTGAGGGGTGGGAGGCCCATAGAAGGGAGGTACAATAACACTAGGTCCCCTAGTCTGACGCTTCGACAATACTCCATAGGCAGATCTTTGCTGTGCCTAAACATATCTCATGCAAAGCGCCTGGAGAATTGGGAGGCTGACCTATCAGATCAGACAATGGCTCGCCACACTCATTTTAGAGGGAGACTCACAAGGTCACTACTAGGCAGGAATGTTGATGGAAGTCACAAATTAGGGCGTATAACCAAACATAAGAAGGTATCCATTGGAAAAGTCTCTACAGATAAATGTAAAAATGTTATTAATGCCGACACGTATCTAGAACAAATGGAGACACTGGGCATGGGTAGTTTTATCAGAACTCTGTGTGATATAATTCATGGGCATACTGCTCCTTATGTTCTCCCTGATGATGTGTATTTTGTTTGTGGGAGGAAAGCTTATTCCTGGGTGACTCCGAGTTCCAAGGGCTTGTGTTTCTTAGCTAAACTGGTTCCTGAAATCATGGCTATTACTCATGAAGAAATGGTTGATATTCACAAGACTACAACACCACCATACATACACACACAGTATGAACACCGTGGCAAGAGAAATACGATTCCTGGTGAGGAACCCATAGCTACAAAATTGATTAGTGAAACTGCTGGTTTCCAAGTTATGGTTGCTCTAGAATTCACCAGGACCGCTCGGGGAACGTTAAACTTTAAATATATCCAAGACCTAGCTAAATTAATAGATAATATCACCGAGGTGTATGATGACACTTTCAGGTATACTGGAAGGGAGCTACAAGCGTACAAGAAGGAGTTGGTGCAACATAGACTGGTACTAAATTATCTCACCTCTATTACAGGTGGGTACTGTGTGACACTGGCCACCCAGTTCAGTGTCAAATGTTGCACATACATTACTAATAATACGGATGACCCTAAAGAGGTTATAGACCGGAAGATGGATGAAATTTTGCAGCTGAAATGGGAATTTCGAAAGAGCCATAATTCTTCGTTATATGCAAATGTTATCCTACTGTGTTGAAGTGTGGAAAACGGTCTCATAGGAGTAACACTGAGAAAGAGACTGAAAGGGTGGTACCAGATACCGAGATCATGGTCTGTGAAGAAGTATTGTATAATCCTGAACTTGAAACGGTGATTGGGTGATAGTTTATTACACTACCAAAGGGTGGAGCTGTCGAAGTCAGCAAATTGGATAAAGTCATTTCAATTAAAGTCTAGCAAACTTGGTTGTCTTTGTCTGAAAAGATGCGCATGGTACGCATCGACGTACAAGGGCACGCTACGGCGTGAAAGGGCGTACGCATCCACTACACGGGGCAGCAACAGTAATTGGTCTTTTACCATACATCCGCACAAACACGCATACTTATAAAATAGTACACATTAATGGTAGTTGCAACACATAGTCAGTTATGTCGAAATATAGTAGTATTTATATGTTATATCAGAGTTACATGCATATTAGTGAAATACACGGAACGGGTTGAAGGAATAACATCATGAGTGGTATCATAATGAACCTTGTTACATATCCTACTGTTTGGTTCGCTCTGCGAGGGAATCGCAGAGTGCATACACAAGTTATGAATGATAGGGAATTATGATCTATTAAGACTAAGGAATCTTGGCGGGAAGAGCAGAGCATACCCCCTGCAGAGATGACCCCCTCCTTTGGATTCCTTAGGATGAACCAGCCAATGACTGACAACCCCTTGGACATTCCTGAGACCTGGACCAATAGATGCAAGCTATACCATCTTCATTGTATTACTGTATTTGATTGTGTATATAAGCAGCAGCTTGTGATCCAGAGTGCAGACATCTTGTCCCCAGACTTCAGGATTGAATGACTGCACTGGATCCAGAGCGCCTGCGATAAGTAACGGCTGTATTTACTATTACTTCGCTTGAGCATATATATATTCTATTATTTGCGAATAAATCTCTGTGCTTTGGAAACACAAATCGAGGTTCGACAATCGTTATTGGTTAGCGACAATACGCACATAACAACAGTCACGGGGTTTATTTTTCAGTTATATGAAGAATTATCATTATACTTTGACCGCACTATTGTATACACTACTTATGTATATAAGTTCACTATTGGGCCCAGGGGTCATATCCTGTAGGCTCCTTCTGAACGCCAATTATTTTATTCAGTGTCACTATTTTTCACGCTGCACGTTCTTACTTGATAATTACTTAGGTTCCCTAGAGTTAGTTTATATATCTACACCTACCTAGTGGCAAGATGAATTGAAGCCTGAACGCTATAACCTACATATATAACTTGAGGTCTCTATATGTGTGCATGCATTTTGGGAGACAAGTAATAATATTTTAATATACTTACCATAAAAGATTCTAGGCTCTCAACATACATGTGCTCGCATTTTAAAGATAGATGTTGTTAGCATACCAATGCATCTTGGAGTATATCCGTTATAGAATAAATGTGTAGGTATTATGAGAGATAATAATTCATTGTTAGACGGTAACTATAGTTACCCTCTCAGAGCGAGGCCGGTCCGGGGGCTCGTCTCTGAGCTGGGTCACGTGATAGGAAGGACGGCTTCTGATTGGCTCTAGTGTGAACGGAGCTACAATTGGGAATAGATGTTATGTCATTTAGGGGCGTGGCCACACGCTTAAATAACCTATCGTTGCCTCACATCGGGTTGCCTTGATAAAGCTCTTAGCGAAACGCGCGTTGGCATTTGCTGAGCTCACTGTTCGTGCACGTTAAATGTAATTTTATTTTAAACCTACAATCAGCCCTACTTCTAGATAATAGCGGAGTAATGTAGCATATTATTTCAGATAGACGGAGACAGACTATTAGGATAAGACAGTGACATATGCTACCATTTATCACCATATAGGAAGCTTATGAGCCTGCAATAGATTGGAGAGTACTCACACAGTTTATCAGCTCCATAGAAATGAAAGACCTAACTAGGCAGTTCCTTTAGATTCTAGAGTGAGTTCTCAGTACCATACTAGACAAAATTATGATATCAGTTTAATATCCAGCATTAAGTCTAAGTTAACACATTTCTCAGATAAACTGAGAGAAATGACGAGAACATCAAGATATTCACATCCTAATGAGCTCCCAGCATAGCTGCAAATAGGCTTACAATAGCAAATACAATAGCGGTGCAGCTGAAGGAGAAAGGGACAGAGTCTAGGAGGCGTGTCTGATATCAAGACACGGAATGAATGATGTGTGTGTGTGTTACCTAACCATATAAGACTGATATTATACTCTGAGGTTATTACAGCACCCAGTGTGCTAGCCCTAAGGGGTTATATGTTATATTATCCTAGTCTGTCAGTAAAAGATTAGAACAATAATAAGTGTCTCACGCTATCTGATACTCTGTGTTACAGTGCACATCCATGATGAACCACAGGATAATTAACATTATCTATCAGATGATGCCCGATATTTAACCACTCACACACCATTGGATAGAGGAGAGTAGTGGTGAATATATATAACAATATATGGTATTACTGTTAGGAACCCCTCCAGCCGGCACAACACAACCCGGAATCTACTCTGCCAGTCAGGTGTTCAATGGATAGATTCCGGGTTGTGTTGTGCTGGCTGGAGGGGTTCCTAGCAGTAATACCATATCTTTGCTGCTCTGAACCGGAGGAACGGGGTCTCACAGCCCTACTGCAATGTGCTTCCGCAAGAACCGTCTTTCTTAAATGAACTGTAACAAAAAGTCTTTGCTCCGGAGTAGCATCTGGGGCTAATCTCTGGAATCTCTGAAGTGTGACACTCAGATCTTGGGTTAACCCAGCATGGATTATGGAAGGAGAAATAATAGGCTCCGGGTTAGTAACTGGAACATGGTGTGCCATGAAACTCCTGGACAGAGCATCTGCCCGGACATTCTTGGAACCTGGTCTGTAGGTGATCAGGAAATTAAACCGGGTAAAAAATAATGCCCAGCGGGCCTGTCTAGGGTTTAAACGCTAGGCTGACTGTATATATTGCAAGTTCATGTGGTCGGTGATGACAGAGATCTGATGCGAAGCACCCTCCAACCAATGCCGCCACTCCTCGAAGGCCCACTTGATGGCCAATAGTTCTCTATTACCGACGTCGTAGTTGGCTTCTGCTGAAGAGAACTGTCGGGAGAAATAGGCACATGGGTGTAGACAATTAGTATGAGGATCCTTCTGTGATAGGATGGCGCCGGCCCCGACGTCCGAGGCATCGACCTCAAGAACAAATGCTTTAGCTGGATCTGGATGTTTAAGGACCTCAGCTGAGATAAAGGCCTTTTTTTTTTTTTGAATGAGGCTACTGCTTGAGATGACCAATTAGTTGGGTCCATTCCTTTACGGGTCAAAGCGACAATGGGAGCCACAATGTCAGCAAAGTTGTAAATGAACCTTCGATAATAATTGGAGAAGCCCAGAAACCTCTGTACCGCCTTAAGATTGTTGGGTTGTACCCAATCCACAATAGCCTGGACCTTTGTTGAATCCATAGAAAATCCCTCAGAAGAGATTACGTAACCTAAAAAGGATACCTTCTGCACCTCAAACTCACACTTTTCCAGCTTGGCGTAGAGGTGGTTTTCTCGCAATTTTCGTAAGACTTGTTTGACGTGAGTCTGATGTGCGAGTAAAGATTTGGAATAGATGAGGATATCATCTAAATAGACGACCACAAAACCACCCAGGAAGTCTCGGAGGACCTCGTTGATCAAGTCCTGGAACACTGCAGGCGCATTGCTGAGGCCAAACGGCATGACCAGATACTCGTAGTGGCCAGAGTGTGTATTAAAAAGCCGTCTTCCACTCATCTCCTTCTTTGATATGGATGAGATTATACGCTCCACGAAGGTCGATTTTAGTGAAGATAGTAGCCCCTCTTAACTGATCAAACAATACTGAGATGAGCGGAAGGGGATAGGTGTTCTTGACTGGGATAAGATTCAATCCCCGGTAGTCAATACAGGGTCTTAACCCTCCGTCCTTTTTTGATACAAAGAAGCATCCTGCTCCTACGGGAGATTTAGATGGCCTGATAAAGCCTTTCTCCAGGTTTTCATCGATATATTCCTGCATGGATTTTGTTTCTGGAGCAGAAAGGGAATACAAACGCCCCTTAGGTAACTTGGAATCAGGAATAAGTTCGATGGCACAGTCAAAGTCACGATGTGGCGGTAAGGTATCAGCAGCCTTCTTGGAGAACACGTCCCAGAACTCATGATACTGTGAGGGAAGCCGCTCCGGAATAGGCTGAATCATACGCAGAGACAGTGACAAACAAGACTGTGTAAATAAGTACTCCACTGGACAATCTCTCCTTTTACCCAGTCTATGACAGGATTATGACAGGAAAGCCATGGGTGGCCCAAGATCAAAGGAACCGATGAACAATCGATCAGGAAGAAGGTGATTGACTCAGAATGGAGAGCTCCGGTCTTCAACTGTAGTGGCGGGGTCTCCCAGGAAATCTTGCTACCAGGCAACGGACTTCCGTCTAAGCCACAGACAGTAATAGCAGATTTGAGTTTTACCATCGGAATTCCGGCAGAGCGGGCAAACCCGATATCAAGGAAGTTGCCTGCAGCTCCGCTATCAATGAAGGCCGACAGGTCCACAGAGCGAGCTCGGAAGGTGTGCTGTGCAGGGATTAATACGGCATTTTTCGGGGAGATAATTTGCAGACCTAGGTGAACTTTCCCCTCATTCCCTAGGCATGGTCTTTTCCCGACTTATTTGGGCAGGAACGGGAGAAGTGGCCTTTTATGCCACAGTAAAGACATAAACCTTGCGAACGTCTCCTGTCTCTTTCCTCAGAAGAGAGACGATATGCTCCTAATTGCATAGGCTCCTCATCATCCGTGGAAACAGGAATCAGAACAGATGGAGGAGAAGATGCCTCTTTTTCAGTTTTTCGCTCTTTAATTCTCCTGTCAATTTTAATGGAGAGGTGCATCAGATCCTCCAGTGAGGTAGGAGACGGATATTGCACCAAAGAGTCTTTGATTTGTTCTGACAGGCCTAAACGAAACTGACTGCGTAAGGCAGGGTCATTCCATCCGCTATCAGGTGACCATCTACGAAATTCCATGCAGTATTCTTCTGCCGACCGCCGGCCTTGTTTCAAAGCCCGTAGATGAGCTTCCGCGGAGGCAACTCGATCCGGGTCATCATACAGTAGACCCAATGTCTCAAAGAAAGAGTCTACGGACTGCATGGCAGGACTGGTCTGCGGAAAAGAAAAAGCCCAGGACTGGGGGTCACCTTGTAGGAGGGAAATGATGATCCCGACTCTTTGCTGCTCTGAACCGGAGGAACGGGGTTTCAACCGGAAATAGAGCTTGCATCTTTCCCTGAAATTCCGGAACAGAGATCTATTTCCAGAGAAGCGATCCAGCAAATTCATCTTGGGCTCACAGGAGGAACTTGGAGTGGTTTGAGAAGTTTTTGCGGCTTCTTCTTGAACCGACAGACGCTCAGCCAATCCCTGGATCATCTGATACAAGGACTCAACATGGGCTGCTAAGGCCTGTGCTGGAGACGGTGTGGATCCGCTTCCATCCATCACAACCTCGTCTTAGTGTGGGCCGGTTATAATGTTAGGAACCCCTCCAGCCGGCACAACACAACCCGGAATCTACTCTGCCAGTCAGGTGTTCACTGGAACCCCTGATGGTGGGGACAGACTGGGCCGCAGACTAACAGAGGGTCGTGAAGTGTGTACCGGCTGGGGAGAACCCAGGCAAGCGGAGTGAGGTCCACGCAGAGGTCAAGGGCCGGCAGCAGACAAACAGTATCGGTAAACAAGCTGAGGTCAGGGGTCACAGGCAGATAGCAGAAACGGTAAACAAGCCGAAGATCAGGGTCACAGGAAACACAAACGAAGTCCAATTCAAAGCCAGGGGTCATACACGGGAAATCAGTAGCAGTATCAGGATACAGGAACAGGAACAAGCAGGTCAGCAGACTGGAGAACAGAAGCTATAACCGGCAATGAGGTAGCAGACCTCATTGCCTTAAATAGTGAGGACAGCCAATCAGAGCCTGGCTCTGATAATACCCAGCCCCCATGAATCTAAATTCATTAGCCCGCAGGCTAGTAATATTGATGGGCGCATGCGCCCGGCTTCTCATTGCCGGGACGCAGCGCTGAAGCGTCCCTCCGTTGCCCCGGCAACGGCCGGGTCACAGGCGGAAGTGACGTCCCGGTCGCCATAGCAGGTAGGAGAGTCGCGGCGGCTGGGCACCGCCGCGGGTCGTAACAATTACTAGCCTACAGGGTTAATCTGTGGTAGGCCATCAGAAGCTAATATAAGGCTCTTAGAGGGTGTACACAGAGTAGTAGGACGATATTCATAGTGTCTTATTGTCCATATAAATAAATATACCTGTATTAAGGGTCTGATGCAACAATCAATAAGACATTTATATCAATGTTAATTGTGAATAGTAGGTGTATATAGTGAACGTGATACATTTACCATATTAAAGCGCTATTATCTATTATCACTTGAACAAGTGAGACAGCACAGTAGTACTTCTACTACTTCTTAACAGTTTCATCATTTTGTGTATTCGGTCACTATGTTTATTCATTCAGTGTTTTTAATATTTCGCAAATTGAATCAATTTAATAAAGATATTAGTCTTAACAGAAAATCAATCTATATTGTGATATAAAAGAGTGCCCTTTATACACATCTCTTATATCCCCTTCCCCTTTTCCCCTTTTTCAGCAGTATGTAACATCACCGTCCAGCACAAAACACCCAGCCCTTCACTAACATTGAGAAGCAGTAGCTGACCACTTTACAGGTAAGAAGCTATTGGTGCCGGTGCTCCATATGTTAGGCATTAAAACCACTGGATGAGTGACACGTTACCGATTCTGTGATTTAGGCAGCCTTTAATCGCTGGCACTGTGAGTTTCACTAATGGTAGCTACAGCCCTGCATTTAGCTGCCATCTGTGCTGCTTTGGACCCTATTCCCCTCTGCTTTCTCAGATAATAAGTGTGGCATGGAGATTTTAAGCTCCCAGCTATGTGACTGCTGACAATACAATGCATATGAAAACCCAGAATGCTGTATGTACAATCCAGCATGGTAGGCTCCAAAATGTTAAAGTAAGGAAACTAAATTCTGATGTGCCCTTTTTGCTTGATAAGTACAGAGCAGCACACAGTGAAATGAAGGATGGCGTCTGACCAGCTTAGCAACATAAGGGGAGAATAATGGAGGGGAGAGTGTCCTTTGTTATAAACTTTGTGGACCCCTTCAAAAAGTTTGCTACGGGCCCACAAATGTCTTATTAAATCCCTGGCAAGAGCTTTTTAGAAGCAGTCATCCCGGAGCAGACAGCACTGTTCTGCATTTGAGAAAAACATGCAGTAAGTGCAAAAAAAAAAAGATAATTTTCCCAGGGTTTGTTAACAGAACACATTCAAAGTACAACTCACTACTGAGATAAAAACAGAAGTATCTTCAAATTTCTATCAAATAGGGCCAGGAAATACTTATGTATCTCTGTCGTTTCAGCCACTAGAGCTTAGCATTAGCAGAGAAATAATAAAACCAAAAATACTTTGTCACTTAGACTGTGAGATAGCAATGCTGACCACTGTGCTGTCCATATGTTTTTGCTATGCTCTGATGACCTACTGAATTATATGTGAGCCTGCAATTCCCATATCCAAACTCAATGGATATAGAAGAGTTTACAGTATAATACTATAGAGATTTCTCTGCATTTCAGTAAAGTAGGGCATTAAAGAATTACTGCGTGTTCATTGAGTAATTGCATAATTAAAAATATCATGGTTAAAAATAGATGTACTTTTCTACAATTTAAGAAGTTATGGCAGATAAACTGAGATTTGGCACCAGGATGAATACATAAAACTGACTGTGGGAGGAGGAAGGGCATTGAAATAAAAAGTCAGGTACTGCAATTGAGAAATTCAAATCTAAATTTATGCTAGAATGACTGGGTTAAATATAAATGGAACTTTGTCTTTCAATACAGTCCGAGTATGATGTGTGTATATGTAATATGACTTTCACTTGGATATAATTCAACATATTACATTCGGCCCTACATTAAAGTACTGGCCTCAAGCAGCATACAACAAAAATGACAGCTATTGTTTCATGGGTATGATGCAAGAGTAAATGAAATGGGTATTGATTGGCACAGGCACGCTACGCATCTATATCATATGGCGGGCATACTTGCACATAGAAGCGGATAGATATTGCTGCCAATAGTCACCTTTATTAGAATGCGTTTGATCCAGCTCGCAGGCTGGCACATAATATGCCTGCAAAAGGCATATCTGTATCTGTATTCAAATCTGCAAAAATCTCAACATGTAAAATGGAGCTGATTATCTTCCTCCTGCCAGCATCACCACCTGCCCTCAAATCTCCCTTACTGTCTATAACACCACAATTTCCTTAGTCTCCCAAGCAAGCTGCTTTGGTGTCACACTTGACTCCGCCCTCTGCTTTATTCCTCACATACAGACTACTCAATATGCTACCAAAATTCTTATCCATTTTCTTGACTATATCAACCTCCTGCTATCTGGCATTCCTGACACCCATATATAGTGTTCTCCCCAGCACCTATTTCCCAGGTGCTCCACCTGGCTGTTTTTATTTGCCAACCGGCTCTTGGAGCCCAACAGAGTCCTATTAGAATACAATAAACCATTTTGTCCTGTTATAACAGACACTACGTGAGCACTACAGCCAGCAGTGTGTATGTCCTGGCAGGTGTGGGCAATAACCTCCAACATTTTTTCAATATTATTGCAAAGGATTACACTGTCCCCACCCGGGTTAATTCAGGCACCTGCCTGTCAAAATTTTCCTGGGAGAACACTGCATAAAGCCACACAATCCATCCTAAATGCTGCTGCAAGACTGATCTTCCTTTCATACCGCTCCACATCTGCTGTAGCACATTACAAATCCCTACACTGGTTCCCAGTTTCCTCCAAAATCAAATTACTCACCCTTACCTACAAAGCCCTCAACAACACTAACCCCTGCATACATCTCAAATCTCTGTGGAGCACTGTGGTGCCGTAAAAATGTACGATAATAAATAATAATCATCTGCATTGGTTCTACATTCTGCAAACACACCTTTACTATACTCAATCTACTTTAGAACGGACCTCCCCTCCTATCACGTCTCCTCAGGTACAATCAGCCGCAAGTGTGGATGTATGCAACCTATCAGGCGTAGTTACCCCACTGAAACAATGCTATTTCATCCGGTGTCATTGAGGTCGGGTCATAATGACTCGGGGCATTTTAAATTACGTATATCTTTTTACTTAGTTATTCAATGGTGCCAGACCTCTCAGTAGCTGGAGTTAAGACCCCTCCCTACCCGTTTCCCACTACCACAGTCAGCCAGCATCAGAGCAGAGAACTAGATGGGTGCAAACTTCAAAAAGGTTATTATGACCGAATCTCAATTTTGTGCCATTTTAGTATGTGATGTTTTATTCTTTTGAGTAGATGTTGCAGACGAGATTTTTTCAACATATGATGTGATTTGAATTTTGAGAAAATGGCCCCTATTTTTTTTATGCCATGTTAAATATGGCTGGAATCAATGCGATCACAATATATCGGAAGAATAATAATAGTGTGTTGCAAAAACGATGTAAATTCATCAAAACCTTGGATCTTGCTCTACTAAATGAATACTTGAGAATCCACAAAGATCAAAGATATATTTTGTTTACCAAGAGAAATGCGCAAAAGATTTCACTGGAGAATCTTCAGAGGAGCCACCAGCAAAAGTACTAGGAGTTCGAAAAAGATGTCAAGTGTGTCTCACTAAAAAAAGATGTCAAGACCACTCATATATGCCAAGCGGGTTACAAATTTGTATGCCGGGAACACATGATTTCATATTACGATTGTAGTGATAAGCTGGGTGAAACTGGTTAGTTGTAAGACTGATTTTGGGTTTGCATTCTTTTCATTTTCAAAGATCTCATACTTAATTCAACGAAAAAGTTTAATTTTACATGAAAAGTTCATTTTTTGTTAGCAATAACACAGAAGTTGTTAATTTTTTTGAAGACTAGATAGGAAAAAAAAGTTTCTTCTCCATTCTCTATGAGTGTTGGCTAACCTGTGACACTCCAGGTGTTGTGAAACTACAAGTCCCAGCATACCCGTCCAGCAATAAGCTGCTATATATTGGCAAAGCATGCTGGGATTTGTAGTTCACAAACACCTGGAGTGTCACAGGTTAGCCAACACTGCTCTATGACTTTTTTTTTTTTTTATCAAAAAAGCTCATTCAGTAGTTCATTACTCCAAATATACTAATGATCTTCTAAAATCATCCTTAAAACTTTACAGTCGATGTCCGTGTAACTTTCCACCACAATGAGTCTGTGTTAACTCTAGTAGGCAAGCACCAACGGTTCATGTATGTTTGCAATTCAGAAGGAGAATGGGCAAGACAAAAGATTTAAGTGACTGAATGCAGCATAGTATTGGACGAGAGACATAAGTATAAGGAACATTGTCGGTGTGAGGGCAAGGATAAGGCAAAATTGCATGAGTTCACAGATCCAGCTAGCCAATTATCAGCAATGCAGACTGGTGCACACGGTATAGTAGGAGAGTAGGTGTAGTCTGCTTGGTCATAGCAGGCCTGATGAAAGTGGCTTACCTCAGCATTTTACTAAATCAAGGTCAATTCCAATAGTCAATTTCATGCACCTTTAAATATTAGTGCAAACATATTCATCATATTTCCTGCTATACATTTAGGAGACTGACTCCAGTGTAATACAAACAGCAACACAATAAAAGCTAATCGATTAGTAGGTACAAAATAAAATAATTCAAACACGTTTGTTTCTGTTTTTTTTTTATTTATTTCAAATTAAACAACCACTAAAAAGGTGTTAAGCCGTGTCTCCAGATATACCATTGTAAGAAGGAAGTATCACATCATACATGTTTTGCTATAAGAGGTATGGATGTAAAACTATTTACATCTATTTAGATAAAACAGTTCTCCTGTATTACTCTTCAGTATATATTCACAAACTGCAACGATGTATAGGACGTGGCCCTTCTTAGCGTTGTTTAACTCAATTTGTTATATTTCTTTCTACTTATTGTCCTGTGCAAGTCTCTCTGAGTTAAATAGTTCTTTTTATGTGACCCCTTTGAGTGAAATATGAGTTGGAGCAATACCTCTGGGAAGAAAGCTTCACAATTTACATTGTTCCTTTTTATATTCACTTAACAGGAAAGAAACAGAATCCTCCAAACACTGCTAAAGAGGGAAAAGAGGGTAAAATATATACAGGGAGTGTCAAAGAACGGGGAATAAAGAAATCCACAGAGGAAACAGTATAGAGTTAGCTCAACAGGAGTTTAATTAAAAGTTGATAAAGATTATCTGCCAACAAGAAAACAGAGAAGAGTGAATATAGGTTGAGAAGGATAATTAGGGATCTTATCAATATTCTGCTAAGATACTGTACTCCCCATCTTTAAGACTAATGAAAAGGTCAGATACTTTTATGTGAAAGAACCTTTTCCAGAGAGGTATATTACAGCATATTACATAAGGCAGATGGAACAAGGCAATAGAAACAGAACGTGAGGACAACACAAGAGGCTAAAAACAATTATTGTAAAACTAAATAATAAAATAATAAATTAAAAAGTCATATTTATTAATACAATGTATACACATTGGCTGTTTTGAATAGTAAAAGGTGCAAATAAATATTATTTTAAAACATTTAAAAAAGGAGAACCCCAGGTACTTATAATAGATATCTAGTACGATCACAGAGACCTCAGCCATTTGTAGGGTACTTATGTAACTTACACTACAGTACAAACCACAACTTCAGTATTTTGCATCCGAAACTCTTCTGAGGTAAATGTGTTGGGACGCAGAGTGGACATTTTGCGTGGCAGGTATATAACACGGTGGGGTCCTTGTGGGAGACCCCTTGGAATTTTGCAGGTTGGAAAGAATGGGACAAAGCTAAATACAAAAGATAAAATAATGACCTGGACTTCTCCTTTAACTAGATAAAACTATGGCAATGCTGCTGCTGTGATGACTCAGTAAGAGACAAATAATGCTGTTTAATGCGCTTCTCAAATAGTGAAAATTGCCCTACAGCACAAGGCTTTGATACTGTTTATTACATGACACCACCCATGGGTCTCTCATAGCTAGTTTGTGTGACCTGACCAATTGTGAAAGCTGTTTATTAGTGCAATTTTTAATGCTTGGAACATGCGTATACCAGGCGCTATATGTCAGGCAAAAGGTGAGGATACTAGCTGCAGATTTTTTTTAGATTAAACTAAATGGGTGGATGGGACATTTAAATCCTTCATAAACAGGTGGGATTGTGATTTCTATTCTTTAAGTGATCATATCTCACAATTCACTACCAAAGGGGCGCCAGTGCATAGCTATATTCTGACATGAAAGGGAGATTACGAAGTAAATTATATAAAATACAATTAAATCAATACAAAAACAAAACAAAAAACAAAACTGTAGATATAGCATATATACATATATATTACTAAAGGTCATTTGATTTTTGGTTCCACATAAAATTTCACTCCATCACGGACATTATAGGAATGTAACGCTCGTGTGCTGAATTTCAACTCTTCAGGCCCGAAAGGGGCTTCGTGGTCCAAGTAGTAAAGTCGCATTTTGTTTGTGGACAATCGTAGTAAAGTCTTAAGCTGCTTTTTGAATTCAGCTACGGTCTGATCAAGCCGGATACTTATCTTTTGTACTTTCTCTTCAAAGTGAATATCAACACTGGCTTGGTGCTGTGGTCGAAGGTCAACCTCAGCCAGAGGTTCCAGCTTGCCATACTTTGTAACCAGCTCCTGATACCTGCAGGATAAAAATAACAAAAAAAAATCAACCGATTTTACAACTTGTTTTGCTATATATGTTACCAATATTCCTTTACTGAACATAAAGAAGATCTTAATTTGTCTAATTAATTCAAATGGCAAACCATAAGCATGCAACTAAAGTTAAAGAAGTTCTGTCACTCCCAAATAAAAGGACATTACTATCACTAAACACAACAGAACTGTTTTGGGGGAAGTGCATTTGACAGCCCTCAAAACCACTTGTGACAGATAAAGTATTTGGGGAATACAAGGCATTGCTTATTAAAATTTTATTTTGTGATCACACCTCAAAATGCTCCCTGTTTCGTACAATTTATATTTGTAAGAGGGTTTGTTCCCATTGGTCCTGGCAAAACCGTGTTGTTTTGGAGGGGGAGGTAAATTTTAAATGTGAAGACATATTTATAATTGGGGTAGAACATGTCCTAGATCAACTTTAAATTTCAGTGTACAAATAAGCTATCAAGTATTTGTGTGCAACTTGAAAAAATAGACAGTATTTAACTTATGCAAAATAGAAAACTAGTTCGCACCCCTTGCATTGTAACATGATTTTGTCCAGGAGACTACTTACTCAATTTTTTACTTAACCTTCCTTAATGAATCAGGTCCATTGTGAATACCTTTGTCTACACTGCTATGTAAATACCACATTTCAGTTCTGACGGCAAGTCTGCAGACTACTTACCTGTAAATAATGGTTAATTTTCTTACAGGGGTTGGCGTTAAAACTGATCACTGTACTTGACAGAAATGGGAAGGCAGATAATTGATAAGCATAAAGTGTTACACATTGAAGAGGGCAGCACATTTGCACATAAGCCACAGCTACCCAATCACATGCTGTTCTATTCGATCCATAACTCCTCCTGGCCGGTAAATTTAACATACAGAAAGGCTTTAAAGCATTGTGGTGGGTACAATTCATTTAATACTGGTCTCCACAAAAAAATTAGTTGTATTTTTTATGACAGGGACCATTCACATAGTCTTCAAGAATGTTCTGTCTAACCCGATGGTACAGTGTGTTCACTTTAAAACAAGACCAGCTGCAGACCAGCACCCAGTTTGCACAGAAGAGTGGTCGTTTTAAGAATAGGCGCACACCACTTAGCCTTCAGAAGCCAATACACTTCTTTGTTTTATGTCAATAAATTAATTTTTAGGTAAAAAGGCATAAAAACTTCGATGTGATCTTTTCATTCTTGTCTTGAGATTATTATTCTGTTTGCCTTTGCGGTCATGTATTTTCACAATTTAATTTTAAGCCTTGAATTACTTGCAGAGCGTTCCAGTATATATTAAAAGGAAACTTCATGGGAAGATTTAACATGAAATTGACACAAATGTGAGGGAACCTGCTCTGTGTAAGTCAGTAATATGAGGATTCACAGGGGAGAATGACCCAGCCATTTGCAACCCGAGATGGAGGCAGTTTGGAATAGCACACTGGTTCTATGAACTGGAAAGACTCGACCATTAATCACTGCACAAGACCTATTGGTGTCTCTTTTTCACATTGCACAGAAGGAAAGATATGAACAAAGGATTCATTGACAGCAGAGAGTTTGGTCTCTGCCTTGAGTCTCAGGGTTTGAAGTAGCATGTTATTTGCTGCCTATAAGTGATGTCTATCGAATAAAGCAAACAGTGAGGAAAGATTAAATCTAAATCCTCATTACAGCAACCGGTCTTGAAATATTGATTTCTGTAGGAAATTAGTGTCATACATGTGACAAATTAGCACATATAATTTCATTTTAATTCACAATCATGTGGTCAGGCTCCTCTCTGACATTCCATTTTACAAGTTACCTCCTATGAATGCTTGGCTGCACCAGGCTCATTCTGTTCAGTTGCCTAGTGGTTAGCACTTCTGCCTCACAGCACTGGGGTCATGAGTTCGATTCCCGACCATGGCCTTATCTGTGAGGAGTTTGTATGTTCTCGCTGTGTTTGCGTGGGTTTCCTCCGGGTGCTCCGGTTTCCTCCCACACCTCAAAAATATACTAGTAGGTTAATTGGTTGCTATCAAAAATTGACCCTAGTCTCTCTCTCTCTGTTTGTGTGTTAGGGAATTTAGACTGTAAGCTCCAATGGGGCAGGGACTGATGTGAGTTCTCTGTACAGCGCCCCGGAATCAGTGGCGCTATATAAATAAATGGTGATGATGATGATGATAATAATAACATTAAACAACCCTGGTGAGAGTGACCCAAAGTCTTCACATCACAAATGTGCTGGGCTGAGGCTCATTGCGTCTTCAATGCAAGAGCACTTCTCTGCATTCACAGAACCGTTTGCAGTACACTGAACCCAGAAGCTTGTAATCAATGTAATGTGGCACTAGAAATTGAGAAAAAGGGGCCCCAGGGGGATTCTATTTGCAATGTTTGCCCTATTTTGCCCACTGCCTGGCGCTGTAAAGCACTTTGGTGCCTTACAAATCACCAATAACAACAATCTATAACTGGCACCCTAGGGCGGGGTATAATTTTTCTGCATTAAGCCAAGCACCATTTATATGGTCTCTGCGCATGGATCCCCACACAATATATGACGCTATGGTGAACATAGAGGTGAAAAGCGCACACATTAAACTGTATGGCAGACACTGGGGTGGTATCCCTGTGCGCTGAATGGCAGATTCTGGGGTGGTATCTCTGTGCACTGAATGGCAGACAATGGGGTGGTATCCCTGTGCACTGGATGGCAGACACTGCGGTGGTATCCCCGTGCACTGGATGGCAGACAATGGGGTGGTATCCCTGTGCACTGGATGGCAGACAATGGGGTGGTATCGCTGTGCACTGGATGGCAGACAATGGGGTGGTATCCCTGTGCACTGGATGGCAGACAATGGGGTGGTATCCCTGTGCACTGGATGGCAGACAATGGGGTGGTATCCCTGTGCACTGGATGGCAGACAATGGGGTGGTATCCCTGTGCACTGGATAGCAGACACTGCAGGGGTTGGTATCTGTATATGGTAAGCACTGCGGGGTTTGGACTCTCTGCATGGCTTAATAGGCACCGCAGGGGTTAGCATCTATGTGTATGATATGGTAGGTACTGTGGGGGTGGCATCTATGTGTATGATATGGTAGGTACTGTGGGTGAAGGCATCTATGTGTATGATGTAATATGTACTGCAGTGGTTGGCGGCTCTGAGAACTGTAGGTGTGCTTCAGGGGATCAATTGACTTGCATGTTAAAAAATTAAGAGAAAACATTGTCTCCATCTCCTTTCATTCAATTTAACCTTTAGCCTGATACTAGTAACCTTCTTCAGCTTTCAACTGACAATCTAATTTGATAGATTTCTAGGGTTTTCCACCATACATAATGTGCTTGAGAACCAGCCCAAAAAGCAAGGGTCATCGTGCAAATAGGTCAGGGGATGGCCATGCACACATAACAATGCAGCAATTGCACACGTAACAATGCAGCAATTGGTGTACTGGACTTTCCAACATGAACACTCAGGCTTTTATCATTTAGAGCAGGGTTTCTTAACGCTAGTACACACGCACCCCCAACAGCTCATGTTTTTAGGATTTCGCTAATCATGCACAGTTTACTTAATCTACTTGGCAGGGTCAGTAGTTATCCCACCTGTTTCCACAGACAGAAATCCTCAAAACATAAACTCTTTGGGGTGCGTGAGGACTGGAGTTAAGAAACTCTGGTTTAGAGTGATTGTTGGCCAGAGGAAGCTGAAACACTGAAATGTCTGGGCAATGTGGTCATTTTCAACTAAATTGGAAATCTACATAACCAAATGTGTGGCCAGCTAATGTAGGCATTAATGCTGGCAGTGCTCCAACAGCTCCACACTGCTCATCCAGAGCTATTAATAAACAGTGTTTTTAGATTTAGTGTTCATTTTAAATAAATCTAGAATATTTGATGAAATTGTTTGAAGAATGTTAATTTTATATACATATTAGTCTAAGTTTACATATAATTTAAACATTTTAAACTAGTATAAAGAGTAGTGGCTACAGAAGCTGAGCTCTTACTACAAGATCTGAAAATCTGCTCAATCCTGACTTTAGCTTTGCTCCAGCATGCCAGTTGTATTCCATAGTGGAGCAGACTTAAAAAAAAAAAAAAAAAAATGATGTTAAAGTTATTAGCTCAGGTCTGGCTCCAGGTCATGGAGCTGGCTCCTAATTCTGGAGTCATACATAGTGGGCACAACCTGTTTTTGGATAGACATACTAGACTGAAGCAACCATGTAGAGTTGCTTTTAGTTAGTAGATCTCAAGGTGAAGGAAATACTACCTGGGATGCAAGGCTTATTATCTTCTTCATATAGAGAGCAACTAAAGTGTGCAATAAATAACCAAAAGGTAAAATAAACTGAAAAATTATGATGGACAGAGTAAGAGCCTTGCAGCGAAAACATGTCATCATCCTTTGCAGGTATGGTAAATAAAAGGGTGGGAGACAAGCAAGGATAACTAGCAGCTACAGTCAGCAGTAATGATTTCATAAATAGAAATATTTTAAGTACGGTTCATTATTAATTAAGAGGGAGCCATTTGGTGTTATTGTCATGGTGCTGGCAATTCCCAGGAACCTCTTGGCCGAGGTAGTAATCAGATGCACACAGTGTCTGGCCAAGCTGCTTAGTACTGAGATGACAGGTAGTGAGGTACAAGTTAAAGTCAAAAGATTGAAGACGGTGGTAGAATAGTGATGGACAAAGTCAAAGAATTGGTGAAGATAGAATAGTGATGGACGAAGCCGCGGTTGAAGAACTGGAGAAGGTAAAATATGATGTACAGTCAAACAAAACAGGTCTTCCTCAAAGCACAAGCAGAGAAATCCAAAACAAAACATTGCTCCTGCACATGTTTGTTATAACTTTTATAGACTACAAACAGGTGAGACTGGACCTTTTTACTAAAGGGTAAGGAAAGCTGTGCAGTAGAACAGGTGAAGAGACTAGCCAGATTGCTGCTCTTAGCAGAGCGCTGATTACAGAATTGAGAGAAGGTGTTTGTTTGCAGCTGTCACTGTGAACGTTTTCCTGTTGGATATAATTTGGAGCTAGTGTTGATTCCTCACAGCTATCCTGCGGGAATGTATTAGCTAGTAGTCATCTTTATGTTAAGCTACAAAGTAGTTTTAAGTAATACAAGTTATTTTTATGTATTTGATACTGTTCCACCTGGTAAGTCACAAAATCGTTCCACAGTGATTATTTGGAGGTCTATGACACGGACACCAGACCAAGTATTAATAGAGGAATAAAGTAGATCCAGCTGGTTTCTCTAAATGTATTAAACATTTCCTTTTTGTGTATTAAAGTCAGCTCTACCTTTACTACTTTATCATTCAGCAAACAAAAGTGAACAAAACAGAGAAAAGGATCGGCACTACATAAAAACATATACATTTTATAACAATGCTACAGTATTTATTCTAATAATAGATTATAACTGAGCATAGATGAAATACAGTCACCACCGAAAAGCAAAAAAAAAAACATTGGTTGTGAAAAAGAATGCTCTATAAAACGGACACAATAAACAGCCTTTACACACAATGCAGAGCATTTACAGTATTATGTAAGCTGTGCTTCGTGCATATCAATCTATACACAGTACTAGAGTTATATAGTTATTAAGACACAAGTACAAGTGCATTAAGGTCAATATTTTTCTAATTAGGATGATCCAGAGGAGGGCAAAACATGCAGAGCGACAGCTGCCAATTCGGCCTGACAGTGAGGGGGAATTGTTCCTGACCTGCAACATGACAACTGTATACATTTCCTGGACTCATCACCACCATAATGTCCTGCACAAATTATAGCTACAGATATGATTTGTATATAGAAGAGCCAATTCATTTTTATATTCTGTTAGTGAACCTGAAACTTGCCTCCACATAACAACTAATCATATTTGTCAGTCATGAAATCATGAAACCATGCTGACAAGGTTAAAAAAAGTAATTTTCCACAATACATTTCAGAATTGCATTCTTCACAATCTCCTTCAAAAAATAAAGATCGAGACCACACCACACACACACATATATATTATATATTTATTATATTGTGGTATATCAATTGCTGAACTTGGTTCATTTAGTGCATGTGGTTTTTGTGAGCTAGGTGCTTTATCTGCCTTCGTTCTGTTAGATGTAACTGTACCTCCTCCTGTTTACAGCAAGTATCATTTAATGATATGCAGAGGCTACTGCCACAAAACATATTTAAAGGCATTTGTTCTCTCTTTGTGAATACAGGGGGAACAATAAAATCTTCTACAATTATTTTATCAGTGGCCGAATTTATTAGGTTTTTTTTGCTTGCTGTGTTTGAAAAGAAAAAAAAAAATTAGAGAACTACTATATTAAGTACGGTAATCTGTTTTTCGGCTTTAAGCAATGCTAGTCTCCCCCTGTCTCTATCTCCTTTACACCTGCCCCAACCACTGCCTCCTCGTTGAGCAGCAAACTCTTCTCCATATTGTCAACAGCCCTCAGTGTTGCCGGTTGCTCAGTTTATATTTTATTGAAATTAGATTTGGAGTATCGATTTTTATTGTGCGGTCCAATATGTAATACACCTGAATTTAGTGTGTTATAAGAAACAACCTTTAATATCATGTCTGCAGGGAGTCAAATAAAAGTAGACATATCAAAATGCTTACTCATTTGGGAAAGTAAATTTATAATTAAAATGATATATGGTTGCATTAAATCATGAATCCACACCCGTATAGTATTCTTAGTGGCATTATTAACCAACCACCTAAGTGTTCCTATGTTACTGTACATTCTAACTGGATAACAACTGTAGTAAAAAAAAACAAACAAAAAAAAAACCTGTGGTTACCATTTTTACTTGCATTTAATAGTCTGCATTCATTTCTCTTAGTCAGTTTAATAAATTACTTGATGCTGCTTTAGAACATCTCAACTCCTGAAACAGAAATTGGGAAAGTGCTTTGGGGTCGGGATGCCGAAATATCACTTTTGGCAATACTTAATTAATAATCGCGATCCAGAAATTAAACCCATAGCTGTCTAATCTGCAAACTGAGCAGCGTCTCAGGCTGTCAAAACCGTGCATTGCATTTTAAGAGCTGAAGGCCCACATTGTCCTGCCTTACCATAAAGCTCTATTTTGTGACAGCACACTATTACACATAATAACGTCACAAAATACTGCATTGCAGTGAAGAAGGAATATCTGACAGCACAAGAGAGAGGTGAGCCATGGACCTATAAAGTGGTGTTTATGAAGTGGACAAATGGGCAGCTTCAGAGATCGCAGCTACAGCAGTCAGTGCTGGCATCTGACCTTAGGGTGAGTATTGCTAACATTAATAAAATGAAAACACACTTTTTAAAGGTGTATGTCGATAGTGTATTGTGTCCTAAGAGTGGGAATGCACTTTAAATGTTAAAGTAGTTTTCTAACAATCAGTAATTTCAGAGAGCACATACCTAAGAAAAACACATTTATCCAGCTGCACCGATACACATAGGTAACTGTTCGTCACTTTACTCTGAAGCGTTCCTTGACAAAAGTTTAAGTTATAAAGTGAGTACAACAGCTGAATTGTAACACAGCACCAATATGAGATTTGCTTGTATATAGAGTTCGCCACAAGAAAAGTAAATTGTGTCTGGGCATTAGCCCTTCCTCTTACTCCTTTCTTTCATTCCCTTTTGTCTATGGTCTCACCTTAATGGGACATCTTCCTTTGGGAAATTCATATAGTAACGGAGGAAGAATCTCTCGGAGTCTTCTCTTTCACCTTCAGTGACAACACTGCCATTCAGTTTGGAAACAGACGGCAATCTAGGAGTTCATATGAGAGGAAAAGATTAGCTAGACCATCACTACACTGTATTAAAGCGAGAGAGGAGAATGCCCTGATCTTTCTTTCATGAAATCAATATGCTTTCACTCTCAGATCTCACTGCCAAAAGACTTAAATGCGCTAGAATGACCCAAAGCACACATTGCGAGCAAGAAACTTTAGTAAGTATGTATATCAACCAGGTCATCTTCAAATTCCAGAGCGATTGCGGGATGCTATTCATCACAGTAAAAAGTAATACATTTATTGCCAATTTCAAATTTGTTCATAAGTGATAGTTTTAACCAATTCTGAAACAGAGATTATTAAAACTAAGGGTAGGAGTCTGACGATTTATTAGATTTTCAAGATTGATTAGAAATTAACAATGCAAGTGTTTTGATGTTTAAGTTCAGAAGATACAACACAATATGTACATCAATTCCTATATGGTTAGAATTTCGAAAACAAACTGACAATTTAATCAAATTAAACTTTGCCTGCGTCTGACGTGACTACACTCCATGCTTTATTAAAAAAAAAATATCAAAAACTGGTTATAATACAAAGAACAATTTATTAAAATACATAAAAAAATTTAGTTGTAATTATAGTTTATACAAAGAATTGTTGAAGGAAGCTATTATATTTGTCAATAATCACAAAAAACGCAAAATTTCAGTGGAAGCAAAATTCTCTCCTTTCCTTGCCAACCTTTCCATGGGCTGGTGGTAGAAATAGCAGTTCATATGGTAATTATACTACCTCCAGGCGTGCAGTTGACACTAAGGGGTATATTTACTAAACTGCAGGTGTGAAAAAGTGGAGATGTTGCCTATAGCAACCAATTATATTCTAGGCGTCATTTATTTACTACATTCTACCAAATGACAGGCAGAATCTGATTTGTTGCTATAGGCAACATCTCCACTTTTTCACACCCGTGTGTGTCTGCAGGCCTAGCAGTACCAGTGGTCAGTAATGGATACTAAAGTTAAGCAAAATCCCAGGCAATCTGTAAAATCCTTCCCCTGACAGGGTTGCAAAGTAAGCACTCCAAATAAAATGAGAGGAAAATCATAAGGCAATTTGTAATTCAACACAGTAGTCCATTGTTTTAAACGGTGTGTTCTAGCATGCAGACTGTCCACACATACTACCATTTCCATGAAAAATACTACCGTACAGTAAACTAAAATGTGGAAAACAGTTAAAACAAGAGCAAAGACACAAAGATTATATTTTACTTTGGATAAAAGGGTAATGACAGACTTACAAAAAAGTTAAAAACAATAGCCATGGGTGGTACCAACAACTATTTGACCTTTCCTCTATCTCTTAGAAATATTGCTCTTGTGATTCATGTTTTACATGAATGTGTGACCAGCATTAGTAAAGAATAAGAGATCATTTATGGAGCCGTATCTTAAAGCTCTTTGCATACTCTCCCATATTTGCACAATTACAGAGCTCAACCCCACCCACATTGTTGCAGTATATTCACCTTCAATTATGTTATGCACACTCCTCTCAATTATGTAACATCCCCAATATATTGTATTGTGAGAGTATTTTCATGTATAAGATTGATATAAGGGATCTGAGAGATAAGGGAATTATGAAAGAGGAAGAAAAATGGTCAATGGAATGGTGAGCTCTGAAGACTGGCTTAACACGTAACAATTTCAGAGAGGATAAACCAGTGTTCGCCCCAGGCTTTACACCAGGCCGTTTTTAAAGTAACGTGTCCTGCGCACTATTACCGTTAATACAGTAATTTTCACCATGATTTCTTCCCGCAGCACAGGAAAATCAGTATTGAAATTGCTGTACTAACGGTAATAATGTACACTATTAGGTAGTAACGATAATAGTACGAGAGTAAAACGGAGAATTGGACCTGCCAGTAGAAGTCTTACTATTGCGCCTGCGTTATTGTGACAGACAACAGAGATCCCTCCCACTGTCAGTATGACGTTACAATACGTATTGGAAGGCGGGAATATGTCTGTGCAGAAAGCCAGAGACTGAAGATGTGCACTGTGTGTTAGTGTGCATTGCTCTCAGAACTTCTGAGTTGTACAGCACAGCTCCAGCCATCCAGCACCATTGTTTGTTCTATTACAATAGGCACTGTCTCACCAGTCTAGACAGGCAGAGGCTTAGCAGCCAGGCATAAAAAAATTGATTATAAAAAACCTTAAGTATGTTCAGTTCATCAAGCCAGCAGGCAATAACCTGTCTTTATAAATTATATAAGTATGGGCAATAACCGCCATAGTCTTTATAAATAATGTAAGTGTGTCCCATCCAGCCAGCAAGTGGGCAATAACTGCAAGAATCTTTATAAATAATATAAGCGTTGGCAATAACTGACAACATTTTCTTTGTTACTATTGTGAAGTATTACACTGCCCCCACCAGGCTACTTCTTAATGCCACCCGGCTGGCAAACTTTTCTGGGGAGAACACTATATATTATTGTTATGCATCAATCAATAAATATTTCCCATAGATAATAGCAAACAGAAAAAAAAAAAGGTTGGAGTATAAGGGGGAGATTGAATTGTGCGCAGAATGTCAACAAGAACACATCACGTCAGAGATTTTACAAACCAGTCATATAGTATTTTGTACAGTTACAATCAGGACCAAGGTCCTGCAAGTGATCACCTATCTTGTCGTGTGTAGCTCCCTTTTTATTCATCTCCCTTGGTGCAAGAAGTCAACCACTTTCAATGCTGCTATCATCTCTCAGTAGCTGGAGAGATCAGACATGGCAATTCTAAGGACTTCCGTCAGAGCCGCAGCTCCTGTCTCTCTTCTGCTATGGAGAGAGCCTAGCTGTGCCAAACGTGGTCAGCAGAGGTCCCCGATTCATGTACTTGGCAGAGTTTCTATGTGAGTGCCCCCATTCAGCTTCACTATATAACTATGTGAAGTATATAGCTACTAAAACAGAATATGACATAAACAAATACACTGACAACCAAATACACAATCAGCAGGTTTGCAAACTCCACGAAATATTCCCAAAACAAACATAATAGTATGGAGTAAAATATTTTTAAACTAAGGCGGGGTGTACAAAATAAGGTAGAAATGAAGAGCAGGTAGGCAGAATAGATAGAGTAGGTAAATGTAGGAGCCAGCAGGAACTCTTAAAGAGCAAAGGAAAAAGAATATCAATTGACATAGGTTGCAGTAGTAATTTAAGTGTATTGGCTACACAGCACATGAAATTTGTCTGTAGTTGAAAATAGATGTAATAATCTTATAAAGGGTGTTCGCACGGGTGTAGTACTAGTTATCGGTGCTGTAAACACCGACACTCTTTAATCCTACATAATTATTCCTATAGTGAACAGAGCGACAAAGAAAAAATAACTACTTACCAGTAAAAAGACACACTGTAAATCCGAAGAGAGGACATGGCAAGTGCTGCAAATGACGTCAGTTATATGCGGTTTTTTTCTTTTTTAAAGCGGCAACCCACGGAGTAGGTTAATATGAATTTTATTCCTAAGCCCTAATCCTAATCGTTAACCCTAACTCCTAACACCTAAATTATAACCCTAAGTCCTAACCCCTAAAATAAAGTGAATACTTACCTGGGTCGTGTGTTGGCGCTTTAAATTCAGAAATTTGCAAGTCGCTCATGTAAATGACGTAATTTCCAACAGTCGCGATGTCCTCTCTTCGGATTGACAGTGTGTCTTGTTACTGGTAAGTAGTTACTTTTTCTTTGTCGCTCTGTTCACTATAGGAATAATTCTGTAGGATTAAAGAGTGTCATGTTTACAGCACCGATAACTCAATTACCACCGGCTCGCACATGGCTCTTGGATAATCAAGATACGCACATGTAATTGCAGCATTGCATGATTGTATGCAGCTTATTATATAAAGTCTTTTTCATGCAGCCACAACAGCACATCAGTCCATAACGTTCTGGTCAACAGATGAGAGAACACCATCCAGTTTACTATGTAGGTATGCTGCAAAGGCACTATATATAGAAGGGAATTAATCCTGAACAGAAAAGCAATTTTTCAAATTTAATTTCATTAACGTGTTACTAAAGCCAAATAGAACTGTGACACTGATATGAGTAGAAAACAATTTATCTACATAGGACTAGTTTCTGCATTAATGTTTGTTACTGTATTTGGTTAACATGTAGTAAGTGGGGTTCTATATAAATATAATCAAATAAATACCTTGCAATCACTAATTTTCTACGTTCCTCTGTGCTGTAAGGCTCCACAAGAGGAATACCTAATAATCTGACTTCTTCAAGTATAGGAAAAAAGTTTAGTTTATCAATGTCCTCCCAGGAGTTTAAACCTGTAAAAAGAGAAAATAATGTTCAACATAGCATATAGCTGCTGCTGTGTAGAATTTATGGTTGAGAGGTCTTCTCTCTTTTCCCCCCGAAAATGGCTAGTTAAAATACTAATTACACATACCAGTTATTTTGGTTAAGGTTTAACTTAAGATTTAGGGCTCAGTCACACGACTTTATTTTGCTTTTTGACAACAGTGGTTTCATGAACCAATCCACCCAGAGAATGGGTGCACTGGGAACCAGAAAATCACTGATCGCTACAAGGGCAGGGGCATACACACGATTATATCTTTAGGCCCAGTTCAGAAATTCAATACCAATTACATCAGATCATCAAACACCAAAAATAACAAGTGCAGGGGGAAGACGTACCCCTATTGAATGAACTTAAACATAAAAATGTTTATGAAATTATTAAAAGTCCATACACTTCACATTTTAACAATGACAAAAAAATTACTTTTACATTTTTTAGTTCACACAAGTGAATTTTGCATTGTTTTCTACGACAGATAGGGCTTTCTTTGATACAAAAGCGAAATAAATAAATCTAAGCACAAATAAAACTAAAACTGATGTCTGACTTCTCACTGTACACTTGGGCTGTCACTGACCAGTCAGAGAAGATCAGGTGACAAATAGGAGAGGTTCTCATTCTCCACCAGAGAGGGAGTAGCTTCCGTCATGAATATTTTAGCAACTTATTTTACTAAGAAAAATGATATGAAGGAGCACCCAGAGTGTGGAAAATGCGAGAGAACTCCCAGGATGCAAAGAGTATAAGCACCAATATTATAATTAAAGTGATTAACGGGCTGCTCCTTGTGCCCTTGGACATTGTAACACCAAGTGAAAAAAGCCATATGCAGAGGAAAAGCATCTGGAGCACAAAAGGAATGGTAACCTAAAAAAATTATGTGTGCCATTAAAAAGTGTAGTATGTAAAAAAAAAAAAAAAATATATATATATATATATATATATATATATATATATATATATATATATATATATATATACACACATATATATTGAAAGGATGACCTCCATGTCCCAAGCTCCCTTCTGTTTTGAGACCACTGGTATCCAGCAATTATTTTTAGCCAAAGTGTTTGACAACTTTACTTATTTACTAAATAACATGGTAATGTGACATGAGTGTAATATGATTACACATATGTCAAGGATGGACAAAACATTGTAGAATTCTGGCAGTCTAGAGGTAAGTAGGACCATGAAACTAGCCAGGAAAGATAGGTATTGGGTACCTGGTTCCTGTAATTTGTACAGCACTGATATCCTTATTCTTATCTTAAGGATGTTGGAAGTTCTACTATGTTCCTTATAGAGGGAATGTGCCTTGTGCCTCTAACACTCCTGCTCAGTACAAGGATGTTACTATGAAGTGTTCTTGCCCTCCTCCCATGGCTGCAATGATTACAGCATAATACTGAAGACAATCTGTGAGTGTTAACATGTGAATAATACCGTATTTCCCCATGTATATGACGCTCCACTGTATAGGACGTACTTGTATAAATCATGTAAAAAAATTGAGGATAAAGTTTATAGTCTTTTGCAAAGTAATTGGTGACTGTGAAAAAATTGAGGATAATGTTTTTTGTAGAGTAATTGTGCAGCGGGTACAGAGAGGAGAGACGGAGTTCTAACCCTATTGCTAATTCTGCCTTACCCTGTCAGATGCTTCCTCTGTCCGGTAAAGTCTTCTTTCTGCTGTCCATTCTGATCCTGATGCTGGAAAGTCGCTTACTGTCCTCTTCGTGATGACCGGATGTCCAATCAGGACTTTGACAAAGTCCTGATTGGACAAAACGCCAAATGCAGAAACCGGAAGTGTGCGTTCCAACTGCGGTTCATGCACCACATCCGGTCATCGGGAAGAGGATGGTAAGCGACTTTCCAGCATCAGGATCAGAACGGACAGAAGAAAGAAGACTTTACCGGACAGAGAAATCATCTGACAGGGTAAGCGCTACTACCACTGTATAAGACGCACCCAGTTTTTAGACCCAAAATTTTAGGGAAAAAGGTGCGTCTTATACATGGGGAAATACGGTATATCATTTGGAATACTTCTATTGGACCAAGTATTAAAACAACAAAAATGTGCAAAAGAGAAAGCCAGATTGAAAACATGGAGCCACTAGCACACAAGCTAACACACCAGTAAAATAAAAATTGTGACTAGTAAGTAAAAAAATCTAGAACAGGGGTCGGCAACCTCCGACACACATCAGACAGATCTGTTTCCTCACATGTTCGGGCACAGAAATGAAGACGTCTGGACCCTTTGTGCAGACTCCAGATGTTAGTCGCACATAAGAAAACAGAGCTGCCCATTTGTTTTATTAAAATATGTTTTTAAAAGGTAAATTGTGAGGATATACATGAAATTAGTGGCACTGCTGTGTGGCACAACATGACCTGGGGGACACTGCTGTGTGGCACAACATGACCTGGGGGACACTGCTGTGTGGCACAACATGACTTGGGGGACACTGCTGTGTGGCACAACATGACTTGGGGGACACTGCTGTGTGGCACAACATGACCTGGGGGACACTGCTGTGTGGCACAACATGACCTGGGGGACACTGCTGTGTGGCACAACATGACCTGGGGGACACTGCTGTGTTTCACAACATGACCTGGGGGACAAGGCTGTGTGGCACAACATGAACTGGGGGACACGGCTGTGTGGCACAACATGAACTGGGGGACACGGCTGTGTGGCACAACATGAACTGGGGGACACTACATGAATATATTTCAAATCAGACAACTATGAACTTTGTATATAATAATTGCACAATTCAAGAATCATGTGTTACGTTTATTTGTTGGTCCCATTTATATTAATATTATGATGTTATTAGCATGATATAAATATATTTTGCTTAAAGTGGGCTGGTATACAACGCTATGGTATTAACGGCACTTCTCCTCAAAGTCTGAAGCTGGCAGGAGAGACCCTAATCAGTCATTATCTCAAAGAGGATATGAGCTAGCAAGAGTTCTAGCACCAGCAGCCTGCATACACAATACTCCCAGAACTCTGCTCTGGAGCGCAGAGCCTCAAGATACATCCAGATCCTGTATTTGTACTCTTGGGAGAAATTAGATGGACAGGATTTGGTGCAAATGTGCACAAAGCGAAGCTGCCTTTTGACCTGCACAAACCCATGTAGTACAGAGGAAGCTCTTAAGACCCTCTGCCAAACATACACACCACTGTATACCAGCCCTCCAGTAACCCCACCAGGAGCCCCTCATCCATCACAACTACATATGAACACAAGACGGCTACTAAGGGGAAGACACAGTTTGTGGGGTGACTGTTCCCTACAGACCTCCATATAGTCCATTGTCGAGAGTGGCAGATGTCCCCGAGGAGCCCATCTGGAGAAAGTTGTAAGACACTGCACTGATGGAGAAATTCCTCATAATTAGAGGTGCTTAGGCTTGGTTCCCCAAGAACCGAACACACCCGAACTTAGCATATCCAAGTACTTAGCCGAATCGGCTCGGTACTTTCGCACACCCTCAGAATTGAAAACAAGGCAAAACATCATCGTTACGTTGTTGGATCTCCCGAGTTTTGAAATCTATAAATACTGCCCTCCACGATCTAGCGCCATTTGAAAGAGGGACACAGAAGGGGTAGCACAGTCTGTAGAGCAGTTGGGCAACAACATAGATAGAATTGAAAGAGGAGGGGGATAGCAGTTTTCAACAAAGTCTACAGTGACATTCAGGAGAGCTCCATTGCCAATTCTCATTGCTGAAAAATACAAATACTAGTGCTGGCAGGCTTGGTGTAATTCTGTAGACACATTCTACTGTGTTATATAGGTTACACACAATGAGGACAGCTCCATTGCTTCATTGCTAAGTGTCATTTCTGAAATACAAATATTCGGCCTTGCAGGCTTTTCTTCTGAATTTGCAGTCAAATTGTATGGTGTTATATAGGTTACACACAATGAGGACAGCTCTATTGCTCCATTGCTAAGTGTCATTTCTGAAATACAAATACTAGGCCTTGCAGGCTTTTCTTCAGAATTTGCAGTGAAAGTGTACGGTGTTATCAAAATGGATTCACAGCAGTACACAGAAGAGCAGGAGCACCAAGCAGCTGCTGGCACCAGTCATGATGAAAGTAATCCCTCTACGTCATCTGGTAATGTCTATGTAAAAGTGCAGTGTGTTTTTAAGTCCGGGAAACACAAATGTAAAAAAAATCACCTTTTACCTTGGTCAAGAAAAAAAAGACCTTTAATCCAGGCAAAGTTAACTGCAGAAAAAAAGAAAAATTGCCAACATGCCATTCTACACACGCAGTGGCAAATAAAGGATGAGGCCTTCGCCTTTCTTTATGAGTGCGAGTTCGACAACTGTCACTGAGGCATATTCTTGTAAGGTCAGTCATGACCAAGCAAGACCTTGTCATTCGGACTCCAAAAGTGGTGTCCAAATACTTTTACGTGTAAAAGCCTAGCTGGAAGAAAACAGTTAGACATTAGAGGAAACTGTATGTTCAGATTCAGTAATGACACAAATTCCCGAGGAGAGTCTATCCACGAGTGCTATGTGTAATCGTGACCATTCTGATACTGTACCCATAAAGAAGGCCCCTTTCAGCATTTCTGCAGATGTGTGCCTGAACAGCCCAAATGTAGCCGGTGATACAAGAATTGAGGATGCCACTTTGGAATTGGACTTCTGTAATGGTGGATTCCAGCAGTGATGAATTAATAATGTGTGAGGATGATGTACACACTGATGAGGCCGAGGATGAGGCTGACAATGATGACAACATCTTGCCACAGTAGTAGAGTTCATTAACAGCACTGTTACCTAAGGTGCTTTAAGGCCATTGTTACCTTGTTTTGTGGGGGCCCAAACAAACGAAGCACTTCAGCCACAAGGAGTTGCACTTTTGTGCATGTCCTTTTAAAGATCCAACATAAGGATGGGTGGGAGGGCCCAAGGACAATTCCATCTTGCACAACTTTTCTTTTCTGCCACTGCTGTGTGCCAATGTGTCCTAGATATGCTAGGAACTAACGTGTGTTTGAGTCATTGCTGTCGCTTACCATCCAGCCAAGTCGCTGCAGTATTTGTCCGAAAGTGTATGAAAATAACATTGTGACCTGTGAGGTGGTCAAAATCGACTGCAAATGACTTGAAATTAGTGTTATTGAGGTTAATAATAATGTAGGATAAAAAAAAAGAGCAAAATTATGTGATTTTAGCATATTTTAGCAAATTTTCTAAAAAATACAGATCCAAAATCAAAAACACACGAGGGCGGTTTTTCCAAAACCAAAACATGAAGCTAATCTAGATCCAAAACCAGTTCACGGGGGTCAGTGAACATCTCTACTCCTAATTACTATTATACAAGGGACCTGGGGGACAATATCACACCATGAATCTGGAACCATTTTTGGAGGGGACACCTAGGGATACCACTGGGGCACACAAAACCAACTACTAGATGAGACAAGCTGTGAAGCCCTAAATACACCCTTTCCCCTTTTCTCCCTACACCTAACTAATAGGTGCAGTGGGAGAAACAGTCTTGGGTTCAAGCATCAAGTACCAAGAGAATGATCTCTCAATATAGAGAAAAAAGCAGGTGGGAAGTGAGAGAGGAGCTTGCCTAGTATAAAGATAGTGGTACATGGTTAGTACATTGGGATTAGGGACAGACAAAGGTAACCGAAATGGGAAAGGAAAACATAAGGATGAGGTGAACAAATACAGGGGAGACATTAGAGAGATATAGGAACACAGGAGACATTAAAAAAGGTAAAGTAATACAGGAGACATTGGGGAGAGGTGAAGGGACACAGGGCGCATAGCCTTATATCATGTAATTGTTTTTATATTGTACTATAAAGTGTTAAAAACATATAAAATTAATTTCACACTATCAAAACCCTATTGCATCTGAGGGCCTATGTGGCCCCCAGCCGATCTCTTTACATATCCATATCAGCAATTCTTAACTTAAACACACACACACACCTGGCACACCTTGTCTTCACTAGCTTTTAGACGTCACATTTATAGAAAAAGGTTGCTGAACCCTGGTCTAGAAAGTAAAAATATGATGTACTGTATACAGGACATAAAAACATATGATGGCTCAAGGTCTAAAGCTTAAAACACATACTGAACCTTTCAGAAACGAGATCAAGTACATACAGGATTCAGATTTTACAAAGAGAATACAATAAGCACATGAGAAAATCTCACCTGATTTATGAAGACTTATTGACCGGAGATTTGGAAAGAGTCGCGACAGTGATTCCTCAGAGTTCCCAATTGTCAAAATATTGTTATTAGCTAGGATAAGAGTATGGAGACATGGAAATAATCTGCCTAATTTACAAATTTCTGACCAGTCCTGGAGATTATTGTCCGTAATATGAAGAAGTTTTAGTGAACGAAAGCAAACTGGAGAGCTCACTATGGCATCATAGTCATTAAGGCACAAGAACAGTTCCTCCAAGCTGAAACAGAGAGACCCATTTTACTACACTAGGTTGAAAAAAATTCTATCTTTCAATTAAATAATAATTAAATAATACACAAAAAAAAGTCAATAGACAGCCTCAACAACAATTTTACTTGGTCTTGGGGTATGACAATATAACCTCTCTCCTTCTGCCTCATCTACCACGAGGAGTCCACAGACTGGTATGGAAACTTCCTGGCCATGTTTAATTGTCAAAAAGTGGAAAAACCCTGAACCCCCCACAGTCCTGCCCTAATTGCCAATATCTGGCAATTATATAAAATGGAACACATCACTAGCTTACTTTACAATCGCAAACCTACTTTTATCAACATGGCATACTTGGATGGAGTACTTTGATAGCCATGGTTCTCTCTGATTCTTTGTTTTTATCACATAGATCAGAGTTCTTTACACATTTTTTCATCCATCCCCCCTCTCATTCTCCCCCCCTTCCTCTGCCTTTCCTTACCCCTTTCTCCTCTACTAACATTTCCTCGCCCCCCCCCCTTTCCTCCCCTTTTCCCTTATATCAATACATCTGCCTGCACTATTTTGAGTCTTATAACCGCAATCTCATAATGAGATACTCTCATTCTCTCAATAAAAAATTGTATTGTGGATTTGCACTTGTTCTGATATGTATATGTTAATATTCCAATTCTAACCCCCTCACAGGGGGCTAACATAGTGAGATGGTAAGACACCTTTAAGATTTATATATTTATATGTATATTTATATCAGTTTGTCAATATCTGTTGTTTTCCTCTATTTTGAAAAAATACGGCATTTTATAAATAATAATCTCTCCAACAACACATGCAACGTCCCCCATACTTACTCTGGTAGCTCCAACAGCAGCGTGTGGACGGTTTCCCAGGAAACTTTGCAATTATTGAGAACCAGTTTACGGATACTAGAAAATGCTCCAGCACACTCCCGATCCAAAACAGACATGTGTAGAGGGTTAGAGCTCAGATTTAGGAACTTCAGCTGAGGTACATTAGACACGATCCTGCTGACCTGTTTTAAACATGCGATAAAACAGACAGTTGAAAAAAAAGGATTGCTCTTTTACATTTACATGGCTAAAACTATTCACAATAATATGCAATATCCTGGGACAATTTTCACAGCAATGTATACATTTACAATAATATATTTGTTGGCATTATTACCAATGCAGAATTTATAAAAGGAATTTCCTTCATGGAATTTTTAACATTTTATTTTCTTACATTATGGAATCAAATGTTGTTTTCACCACTCACCAATGCAAAATACTCTGCAATGTCCAAAAATCTAAAATATATAGTCTGTAAAGTGTTTTCTTCACTCATTACACAAAAAAGCAAATACTAATTAATTTCATAATAATTCACCCATTTTGCCAAGAAACTCATGAAAACCCTGTGCAACCAGTTGTCTTCAGTGGTCACATAATTGTGTAGAGTTCAATATGTACAATTAAAGTGTTTCAAGTGATTACTAAATACATACACATATCTATGAAAGATCCTATAGCTGTTTAGCGCATTTCCAAACAAGAGCTTCATCATGAAGTTCAATAAACATTCAAAGTAAATGGGAGAAAATTATATTGTAAAACACAAATCCGGTTGGGATATAGGAAGATTTCCAAAACTAAATATCTGCTGAAGAAATGTCAAGTCCATCATTAAGAAATGGAGAGAACATGGCACAACTGTGATTTTGTGTAGCACAAGATGTCTTCCAAACCGGATATCACTGTACAGAAAAGGACACTTTTTACAGAGGCCACCGAGAGGAATATGACAATACTGACGGTTACAGTCTTCCATCTCAGATAGGAGAAATTGTCCATTGGGCACTTCAGAACTCTGCACTTAAGGAAAGGTTGGAAAAATAAATCTATTGCTAACAAACACTTATCTGAACTATCATCTGACACTAGGTGCTATGATATGATTTACAAAGGCCAAAACTACACATCAAACAGCGTGTAAAAACCCCACAAGGTCTAAAACTGCATTTGCAGTCTGGAGGCCCTTGGTGGGGTACAAAACTTTCCATGTAACAAGCGGTGGTTTGCCAAACCGCCTGGATAAAACACCTCTGAATAGTCCCCTGTCCCCCCCAAAAAAAGTGGGGAACCTGCACATTTCTCAGACAAACGCTGTAGATGAATACATTTTGGGATATTTACCTAGTAACACAAGCTTTTTTTTTTTCCTACTCTTTATCCATGGGAAATATCAAACAAGAAACCAGTATAAGGTCTTGAGCACAAGTTAATTTTACAAAAAAAAATAAAAAAAAAAAAAATTGGTAACATATACATAGATGTAGTTCTCATTTGAAGGGAAATTGTTTTAATTTGAATATTTATTTATATGTATATATATATATATATATATATATATATATATATATATATATATATATAATGTTTAAAATTGAATTGACACAAATAACACGGTGTTAGCAGTTTTACCATTACTACGGTAAAACTGTGCATAATTACCCTTAATATGGTCATTTCAACGCTTTATTTTTTACTCGCTGCGCCCTGAGCTGTGAGGAGAAATCCAGGTTAAAATTACTGTATTAACGGTAATACTGTTAAGGCCGCATTATTCGTGGCAGAATTGAATCAGCCCCCTAGTATTCACCGAATGTCAGCATGTGGTAACAGTGATATGTAAGAACACTACTTTCAGAACTCTTCTATACTAATATCTCCAGTTTGGTATCAGGACATAGTCTATTACTTAAAATAATAAGGCTATTCCAAAATATTACAACGTATTGTAAAATATATGATGGACTGTCAGTCGAGATATCAGCACTTTGTAGCATTCAATGTCTGCTTTTCCCTGCCCTTTAAAATTTATGTACATTCTGGTTATGGTGACATTATAGTGGGACAGGAATCTGGAATCAATATATTATAAGCTGAAAAAAATCAGAGACTGAGCATTGAATTTCTTTAGTCCTTTAGTCACTGGATTTTGGAGCCTGTATGACACTAGCCTGGGGTCTCTACCAATGTATTTATACATCCTTTGCATAAAGATACATGATTAACTTTTTTTTTCACCCACTTTCTAGATGTCCCTTTAAAAGGGTGAACAATAGTCACATTGGTTGAAGTTGAACATGCTCCGGCCCATGAAATGAATCAAAAATCCAAAAGCTGTTTTGCATATCCAAAGAGCGTCATGATTCAAAAACGTTCTTGTTGTGTATATACTTATATAACCTTCGAGCCCATCCAGCATTATTATTTTACAATATCACCCTTTAGGGACCATGGAGAAAATGGTTTACCTAATTTAACTAATTTATTTTTCCAATATATGAAAATTTATCTGTATAATAATTTAATGTACTCAATCCAGAGCCAACTGCTTAAATGCAATACAAATGATCACTTCTTATGTGTATTCTAACCTCCTGCCAGTTGTCCAGCTTGTTACCAGACAGGTCCAGTTCTGAGATATGGGAACAAAACGCAGCAATCTCACTTTCATCTCCAGCATGGCTGATACCACAACTGTTCAAGACGAGGATACTGGGGAGATTCAAACGATCTGAAAAACAGAAAATGAAAAGTCACTCTTCCGATGCACATATATATATATATATATATATATATATATAATTATTTTTATGCAGTCTACCGCTTCACAAATGGTCAGAAGCATTTTGAAATTATGACAACTACAAGGCTGTAACTAGGGCTGTGCGATAGGGGCGACCGCCCAGGGCCCAACGCTGAAGGGGGGCGCAGTTTAGGAATACTTTAGGTACATTCGGTTAAAATTGAGGGCTAGGGGGGCCCCAGGTGCTAGAATTTTAAGTTATGGCTCTGGACAACTATATTAGTTAAGAACATGCAAGCATTAAAGGATGTAGAAAAAGGTCAGTATGAATCCATCTACCACTTTTACTACAACTAAGATGCTAGAAAGAAAAGGAATAAATACTATTTATGAGGAGCACTCCCAGTACACAAAGTATAGATCTGTAAACAAGTGTAGATTGTAAGCTTGCGAGCTGGCCCTTCTCACCTCTTTATCTGTTTTACCCAGTTTGTTTATTAGTTTACTATGTTTGTCCCCTATTGTAAAGCACTACAGAATATGTTGGCGCTATATAAATAAATGATGATGATGATGAAGTGTAGATCTATAAAGGATTCCATATTATGAGCCCCCCACTAAAATTTTATATATCGGCAATAAGGACAAGAAAATACATAAAATACTAAACATAAATAAAATCTAACTTTATTTTGTACCCATAAATGTTTTTTGTTACCCTACCCAGCAATCACAAAAAGAGCAGCGCAGCTAAACAAAAAAGTAGTAATGAAATTAGGTAACCATAGGCAGAATTCCCTGATGCAATTATATAGTCACTAATTCATAAGAATACCTATTTTCCCAAACACTTAAAACTATACTATGCAAGCCAAAATAAATACATCACATCAATTAAATCAGGTAATAATCACTTCAGAAGTTTTTGTAACGATCCACAGAGTCCTCTACTCCCTTGGCCGCAATGTATCTTCTCACCCAACTTACATGCCAAAGATTTAAATCCTTCACCAATTCGCTAAACCCTTAAAATTGTATATTTTCAATATTTGGAAGGCTAATAGTAGAATTTTCTTTTTGTATATAATCGTCTGCTAGTGAATAAGATTGGATAGAAGCACTATTGAAAATACTAAGAACATAGGCAGAATACAAATTAAAGGAATAATTCCCATCTAGCACATTACTTTGAACTCAATTCGGACCAGCCAAGATGTGGATATCTTGGAGTCCTCACAGGGATTGATAAGTTAACATACAACTCGGTTTTAACAACACCCTGGGCATCTCTTACTACTAATTTTTCATGGTAGCTGTCTCTATATCTTGTCCCTGGCAGATTATCCCACAACTGGACTATACCTAGAATCCTTGTCTACCTACAATAACTATAAACTGCAATTGAATAGCGTACATGGTATTATATTTAATCAACTTTCATTGGAATAACCATGTCCAGCGTATGTTTCATTTAAAGTTAGACGGACGCATACAAAATTGGGTGAAACAAAACACATTTTTCAGGAAAGGAACACTTCCAGATTATTATATTACTGGAATTACACTATATATAAAAATATTATTTTACAGGTGTCCTACACACCTCCCATCCATTTCTGAGACTGTTCATTGGCTGAATGATAAAACAATATGAATAGGACCATTTTCTATCAGCCACCACTGCAAGAAGCTATATAGTTCTGTTGCTATTGAGGTTAAAAAGACAATGACATGATTAACTAGATAAACATTTTATTAAAGTCTTCATGTGTGGATCCAGAGTAAAAATAAGTTTCCTGCTTGACCACATACATGACCTTAAGATTAATTCCCTCAAACATCCCAAACTTTTAATTTTCTTGCTAAAACTTTATATACCACTTCTTGTAATTAATCCATGCAATCCAATGCAATGAATCTGCTAGCAGTACCTCTCTCGGCAGTGGATAACACAGTCTGCAACCATCATTTAAAACTCCCTTTTTATATGCTGGAAGAAGATACACTGCTCCTCTAAGACAATTGCTCATCTCCTGTAGCGCCCTGAGTGTAAAATTTTTGCTAACCATATATTTATAATGTCCTTGAATGTATTTGTATAGTGTAGCTCTTAAGTAAGTCTATTCCAAAGGACACAATCACAATTTGTAAAGACTTTCATTCTAATTTAATACCTCTTTTCTTTTTGTTAAGAATGTAACCTGTCTTAAACTCTCGTTTTGAATTCACAGGTGCCCAAATATGTACCCCATATTCCAAACACAATATATCCAGTAATCTGTAAAATGGTCATATTAATTAGACCCGTACCCTAGGAGATTATTAGCTCTTGCCAGTGCAGCTTTCTGTGTGGGACCGCTTATCTGGAAAGCCATTATTCACACAGAAATGATCACCAGCTATATATTTTACAGTCACTGCAAGAACCCCTGAAAAATAATGAGACAGGGTACACAAAAGACAATGTAGGGAAAGACAGTGCTTCAAATTATGAGGAAAAAAATTCCTGTGCTAATAACCTTACAAAGCTTAGCGTCATCTGTAAATAACGGACAATGCATAAGGACTCTAGTAAACAGTTTCTACACATTGCAGTGCCAGAGACAGGCATAGCAGCTGCAGCCATAGGACGTCATTGATAGTTTTGGCTATGACATGCAGGCACAGATCAATGAGGGCAATGGACTTATCTTTCTATGCACCTTTGAGTTCACACCGAATGTTTTAGCAATATATATTACAGTTTGATCTACATGTATTTCCGTGACTTGTACAACACTGACATCTGCTGATTAGTCAAGTATTAGACCTAGAAAATTAATGCTGTATTTTCCATTACTTTTGTATTTAATACTGTGGTAATAATGTACCTAGCATTTTGTTGTTGCATTGCAAATACAATAAACTGAATATTTTACTTGGTTTACTACACCTGAGGTAGTTACACTTGAGTCCCAAGATTGTCTAGGTATAGCAAAATTAGCAGGGTAGGGTTATAATACAGAGCACGCCAAGAAGAATGTGAAATACACTATAATTATTATTTATAGTATTTGTTGATATGCTGTGATTTTGCTATGAGCACAAAATTACTTGTAGTAAATTTGATTGTGTGGTTATATGTATTTTCCAATGACTCCCCCCTCTCATCAATCCAGTAAATCCTGCTTTGCCAGTGCAGACGGTTCTTGTATGAGCTGACTGATCTCTCCATAAGTATCTGTAAATAATGCTTAGATTTACTAGGGGGTAAGAGCCATTGAAATGTTATGTCTTCAAGCTGTGGCATGTGTGAAAAGATTCTGACTACAGGCTACATCTCTGGGTATGCCTAACATTCAATTGTATGGTGTTAAGACTGTTAATATTTTTTTCATCACTGCACAAATGTTAAGTGGAGCAAAATCTTAACGTTAAAGCTGGCAAAAATGCTGCAATAGCAGACAAGAGACACGATGTTGCAGCGTGTGGACCCAAAACATCCGCAATGCCAGTGAATGATCCTATTGATATCCATAGGATCACTATCACCACGGCTAGCAATGCAGACAGATGAGAACCGCCTCTGTGCGCTCATTTTACTACCACACTAACAGGCCTCAGTGATGCGAGACCGCTCAGCCTGAGAGTCAAAAGGCCAGATTCTGTCACCCACCCAAACTGAACAACCATGCTATTCCATGGCTCTCAGCACAAGTGGCATAACTGGCCCGTGTGTTGGCACCATTGGCTGAAAAGTGCACTTTGCTTGTGACTTAGTACAAGAGGTAAAATAAAGCTCTATCCCCTATTTATTACTCGGGTGCTAGTTACCTTTCATTGGTGACACTTGTGGCCCAGGGGGGACATGCACTCCAACACCTGGTCCCCTCCTGTATGGGAAGTTTTCTGGGCTGTACTTCTCACACAGCATTTGCATGAAACTCCTTCCGCAAGGTGGTTCCATTTCGGTTACCTGCAAGAGGGAAAATATATATTGAATTCCTCACTTGGCACATGCTACATTCACAGTAATTGTTATGTGCTCGAGTCCTAACAGCCAAAGCTCACTATAAAATATTGGACAGAAATGTATTAATACCGTCCTCAAGCACCTTCAATGGTTTTCAAGAATTCTCTATCAAAGAACATTACTGTTCCATAGATTAGACTAATTTACGAACTTCGTTAAAATGGCAATGAATGTGCAGATATATTTTTTAATTGACTCTTCTTGTGACTTATAGAAGGGTAATCCCATATCCTAGAAGTATTTCATTTAAAATGTACTGCGTAGGTATGTCAGACAGAATGCCTACAACGCTTTCTTCCTTCTAAATATCATGTACACTTTGCACTAGACTTTTCCTGTTTGTGCCATGCATTCTGAGCCAACATGGCAGCTTTAGCAAATAATTCCATGGGTATAAAGCTCTATTTGCAATTGTGCTGGTGAAAGTGAAATGACGAGGGTTTTAAAGAAAGTGCAAAGTAGGGAACACATTTTACCCAAGGCTGTTTGCCCTGCACAAAAAGCCACGGTTTTTAATTAGCTGCAAACATAAATTTGTTTTGGAGCTTATTACATGCACACTATTACACATTTAATGTAACACCATGTTAAAAACAAACATGTTAAAGACAAAAATGTGTAGCTACTGTACATATTGCACTGTACATATTTCTCTAGACTTTGCACCAAAAGCAAATAAATATTGCCTTGACATTATCTTTAAAACACAAAGTTCAGTGTTATTTTCAAACTAGTAGGTATGGCTGTGCTTGATTTACACAAATATCAATAAACCCTCATTTTTTTCCAAGCAACCCATCTTAATTGATACAGCCACTTGAAAGTGGTTAACTGAAAAGATAAAGAGTAAAAGTTGCTAACCATGTTACTTGTGTTTTTATTAACTCTCTCCATTTGTACTTCAGTGGGTCTCCTTTCAATGAATTCAGCAAGGTTTGACATTTACATTAAGTGTGAAGCTTTTTTGGCAACATTCTGTAAACCTCAATGAGCCCCATCAGTGGGAACGTTCTGATGCAACGGTTAGAAAGGACTTCCGGGCCCTGATTGGACGACTGTGCATGTCCAATCAAGAGCTGGCATCCATTCTAATCCAGTCTTTTGGATCCCATCCTCTGGCCTTCACGGCTGCTTACAGAAGATAAGAAATATAAAAGAGGGAGAGTAGAAAACAACTTTAACTATACTGAGTTTATCTCTATATCCTGAAAAATGCATATTACATGTATGGGAACTAAATGTGCTTAAAAACGCAATAGATGATGGTGGGGGAAAGAAAAAAAAAAGGTACAACTTTTTTTTTTTCTCAACCCTGCCTCCCTTCACCTCCAATAGTACATGTTTGGAGGTTTTCTCCATGAGAGATCATGTGTGATAAGTAAGGATCCCATCAAGGTAATATTGTGCTGGATGGGATTAAACATGCATCATGTGTTTGAACAGGAGCTTCTTTAATCCCTGCCTACAGCTGCTCCCAATAATAGGAGTAAGAGATCTTTAGTATACATTGCTTCACCCATTAAGTAGATATTAACATGATATCTTTTTTATTTTGCCTATCTTGCCAGAAAACATGATGCTTAAGGGGCCCAAGAAATTGCTGTACTGGGGGCCGGAAATTCCTCTTGGCGGCCCTGAATGCCACAAGGCAGCAAACAAATGCTGGTCTATGTTACCTTGAAAAGTGCAGCGTGCAGATAAGCTGAATTGTTCTCAAGATAATGCAGTATAAACACTCCCCCACCACATCCACACAAGAGAACTTAAGCACTGGCCTGTGAATTTCCTCACTACATAGTACAAGGCTTCATCACAAATTATGTTATACCAGCATAACCCATAAAGACGGTCTTTTTCATAAATTATTTAAGTTTGACTCTTTCCAGTGTTGTCATTTTTGTGTGAATTTGTGTTGGTTCAGCACTTTAAGGTATTTGAGTTTCTGTACATTTGCTTTCATTTTCCAATACAATTGTATGTTCTAATAAATTCCCTTTTCATTCATTTTTAAAAAATGTAACTCAATTTTAAGTGGTCTCCAACGTCTGCAAACTCAATAGGACACTCTGAATAATATATATAATAAAATAAAAAAAGCGGTGAGTCCTGGAAAGCACATGGACAGAACAGGATGATATTACGCTTTCAAAACTCTTAATAAACTTGAACTCCTTCAACAAATAGAATAAGAACTTTGAACTTTGCAACTAGCATACAAAGCTACAGCCTAAAAGAACAGGACAGTCAAATAAACCAATAAAAAAAACTTTCATGACGGCTCATTCACACATAAGCACTCGAAAAGGACGTGCGTTTCATGCGTTGCATTTTTACCAATACAATTTACTACACTTGTAGCGTATGTCAAAGCATAAGAAACAGGGTATGCTGTGCAATGATGGGAACTGCACCATTGATTGTTATTAGTCCTATTTTAATGTGCTTTGCATGTGTCTGTTAAAATGTGAAAAGTGCAATCAAAGCAGATAGGTGTGAACGAGCTCCTAATGTTCCTGCAAATTGTATTACTTGGCCAAATTAACAAGTATTATTTGGACTATAAAAAGGTAACTTACCACATTCCAAGACATAACCTCATTCCAGGACCACATTATTAAACAGCAATGTGCAACTTTAGTGTTCACTTTTCATCACTGTCCTGACGTTCAGCTAAAAAGCCACCAAGCTGTTTGTTTTTATTTGGCAGTTACAGAGCACTTGAAGACTAAATACTTCTTGTTGCTATGGAGAACCCACAACAGCAGCTGCATCTATTCACTTCTCCCCCATCTGCATAAAGGCTGGAAGCTGTCTATCAGGGATGAAGACCCTCCCACTGTCAGTTAGTATCAGGTGTACACACCTCTTCCTTGTGACTGATAAGGCAGCTCATAATTATATGAAGTTGCACATAGTCCTAGTTTGTAAAGATAAATCCCTTAGTTTTATTTCAGTTCTCACTTATGCACTAACAGGTCCAAATTCCTATGTATAACAACACTTATATAAGGTATTTCAAATGCAATCCTTTATGTTAGGACTATGTTACAGCAGGAACAGTATCCTTAAGAACTAACTAGGGCTAGATTTACATTTTGGAGATTGACTTAACTGGAAATAGGGTTCGTCTTTTTGCTTATAAAATTGGTGAACAAGTCTACATAGTATGGAGTTATACATGCCTTAGTAAAGGGAATGAAATCAACAAAATAAAAAGTAATCTACAAGGGCACTGCTTTACTAATTTATATAGTATGTCAGTGCAATTTAGTTGTAACTGGCTATAAAATGCAAGGAGATTTTTACTTTGAAACCCTGGTGAATACATTCAAAACAAACAATGTACTATATGGAAAAAGAAACAGAAACGTCTTATTGTAATGATAATAATAATAATAATAATAATAATAATAATGGGAATGTAAAAACAGAAAAAAAATACATGAAAAATATCTTAAAGCAATAACCAATGTATATATAAATCCAAGAATTTACATTAGAATTCATTGTTAGCTTTACTTTTCATTAATATAAATGTTAGCTGTGTTGTTTTATTCCTACTGAATTGACATCAGAAATGATACATACATACAGAAGAATTTATTATTTTTTTAATCTCCCAACACTGCTGAATGCTCAGGAGTTCATTTTAGATCTCTATCCTTTTTAAATGAATAACATTTATACAGTTATCACCTGCAGCTCTCCTCTTCCTTTGAGACTATTTACAAGCATATGTAAACACTATTTACATAGGAGACAATTCATGTAAATTACATGAGCAGCCTTTCTCTGTATACAGTCTAATACTACACTCTGGGTGCTGTTTTTTTTGAGCTATTGAAGCAGGTGGGGGGGGGGGGGGGGTGGGGTGGGCACATGCTTTTCATTAACAATGTTTTAATATTATTTATACTGACCATTTTCAAAAAATGTGTCACAATCAGAAGTAAAATGTACCACTTCCAACAAAAAAAACACTGATTAAATACACATGGAGGGCAGCTACAGGGTTAAAAAAAAAATCACTATAGGCACTCCTGTTCCAGGAGTGTATTGCTTGTTTATTTTGGGATGAAACATGAGTAAACCCAATGTTGTATAATTATTTATAACTCTGCATCAAAATCACTGATTTGCTAAAAGGGGAAACCAGTAAGGTGGAAGGTACGACCAGTACAAACGCCAAACATAAAAAAAAATCAAAGAACTATATTTACACCAAAAATAAAAAAGATAGTCTTGTATGAAACAGACAATTGAGGATGAAAATAAAATACTATAAAGCATAAATAGTTACATTTTCTGTATTTTCAGTTTTTGATAAAGAAGGTGGCATATTCGTATCTTTGATTATAAACAAATGACAGTATCTGCCATTGTTAAAATCCAAACAAACTTGGATGAATAGTTGAATGACAGATGATTCTTGGGCATGATGAAGCAGAATTACTTTCATATATTCTACTTCTAGCAATGATCTGTGAGCATTGTCAGAGTTTATAGATAACAAATTCCACTTGGAAAATATCAGCGAATGTTCCAAAACCTTCACCAGTACTAAATTTACACTGCCTACATAAAAGTAACACAGCACATAGTAACCCGAACTAACAATGTTTCCAGATGTAAACAAATACTAGTCTACAATAAGACCAACTACATTGCTTAGATACCTACATACTGTAATTGTATTGCTTGTTGACCTCTGCACTTATGCTTTCAATTGAAAAGCTCAGCATGAAAGATAGCTGAGAATTTTAAAACTTATTTTACGGTCTTCTGTCTGCATTCCTCTTATTTATGTTTGCTGACAGTAACTAAATCTATATCATCCCATCAGTACAATAAATTTTTGTCAGAAGAAAAAATGGTCTAAAATGATTTTACGGCTAGGGGATTACAGTAGTTACCTACACGGGATCTCTGCATGATCACTCCACCTGAACCCTAGACACTATAAAAACAATATAACGAATACCCCAACAGCAGAGTTCCTGTTCATGTGAGGACTTGTGAAATGCAATCACTCTATACTGATTGCAATTGGTAGTCTGGTATTGCTTGGGTACATCTCTCTTGTATTATAAAGCTGACCATGGTCCAGTCCTGCTGCTAGGTGAGAGCACCAACATGCAAAATAAAAAAAGGACACTGTCCAATTTGTACATACACATGGGCGACGAAACAAAACTGATTAAACTGTTCAGCCCCTAACAGACAGATAGCGGGACATCCTCTGACCATAATATTCTGACTACAAAATGATTATCAGGCTATACGCGGTCGTTTTCAGCTCACGCATGCTGTGATGTATGGAAAGGCCGGCAATAGGGAACACAAACTAGAGGAAAGAGCATGATCTCAAAGAAAAATACCATTCATGTAGTTACTCTGAAAAGACAAGATAACCACAAAAACCCAGCAGCAAAAAGCTAAAGCCTTCTCCAGAACCAGAAGAGGAGGTAGTTAATGTAAATAGTAAAAAAAAACAAAAAACCAGTCCTAGTAGTCAGTAGCTGACTGTCTTAAAGCAGCAATCCCATGAAAAATAATCAAGTTTTTTTTTTGTTTTTTTTTTATAAAAATTAAAAAATTATTTACCATTTCACTTGTTTTCTTCTTCAGGCTGCTATTAATGATTTTTGTTATTCTGGACTTCCATGGTAACTACTGTCACATGATGTAATGTGCAGAGACACTTCGGATTACGCGTCTGAACTCTGTCTGCATTGAGACATCCTCTATCTCCCCCTCTGCCATCAAATGACATGCTGAGAGCAGACTGTGTCTGGCAGCCATTTCTGTTTGCCAACCAAAGAGTTTTTGAAATGGAGATAATGATTTGTAGGAGGCTAACTATAAAAGATCAGATGCATGCTGAACAGGTACCTAACATGCTAATAAAATGAAAAATATAAGTGCGATTGCAGCTTTAAAAATTTCTACAATGACCAATTTATCTTTCATCTCTCCATCTTCCACGGTCTCTCATCATTCCAGCCATACCACACCCCTGGTAGCTTCATAGAAATGCCAGTCGCCAATGTTGTAATATTTTTGGCTGGTAATGTAATCTTCCACAGTCTCTCATCATTCCAGCCATACTACACCCCTGGTAGCTTCATAGAAATGCCAGTCTCCAATGCTGTAATATTTTTGGTTGGTAATGTTTAATGTTAATGTTTAATGTTAAATGCTGGAAATGGCCTTGCAGTAATCATGTACACTTCCAGGAGCAGCAACAACTATTGTTCAGCAACTTTATGTATCACCTCTTACATTGTAAGCTCATATGGACAGGGTAATCTTTATCTCCCATTTCATGTCATTGTACATAATTGGTTTGTATTATGATCACCTCATAAAACAATGATAATCATAGACAAAGCACATGAAAAATGTGGGAAAGTTTGGAAAACTAGAAACATGAAACTTACACTTTAATGTTCAGAACTGACCTTTACATTTATCTTTGAAATTTAAAGCCAATTGAATATTTCACAAAGCATAGCAGGACTTGTTATGCATGAATACCCGCTTATTGCTTCCTCTAACAAGGTATCAGCAACAATGGCCTATTTCTGGACAATGTTAGTATGTGTAGGGTGGTTAACAAAATTTGGCCAAGTGACAGATGAGCAAAGGGTTTTTAATATAATTATTATTATTTTACCAACATATACTGCAACAATGTATATGTCGGTACTATTTCTAACTTATATACAGGCACCAAAGTTCCTGCACCAGTGGAGCTTACAATCTAATTACAAACCAGCACCAATGTAGTTAAAATCCAATAAACCTACCAGAAACTCCGTGGGAAGAAACAGGAACACTGGAATTACACCCACACACAAGTGTTAGAACATACTTCATGCAGCTATGGCAGTGCTGGTATAGAGTGTGTAGGCAATGACGGAAATCCTTAAGATAGTTGAAAAAAAAGAAAAAACATTCAACTTTACTGAATATTCTGATTTAGAAGAACAGCAGACATACAAATCATCATGCAAGAGATAAAAGAATGGTATGGAACTTTATGTATGGTTATTACAGATAAGTATTCTGTTATTGGCTTTTCCAAACTGAAAGAAGCCCACTCTGGCCCGATGATTGCACAAAAAACCTACACTCAGCCGGCATCTGACCGTTTGGTCAGATATCGTGTGAGTGTGTATAGTCAGGGCCATCTTTTCCATTGGGCACAATGGGCAGGTGCCCGGGGGCCCCACGGACAAGGGGGCCCCATAGGCAGAGCTCTTAATTAGAATAAATAATTCTGAAAAACAAAAAACCTGCAAAAAAAACCTTCAAGGGTCACTGAGCAAGTACATCTATCTCTATATCTGTATCTCTATACATCTATATCTACATATATATATATATATATATATATATATATATATATATATATATATATATATATATATATATATATATATATATATATATATAGGGGCCCCGATGCACCATAATGTTGTTAAGATGGCCCTGTGTATAGTGACACGATGATCTGAAGTCGTCCCAAAGTGTCGATCATCGCTTCATTTGGTTGGATGTACTGTTCAATATTTTCCGACCAACCACCGACCGATTATGTAGTGTGTATGCACTCCTGATCACAATCTCCTTAGAGTTTACAAAGTCATGTTCTTTTCAGCCGATGTTAGCGATGAATGTCCCGATGACTAAATGTAGACAGTGCTGTAAAAGGAATAATTCGTTTGTTCGTTCTGAGAGAGAATGTTTTGTTTCAGAGTCACAGAAGCTAACAAAATTCGTTAGGACATGTGGATAGCTATAACAAGGCGGTTTTAATCAGTGTGACAATAATGAATGATTGAATGAATATTGTGCTGTCATTCTCTAAAGACTAGAGGAACAGATGAAGAGCACAGATCTGAAAGTAAATCGTGTCAGTGTGTATGCATGAATCACCAGACTGAACACACCTTCAGTCGTAGGTACAATCCTTTAAGATAACACATTGGTCGGAAAATTCTTCATTTGTACCTAGCCTACGACTTTGGACTTAGACACAATTTGCTGTGCACAGGAAAAGCGTATTCCCACATGATCGCAAATATGTTTCAGATATCTTTGGTTATGCTAAGCTACTGAAACTTTTCTAAATGTAGTTAATGGTATTAGCTACACTTTTAAACAGGGAAACATTTTCTTGGTTTAGTGGTCCTTTAAAAATTTTATTAGTATTTGACATTGATTTACTGACTGCATATGCCCCTGCCACTTTTACTAAATGCATTTTAATTTGTTATTGTGTCCTTTTGAACACCATCAGATTGCTCTTTGAACATAACTATACCAAAGGCAGAGTGTTTAGCAGAGATGTGTCAAAATCCAAGAATAGTGGAAATAAACAAGTCTGTCTGACATTATAAATAAAAGGCTGACGCCTCCCCCCCAAAAAAAAAAAAAAAATAGTAATATATTTAGTAAAAGATGTAGAACACATACAAAAAGTCAACAAATTAAATTAATCTAAAGGTAGAAAAGATTGTTTTAAAGAGACAGTATATCCACAAATGGAAGGTGGTAGAGCAGATCCAATTGAAGCCAATTCTTTTATACCCACCAAAACAAAGAAGGTAAGAAGAGGAAGTAGAAAAACTAGGTGGGACCTATGTATGGATTTTGAAGAAGGACTCAACTTAAGGGATAGTAAAATGTAATTGTCATATGATAACTAGAATCAGGGTAGGTAGGGAAAGTCATATTTAGGACCACTTCATATTATAAAGCTGGTACACACTACAGAAAATGACTAAAGATGCGATTTTTGTAACGATTTTACCAACGACTAAAAGTCCCAATGAGCATCCAGATTTATGCGTACATACCTACACGATTTACCTTCAGACCTGTGATCTTCGTCTGTCTTAACCATCGACTCTGCACGCTCTATAGAGATCTGCCTACACTGCTGTTCGTGAGTACATGCACACTTCCACATTTGTCAGACATTGTTCCATCGTGGATTGTGATTTGTAGTAAGTTTATAAGACCAAATCAAACGATAAGATGTGCTTTGGTGCGATAAAACACAATCGTGGGGGAGTACACACTAACGCAATACCTGATCAAATGGTTGAGTACAAACCAGGAGATTAGTACTATTTGAAAGCAAGATCAAATATTTTCCACTGAGTAGTAGATATGGTGGTTTGTACAGCGGTTATTCACTGAGAAAACGTAAAGTTCCATCATAAAGAGTGTACAACTGGTGGTTTTACTCGACGTGATGAAATAAAATCACTGTACATAAATAATATAATGAAATAGCCATGTAGAAAGATGCGGAAGACACAAAGGGAATTTTAAAACAAACAATCCTATAAAATAATAATCTTCATTAAAACTGAGAATTTTTTTTAGTGACTTAAGGGTCTCTTGTATTGGGCGATTTGTTTTCCACAATATCTGGAAGTGCAGAAGTTTAATATAAATATTGTAAACTTGTTAGGCTACTTTTTGCCAGCCATGTTACACAATGTTGTCCAGATATTCTCCATGCCATACACTGCAGAAGCCAATCCGAGTGCCCAATAATGTGCATTGACATTGGGGAACAAGAACACACAGCGCGTGATGTAGAGTTGAACTTACCCCAATTTCACTCTAGGCAAGCGCCCAAAGAGGACGGCTGCATATGCACGAATGCAGACTTAAGCTATCTAACACTTGCGCCTCCTTATGACTTGAGGGGTGGTATGGGGGAGGTAAGGGATGTGCAAATACCATTTGAGTACAGTATGGTCCTGTTCACACAAATGTGGGTTATGCAGACCTGCAGAAGCATGTATTTACGCCTCTTAAGAGGAGTATCGTTGGCACCTTATACAGGGCAGCAGCAAATACACGCTGATAATGACTTGACATAAACCAGGTGCATAATACTACCAATGTAGAGCTGGCCAGTAATTTATGCCCTTTCTGCGACCAACTCTGCATCAGTCCCATAATCTCTATCTTAAATTCATGTTATTGTTTCAAGTATTAATTTAAGTTGTACATCGATGGCTAGCCAAAAGGTATATATGTAGAAAGACAGACCCCACACACCCTTAGCTCAAAGCTATAACTTGAAAATGACTAACCTACTAAGGGGCTATCCTTAGGAACTAGGACCACAGAGTTACAAGACAGTTGCAGATTAATGATGTTTAAGCCACATTTTATGAGGATCTGTACTATGCCATAGCGTTAACCATTTGTATCTTAGTGGGGTCAATGGCATGCCACTCCCTTCCTTACCTAGTCACAAAAAGTTAAAATTGTTTTGCAAAAAAATACCAAGTAGAATCATGAAACAAGGGAAATTAAGCAATGTGCTTTACCACCTCTCTAGCAGGTTCCCAGTGGCATCAAATACACTTTAGAACAGATAAATCTATACAAAACATACAATAGCAATATTTTGTGGCAGTGGATGCTGATCACAAGCGATTTTGACTTGAAGCTGTACGTGAGCATTCACAGGTCCAAATCACTTCTAAAGCTTAGTCCTCATCTTTCAGTTTATGTCACCACAGTTCAAACTGCACAGGATATTTATTTTATATATTATTTTCAAGAGAAAACTAAGTGCACAGGGTGATAACATAACATATGAGGCGCAGGGGCAAACGCAGGATTTGCAGAGGGGGGTTTCCACACCACGCCGCCAGTGGGCATGACTAGCATGCATGGGGGCATTGCTATAATTTTAGAGTGCTTGGCTGCTCTCCAACTCTCCCTATCCCCATAATATACATGGGCAATGCTGCATGCACTACAGTTAGGTGCACGCAGCTCTCTCTTTTTCGAGCAGAGCTGTGTGAAGCGGGGGCAGGGTCCAGCCACCTCAATTATACAGTGCCCCAGGCTTGGAGGGGGGTTTCCAGGCACTAGGAAACCCCTCTCGGTTTGCCTATGAGGAGATTTATAGCACCCAAATATTGCAAGGTTCATCAACAAGTATATGCTCCTAATGACTTGCATGGTTTATATAACACCTTCCGATTAACATATTCTTTGTCCAGTGCTTAGTGGATGCATTCACTCCATGGGGGTATATTTACTAAACTGCAGGTTTTGAAAAAGGGGAGATATTACCTATGGCAGCCAATCAGATTCTAGTTAATTATTTAGTGCATTCTACAAAATGACAGCTAGAATCTGATTGGTTGCTATAGGCAACATGTCCACTTTTTCAACCCCGCAGTTTAGTAAATATACCCCCATGACAACAACTGTAAAATATCCCTCTATTAATTTGAATGTGTGTGTGTGTGTGTAGGATTTCCATGTCAAGAAGCACCAACAGAACTGCTCCAGATCCATTCTCCATGTCAACAATTCGGGAGATTTGAAAAGAATGCAGCAGTGTGTTATTTTCAAACACATGCCCTAACTGGACAGAACAGACTTAGTGCAATAACTGTATGTGTTAGAAAATTACACAGTACTGTTTTGCACCTCTTCTCCAGTTGATAACACAGAGAGAGATACAGTACCAGCAGGAAATAACACAACTGTAGGTCTCCCTAGCATGTTAGTTGAGTAGAGAGGAACTGGTGAAGCTTGGGCAGGGTGAGTACTGCAGAACTGTGGTTGTTTCAAGTCTCAATGAAACATTGCCATTTCATTTTGGTCATATTATCACTAATCAGCTGATACTACAGTAGCATGTTTAGCAAGGTTTCTGCTTTATTATTATCTGATGGTTTAAAAAAAAAAGATCAAAGTATGCAAAAAGCCCACAAACATTTGAACTTTCATCTACATTACTAATCTAAAGAAATAGCAGGTGTTGGTTAGATATGGATGTTTTTTTTGCATGTTAACTCACCTAACCTGAAAACTGCAGGTGCGCACTACAAGTGTAGCGTGGGTATGAACATATTTCCAGATATAGAGCTTCAGTGATGTCACAAACATTCTCTTACTTTGACAGCTGAAGACCTTCCATCCTGTCACATATATCCTCCTTCTCTCCCTCCCTTGTGTCTCTCTGTCTGTCTACCCCACCCCTTAGATTGTACGCTCCTTCGAGCAGGGTCATCTCTCCTCCTGTCTTCACCACTTTTAACTCTGCTCTCCAGCTACCTTGCCCCCCTCCTCCCTGTTCCCTCTTGCTCCCTCCTCTCTGGGGGTTTCCCTGCCCTCCGTGCCCTCTTGGGCTCCGCCGTATGCGGGACCTTCCCCTCTCCCCTCCCCTCTAGCTGTGCTTTGAGATCTCGGAGTTACTGTGCATTTTGTTTACTGTATCGTGCTGTCTCACCTTGTATTGTACTTTGTTTGTCCCTGTACGGCGCTACGGATACCTAGTGGCGCCCTATAAATAAAAATTAATAATAATAATAATAATAATAATAATAATATAGCACTGTTTCTTATATACTGTATCTATACACCAATATACACTTTATCTACCGATACATTGTGTATTATTAGTCTTGAACATATATTTTTTTAATAAACATACTACATTATATCATAGGCTGTATTCACTAAATGCTTTAAATTGACTCACACCGAAACCTGCAAACCAGATATAGTTGTGGGATATCTATAGGTTCTGAATGGGCTAACTATTCTACTACAGGGATGTGCAACATCAGGAAGCCAAAGGATATCAAGCTTTATACCGTTCAGTTAATATTAAATTGGTAGTTTGCATGCTCATCATGCAAACTGAATCTAGCTACTTTAAAGCAGTAAGCAAAAATAAATAAAAACTTGCTATTCATGTCAAACAGTTTTGTTTTTTTAAAAAATATCAGTGACTGGTGGGCCCAGAAGAGAAGTCCCTTTTGTTGTGCTTGACCTTCTAATTGTGAAGTGTATCCAATCTCTAGCAGAACCACAACGATAGTAAATCAGGTACACAATGAACTATTGTAGAGTTGCTTGTTTGGATATAATCAGATGCTTTAAAAAATAGCCAACCTGATTACTAAGACAAATAATATGATTAACTTACAAGCAAACTTAACAACATATACATGCTTTATATCTTAAGTGAACGGAGGCATATAAAGCAGTAATCGCATGCCCGCCGGTAGTAACGGTACTAAATACCTGCACCTCTCGGGGACTCACCACGCATGTGTCAACAAACCTTGCGTCGCCAGAACGTGCACATTTCGCGAGATTTCCCAGCATATGCGCTGTTGGCTGCTGCAGACTATCCTGCCTCGAACGCATCTGCTATAGACAGTCACGTAGCTGTCATTGCTGTGCGCAATGCGCATGCGCGGATGTGTCATACCGTTGGTGCAGCATACGACACTGATAAGAAATAGCAGTTTATGGAAAACTGGTTCAAAGCAAGAAACGTGAAGTTTCTCCGAACAACCAGAAAATGTTTGCTTTAATTTTCCAAACTGCCATATTAAAATTGAATTTAAAACATAGTTGCCGTCTGTCTGAAGTATTCCGGGGCATTCCCATCTGTGGCCCTGGAAATGCCCTTGTTTTTAAGTATTGACCAACTGCACAAAAATACTGTTTTTCTGCTATTTAGATGCTATTTTTACCAGCTATTCTTATTATCTAGGCTTAATATTAATGAGTATTTACTTTTTTTTTTTAATAAAAAGTATATCATAATGAGAATTGTAGTGCTCCAAGGTGCACCAATATAGTATAATGTTGTAACTAGAGATGCTCACTGATTCCTGTGAACTGGTTTTGGATCTGGATTAGCTTTGTGTTTTGGTTTTGGCAAAACCACCGTTGTGTGTTTTGGTTTTGGATTTTTTTAAGAGAAAATCCTAAAATATGCTAAAATCACATAATTTTGCTCTTTTTTTGTTGCTACATTATTATCAACCTCAATAACACTAATTTCTAGTCATTTGCAGTCAATGTAGAACACCTCACAGATCACAATATTATTTTCATACACTTTCAGACAAATACTACAGCGACCTGGCTGGATGGTAAGCGATAGAGCAATGACACAAACACATGGCAGTTCCTAGCACATCTAGAACACATTGGCACACAGTAGTGGCAGAAAAGAATAATGGGGGTCTGCCCTCTCTCCCACCCCTCGCTATGTTGGATCTTATAAAGGAATTCAAAACTCCCGAGATCCGACGACATCACTATGACGTTTTGCCTCATTTTCAATTTCGAGGGTGCGCGACAGTAGCCGGCTCAGTACTTGGATCCCCTAAGTTCGGGTGTGTTTGGTTCTCGAGGAACTGAGCCTGAGCATCTCTAGTTGTAACCTGTACAGATATGCAGACTACTCAGCAAGGTGTACCAGGAAACTGCTTTCAAATGTTGACAGCTTTGTTATTTGCTATGGATTACACCACTTTGTTTTCATTTTCATCAGTTTCATGATGTATTTGTGACTTAGGAAAAAGTATTATGATTTTAAGAGGAAAGACTTAGGGGGGATTCAATTATGCGCAGAGTGCTTTCGAAACGTACTGAAGGCACTCTGTGTTACCACAAAATAGCAGATTTCTCTTTGCCCCGCAATAAGGGGGCAAGGAGAAATCCGTGATTTTGTAGTACCGTAGAAGAACATCACTGCTAATTACATTTCCCCATCAAGGGCATATTTAATTAGCTGCAATGTTCATGCATTTTTTACGGTAATTCAGTACCTCAACATTGTAATTTTCCTTTGGCAACCCTATATGGGGTGAAGGGAAATCCATGATGTTGCGGTAATGCAGAGTGCTTTCACGCCCGTCCCGGAGGCACCTTCCGCACAATTGAATATGCCCCTAATAATAGACTTGGAGAAAATCAAGAAAGGGTTTGAAGGACCACAAAACCTAAAATACAAATGTATGCCTGTAAAAGAGCTATTATTAACCCTCGAAAATATATGTGAGGCTTTAAAGAAGTTATCAAAACTGAAGGTATTGATGAGTCTCATTGAAGGTATTGAATCTTATTGTTTAGATCAGGGGTGTCCAACCTTTTAGCTTCCCTGGGCCACATTGGCAGACGACGAGTTGGTTTGGGCCGCACATAAGATACACTAACAATAACGATAGCTGATCATCCAAAAAACCATAGAAAACATAGTTATATATATATATATATATATATATATATATATATATATATGAGAAAAAAAGTGATATATATATAATCACTTTTTTTCAAATCCTCCTATACTTACCTTTCAATCGCCCTGTTCAAAAAATCCTCTCTAGTTATTATACTATAATCACTTTTTGTATTGTTTCAATGGAATATCATTTAAGTCAGGCATTGTATATCAGGGTGCCCTGACCAGGCCTGCGGTACCTGAAATATACACCACTGTGACCCCAAATTGTGACCTGTTTTGATAATTACACCACTATGTTAGTTAAGGGATAACAACTTATAATGGGCCAAAGAGAATAATATATAATGCCCAATTAGTAATACAAGTAGAAGTATGTAGCAGGGAGAAAAGGTCCATGATGCTCCAGGACCAGGTGACTTTTATTCACTGGTCAGCGTCCCTTGAAATAATAAAATAAATCCCCCTTAACTTACCTTTTAATCGGCTTGTTCTCCTGTCCTCTTCTCTTCTTTTCTCCAATTCTGTGCTGCTGATTGTTCTTCTCGCGCGGGTGTCTCCTCTGTGCTGCGCTCCGCAATGGATGTTGGGCGTGATGACATCATGCCCGACATTCACTGCGAGTGCCGCACGGAGGAGAAGACAAGGGAGGGAGCCGGAGTACCAGCTGACGTGACCGCGTGACCACAAGGTAAGTAGTTTCTTTTCTTTTTTTTTGCAGGATTTTTTTTTTCCATTAAGAGCGCTGCCCCCTTGCCATAACCAAAACTCCTTCTGGACCACATTTACAGGCGTGCTGGGCCGCATGCGGCCCGCGGGCCGTGGGTTGGAGAGCCCTGGTTTAGATCATGTCTCACTCACATGGTGAACTTTACTAATCACTTTATTTTTTGGGGAGAGCCAGTGGCATATTAGTCAAACCAAGATTCCCGTGACCAGAGCCAAATTTAGACCTCATGGGGCAAGATACTGTTTTGGGGCCCTGTCCCTGAAACAATCCATAGCACTATATTTTTTTAGCATAAAACATACTACTTTTAAAACCTACTAGAAAAGATAATACACACAATTTTATACCAACTTTTCAACTACTTACCTAAATTTCACGAGCTGCGGCGGTTCGCCACATCCTGGCGTGAACTAGCAGCCGTGCGTGTGCTTTAGTTTCTGTGCTCTGTTATTATCCTTGTGGCATAGATGTTAGAGGTCGTAGGGACATCCTCCAACACCAGGGGGAGCTCTCATATGATTTAAACTGATTCACTTATATTTTTATACATGCTTCCTGGTTATGTTATTACCTATGCTAGTTCTAGCTAGTAATTAATTAGCTGCCTCCTGAGGCTGATTGTCAGCCCTGTCCTCCTCTGTCCTGATTGGCTCTTAATACTATTTAAGGCAGTTAGATCTGAGCCTCACTGCTGATTATAGCGTCCTGTCTCTAGTACTGCTGCCTGCTATTTGTTCCTGTGTTTGGTGTTTAATCTGAGATTGATTACCTGTGTATGACCTTTGCCTGTTCCTGGACTTTGAACCTGTGATTCTGACCCTGACCCTGATCTATTGCCTGAACCCAGATTCTGAACCTCTGCTAGTGACCCTGACCTATCACCTGTCCCTGGATCCTGAACCTGTGCCTGTGACCTTGACCTTCTGCCTATACCTGACATATCCTCTGGTGCCCTGCCGAGTCCGCTGACATCTGGCCTGTCGCTACTCCGTGTGCAACCTCCTATACCTGTGCGCTACTGTGTAAGCATAAACACATACTACTCTGAGCATAAGACCTGGGGGCATCTGAGTACCTGTGAGCACAACCAGTCTCTACGAGAAAGGCGGCTGCTAAAGGTGAAGACCTTGTCAACCTGTTCTATGTGTTTATGCCGCACTGGTAGCCATAACACTAAAACAGAGTGCAAATAATGTTGTATAAAATTATTTCTTAGATTTAAATACCTTATATCAGACAAAGTACAAACAATGTTAAGTTTGCACTTTGTCTGATATAAGGCATTTAAAGCTTAGAAATTGTTAACCCAAATGTTTCTGTGACTTAATGATTGACATAAAACAATCTTTGACAAAGTAAGCTACATTAACTGTAAACGCCTGATATCAGAGAAAGTGTAAACAATGTCATACCAAAAATTCCCTGATTACTATACACAGCTCTAATCAATTTTTTCACATATATAGCATATATACAGGGCCGCCGAGAGGGGGGGGGGGAGCGGGTACATTTTACCTGGACCCGGGCTTGCCAGGGGGCCCGGGCCGGGCCCTCGCGTGCAAATTTGTGATTTATTTTTATTTATTTATTTATATTCGGCGTTTTTTGTTTTTTTTTATCTATTTTTTTCGGGGAGGGGGGCGAGGGGTCCGTCGTTGGTGGGGGGAGCTGGAAATAAAAAAAAATGTCAATTTTTGGTGAGTGTTGTGCCCAATGTAAGGTGCAGGCTCTTTGTGTACACACTGCATTCTTTGTATACTACACTGTGGTGCTAGATGTCTTAAAAGTCAGGAGTGCTGGGACATATGTGACGCTCTGGTGAATTCAGGACCTAGTGATTTTGATGTGCTAGCCACGCCCCAACGGCGCATTGCCATGCCCCCAAATGTATGACCACACCCCTAAAAAATTTGCACCGCCAATAGGCTAGCCCCGCCCCAATGACGCATTGTCACGCCCCTGAATGTCTGACCACACCCCTAAAAAAATTTGCGCTGACATAAGGTGCCCTCCATCACGGTTTTAACCTTTCACCATCACACTGTGCCTACTGCCCCTTCATCATTACACTGTGCCCCTTCATAATCATACTGTGCCCTCCTTTCTCATTACACTGTGCCCCTTCATAATTACCCGGTGCCCTCATTTATCATTACACTGTGCACCTTCATAAGGTGTTCTAAGTGCTGTGGGCACTAGTGCTAGTAAGTGAACGAAGGAGTCGCATTGACTCTTTGGTTGATTTTTCCACTCACTGGTCAATGATCCTAACGCCTGCTGTATGTTCTGTGTATATGGTCAGTGAAGTCTGACCACAGTGATGCTGTATTGCTTGCACAGTAGAAACACAAGACGTCCACTTTGGAGTGCAAAATGAGCTGTAGATCCGCATTTTACTTTAAGGTGCGTCTAGAGTTCCACAAATGTGTGTGGGATTGCTCTATATCTGGAAATATGTTCATACCCACACTGCACCTGTAGTGCACACCTGCAGTTTTCAGGTTAGGTGAGTTAACATTATGCAAAAAAAAAACCATCCATGTCTAACCAACACCTGCTATTTCATTAGATTAGTTATGTAGATGAAAGTTCAAATCTTTGTGGGCTTTTTGCATACTCTGATCTTTTTTTTTTTTAAACCATCAAATAATAATAAAGCAGAAAGCTTGCCAAACATGCTACTGTAGTATCAGCTGATTAGTGATAATATGACCAAAATGAAATGGAAATGTTTCATTGAGACTTGAAACAACCACAGTTCTGCAGTACTCACCCTGCCCAAGCTTCACCAGTTCCTCTCTACTCAACTAACATGCTAGGGAGACCTACAGTTGTGTTATTTCCTGCTGGTACTGTACCTCTCTCTGTGTTATCAACTGGAGAAGAGGTGAAAAACAGTACTGTGTAATTTTATAACATACAGTTATTGCACAAAGTCTGTTCTGTCCTGTCAGGGCATGTGTTCGAAAATAACACACTGCTGCATTCTTTTCAAATCTCCTGAATTGTTGACATGGAGAATGGATCTGGAGCAGTTCTGTTGGTGCTTCTTGACATGGAAATCGTACACACACAAACACATTTAAATTAATAAAGGAATATTTTACAGTTGTTGTCATGGGGGTATATTTACTAAACTGTGGGTTTGAAAAATTGGACATGTTGCCTATAGCAACCAATCAGATTCTAGCTGTCATTTTGTAGCATGTACTAAATAACTAGAATCTGAGTGGCTGCTATAGGCAATATCCTGTTTTTCCTGGAGAGAAGTGGCTTCTTTGCTGGCCTTCTTGACACCAGGCCATACTCCAAAAGCCTTCGCCTCACTGTGCATGCAGATGCACTCACACCTGCCTGCTTCCATTCCTGAGCAAGCTCTGACTGGTGGTGCCCCAATCCCCCAGCGGAATCAACTTTAGGAGACGGTCCTGACGCTTGCTTGACGTTCTTGTGCGCCCTGAAGCCTTCACAACTATTGAACCTCTCCTGGAAGTTCTTAATGATCCAATAAATGGTTGATTTAGGTGCAATCTTACTAGCAGAAATATCCTTGCCTGTGAAACCCTTTTTGTGCAAAGCAATGTTGACTGCACGTGTTTCCTTGCAGGTAACCATGGTTAACAGAGGAATAACAATGGTTTCAAACACCACCCTCCTTTTAAAGCTTCCAGTCTGTTATCCTAACTCAATCAGCATGACAGAGTGATCTCCAGCCTTGTCCTCTTCAACACTCTCACCTGTGTTAACGAGAGAATCACTGACCTGATGTCAGCAGGTCCTTTTGTGGCAGGGCTGAAATGCAGTGGCAATGTTGTTTTTGGGATAAAGTTCATTGTCAAGGCAAAGAGGGACTTTGAAATTAATTCCAATTCATCTGATCACTCTTCATGACATTCTGGGGTATATGCAAATTATCATCATAAAAACTGAGGCAGCAGACTTTGTGAAAAATAATATTTGTGTCATTCTCAAAACCTTTGGCCATGACTGTATAAGTTAATAAGAGGTAAAACAGAGGGGAATATTTTACCTGGAAACAGTGCTACAAGTGGACAGCAATCAACATTCTCCTGTGAAAATTCATGTTACCTTCCATCTCATGCACTTGATTTGTGCATGAGGTGGACACACCTGATTGAACTGTTTACAACCCATGCTTCCTAAAATTGTTTTTTCACTATGTTCCTACCTTTATTTTGATTCTCTTTGTGACCTCTTTGTCAATGCATTATAACCTTACTGCACATCCACTCTTTTATTTACTAAAAACTTTTGCACTGTCTAGTGAATGTTTTGTATAATTACTTCCTCTGTCAGGAAGCAATCTTATCACTTACAACCTCCCTCCTTCACCGCCATCTACGGGCTGATTTAGCTACTGCTATCCCATCAGAATATTCTTATACCACATATCTTCATCCCACTCCTCCATACACATATTTCACCTCCCCTTTCTCCAGCATCTTGGCTCTCCCTTTATTACTTTCCTCTTTCTAGTCTGCCTGGTCTTTCAAATGATTGCAACCTGCACTCTCCTTAACACCTATATTACACAAACTGGAACAACCTTCATAATACCTTCCCTCTCCGTTCACATTACTGCCTGTATAGGTGTCCGACGTCTTTTAAATCCCAGGCACTCTACAAAAATTGGTTTCCAGCGCATTTATACCATACTTACCAACTTTCTGTTGGTGAAATCCGGGAGCCTGCAGAGGAGGTGGGCGTAACAGGGGGGCGGGGCTCCAAGTAGCGTCATTTTGGACCTGCCCCCATGACGTGATGACGCAAAATGCGTCATTTGACAGCGGGGGGCGGGGCCAAACGCCGCGATTCACCGGGAATCGCGGCGTTTGGGACTTAATTCTGCCCACTTCACTAGGAAGTGGGCAGAATTATCCAGATGCGGGGGATTGCCACACTCGCCCGGGAGCCCGGGAGACTCTCGCAAAATGCGGGAGTCTCCCGGATATTTCGGGAGAGTTGGCAAGTCTGATTTATACGTACGAGACACTAATCATTAGAAAAAAATCAATGGCAAAGTGCTCCTGAGTGGAAGGCTTTGTCCAAGCTCCAGAACGTGTTAATCTAGCCATTCTGTTCCTGGATTGGTTGCTTTTAGATGAAGTCACAAAACAGTCTGCGCTAAGTAAAAAGAAAGACGATTGCATACTTCACAGCCAGTAAGTGGATTAGACAATGCCATCTCTTGTACAGTCTAGGGGGCATATTCAATTAGGTTTCCGGTCCGCAGGAACGCGCCAGAATGGGCTGTGAAGTCAATCCACGGTACCACAATAACGTGGATTTTCATGCACACCCCACTGGATTGCATAGGAAAATCTGCGTTATTGCGGTACTATATTACCGTTAATACTGTGCAGGTTCCGCGGACCAGAAACCTAATTAAATATGCCCCCAAAAATAGTACGACTGGGTGGCAAGTTACACAGAACGTTTTATTTAAATTGTAATAATAAATGTGCCATCTACTGATATAAATACAACTAGCAAAGTGGAACTTAAATAACCCCATGCATATGAAACAATGAGCATGTGAAATGGGTGTTGTCTAGACTGACATATATGTTTTGCAATTGCCGCCTTTACTGACAGAGGTCTTCCATAATAATATGACTGCAGGTGGACAATACTGTAATGTATGCACTGAGAGAAGAAATAATAATGGATATAATTCTAGTGACTGCTGTGTGGAGAATTTGTATATTTACATCTTTGTGTGTGCTGGTGTGGATATGTCCATATGCGAGTCTACATTTACAACTGCATATAAATTGTATATATATTTATATGTATTTGTTTGTTTAAATTAGAGATGGGCGGGTCCAGTTCTCCGAGAACCGAACCCACCCGAACTTTGGGTATCCGAGTACCGAGCTGAGCAGCTCGGTACTCTCTGTTACGAGCCGCGGTGGTGCCCAGCCGCCGCGACTCACTCACCTGCGTCCCGGCCGTCGCTATGGCGACCGGGATGTCACTTCCGGCCCTGACCCGGCCGTTGCCGGGGCAACGAGAAGACGCTTCAGCGCTGCGTCCCGGCAATGAGAGGAAGCCGGGCGCAGCGCTCACCATATGTCCTAGCCTGTGGGCTAATTAATGCAGCCTATTAATTATGCTGGGGGCTGTGTCTAATTCAGAGCTAGGCTCTGATTGGTGGCCACTGGTATTTAAGGCAATGAGGTCTGCTGCCTCATTGCCGGTTATAGCTCCTGTGTTCCAGTCTGCTAACCTGCTAGTTCCTGTCCTGTATCCTGATATCTCTATTTGACTCCCCGTGTATGACCCTTGGCTTTGATTTGGACCTTGCTCGTGTTTCCTGTGACCCTGATCTTTGGCCTGTTTACCCGTTCTGCTATTTGCCTGTGACCCCTGACCTCAGCTTGTTCATCGATACTGTTGTCTGCTGCCGGCCCTTGACCTCTGCGTGGACCTGACTCTTGCCTGGGTTCTCCCCAGCTGGTACGCACTTCACGACCCTCTGTCAGTCTGCGGCCCAGTCTGTCCCCACCATCAGGGGCTCCAGTGAACACCTGACTGGCAGAGTAGATTCCGGGTTGTGTAGTGCCGGCTGAAGGGGTTCCTAACATTATAACCGGCCCACTCACGGAGACGAGGTTGGAATGGATGCAAGTGGATCCTCACCGTCTCCGGCACAAGCCCTAGCAGCCCATGTTGAGTCCTTATATCAGATGATCCAGGGATTGGCTGAGCGTCTGTCTGTTCAAGAAGAAGCCGCAAAAGTGTCACAACCCACTCCAAGTTCCGTCTGTGAACCTAAGATTAACTTGCCGGATCGCTTCTCTGGAAATAGGTCCCTGTTTCGGAATTTCAGGGAGAGCTGCAAGCTCTATTTCCGATTGAGACCCCGCTCCTCCGGGTCAGAGCATCAAAGAGTCGGGATTATCATTTCCCTTCTACAGGGTGACCCCCAGTCCTGGGCGTTTTCCTTGCCGCAGACCAGTCCTGCCATGCAGTCAGTAGACGCTTTCTTCGAGGCGTTAGGTCTACTATATGACGACCCGGACCGTACTGCCTCCGCTGAAACTGATCTACGGGCCTTGAAACAAGGCCGGCGCTCGGCAGAGGAATACTGTGCTGAATTCCGTAGATGGTCACCTGATAGTGGATGGAATGATCCTGCCTTGCGGAGTCAGTTCCGTCTTGGCCTGTCGGAACAGGTCAATGACTCTTTGGTGCAGTACCCATCTCCTACCTCTCTGGAGGATCTGATGCACCTCTCCATTAAAATCGACAGGAGATTTAAAGAGCGGAAAATCGAAAAGGAGACATCATCACCTCTATCCGGCTTCATTCCTGTTCCCACGGATGGTGAGGAACCCATGCAATTGGGGGCGTATCGTCTCTCCCCTGAGGAAAGAGACAAGAGAAGATCACAGGGCCTATGTCTCTATTGCGGCACAAAAGGCCACTTCTCCCGTTCCTGCCCGAATAAGCCGGGAAAAGAGCATGCCTAGGGAACTAGGGGAAAGTTCACCTAGGTCTGCAGATTGTCTCCTCGAAAAACGCCGTATTGATCCCTGCACAGCTCATGTTTAGTGCTCGTTCAATGGACCTGTCCGCCTTCGTTGATAGTGGAGCTGCAGGCAACTTCCTGGACATCGGGTTCGCCCGCGCTGCTAAAATTCCGATGGTAAAACTCAAGTCCGCTATTACTGTCTGTGGATTAGATGGAGGTCCGTTGCCTGGTGGCAAGATTTCCTGGGAGACCTCGCCACTACAATTAAAAATCGGAGCTCTCCATTCAGAGTCAATAACCTTCCTTCTTATCGATTGTTCATCAGTTCCCTTGATCTTGGGCCACCCATGGCTTTCCCGTCATAACCCTGTCATGGACTGGGTAAAAGGAGAAATTGTCCAGTGGAGCTCTTACTGTACACAGTCCTGCTTGTCACTGCCCCTGCGGGTGATTCAGTCTATTCCGGAGCAGCTTCCCTCATAATATCATGAGTTCTGGGATGTGTTCTCCAAGAAAGCTGCTGACACCTTACCACCTCACCGTGACTTTGACTGTGCCATCGAGCTTATTCCTGGTTCCAAGTTGCCTAAGGGTCGCCTGTACTCTCTCTCTGGTCCGGAGACCAAGTCCATGCAGGAATACATTGAAGAAAATCTGGAGAAGGGCTTCATCAGGCCATCTAAATCTCCCGTAGGAGCAGGATGCTTCTTTGTATCCAAAAAGGACGGAGGACTAAGACCCTGTATTGATTACCGGGGATTGAATCTTATTACAATCAAGAATACCTATCCCCTTCCGCTCATCTCCGTATTATTTGATCAGCTGAGAGGTGCTACTGTCTTCTCAAAAATCGATCTTCGTGGAGCGTATAACCTCATCCGTATCAAGGAGGGAGACGAGTGGAAGACGGCATTCAATGCGCACTCTGGCCATTATGAATACTTGGCTATGCCGTTCGGTCTTAGCAATGCACCTGCAGTATTCCAGGACTTAATCAATGAGGTTCTTCGGGACTTTCTTGGTAGTTTCGTGGTCGTCTATTTAGATGATATCCTCATCTATTCCAGATCTCTGTCTGTACATCAGAATCACGTTAAACAAGTTCTACGAAGACTGCGAGAGAACCACCTTTACGCCAAACTAGAAAAGTGTGAGTTCGAGGTGCAGAAAGTATCCTTTTTAGGTTACATAATCTCTTCTGAGGGATTCTCCATGGATCCAACTAAGGTTCAGGCTATTCTAGATTGGGTGCAACCAAACAACCTTAAGGCGGTGCAGAGGTTTCTGGGCTTCTCCAATTATTATAGAAGGTTCATTCCAGGTTTTGCGGACATCGTGGCTCCCATTGTCGCCCTAACCCGTAAAGGAATGGATCCAACTAATTGGTCGCCTCAAGCAGTAGCCTCATTCGAAAGCCTGAAAAAAGCCTTTGTCTCTGCTCAGGTCCTTAGACACCCGGATCCAGCTAAATCATTTGTTCTTGAGGTCGACGCCTCTGACGTCGGTGCTGGGGCTATACTATCACAGAAGGACCCTCATACTAATCGTCTACACCCGTGTGCCTATTTCTCCCGCCAGTTCTCTTCAGCAGAAGCCAACTATGATGTCGGGAATAGGGAACTGTTGGCAATCAAGTGGGCCTTCGAGGAGTGGCGACATTTGCTGGAGGGTGCTCCACATCAGATCTCTGTCATTACCGACCACAAGAACTTGCAATATATACAATCGGCCAAACGTCTAAATCCCAGACAGGCCCGTTGGTCGTTATTCTTTACCCGGTTCAATTTCCTGATCACCTATCGACCGGGTTCCAAAAATGTCCGGGCAGATGCTCTGTCCAGAAGTTTCTTGGCACACCACGTTCCAGTTTCGAACCCAGAGCCTATTATTCCTCCTTCCATAATCCATGTTGGATTAACCCAAGATCTGAGTATCACACTTCAGAGATTCCAGAAATTAGCCCCTGATACTACTCCGGAACAACGTCTTTTTGTTCCAGTCCATCTAAGGAAGGCGGTTCTTGCAGAGGCGCATAATAGTAGGTCTGCTGGACACCCTGGAGTTTATAAGACGCTGGAGATCCTTTCCCGTACGGTCTGGTGGCCATCCTTGTCCGCTGACATCAAGAGTCATGTCCTCTCGTGTGAAATTTGTGCCAGGAACAAAGTCCCCAGGACTCGCCCGGTGGGTCAATTGCTTCCATTGCCCATTCCTGCAAAACCTTGGACACATTTGTCCATGGATTTTATTGTTGATTTGCCACCTTCTGCAGGACATAATACTATTTGGGTTGTGGTGGACCGTTTCAGTAAAATGGCACATTTCATCCCATTAACCAGGCTTCCTACAGCTCGAGATCTGGCCATTCTCTTCATACAACATGTTTTCCGGCTCCATGGACTTCCTTCCGATATTGTTTCTGATCGTGGTTCACAATTCATAGCACAATTCTGGAAATCCTTCTGCACCCTCCTCGGAATCCGGATCAGTCTGTCATCTGCATACCACCCTCAGTCTAACGGGCAAACTGAAAGGGTTAACCAAGCACTTGAACAGTTCCTCCGATGTTATTCCTCAGAATTCCATGACAACTGGTCATCTTTGCTGCCTTGGGCAGAGTTTGCCTACAATAACTCATCTCACTCATCTACTCAAACTTCCCCGTTCTACTGTAACTTCGGTTTCCATCCCAGGTCTAATTCTCTGTACTCTCTCAAATCTGCTGGTATTCCGGAGATTCATTCCACAGTTGCTGATCTGAAAGTAATTTGGGGGAAAGTTCAGTTCTCCTTGAAAAAATCCTCATTGTCGGCCAAAAACTTTTCGGATCGCCACCGTACCACCTGCCCATTCAAAGTGGGCCAGAAAGTATGGCTATCAACTAGAAATCTTAGGCTCAGACAGCCTTGTAAAAAACTAGGGCCTAAATTTATTGGGCCGTTCATGATTACCAAACAGATCAATCCGGTAGCTTTTAGATTGAAGATTTCTAGTTCACTAAAAATTCCGAACACATTTCATTGTTCATTGTTGAAGCCGGTATTGTATCCTAGCCAATCCTCAACTGTGCCTGGGGGAAGTTCGAGTAAGCCACTAAGATATGTGGTTCAAAGGATTTTAGATTCCAAAAAAGTGCAAGGACAGGTGCACTTCCTGGTGCAGTGGAGGAACCGCGGGTTAGAAGAGCGATCTTGGGTTCCGCGAAGACAACTCCATGCCCCTAAACAATTGAGGGAATTCTTCAGGAGGTTCCCAAGAAAACCTGGATGTCGGGGTCCCTCGACCCCTCCTCAAGGGGGGGGTACTGTTACGAGCCGCGGCGGTGCCCAGCCGCCGCGACTCACTCACCTGCGTCCCGGTCGTCGCTATGGCGACCGGGACGTCACTTCCGGCCCTGACCCGGCCGTTGCCGGGGCAACGAGAAGACGCTTCAGCGCTGCGTCCCGGCAATGAGAGGAAGCCGGGCGCAGCGCTCACCATATGTCCTAGCCTGTGAGCTAGGCTCTGATTGGTGGCCACTGGTATTTAAGGCAATGAGGTCTGCTGCCTCATTGCCGGTTATAGCTCCTGTGTTCCAGTCTGCTAACCTGCTAGTTCCTGTCCTGTATCCTGATATCTCTATTTGACTCCCCGTGTATGACCCTTGGCTTTGATTTGGACCTTGCTCGTGTTTCCTGTGACCCTGATCTTTGGCCTGTTTACCCGTTCTGCTATTTGCCTGTGACCCCTGACCTCAGCTTGTTAATCGATACTGTTGTCTGCTGCCGGCCCTTGACCTCTGCGTGGACCTGACTCCTTTTGCCTGGGTTCTCCCCAGCTGGTACGCACTTCACGACCCTCTGTCAGTCTGCGGCCCAGTCTGTCCCCACCATCAGGGGCTCCAGTGAACACCTGACTGGCAGAGTAGATTCCGGGTTGTGTTGTGCCGGCTGGAGTGGTTCCTAACACTCTCCCGCCCATTCCGAATCCAAATCGAGGCCGAACGTCATTGTGACGTCGTCGGATCTCGGGGCTCGGTTCTCGCGATACTTCAATTTTATAAATACACGCCTCCACAGCAATCCATCGCCATTTGACAGAGGGAGAGAGCAGGGTGTAGTCATAGTCTAATTAGAGCAGGGACAGAGAATACAATATTGTTCTTGCAATTGCTCTAAGCAAAATCGCTAGTGCAGAGACGAGGATAGAGGTTTATTATTTTTTCTTAATATTTGGCACTCCCCAGCGCTTTTGGGGTGTCCCCCATAATTGTGCATAAATATTTCTGGCTGTCAAAAGTCATATCTGTCAGCGGTATCTACCAAATAATTTTTAGCACTCCTCAGTGCTTTTGGGGTGTCCTCCCTAATTGTGCATTAATATTTCTGGCTGTCAAAAGTCATAACTGTCAGCAGTATCTACTAAATATTTTTTAGCACTCCTCAGTGCTTTTGGGGTGTCCTCCCTAATTGTGCATTAATATTTCTGGCTGTCAAAAGTCATATCTGTCAGCAGTATCTACTAAATAATTTTTAGCACTCCTCAGTGCTTTTGGGGTGTCCTCCCTAATTGTGCATTAATATTTCTGGCTGTCAAAAGTCATATCTGTCAGCAGAATCTACTAAATAATTTTTAGCACTCCTTAGTGCTTTTGGGGTGTCCTCCCTAATTGTGCATTAATATTTCTGGCTGTCAAAAGTCATACCTGTCAGCAGTATCTACTAAATAATTTTTAGCACTCCTCGGTGCTTTTGGGGTGTCCTCCCTAATTGTGCATTAATATTTCTGGCTGTCAAAAGTCATATCTGTCAGCAGTATCTACTAAATAATTTTTAGCACTCCTCAGTGCTTTTGGGGTGTCCTCCCTAATTGTGCATTAATATTTCTGGCTGTCAAAAGTCATATCTGTCAGCAGTATCTACTAAATAATTTTTAGCACTCCTCAGTGCTTTTGGGGTGTCCTCCCTAATTGTGCATTAATATTTCTGTCTGTCAAAAGTCATATCTGTCAGCAGTATCTACCAAATAATTTTTAGCACTCCCCAGTGGTTTGCGCTCAGAATGGATTCAAAGCAGTCCACATATGATCTGAATGAGCAACCAGGTTCTGTCACCAGTCCTGATGTTAGTGTTCCCAGTACGTCATCTGGCCAAGGCGATGTCAAACAACAGAGTGTTTTCAAATTAGTGCAAAAAACAAAAACAAAAAAAAAAATTACTGTATTGAAGCGAAAAAGAAGTGTAACTGAGCAAAAGTTAAGTGACGATAATAAAAAAATTGCAAGCATGCCATTCTACACACGCAGTGGCAAAGAGAGAATGAGGCCTTCACCTTTGGCTATTAGTGGCAGATCCCAAAAAGTTACCCAGCCTACAATTGGTGCACAACTACTGTTACACGTCAAAGCCGAGCTACAAGATAACAGTGAGGCATTACAGGAGAATATTTGCTCTGATTCACAAATGACAACAATCCCTGTGGAGAGTCCATCCAACAGTGGGATGTCTAATCGTGAGCATTCTTCTGATGTGTGCCTTAATATCCCGAGTGTAGCCGGTGATACCCAAATTGAGGATGCCACTTTGGAATTAGAAGAGGATGAGGGGGAGATTTGTGTAGGCGATGAGGGCGCTAATGAGGATGTTGATGAGGATGAGGTTGTTTGTGTAAGTCCTGCACCAGTGGCAGCAGTTCTGGCACGTGACAAGAAAAAGGCCATTGTCATGCCTGGGCATAAAACAAAAAAATCCACTTCTTATGTGTGGAATTATTTCTACCCAAATCCAGACAACAATTGTATAGCCATTTGTAGTGTATGTCAAGCCACAGTCAGTCGAGGGAGGGACCTTAACCATCTTGGAACCTCGTCTATGTTACGCCATTTAACGAGAGTTCATGGCAAAGTGTTGGGAAAAGCTGAAAGTTCTTCCCAAAAGAATACAAGCACTCCCTCATCAACTAAGACCCTCCGCTCACCGACATACCGACGGCTACAAAATACACCCACCACACCATCCTCATCAATATCCTCAGTAGCGCTCGGAGTTAGCCCGGCATCCCACTTAAGGCTGGATGACTCCGGCACTATTATTGATTCCTCTGAAGAAAGCGTTAGTCCTGCTGCTGCTGTTGCTGCTGCTGGGGGTGAATCGTCATCCCAGAGGCAGGTTAATAAAATGAGCAGTCCTACATTTCAGCAAATATGACAGCAGTCACCCATTCGCCAAGCGAATCACAGACACCATGGCTGCAATGTTAGTGTTAGATCTGCGTCCAATCTCCACAATAAACGCAGCTGGTTTTTCACAGTTAATTGAGGTTTTGTGTCCGCGTTACAGAATTCCATCGCGACACCAATTCTCCCGTAAAGCTATTCCACAACTATACCAAAAAGTGTGTAAAAATGTAGAGATTGCGCTGAAAAATGCCATTCTGCCCACTGTTCACTTAACCACAGATATGTGGACAAGTGGAAGTGGCCAAACCAAAGACTATATGACTGTGACAGCCCACTGGGTTGGTCATTCACCTTCACCAGCAGGAACAGCAGCAGCATGTACACCACTACGTAACATTTGTCACAGGCAGGCCACTCTTTGTATCACCGGCTTCACTAACAGGCATACGGCTGACAATTTGTTACGCAAACTGAGAGATGTGATTGATGCATGGCTTATACCACTCGGACTCTCCCTAGGGTATGTCATTTCAGATAACGCCAACAATATAGTGCGAGCATTACAGCTGGGTGATTTCCAACATATTCCCTGTTTTGCTCACACCATCAACTTGGTGGTGCAGTGCTTCCTACGAAATAACCGTGAGGTGCAGGAGATGCTTTCGGTGGCCCGTAAAATTTCAGGCCATTTCAGGCATTCAGCCACAGCATGTAGGAGATTACAGCAGCTCCAAGAGCAGTTTAACTTGCCCTGCCACCAACTTAAGCAAGAGGTGGTAACTCGGTGGAATTCCACCCTGTACATGCTTCAGAGGATGGAGGAACAGCGCAAAGCCATCCAAGCATATTGCACAAGCCATGACATTGGGAAAGGAGGGGGGATGTATTTCACTCTTGCACAGTGGGGAATCCTTTCAGTGCTGTGCAAGGTGCTGAAACCATTTGAAGTTGTGACATGTGAGGTGAGTGCAGACTCTGCTAGTTTGAGCCAAGTCATTCCTTTAATTAGACTATTGGAAAAGCAGCTTGAGAAAATGAAGGAGGAGCTGAAAGCAAGCAATTCAGCAAAGTATGTTGGCCTTGTCGATCAAGTACTTAATTCGCTTCATACTGATCCTCGAGTTATTAAGATCTTGAACTCGGATCAATACGTTTTGGCCACTGTGCTTGATCCAAGGTTTAAAACCTACATTGAGTCTTTACTTGTAAATGAGCGAGATGTGAACTTTTGCAAGGAGCTATTGCTCAGCAAGTTGGCCGCTGAACTGGGCCTCGGCTTGACGACGTGTCCTCCTTCACTTTCTCAAGCTGTTGCTCGTAAAAAATTAAATTTCCAAAAAAGAAGCAGGGAAGACACAGGGGGCAGACCAGAACAATTTAACATCTGGGCTGGTTTGAAGGATTTTTCAAAAAAATGTGTCACTTTGCCCATAACTCCATCCAATATGAGTATAAACATGCAAAGGATGGTGGAGGATTACTTTCAAGAGGTAGTTGATATGGAAATGTCAGACAGTCCCTTTCCTTACTGGAAAGAAAAGCAGGCCATTTGGAAACCCATGTACAAACTTGCTTTGCAATACCTAAGCTGCCCACCCTCCAGTGTGTACTCTGAACGAGTGTTCAGCACAGCAGGGAACTTAGTCAGTGATCGCCGTAGAAGGTTACTTCCCAAAAATGTGGAGAAAATGATGTTTATAAAAATGAACTACATCTTCCACAAGGAAGGCCTTCACCATCCAAGACATCCAAGCACTGACTGTTCTCTAATGGCGGATTCAAGCGGCGATGAATTGATAGTCTGTGATGATGACGTACACACTGATGAGGGTGAGGATTAAGCTGAAGATGATGCCAATAACATCTTTTTAAAACTTTCTATGTAAGTGTAGGGTGCAATCTACCCCCAAAGAGGAAAGGGACTTGTGGCATTTCCATATCACATACCATCTTGAAAGGCTGCTGTTAGGGCAATTTATCCTTAAGGGTAGGGTGTCATAGACAGAGTGACCCTAAACTGGCTTTGTCCATTTTTCATAATATTGTACAGTCTATAATGGCTGAATTTTTGGGTATTTTATACAAGTGGAGGGGGGCCTAGAGAGACAGAAACCAAACTGGCTTTCTTCATGTCAATTAATATTGTACAGTCTATAATGGCTGAATTTTTGGGTATTTTATACAAGTGGAGGGGGTCTAGAGAGACAGAAACCAAACTGGCTTTCTCTATGTCAATTAATATTGTACAGTCTATAATGGCTGAATTTTTTGGTATTTTATACAAGTGGAGGGGGGCCTAGAGAGACAGAAACCAAACTGGCTTTCTCCATGTCAATTAATATTGTACAGTCTATAATGGCTGAATTTTTTGGTATTTTATACAAGTGGAGGGGGGCCTAGAGAGACAGAAACCAAACTGGCTTTCTCCATGTCAATTAATATTGTACAGTCTATAATGGCTGAATTTTTTGGTATTTTATACAAGTGGAGGGGGGCCTTGAGAGACAGAAACCAAACTGGCTTTTTCCATTTCTTTACATATTTAACTATAAGTGTAGGGTGTAATATACATTTAAAGACGATGGCTGCATTGCCAATATGCATAGATGGAGAGGAAGACAATCTGTTTTGTGTGTAGAATAGGCCTACCAACGAAGAATTAAACTGTTTTTTTGGATGATTTATTACCTCAACAATTAGATTACTTGTCTCTAAAACAGTTGGAGCACTAAATTGGGTTAATTTAGGCCCAAAAACATGGATTTTCCCAAAAAATAGCAAAACAAAACCAAACAAAACCAAAACCAAAACACGCAATGGCGGTTTTGCAAAACCAAAACACGACGGTAATCCAGATCCAAAACCGAATCCAAAACCAAAACACGGGGGTCAGTGACCATCTCTAGTTTAAATACATATATAATGCAATTCTCTTTGGAAATAAATGCCCCTTAAAATTGTTCTACTCCGCAGAAAAAAATATTACATGACCACTGCCTTCCTGGGGCTAGATTTACTAAGAATCGTGTTTGGTGGCGGTTTGAAACCGCCACTCATCGCCGGCGGTTTAGTGGTTCAAACCGCCGCATTTACTATAGGGCGACTTGAGGCTTCAATTTAAAATGACTGGCGATGTGTGGCGGATTGAAAAAGCTAAACCGTCGGCGGTTTGGATGAAACCGCCACAAAACCGCCACAAAACCGCCAGCCAAAAGACAGGACAGGACAGTTTTAATACCTGCTTCAGAATGGCTTGATAGCTTAAATATGCTGTTTGAACTATTTTGCCATTCAGAACATTAGAGAAAGTACCATTGACATTTAAATTATGTTGGCAATCATTATTTATTGATTAAGAGGCAAAATGAATAAAATATTATCTTATGAGGGAATTAAAAATTTTCATTATATAAAGGGGATACAATTATTTAATTATTACATTATTTGGACAATATGTCATGACAAACTGTGCAACATAAATAATTATATCCACCATTAACAATCAGTTAATAATATTATATATTCACATTTTATACAAAATATAATGCTATAACAGTGTCCCTTTAAAAAAAATTATAAAAAAAAATTCTTTCATAAATTATTATTACATTTATTTTGTCCCTTTAGCAATAAATAATGATTTTCCAAATGATTAAAATATTAAAGGTGCTTTCTCTTATGTTCTGAT